>NW_024070213.1:22230092-22830092 GCF_014754425.2 Oryx dammah
CTCAAAATTCT
Source organism: Oryx dammah (assembly GCF_014754425.2). Classification (NCBI taxonomy): domain Eukaryota; kingdom Metazoa; phylum Chordata; class Mammalia; order Artiodactyla; family Bovidae; genus Oryx; species Oryx dammah. The sequence continues at coordinate 22,230,104 of NW_024070213.1, forward strand.
CCAAGCCAGGCTTCAGCAATACAGGAACCATGAACTTCCAGATGTTCAAGCTGGTTTTAGAAAAGGCAGGGGAACCAGAGATCAAATTGCCGACATCTGCTGGATCATGGAAAAAGCAAGAGAGTTCTAGAAAAACATCTATTTCTGCTTTATTGACTATGCCAAAGCCTTTGATTGTGTGGATCACAATAAACTGTGGAAAATTCTGAAAGAGATGGGAATACCAGACCACCTGACTGGCCTCTTGAGAAACCTGTGTGCCGGTCAAGAAGCAACAGTTAGAACTGGACATGGAACAACAGACTGGTTCCAAATAGGAAAAGGCTGTATATTGTCACCCTGCTTATTTAACTTATATGGAGAGTACATCATGAGAAACACTGGGCAGGATGAAGCACAGGCTGGAATCAATATTTCCAGGGGAAATATCAATAACCTCAGATACGCAGATGACACCACCCTTATGGCAGAAAGTGAAGAGGAGCTAAAACCCTCCTGATGAAAGTGAAAGAGGAGAGTGAAAAAGTTGGCTTACAGCTCAACATTCAGAAAACTAAGATCATGGCATCTGGTCCCATCACTTCATGGCAAATAGATGGGGAAACAGTGGAAACAGTGTCAAACTTTATTTTTGGGGGCTCCAAAATCACTGCAGATGGTGACTGCAGCCATGAAATTAAAAGACGCTTACTCCTTGGAAGGAAAGTTATGACAAACCTAGACAGCCTATTAAAAAGCAGAGACATTACTTTGCCAACAAAGGTCTGTCTGGTCAAGGCTATGGTTTTTCCAGTAGCCATGTAGGGATGTGAGAGTTGGACTATAAAGAAAGCTGAGCACTGAAGAACTGATGCTTTCAAACTGTGGTGCTGGAGAAGACTCTTGCGTGTCCCTTGGACTGCAATCCAGTCCATCCTGAAGGAGATCAGTCTTGAGTGTTCATTGGAAGGACTGATGTTGAAGCTGAAACTCCAAGACTGTGGCCACCTGGTGCAAAGAGCTGATTCATTTGAAAAGACCATGATGGTGGGAATGATTGAAGGCAGGAGGAGGAGGGGACGACAGAGGATGAGATGGCTGGATGGCATCACCGACTCAACGGACATGGGTTTATGTGAACTCCAGAAATTGGTGATGTACAGGGAGGCCTGGCGAGCTGTGTTTCATGGGGTCGCAAAGAGTCGGACATGACTGAGCGACTGAACTGAACTAAACTAAACTGAGTCAAATCATCTAATCTACTATATTCTGTCTCCTAGTGATGTACTAAGACCACAGGTTTAGCTATACTTCTTCCACTTGTCCACTTGTTCTCTGAGGGATATATGAGAAGTTTAGATTTAAGTAGCTGCCATTATCCTATGAGAAACTAGAAGTTCTCTGTTTAAATCAACTCATTTTTTAGGCAAAATCTATTAAATAATATTATTATTATTAATATTTATTAATAAAATAATAACATTTTTCATGTTTTACATATATTTGTCACATGATTTTGCATATATATTATAATTTTAAGGAAAAAAATTTCCCTATACTACATACAACCTTCTGGTTTATTAGCTAGCATACATGTATCAGACTTTTGGAAAAATACTGTATTACCCTGTAAAGTTTCCCCAAATCACCAACAAAGGTGTGCTTTGTCCTTTTGTTGTTTGTCCTTTCCACCCACATAAGCAATCCAGTCCATTAAGTAACAGTATCTTTAACCTAAGGATCTTAATTGCCTGGGTGACAGGTTTGACTTCAGCACTTGGCATGCAGTAATAACCAACACACAGCACTGACTATGTCACAGAGGTGTTCCCAGTGCTTTACGTATTAGCTAATTTAATCATCACAACCACCCTCTGAAATTGGCACTATTATTATCCCCACTTTATGGATATGATAACTGAGGCACAGGAAATGTAAGTAATTTGCCCCGAGTCACAGATTTATCTGGTAGCTATTTCCATATTCAGATCCAAGCAGTATGATTTCAGAATCTACATTCTTTTTTAAAGGTCATTAACTATTTTTAGCTGTGCTGGGTCTTCACTGCTGCATGTGGGCTTTCTCTCGTTGTGGGGAGTGGAGGCTTCTCTTCCTTGTGGTGCTCAGGCTTCTCATTGTGGTGGCTTCTTTTACTGTGGAGTCCAGGCTCTAGGGCCTGTAGGTTTTAGCGTTGCAGCATGAATTCTCAGTGGTTGCAGTGTGGGGGCTTCGTTGCCCTGCGGCATGTGGGATCTTCCAGGACCAGGGATCAAACCTATGTCCCCTGCATTGGCAGGCAGATTCTTAACCACTGGTCCACCAGGGAAGTCCCCAGAATCCACACTCCTAGTGATTCATATGTTCTACCTCTCATGGCAGGGGCTCGGTAAGGTTTATTGGGTGAATGGATGCACAAAATCCACTACATGGTTAAACAGCAAAAAAATACAAAGTTTAGGGCCACTGTATGGCATTTAGATTCATAGGACATCTTATAGCACCCTCCACCTCTCTGAGATTTTAGGACCTGTTGTTTGTTTCATAAATGGCCCTGTTCTCCAACTAGCCATTAAAGCAGTACTCTATTTATTTTTTTTTATTTATTTATTTTTTTTTTTAGCAGTACTCTATTTAAAAAAGAACTCAATGTAATGTGCTATTCATTTGGTACTTTGCCTGCAAGCAGGCGTTAACTCATCACTAGACAGAAATGCACCTCTTTCTGCTCACGGTTCTGCAGCACTCCTTGCTACAACAGTATCAACTGCCTCTGTGCGAGATTGAGAGATTGACGTGGATCCTGAGAGGGTGAAGAGCTTCAGGCACCATCCTAAGACACCCTGAGGAAAGATGAGCTCTTCTTTTTCCTTTCTTCCCCGAGGCAAACATTAACTCAGCTGGCTCTTAGAATTTATTTGTGCTTAAGATACATTAACTAGAACCAAAGAGCCTTTCTGAGGTGTGGATACTGGACTAGAGTGCCCTGAAGACAGTGATCCATTTCAATTCCACTATTGCTGCCTTTTGGGGAACATGTTGGAGCCCACGGTGTTTGCCATGGTCTTGGGCCAAGCACCCTGTAGGCTGCTGGAGCTGGAAGCTCCTCACACTTCGAGGCTTTGATATAGATTTCACTTTGTGTCGCCCGTATGGAATTTTGAGGGGCACCCGAGCAAGAAAGAGTAATGTGACCTTCCAGGGCTGTGTAAACAATCGTGTCCTCTATGAACTTGGAGCTTGAGTGATGATGCAAATTAGGGCTTTGGCTTCTTCTTCAGGGTGAAGTACCCAGACCTTGAGAATATTTCATCATTATTTCTTCATACCCAGTAAGAGTTCTGCCCTGTCCCCTTCTTAATTAAAGAATCCTTGTAATAAAATTTCACTCTGAGCATTTATCTCCTACCCCATCCCTCAACTCTGCCCCCTCCCACCTCAGTGGTGGTAAGAATCAAAGGGCATTTCAGGCTGTCGTTTGTTGCTGTTGTTGTTTAGTTACTAAATCATGTCCAACTCTTTTGAGATCCCCATGGACTGTAGCCTGCCAAGATCCTCTGTCCATGGGATTTTCCAGATAAGAATACTGGAATAGGTTGCCATTTCCTTCTCCAGGGGATCTTCCTGGATCTAGATTGAACCTGAGTCTCCTGGAATGGCAGGCAGATTCTTTACCACCAAACACCAGGGAAGCCCCATCTCAGGATGACCAAAAGTCAAACAAAGGAACTTACTTAACATTCACTTAATGAGTCTTTATTGAGAATCTTCTAGATACTGTGAGAGTCTTAGCAAAGCCCTACAGCTTCATGATGGGTCCTGGGACATAAAAGGAAAACCTGGATTTCATTTTGCATCCAACTCTGTGATCTGGGATGATCAACTTCTGGGTTGCTTCATCTGCAGGTTAGGGGTCACAATAGAGCTTTTAAAATAAATACTTTATGTATGATGTGTCCCATAGTGTTCCCCTTTAATAAGAGTTCAAAAATGTTGGTACTACTCCAACATTTTGGTACTACTAAAATGGTACTACTACAATACTACATTTGGTAGTACTCCTTTCCACCCTCTCCCCAGAAAGAGAGGAAACAAAGATAACTAGGGTACAGTCTTTCTTCTTGAGAGGCTCATAGTTCAGTGGGGGGAATAGATTTACAGAGATAAACTCTAATAACATGTCTACAGAGGATGAATAACATGCCCTGGGAATCTAGAGGAGGAAGGAACTTATTTTCTAGCAAAATGAAAGCTGGAGAGGTTTTAAAAGGTAGGAAAACTCAGCTTCCTTATTTTACAGGTGAGAAAATTCAGGCCCAGGGAGGTCATGTGACTTGTTTGAGGTCATGTGACTTTTTCAAGGTCATGGTACATTCATGGCAGAAAAAAAATAAGTGTTACTTGCTCAGTCACATCCAACTCTTTGTGACCGAATGGAGTGTAGCCCACTAAGGTCCTCTGTCCATGGGATCCCCCAGGCAAGAATGCTGGAGTGGGTTGCCATTTCCTTCTCCAGGGGATCTTCCCAACCCAGGGATCGAACCTGGATCTGCTGCATTGCAGGCAGATTCTTTACCATCTGAGCCACTGTGGCAGAAACTGAGAGTAAAACTCAGGACTCCACGTCCCCAGCTTAGAGCTTATGTCACACAGACTATGAGGCAGTCACTGACACAGGAAAGATTTCTTACTAAACAAAGGCAGAAAGCTAGATTTTGAGTAGAAGGATCTAGAAGCTGAAAAAAGTTTCTAGAGGAAAGAAAGCCAGAACTTCATCTCATGCTGGACAGAGCCCCTGCCTGCTCTGTAATTGGGAACTTGAGCACTGTTCAAGCTCTGATGATCCCCACACTCCCTCAGAAAGTAGGTATGTTGTCCCAGAAGCCAGACCTGAGAGTGAATTCTGTAGGACACCTCATTCTAAGGGAGGGCACAGTAAAGAAAGAGAACTAGGAGGAGAAGGAGGTTTGTCCCTGATGTAGGAACCACCATGAAGGGCCTCAAGAACCTTGGTGTAGAACAGGAGCCTGCAACTGAAACTAAACCTATTTAAATCTGGAGCGAGTGCTTCATTTCATCTAGATCCAGGTTATGCTTTTGGATTATGCTGATGTTTAATGAATGTAATTTAAAAAATTAAATTAAATATTAAGTTAACTTAAAATTAAATTTAAAAATAAATTGTAAATGATTAGATTTAAATTAATTAAAATTAATTTTTAAAATGAAATTTTAAAAATTTACACATCATATAGATTTATCTTCAGAGACTGACCAGAAGCATAAAGCTCACCTTCTGCTTCTTCCTGCCTCCCAACGGTTGCAGCCCCTGGGAGCTCCGGAGGGTCAGAGTCCATCTATGGGAAGAGAGGGAGGGGTCGATGTGTGTGTTCACATTGTTACCAGTGGCTTTGGGATTAGCCTGAGATATTAAAGACCAGTTCACCTAAATCCTTCCTAGCCCACCAATGTTTCAATTGCATTGTGTGCTTTAAACTCTAGAGCAAAAGGAAAAAAACATCCTAATGCCCAGAGTGCTGAAAAGAGAAATAGAATAATCCCCACCTTACATTTCATGTCCTGCATCTGGTTCCAATATGAGGTCATATTTACACTCAGGTGTTCTAAGGAGGATGTGGTCTCCGTTTTTTATTTAGTAGGAGAAAGAAGATCAGAATTGAGTTGAGCCTCAAAGCAGAATTCCACAGACAGAGGAGCCTGGCAGGCTACTCTGGGGGTTGCAAAGAGTTGGACACAACTGAGCAACTACACTTTCATTTTTCGAAGCGGCAATAAAACAAAGCTGTATTCCCTGGGATCTTAGGTCCCTGGTGGGCAGGTGGCAATCTTAGGGGGTCTCCACTCCCCGTGACTTCTTCCACTGTGTCCTCCTTCCCCACAGCAGATGGACCAGAGGCTCTTGTCAGAATGGGGGGCTTTTTTTCTTTCTAAGGGTTCTTTCTTCTTAAGACCAGGTCAGAATCTAATTATTATTATTGGTCAATCTATTTATCTTAATTAAAAAGTCAGTGTATAATAGCAGAAATAAAATTATTTCTCTGGCTAGATTTTGCTGACCCTTTGAAGGCTGTCTCATTTCGGGTCTATTTTAAATCAAAACATACTCATTTTCTGAGTCTTGGCTACAGTATTAACATGATAGCAGGTTTCCTGATAGGGGGTAGGGGGAGATGGTCCACTGAAGAGAAGCATACTTTCAGATTTTAGTCCGAAGCTGGTGTCTGATAGCTGTTCATCTGGTGGTCCCGGGTGTGGACACGGTGACGTGCTCTCACACCCAGCTCCAAAGCTAAGTTTCACTCATATGGGAACTGACTGTCATTTGGAAACTGACAGCCCTTTGCCACCTCAAACTGGCCATGTCCAGGGCTTCATGCTTGTGGGAATAAAACCTAAAACCAGAGTTGTAGAACTTAGCTTATAGCAGCTGTTTTCTGGGCTTGGGATTCAAAGAATGATAATTCAAATGTGCATTATCAGTAGTTGCTCCATGCAAAGGAAAAAAAAACACCTAGAAAATTTCATCTATTCCCAAGATGACTCTGGTCTGTTGAAAGTGGGGCCTTCCAAAATCCCAAGATTATAGGTAATCGGGCCTGCCCTAGCTGTACAGTTTATGAGGAGAACATAATTTTAATTTGCATTGGCCTTGTCCTTGCACTTGTAGTCTAATACCTGGGTAACACGATAAGGAGCGAGGGAGCTAAATTTTCAAATATTAACAGTTATTCAAGGGAGCTGCATTTTCTGACGCTGCACTTAACACATGCTTTCCAGAAAGCTTGCCTGTGGCTGACCTGCTTGGCACATTCCTGCTGAAGTCCTCTGGTGATGAAGAGCAAGGCTGACACATGGCCAGATTCCAGGCAGGCCAGTGAACTGGGGGAGATAGAGGCCTCAGAAGGGCATCGGCTGATGAAGATATCTGATATAGGGAAGGGAAGGTGCAGCAAAAGAGTCCAGGAGAAGCAGATTCAAACAGCTTTGAAAAATTCATTTTCCTTTATTTAAAAAAAAGTTTTGCTTTTTTGTTAAACTTTTTATTTTGTATTGGGGTATAGCTGATGAATGACATTGTTTTGGTTTTAGATGTATAGCACAGTGATTCAGATATATATATTTATTATATATATTTTTTCAGATTATTACAAGATATTGGATAGAGTTCCCTGTGCTCTACAGTAGATCTCTGTGGCTTAATTATTTTATGTCTAGTTGTTTTATTATATAATATTTTAATATTAAAATATTAATTTATTTTTATTTATATATAGTTATTTATTTCATGTATAGTTGTGTGTATCTCATACTCTTCTAATTTATACCTTCCTTGCTCCCTTTCCCCTTTGGCAACCATAAGTTTGTTTTCTATATTTATGAGTCTGTTTCTGTTTTGTGAATAAGTTCATTTGTATTATGGTTTAGATTCCACATGTAAGTGATATCTTATGATACTTGTCTTTCTCTAAGTCAGACTTTATTTAGTACGATCATCTCGAGGTTCATCTATGTTGCTGCAAATGGCATTATTTTATTTTTTATGGCCAAGTAATATTCCATTATATATATTGCTTCCCTCGTGGCTCAGGCAGTAAAGAATCTGCCTGCAATTTGAGAGACCCTGGTTTGATCCCTGGGTCGGGAAGATCCTCTGGAGAAGGTAATGGCAACCCACTCCAGTACTCTGTCTGGAGAATCCCATGGACAGAGGAGCCTGGAGGGCTACAGTCCAGGGGGTTGCAAGAGTTGGACATTACTTAGCATCTAAACCACCACATATACATATCGATCTTCTTTATCCATTCATTTATCAATGGGCTTGTAGGTTGCTTCCACAACATGGCTATTGGAAATAGTGCTGCAGTGAACAGTAGGGTGTATTTATCTTTTTGAATCTTTTTTGGATATATGCCCAGGAGTGGGATTGCTGGATCATATGTTAACTCTATTTTTAGTTTTTTTTAAGTACCCTCCATACTGTTCTCCATAGTGGCTGCACCAGTTTACATTTTCACCAATAGCATAGAGGGTTCCCTTTGAAGAATTCTGAAATAAGGATACGGGATGATGCCAGTCACCTCCACATTTCCCAATAGAAACCCCCTAATTCAAAGAGCTGGGCTTATTAGGAAATATCAAGCACCAGCCTCCTAGGTATTAAGCACTTTTCTGTGTATAATATGATGGAAACCACTGTTAATTTCCCAGCAAATGCTGCATAATAGAATTTTAGCTGAGAGGTAATTATTCAGCCAAGGACTCGTTTCTGGTTCCTTTTGGAACCAGGCATGGCCTCGTGACAAACTCCCTCTCTAATGTGAGCAGAAGTGACATGAGCTCCTTTCAGACCTGGCTGTACACCCTGTTTATGAGCTGCTGCCTACCACCACACCACCTTGATGGGTGACAATAGCTGGGGATTCCCAGTAAACTTTGGGGGCCATGAGTTGGAGATGATAGAGCCACCATCTGTCTGGATCCCTTAAATAGTCCTTGGAGCATAATGCTCCCCAGCTTCCTGCTCTACGTCATAAGATGAAAAAGAAAAAACCTTCCGTTATTCTTGGGCTGTTGCATTTTGGGGTCCACCCATTGCAGAAATTTAGGCCTCACTGTCCTAGTCCATTTAGGCTGCTCCAGTGTGACACTGGAAGATCTGAGGCCCATGGGGGAGGAGAGGGTTGGATGTAGGACCTGAAAAGGCTGGTGGATATGAGATAGGATAGCTCATGCTTTAAGGAACATCTGCATTTATGTTGGAGAAGGAAATGACGACTTATTCCAATATCCTCTCCCAGAAAATCTCAAGGACAGGAGAGCCTGGTGGGCTACAGTCTGCAAAAGAGTTGGACACAACTTAGCAACTAAACAGCAACATTTATATTATCTGATTGTTTTTTCAGAAGTGAGGATGAAAAGAGTAAAGGAGAGAGAAGATGAAGCAAAAAACAGAATCGTGAGAGGTAATGATCTTGAAGTCTGATGTTGAACCAGTTCTGATGCTGAACCAGAGAAAATTGTACCAGCCTCAATTTCCATGGATGGACTAAATAAAAGGCTGGTTAAGAAGCTTTGAGATTACTTCTCTTCCAATCACCACTGGAAAATACACGTGACTCTCCCTCCAATTAGATGCCTGCTACCTGGATATAGCTCAGTCGGTAAAGAATCTGTCTGCAATTCAAGAGACCCTGGTTTGATTCCTGGGTCGGGAAGACCCCCTGGAGAAGGAAATGACAACCCACTCCAGTATTATTGCCTGGAGAATCTTATGAACAGAGGAGCCTGGCAGGATATAGTCCATGGGATCGCAAGAGTCTTAGCGATTTGACTTAGCGACTAAACCACCACCACCTAGATATCCAAGTTTTGCTGAGGCAAAACTTTGGCTCTAAAAAGTCAGATCTTTTTAGAGCTGGTTCCATAAACCACAAGCTCAGGCCACACACAGAGCTCTCCTCTGGGCCTCTTAGATTGCATCAGGCCCTAGGTTTATTGACACCATCACCTCCACCCAACAACTCTACATGTTGCTCATCTCCCAAAACAAAGGGCTTGCAGGAAAAAAGTGGCAGAGAGATGGCAATGGACCAAGACCTAAGGGCAAATGCTGGAGAAGGTGCTGTAATAGCATCCTTTCTGAGTCTATGCCTTTGAGTTAGGGTTGTGGGTGTGGTCAGGTAAAGACAAATCATAGTCATTGGCTTTGCTGGTGGTGTTGTTGAGTTGCTCAGTTGTGTCCAACTCTTTGTGACCCCATCGGCTACACTATGCCAGGCTTCCCTGTCCTTCACCATCTCCCAGAGTTTGCTCAAACTCATGTTCATTGAGTTGGTGTTGCCTTCCAACTATCTCATCCTCTGTTGCCCCCGTCTCCTCCTCTCTTCTATCCTTCCCAGCATCAGGTGACTGAAGTATTGGAGCTTCAGCTTCAGCATTGGTCCTTCCAATGAATATTTAGGGTTGATTTCCTTTAGGATTGACTGGTTTGATCTCCTTGTTGTCCAAGGGACCCTCAAGAGTCTTCTCCCAAGTTACTGGATTCGGAGAGGGTAAGTCACAGCCCCCGGTGGCACTAGTGGTAAGGAACCCAACTGCTAATGCAGGAAATGTAAGAGACACAGGTTTGATCCCTGGGTTAGGAGGATCCCCTGGAGGAGGGCATGGCAACCCACTCTAGCATTCTTGCCTGGAGAATCCCATGGACAGAGAAGCCTGGCAGGCTACAGGCCATAGGGTTGCAAAGAGTTGGCCATGAATGAAGCGACTTAGCATGCACTCAAGTCATAGCCCAAGTCCTGATCTGGGTCTTCGGACTTGGGAGGGCCCCCCACTCCCTTTTTTATAATATCAGCAAGACTTTTTTATGTAGATAAGATTATTCTAAAATTCACAAGGAAAGGCAAAGGAATTATAATTGTCAAAACAATTTTTCAAAAATGGTATAGCTACTTTGAATATTGAATTATTCACTTGGCTGCTTTGGGTCTTAGTTGCAACACACAGGACCTTCTGTGCTGCCCCATAGTTTCTCCAGTTATGGTACAAGGGCTCCAGAGTGTGTGGGTTCTGTAGTTTGTGACACATGGGCTGTCTAGCTGAGGTGCATGGGCTTATTGGTTGCAGTGCTCAGGGTTATCTGCCCTGAGGTGTGGGATCTTAGTTCACTGACCAGGGATCGAACCCGTGTCCCCTGCATTGCAAGGCAGATTCTTAACCACTGGACTACCAGGGAAGGGCCCTCTTTTGCAGCAGGAAAGTCTCCAGGTTCCTGGCTGGCAATCCTTCCACCAGGCTGGCCTTCTGGAGGGTGCCATGCAGACCAGGGTACCCTTGTCAAGGACAGCAGGAAGGGGAGGGCTCTGGTGCTGTTGGGGACCTCACTGCTGGCTCCAGTCATCTCTCCCAGTCCCGCCCTTTCCTTTGAAGGGATGCAGTTGACAATGGGCCTATTAGAGCCCTAATTGAATCATTAACACACCAGCCATTAGCAGCTGCTAATGAGGGAATCCAGGGGATTACAACATCAATTATCAAGTTTGACTTCTGAATGTGGCTCTGCCAACAGTGGGCTCTTGTGAGAGTCTTTAGAAAAATGTGACAGAGCCAGGGAGGAGCGGCACGTGCTCATGGTATGGCCATGCCCCAAAGATGCTCTTACAGGGCCTGCTCTACGTGGCTGCACATCACAAGTCCTGAGGCAGCCGGTGCACTGTGGACAGGAGAGTGTCCCACACACAGGCCAGCATGCCTCTCTCCCAGAGCTCTGCAGCCTCCTTGAAATGCAATCGCTTCTTTGCCCCCACAGCTATTTTTCCCATAAGTATTCAATGGTCTTCTTTAATGCCTTCAGCCAAAGTGAAAGTGTTAGTCACTCAGTCAGGTTCGACTCTTTGCTACCCCATGGACTATAGCCTGCCAGGCTCCTGTCCGTAGAATTCTCCAGGCAAGAATACTGGAGTGGGTTGCCTTTCCCTTCTCCATGGGATCTTCCCAACCCAGAGATAGAACCCTGGTCTCCTGCATTGCAGGCAGATTCTTTACCATCTGAGCCAGCTGGGAAGACTTGCAGCCAAAATCATTCCCAATTTCCTATCAAGCCCATCCATCCTATCAGTCGCTGAGCCCTTGGAATTCCAGCTTGTAAATATCTCTTGATTCCTCTTCCTTTCCCTCCCTATTATTTTAGTTCAAGCACTTTTAATCACCATAGAAATGGTCATCTGGAGAAATTGTTCTCTCCATCTCCAATTCATTTCCTCCTCCCTTTCCAAATCATTCTCTTTCTAAAAAGTAAATTTGATTGTCCCTCCTCAAAACCCTGCAGGGATCCTTTCAGCTTACAGGAGAAATTTCTCAATGGAGCATCACCGGACCTCCATGGTCTTGGATCCTTACACCTCACCCTCGTATTTCCTTATTTCCTGCTTTTCAAATCTGGCTGGAGCCACACTGTCCTGCTTGCCCTTTCCCAAAGTACCGAAATGTTGGACCATCAGCTTACTTTGCACGTGCAGAGATATAGCTGTCTAGAGTGCCTTCCCCGCTGGGGAGCTTGTACCTGTCTATTAAGTCTTATAAATGAAGTTTTTCTAACTCACCCATTCTTTGGGAGTTCTATACATATTTTTCTCATTGTGCCTAATCATAGTAGAATTATAATTATTTACTTGTCTCCTCTGCTGGATGAAGAGGTCATTAAGTGCATCAGCTTTGATATTTCTTTCTGGAAGCACATGTGTCTGACACATCAAAGACGTTCAGTGTGCCACCCACTACAGAGTGTGCTTGACCAGTGGATTAGAACAATGATAATGCTTCTCCCAGTTCCTTTCATGGACCTATACTGACATGCATTCTATTGTTCTTTGTGGGACTGTTAGTTGTTCAGAGTCTAATTGTTTTGAACCCAAAGAGAAATGTTTTAGTTGTCAGAAATACCCCTCCTCTTCCGCAAGAGCTCAGTGCACAGCCTTTGGATCCATGAATACTTAGGGAATTGAACTAAAATCTGTAAGTGTTAACTGTGCCATTTGTTCTACTGAGCTCTAGAAGGAAGTGCTTGGGAAAAATGTCAGGCTGAAATAACCTATATGGGAAAAGAATCTGAAAAAGAATGGATATATGTGTATGTATAACTGAGTTATTTTGCTGTACACCTGAAACTAACACAGCATTGTAAATCAAATATATTATAAAATAAAATTGAAATTGAAAGAAATTTAAAAAGCCCTTGGGGGGAATAAACTAGAAGTTGAGGATTAACAGATACACATTAGTATATATAAAATAGATAACTGAGCACCTACTGTATAACATGAAACTATATTCAATATTTTGTAATAACCAAGAATGGAAAAAAATCTGAAAAAAAAACATATGTGTATATATATAAATATCTATGTTTATGTATAACTGAATCATTTTTCTGTACACCTGAAATTAACACAATATTGTAAATCAATTTTTGTTTCAATAAAACAAACAAAAATCCCCAAACTGTCACAACACCTTCAGATGGTGTGTAGCCCTGTGTCCAACCTACATATGAGAAAACTAAATTCCATGGAAAGAAGCAAGAGGCAGAGCCAGGCTCACACCAAAGTGCCTGCTGCCAGGGCTCCAGGCTCCCACCCGCAGTGACTCTTGCCTGGTAGCCGTATGTGGTTAATATAAATGAATCTCTCCATCTGGGAGGGACACTCTTTCTGCTTCCTCTCATCCCCTCCATCTGTTAACGCTTTGCATTCCCATGGGTTGTCCACACATCAAAGCCTGTGAAATTGGACAAAGTGAGATAACACCGCAGAGGCTAAACTCCTGCCCAAAGCTGTAGCCTTGTTGTAGCCCAGAACACTCTCTGGGAACTTTCTATTTTTTTTAATTTATTTTTTCTCATTAGATATCTATTTTATATATGTTAGTGTATATATGTCAATCCCAATCTCCCAATTCACCCCACCACTCCTTCCCCCTCTTGGTGGGACTTTTAAAATTGTCCCCAAATGAGGGACGCAGTCCGAAAATGAGGCCATTTAAGCTCTGTGAAAGAAGAGAATTGTTCAGCGTGGTCTTCCTGTTATCCAGAAAAATGCCTTGCACACAGTAGGCATTTAATAAATATTTATGGAAAACTGCAAATGGTAGAAACAGGAGCATCTCAGCTGAGTTTAGAAGGCCACGCCCATTCTTCTGCTGTTGACTTGTACAGGAACACTTAGCATTACTGAGCTGCTTTGTGTACACTCAGCCCTGTTCTTCATCTGTTTCCTCCATCAGCCTCGAGTGGAAATCCATAACACAGCTTGCATGACCTGCAGAGTTGGAGACTGCAGGCTGCCCACTTCCTGGAGAGCCTCTTCACCCCTAGTTCACTGAAAAGCAAAATTTCAAAACAGGCTCGGGACTAGGGTGAGCAGAGAGAGGCACCCAGATGCAAAATTCAAGGAGGTATTAGCTCTCAATCTGACCACGTGGTCTAACTCACCTTATTATATAGGTTTTGCTCTGAAGAAATTCATTCTGTCAGCTTTATAAATGGGGGGGTCTGTGTGTGAGTGTGTGAAGTTGTTTCAGTCGTGTTGGACTCTTTGTAACCCTGTGGACTGTAGCCCACCAGGCTTCTCTGTCCATGGGATTCTCCAGGCAAGAATACTGGAGTGGGTTGCCATGCCCTCCTCCAGGGGATCTTCCTGACCCAGGGATTGAATCCATATCTCTTATGTCTCCTGAACTAGTAGGCAGGTTCTTAGCAACATCTGGGAAGCCCAAATGGGGGTAAAACTGCCTGTTAAAAAATATACATATATATATAAACTTTCTCCTAAAATGTATTATGTTAAATCATATATGTTTGACCTCATCCTGGGTGAGTTTTTATTTTTAAAATTGGAGGATAATTGTTTTACAATGTTCTGTTAGTACATTCTGCTGTACAACTTACCCTGGGTGAGTTTATTTAGTTTTTGAAATGGGGAAACAAAGTCCATATTGTGATATTTAAATCATGCCATGTGGATCCCAATCTTTTTTTTAAGTGAAACTTTGACTGAGATTATCATAGATTTACATGCAGCTTCCAGGTAGTGCTAGTGGTAAAGAACCTGCCTGCCAATGCAGGAGACATAAAAAATTTGGGTTCAATGCCTGGGTCAGGAAGATCCCCTGGAGGAGGAAATGGCAACCCACTCTAGTATTCTCGACTGGAAAATTCCATGGACAGAGAAGCCTAGCATGCTACAGTCCATGGGGCCACAAAGAGTCAGACATGACCGAAGCAACTTAGCACGCACGCATGCTACTGAACGTTTAGTCAGTCTACTGGCTAGCATTTGGGATTGAAAAAAATTGAAATGGATTTATGAAAAAAATACAGAGAAACCCTATGTCCTTTATCCAGTTTTCCCAAACGGTAACATCTTGTAAAACTATAGTACAATATACAACTGAAATATTGACATTGGTACAATCCACAGGTTTTGCTCAGATTTTTTTCATTTTACTTGTCCTCATTTTTGTGTGTGTATTTAGTTCCATTTGATTGTGTGTGTAGGTTATTTATCCACCTCCATAGTAGGATGGTGAGCAGGCCCATCAACACGAGGATGCCTCTGTCTTCCTTCTGTAACCACTCCCTCCACCCTCCCCACACCCCCCTCCATATACAGTTCCATGACTTTCCATGGTCTTTAATAATTGGAAGGCTCCAAGTATTCCATTCTATGACTTTACTATATTTACTCAATCATTGAGAGTTGAACATTTTTTAGATGTATCTTTTTGTTGTTGTTGTTGATTTGTTTCACTCTTCTGGGATCCATTTCACTTAACCTTTTCACACATCCAGATTTATTTTCCTAGGATAAGCTTGAGCAATCTATCCTTCATCTTCTAAATTCTTAATTTGATCCCTCAGAGCCGACTTCATGTTCCTTTTGCTCCGAACAAAACAGAGGGCTCTTCAAAACATTAAGCTCTTGAACAGTGGACAGAGCCTGGCCAGGACTAGGATCCTCAAAAGCATGTGCTTCATTTCCCTAAGGCAATTTCAAAAGAGAAACTGTAATAACATTTGGGAGAAATGAGAATGTTATTAAAATAGGTGCAGGTCACCAGTTTGAAGACAGCAATTATTTGGAGGTGCAAGTTTGGGTTTTCAGACACCTTGCCTAAGAGCCTCTTTTCATATGATGGGGCAAAGGTAAAGAGAGCAGGTCAAGGGAGTGGACAAGGCAGGATATTAGCCAAAGATGATAAAGAGGGAGGAGGTTTGTCTGCAAACCCTGAGACACACAGCTCCCCTTGAAGGATGAAGAATGCCCCTGGATGGGAAAAGGTTGCCTGCACAGGACACAGCCTGGTGGAGGGAAAGATAGATGGGTGGATAGTCTGAAAATGCAACCAGGTTAGGTGCCGCCAGAGTCTGGATCAGGGACACAGGACAGGAATGAAAGCATCCTCAGCAGTTCCCAACCTTTTTGGTACCAGGGACCGGTTTTAGAAGACAATTTTTTCCATGGATGCCTGGGAGGGGAATGGTTTGGGGATGATTCAAGCATATTACATTTATTGTGCACTTTACTTCTAATCTAATGCCAGTGCTGATCTGACAGGAGGTACCCATCCATGGCCTGGAGGTTGGGGACGCCTGATTTAGAGGATTTTGTTGAAAGAATTAGAGGAGGAAAAACCATTCAGAATGAGAAAACTTGACCCACCCAGAGGAGGCAGGGGAGTATTCATTGGCAGGAAAGAGACAAAAGGAGCTGGATCTTGCTCTCTTGAGGCTTGGGTGGCCAGAGCCTGTGGGTCTTACACAAACTTCCTGCCAGGCAACAAGGTCTATGGAGAGAAGCTAAGACTCCCTGTGGAGGCTCCACCCCCCTGGACCAATGGGCGGAGTCACTGGGCAGAGAGACTTCCTTCCTTTTCTTGCATGGGCAGTGCTGTCCTAAGACCTGGGCAAATAGCCCCTGTCCTTGGTTCTGTAGTCCCCGGGGTCCCAAGTTAGCCCTCCTCTTGTTCTGTCTCTTTCACCCATCTCCATTCCCTGAGTGAGGGATTAACCAGGCTAAAGGGTGTACATAGCCAGAGGCCACCTCCACTGCTATAACCTAGACCACCATGTGCTGTCATGCTTTACACCTGAAGCCCAGAATTCCCTGCCCAGATGGTCTCAGACCCTTGCTAGGGCTTCTGTAAGCCTCTTTCCAGGCTCTGTGCTGTGTGGGTGACCCATGCTTACAGGTATGCCCCTGTGCCCATGGCCCTGCATGGTGGGTATCGGTGTTGAACCTGGGGTAGGAGAAAAAAAGGGGTACAGGTGAGTCTTTGGAGCAACTTGAGCTAAACTGGACCCCGCCTCTTCCTGATGCCTGGAAATGCTTCTGATCTTATTGTGGTTTTCTGTTTGAAACGGAGAGTGCTTCATTTGTCAGTTTGTCAGCTTCCCGAGTAGTTACCCTTCCAGAATTCCAGGGGCCTCCCTCACCCTACAGTTTTCACGGCTGGCCATTCTGACATCCCGATGTGTTGGGCAAAGCATTCCACCCTTCCCGCTTCTGTGTCCTGGCAAATGAAGCAAAGCGTAAATACAGAGGGTTAGGGGATGCCTTAAAGGGAGGAAGAAGTCTCACTAGGGCAGCGTTCCATCTTATGTCATCATGAAACTCACAGAAGGCCCTTGTTAAAAATCCTAATTTTAGGCACTATGCCTGTCTAATTCTTTTGGGGTTGGGGGAGGCTCAGGAACAGTGGTTGAAAGCTGGAGTCCCCTGGGGAGCTTTAAAAAGTTCTAAGGACTGGGTCCCAACTCTAGAAATTCTGGCTCAATTGGTCTGGGGTGTGGCTTAGGCATCAGGGTTTTTTCCTTTTTTTTTTTTTTTTAAGTGCCCTGAAGGTACAGAGAAGCACTGCTCAAGCCTGAAATGACTCTTCTGACCAGGTAAAGGTGGAAATTCTGCAGGTGGTCCTATAAAATACCACAGGGAAGAAAAGAATTACAGGACAGATTTTCTACACCTAGGAGGTCTTGGTTTGTTTGTTTGTTTTCAGAAGCAGCTGGCAAGCTCTTTTGTCCTCTGCCTCTTTCTCTCCAAGTTGTTTCCTTAATGCGGTAAGAGAATTGTTCCAGGGGTTGAAAACTGTAGGGGTGCCCCTCCCATCAGCCTCTCCCACCCCTCCAGTAGCCCTAGTGGTGACTCATTTCCCCCAAGAAGTAGATGGAGTAGGTTACCCAGAGTCCTAACCTGGTAAATTTCAGGTTTTTGTTGCTGTTCAGTTGCTCAGTTGTGTCTGACTCTTTGTGGCCCCATGACTGTAGCCCACCAGGCTTCTCTGTCCATGGGATTTCCCAGGCAAGAATACGGGAGTGGGTTGCCATTTCCTTCTTCAAAATTTCAGGTAATTTCTTTTCCCCCTGGGGTGCATGATTCCCTTCATTTCTTTCCTTTTATTTCTTTATTTTTTGACCATGCCCAATGGCATATGGGATCTTAGTTCCCTGACCAGGAATTGAACCCTGAGATCCTTGCACTGGAAGTGTGGATTCTTAATCACTGGTCTACCAGGGAAGTCCCATCTCTTTCATATTATTTCGTGAACTTTGTCCCATCCTAGTCCATCCTTAGGGACTCACATTCCCAACATGTGACCTCGCTAACCAAGGATATTGCTGAGGACAGGGACTCAGGGCCTTGCAGGAGGAGACTGAGATTAACACTGACTCAAGACAGGAAGGATAGTAGAAATATCTGAAAGGTGATGGCAAATGCTGGATTCTAGGCTTTTTGTGAGATTTCACTTGCCTTGTTCTCACCATCATTACACCAAGTGAATCAGGGGCTAGTCAGTGGTTAGCCACAAGACCTTCAAGGATAACTCACACCCATGCATTACAAACTTCTTTTTCCCCTAGTGTGGGCTTCACTGCTGTTCATGGGGAGTCAACATATGGGCTGAAGTCTAACATACAGCTTGGAGGGAAGGGCACACCTGTGTCGAAAAAGGCACCCGGCCTGAAAGAGAAGAAGAGAAGAAGCAAATGACAGTGTCCTCCACCATCCCTAATTGTCTGCCACCCTAATTGTCTGTCCCTAATGTCTGCCATCATCCCTAATTAGCCAGAGGGGCAACATATTCTCTAAGCTACAACCTGTGAGCTTGATGCCAAACCTTGCTACTGAAGGGTCGCTTTGTAGCATCTGGAAAAAGATTCTAAGATTTCGTGGATCCAACCTGGATCTACGGAGGGCACACCAGAGCAGGACATCCTTCTCTGCAAAGGTCATGTTAGACTGGTCAGTGGGGAACACGTGGACTTCAGTCAGCTGAGTGACAAGGACTCCCATGGTCTTGCTTCATGGACCAGAGAGAAACACATGGTTGGATACATGCATATATCGACCCATTGGTAACTAGCTGAACATCTGGGCACTGAAGGTGCGCTTTAATGAACGTGGAGAAAAATCGTCTGTAGGTGCCTTGTTTGGAAGCCTTCCTTCTGTTCTGTTGCATTCAAGTTTATTATCTAGGACTTAAGGTGACACAGTGGTAAAGAACCCGCCTGCCAGTGCGGGAGGTATGAGTTTGATCCCTGGGCTGGGAAGATTCACTGGAGTAGGAAATGGCAACCATTCCAGTATTCTTGCCTGGGAAATCCCATGGACAGAGGAGCCTGGGAGTCCCCAGTCCATGATGTGGCAAAGAGTTGGATACAACTGAGTGCACACGCCATGCCATGCCACAAAGAGTAATATATATTTTCAGAAGATGGGGAGCTGAGTAAACCCTCTCTCTCTCACACACATACATACAGAGAGATAATTGATAGATGATAGATGGGAAGATTTTTGAAAGTCTGAGTTCAAGAGAGAAATTGGGCAAGATGATATTTATCAAATGCCCCTAATAGTGTGATTGCAAAAGAAAGCATAGCTTAGCAGCATCTCATGTGGAAAGGTTTAGCAGTGTGTCCACAGAATCTGCAGTTGCTTTGTGAAGTCTCCTGTAAGGTTGCTTGGATCTTGGACTATAATAATAGAGTCTATAACAGAGTGTAATAAAAGCAGAGAGTCCACAGCTCAGGAGATGATCTGCCATTCTGTGCTGTCCTGGTCCAATATCATTGGGAATTTTGCCTTCCATTCTGGACATCATGCTAAGAAGCTGGGACCATTTGAAATGGCAGAGAGAAGCTAACTCTTAATCAAATGACCTGAAACATTCTCAATCAAGGAAGAGAAAAGAAACATCGAGGGGCCATTTCAGGAGTCACATGGAGAGGGCATCACTGTGTGAAGTTGTCTGAGATTTCTCTGATGTCCTCAAAGGTGGAAGGAGCATGTTTGTGAGAAAGCTCTGAAGGACTGGCTTAGGGCTCAATGTAATGTTCTCCAGGGATGGAGAATGCTGGGCTTGAACTAATCCCAACACACAAGGACAGATAAGTCAACAGGCAGCTGATGTGGAAATTGTCAGAGGTCTGCCTTGCAGGTGGAAGGGGAAACTATACTCAGTTTGGTTTCAGAAAAACTCCAAAAAAACCTTTAATGGCCAGAAGCTTCTTTCTTGGTCATCCTAAAACTTCCCTATTTGTGAGCAGTCCCTGTAGCTGAAGGCTTCTATTCCTGTTCCATATAAACACTTCTGGAGGTTCTATCAGAGAGTCCCTGGGGCAGCAAGGAGATCAAACCAGTCAATCCTAAAGGAAATCAACTTTGAATATCCATTGGAAGGACTGATGCTGAAGCTGAAGCTCCAGTACTTTGGCCACCTGATGTGAAGAGCTGACTCATTGGAAAAGACTCTCATGTTGGGAAAGATTGAGACCAGGAGGAGAAGAGGGTGACAGAGGATGAGATGGTTGGGTGGCATCACCGACTCAATGGACATGAGTTTGAGCAAATTCTGGGAGAGTGAAGGACAGGGAGGACTGGAGTGCTGCAGTACATGGGGTCTCAAAGAGTTGGACATGACTTAGTGACTGAACAACAACATATATAAATGTGAAAGAAGGAGAGAAGGGGGACTTCCCTGGTGGCACAGTGGTTAAGACTCCATGCTCCCAATGCAGGGAGCCTGGGTTCGATCCCTGGTCAAGGAACTAGTCACCATATTCTGGAGCTAAGACCTGGTGCAGCCAAATAAAAATAAACATGTTTTTTTAAATGGAGAGAAGTGAGAAAATTTAAGGTGAGGAGAGTAAAGAGAGGGTGTGAAGATAGGAGGCTGGAGGTAAACTGAGGAGGCTTTAAAGTGTAGGAAACCTGGCTTCATTTCCATTTGCCTGGTCTGTATCCCCACTGCTAGATGAACTCAGATGATCTGACGTCCACTGACTCAGTGGACTGTTCCCAGCCCAGGTCCTGGTGTCAGTATCTCTAGGCACAGGTGGGAGCTTCTGCTGCTGACTCAGGCCTGGGAGCAGACCATGTGCAGACTCCCCTGGCTCCTGCCCAAAAATCGATCCCCAGTCAGCAAAGCCGGACACGAAAACCTCACGCCAGGCAGAGCAGAGGGAGCAGGTGCCTGGCCCCCTGCACCACCCGTCCTGGCAGGCTGGGAGTCTGGCTGGCATCATGCCCGGCTCATTTCCAAGAGCTCGCTAGCTAGATATTTACTGGGAGGGAGGCTTGGCAAGAGGAGACAGCTGGGCAGAAATGGTGGCGCAGGCTCATTTGCCCACTGGGCTGTAGCAGCCCAGGTTCATTGCCCCTGATGGACTTTGGTGTATGTGCTTGGGCCGCCCCTCGCCCGAATGGCCGGGGGAAGGGGCGAGGCGGTCCTTCCATCACAGAGGCAGCATGGAACCCTTATTGGATTTCCCTAACTCTGGAGCCTGGGAAATCTGATTTATTTTAGAGTTAATCCATCACCCACTGGCATCCTTTCAAGACAGGCCTTGAGCATAATTGCAGGATCTGGAGAAAATGGGGGAAGTCAAGTTCAATTTATTCCATTAACATTTAAAAAAACATTTAATTACGATAAAAACCAAAGAGCATTTAATGTGAATGGGACTGTGGCTTTATCTTCTGCGTGTGTTCTTCCCACCCATCACTCTCTCCCTGCTGTCACTGGCCTGCTGGAATTTTGCACCCTGGTTTTGAGGGGTCCCATGAGCCTTGGCCCCACTGTCACCTTTGGCTGACCGTAGTGGGGACGGGGTGGGTAAGGAGCTGATGTGTCCTTTCACTGCCTTTATCGTAGACCTAGATCCACCTACTCCTTTCTGGATGGTCTTTGGGTGGTCTCCCCCTCTGCCACACTCCGCTCTGCAAATCTTGTCCCATCCCCTTGTCCCATCCAGGGCCAGGGGAGTAGGCCAGGTGGGGTGTGATTTTATTTACTTCTTTTTTTTTTTTTAATTGAAATACAGTTGATGTACTTTGCCCACCAAGGTCCGTCTAGTCAAGGCTATGGTTTTTCCTGTGGTCACGTATGCATGTGAGAGTTGGACTGTGAACAAGGCTGAGCACAGAAGAATTGATGCTTTTGAACTGTGGTGTTAGAGAAGACTCTTGAGAGTCCCTTGGACTGCAAGGAGATCCAACCAGTCCATTCTGAAGGAGATCAGCCCTGGGATTTCTTTGGAAGGAATGATGCTAAAGCTGAAGCTCCAGTACTTTGGCCACCTCATGGGAAGAGTTGACTCAATGGAAAAGACTCTGATACTGGGAGGGATTAGGGGCAGGAGGAGAAGAGGATGACCCAGGATTAGATGGCTGGATGGCATCACTGACTCGATGGACGTGAGTCTGAGTGAACTCCGGGAGATGGTGATGGACAGGGAGGCCTGGCATGCTGCGATTCATGGGGTCGCAAAGGGTCGGACATGACTGAGCGACTGAACTGAACTGAACTGAACAATAATATTATGTAAGTTACAGTTGTACAATATAGTGATTTACAAATTTTAAAGATTATACTCCATTTATAGTTATAAGATATTGGCTATATTCCCCATGTGGTACAATATACCCTTGTAGCTTATTTTATATATAATAGTTTGTACATCTTAACCTTTTACCCTGGATCTTCTCCTGCTGGCAACCACTAGTTGGTTCTCTATATTTGTGAGTCTGCTTCTTTTTTGTTATATTCACCCGTTTATTGTATTTTTTAGGTTCTGCAAATAAGTGATATCATTTAATATTTGTCTTTCTCAGTTTGACTTAGTTTACACAGCATAATGCCCTCTAAGTCTATCCTTGTTGTTGCAAATGAGGAAATTTCATTCTTTTTTATGGCTGAGTAGTATTCCATTGTGTGTGTGTGTGTGTGTGTGTGTGTGTGTACACACACCACGTTTCCTCAAGGGGTGTGATTTTAGAAAAACCTACTATATTTCACTTTTTTCAAGGCCACCAAGGTAGACAGAAAGACTAGCATTTTGTCACATTTCTTTATACTCATGATGAAGTATTGCTTTTACTTTTAATTCCATATGGGACTGTGGTAGGGTATGTGTGTGTGGTCACTTCATGTCTCCATGCTTCAGTTTCTCTATGTGTAAAATGGGGCTTACTATTCCTGCCCTACCACCTCACAGAATGCCCAGGGTGGTTCACAGACCACAGGCATGTTGTCTTGCGTTGACACAAGAGAAGGCTGTATAATACAAACGCAATGCACTGGTGAATCGTAGCCACCCTGACAAGACAGCCAGATCTTCAGCTGCACCAGGACAAAGCCTCATATGTGACAGGCGTATTGATGGCAGACTCAGCTTTGGGCTTTCAAAGACCAGAATTGCCACCTGCAATCGAAAATCTTCCTTCAGAAACCACCAAGAGTGCTAACCACTCACACTCCCTGTGCCTGGCCCCCTTGGTCTTGGTCCCCTGGCCCCCACTTGAGGCTGGAGTGTCATTCCCAGCAACCGAGAAGCTGTTTCATTTCTCTCCAGGAAAACAGCCCTGCACAAAAGCCCCGCAGCTCCAGAAGGGACTCTAGGCATCGCACAGAAGAAGCATCTGTACCCTCACGCTGAAAACATAATTAAAACACTTCTGCCTCCCTTATCTGAGACAGGGAAGAAAAATGAGTGGGATGGTGAGTGAAAGAAAAAAAGCCCTTATCTCTCCTTTTGTAAATAAATTTTCTTTTGGCTTCAAGGAAAGGGTCCCTGCCAAATTGTGTTCATAGCAAGAGGAGGCCTGAGCGTGCCAGGAGGGATGCGGTGCGTGCCTGGGACAGTTCTCGACCCCTTGGAGGGCATGGCTGTAGGTGAGGCAGCCACAGCCGTTCTGCAGCTGCCATGTGGTGCCACAGACTGAGGCCTCGCAGCCTCCCGTCCTGGACACATTTCCTGCCATGTTGCCAACCCACCAGCTGCCTGGCCATACCTAGCCCAGGGAGAGGGGGACTCAGCTCGCCTCCCCTGAGTCTCCCTGCTGTGCCCCGCCTGTCTGCAGGTTGTCCCCTGCCCCTTGCCACCCTACCTCATTCTTTTCGGCACGTTGGGAATTCAACCCTAGCCCAGGCGCTCTGAACATTGAAGTATTCCTCCAGTCATCCTGCACACAGCTGTTGGATCAGGATTAAGTGCAAAAGAAGAACAATACCCGCAAACAACCAAAACAAGAGAAAAAACAACACAGAAGAGGTTGTAGAAACATCTTCCCTCCCTCCCTGCAATGAACCAAGAGCCCCTCCGGAGATTTCCTCTCACCTCCCAGAAGATGCTGGTTCCAACACTGCATTGCCTGACCTGGCAGATCCCCGTGGAGAAAACCCGCCGAACACCCAGGTTTCTTTGGTCAGACCACTTACTCAGCAGAGCAGGGTCTATGCGAGTGCCATGACACGGGGTGGCCGACCCATGTGGGTTTCAAGAAAATCAACCTCACAAAGGATTTTCTGACAACTTAATGAAAATGTTCAGTCGCAGAGTCAGTAACAGAAGCAAAAGAAAAAATTCAGAGATGTGGGCACAGGAGAAAGAAGTGCCTGGGAGAAGACTGTAGAGTGCAGGAGTTGATAAGGTCCTGAGCTGGGGAGAGAGGCTGTCCCGAGGGGTAGGAAGTCTGAGCACCCAGGTGGAGGCTGGAGCAGGTGGAGAACCAGATCCACACACCCTCCATGCGGCCCTGGGCACCAGGGAGCCCCGAGGAGCTGTAAACAAGGTTTTTGCATTGTTCCACCCAGAGGTCTGGCTGGAGGACCAAGGAATCCCATGAAAAAGCAGGACTAGAAGCCTGGAAAGAGAAGCCGGAGGGCTTAAGGCTGGAGTCAGTCAGGAGGTGTAGAAACTTGCAGCGGTTATTATGATAGGAAAACCATTCTGGCTGGAAATCAGAGAGAATGGGAAATGGGTCAGGAAGCTAAAGAACGTGTTTCAGCACATTTAGACTTTCGGCAAAGTACCAGGAAGCCGCTTGCTTCCTACGGGTTCTTATTTTAATGAAGCCAGTAGATCAAGACCTTTCCTGGAGGGGGCTCAGTGTGAGCGGCGGACCTTGGAGAGGTGTCTGCTCATTTACCGAGTTCCGTTGATTCTATTGCCTTTACGCCCCTCCAGCTCCCACTGCTTTTCTACCTTAGTTCAGACTCTCATCTTTTTTTCTCCTGCATTATTAAAACAGCTCCCTAAATGGTCTCCCCACCTGTGGTCTCATCACCTTCCAATTCTCCCCTCCCTGCTTCCAGACTGATGCTTAGATATCCCAAATCCGATTGCCTCATTCAGGGGCTTAAAACCCTCCCAGGCTCCCTGCTGCCCCTGGGTATGTTCTCAGGCTTCCTTGATCATAGACACCCCTAAGATGGTTGCAAGAATGCAGATTCCTAGACCCCCTGAGAATCTAATTTATGAAGTTGGGGGTGGAGCTTCAGAATCTGTACCAGCAGTTAGCATCCTAGTTGATTCTTCTGCCCTGGAACGTGTAGGAGACACTGTCTAGAGCTAATGCTTTGTGTGAAAGGTCCGTGCTGAGTGGCTGTGCCCCCCTCCCCTCTCATCGTCTGTGCATCCTGACAGCTCAGCTGCATCTCTGGGCATCACTACTTGGAGCCCAGCCAGACTGGGTTCTGAAATGGGGATCAAAAACCGAAGACGGGTTGAGACTACCAACCCCCAGGCAGTTCAAATTCCTCTGCAAGCAGTCCACTCAACTCTGGGCTGAGAGAAAGCAGGTACACCTGCTGTGGATAGATAGATTTTCTTTCTTTCTCACAAAAATGAGAGAACTACAAGTGGACAAGGAAAAGCAATTCAAAAACCATATTATATGAGCAACTTGTGGTGGCCACTGCTTCCTGCTGTTCTGAGAGAAACAGCTTAGTAAGTAAACTGAGGCAAGACAGACATGACAAGTAACTGTACTAATACGAGCTCGGCTGTGACTCTCCAAATTGCTGGTGGCTGAAATTTCCAAGCTCCAGATGGTAGAATCATGACGCCAGCAGTTTGCCTGGATGTCCTCAAACCTCTCCCTTTGGCTTCTCCTCTTGCCTCAATTGTGCTTCCCAGGTGGCTTGAGTGGTAAAGAATCTGCCTGCCAATGCAAGAGACGTGAGTTTGCTCTCTGGGTTGGGAGATCCCCTGAAGGAGGAAATGGCAACCCACTCCAGTATTCTTGCCTGGAGAATCCGATGAACAGAGGAGCCCAGCAGGCTACAGTCCATGGGGTCACAAAGAGCTGGACATGACTGGACAATTAACGTTTTCACTTTCACAAAATATTACTACTTCTATTCTTCCTCCAGTAGAAACATCTAAGAATAAGAATTCGAATTCCTGGTGAGTTTGTTTGTTTCTGTCTCTTGTGCAAGTAGTATTCTCAGGCACCAACCCAGTTGGTGGGTTGGGATTTCCAGTTGGGATCTTCCCTTTTGCCCTGGTGGCACACCAGGACAGAGGGCTTTTCACTGTCCTGGATCATAACAAGCTTTGATGTGGCTAGAACCCATCTTACTCCAGGCTTCGTTTCCCAGAGCTGACATAGCAAGGAACCACAAACTGAGTGGCTTGGAACAACAGAAATGTTTCCTCTCATAATTCCGGAGGCTAGAAATCTGAAATCAAGATGTAGCAGAGCCAGGCACTCTCCCAAGTTCCTGGGGATCCTTCTTTCTTGCCTCTCCTTAGTTCTGTGCTTACCAGCAACCCTGGGCGTGACCTGACTGGTAGACACATCACTCCGAACCCTGCCTCTTTTTTTCACAGGATATTCTCCTGCTCGTTTGTGTCACTGTTTTCTCCTCTGGTAAGGGCACGAGTCATTGAATCAGGGTCTACCATAAATGCAGTACGGGGGCTTCTGCACTGGCTTAGTGGAAAAGAATCTCCCTGCAGTGCAGGAGACCCAGGTTCGATCCCCGGGGCAGGAAAATCCCCTGGAGGAGGGTATGGCAACCCACTCCAGTATTCTTGCCTGGAGAATCCCATGGACAGGGGAGCCTGGTGGGCTACAGTCCATGGGGTCACACAGAGTCAGACATGACTGAAGCAACTTAGCACAACACACACACAGTGCAGTATGGTATCTTCTTAACTAATTACATCTGCAAAGACCCTATTTCTAAATAAGTTCATATTCTAAGGTTCTGGTTGGACTTGAATTTGGGGAGGGGACATTCTTCAACCTAATACACTCTCCTTGGCATTTCTGTCCTCACTTTCAAGCTCCTTGTATATAGCAAAGCCATCTAAACATGCATCCATCCCTTCCTGTTTTCCCATCATACTTCTCTTTGCTAATGGCTCTAGGTTGTTTCCAAAGAGAGTGAAATATTCTTATTCTGTTCTTCCCAGAGCAGGGGCTGAACACCCTTGGCCAAAGAAGCCTGGGGCAGAGTGGTCAGTGCTTCAGAAAGCTGTTTTCTCATAAACCTGCATGCAGAAAATGATTGTGTTTCTTAGCTCATCTTGCATATAGGTGTGACCTCTAGACCAGATTCTAATCTATAGTTTGAGCAGAATCCAGTACTCTACTTCCAGGCCAGGCCCTGAATCATCTCCCATGCAGGATCTTCCACACTCTTTCCTTCTCTGTTGTGTGCTAAAGTCGCTTCAGGCGTGTCTAGCTCTTTGCAACCCCATGGACTGTAGCCCGCCAGGCTCCTCTGTCCAAGGGGATTCTCCAGGCAAGAATGCTGGAGTGGGTTGTCATGCCCTCCTCCAGGGTATCTTCCCAACGCAGGACTGAACCTGCATCTCTTATGTCTTCTCAACTGGCAGGTTTCTTTACCACTAGTGCCACCTGGGAAGCCCTCCTCTGCCAGCTTGAGGCAATTGGGCAGTAAAGCTTTGAAAGCTGAATGCTAAAAATTGCAGAGGCAGAAAATAAAAGGAACTGGATCTCTGTGTTATTTCCTAAAAGAGAGCTGCCTGTGGGTCAGGAACACCATTTTGGATTTTATATGAGTAAGAGACACACTTTGCTTGTACTACATCTGGGGGCTTGTTTGCTATAGGCATTAGCCTACTCTGAGTAACCAAGAGGCTAGACCAAGCTTATATGGCCACGTTTTTATCAGTGCCAAAGGCATATGCTTTTAAAAATATATTCTTTTAAAATGTTTTTAATTGATTAATTTATTTTTGGCTGCACTGGGTCTTGGATGCAACCATGGGCTTCCTCTAGTTGCAGTGAGTGGGGGCTACTCTTCATAGCGGTGCCTGGGCTTCTCATTGAGGTGGCTTCTCTTGTTGTAGAGAGCGGACTCTAGAAGCTGGGGCTCAGTAGCTCTGGGGCATGAGCTTAATTGCCCTACGGTATGTGGGATCTTCTTGGACGAGGGATAGAACCCATGTCTCCTGCACTGACAGGTGGATTCTTAACCACTGGACCACCAGGGAAATCCTTTAAAGTCTTTATTGAAATTGCTATAATATTGTTTCAGTTTTATGTTTTGTTTGTTTTTTTCGGGGGGTCACAGGGCATGTGAGATCTTAGCTCCCTAACCAGGGATCAAACCCATACTCTCTGAATTGGAAGGCGAAGCCTTAAACATTGGATCACCAGGGAAGTCCTTGTGGTCTCCTTTTTTAAGAGCCTTAATCGCTTCCCAAAGGGCCCCTCTCCTAAAACCATCACAGGGAACATTAGGTTTCAAGATATGAATTTGGGGAAGGACAGAAATACTTAGTCCTTAGTATTGTATATTTGTATACAAGTATTGTATACAAGTATTCGTATACAAGTGTTGTATATTTGTATTGTATACAATGCTAATACTTAGCATTGTATATTTGATTTTCTGATTTTATCTAACTATTTCAACTGATTTTCATGTTAAGTCCTCTTGGGCTTTCCTCCTGGTGTCAGTGTGTCCTTCAGTTTTCTCTGAAGAAAACTGTTTCACTTCAGTATGAAACCTCCTCCAGGCAGGCCTGGGCACCCTCATCTAGCTCTGTTTTCTCACCAGATCCAAGATGTTTGGCCTCCATTCTCAGGAATCCACATACCTGTTACAGAGCTCTCGAGTGGAGGTATCAGCGTCCATCCATCCCCTAGGGAAAGACTCTCACAGGGACTGGATGGGACCACTAGAGTCAGCATTGGTGTAAAGTGGGCGCAGGGTTGCTTCCGTCTCTTCCTACCCTCCTTCATGGTTCCTAAAATAATTGCGACCTCTGGCTGCCCAACCCTCCAAAGATTGCTCACTTCTGATCCTACCTGACTATTTCTAGATTTGTTATGTGTTCACATCAGTTGCTCAGTTGTGTCTGACACTGTGACCCCATGGACCGCAGCACGCCAGGCTTCCCTGTCCATCACCAACTCCCACAGCCTACTCAAACTCATGTCCATCGTATCAGCAATGCCATCCAACCATCTCATCCTCTGTCACACCCCTCTCCTCCCACCCTCAATCCTTCCCAGCATCAGGGTCTTTTCTAACGAGTCAGCTCTTTGCCTCAGGTGGCCAGAGTATTGGAGTTTCAGCTTCAGCATCAGTCCTTCCAGTGAACACCCAGGACTGATCTCCTTTAGGATGGACTGGTTGGATCTCCTTGCAGCCCAAGGGACTCTTAAGAGTCTTTGCCAACTCAACAGTTCAAAAGCACTAGTTCTTTGGGGCTCAGCTTTCTTTATAGTCCAACTCTCACATCCATACATGACCACTGGAAAAACCATAGCTTTGACTAGATGGACTTTTGTTGGCAATGTCTCTGCTTTTTAATATGCTGTCTAGGTTGGTCATAGCTTTTCTTCCAAGGAGCAAGAGTCTTTTAATTTCATGGCTACAGTCACCATCTGCAGTGATTTTGGAGCCCCCCAAAAATAAAGTCTGTCACTGTTTCCATTGTTTCCCCATCTATTTTCCATGAAGTGATGGGACTGGATGCCATGATCTTAGTTTTCTGCATGTTGAGGTTTAAGCCAACTTTTTCACTCTCCTCTTTCACTTTCATCAAGAGTCTCTTTAGTTCTTCTTCCCTTTCTGCCATAAGGGTGGTGTCATCTGCATATCTGAGGTTATTGATATTTCTCCCAGCAATCTTGATTTAGGCTTGTGCTTCATCCAGCCTGGCATTTCACATGATGTACTCTCCATATAAGTTAAATAAGCGGGTGACAATATTCAGCCTTGATATACTCCTTTCCTGATTTGGAAGTCTGTTGTTTTATGTCCAGTTCTAACTGTTGATTCTTGACCTGCATACAGATTTCTCAGGAGGCAGATAAGGTAGTCTGGTATTCCCATTGTCTTTAAGAACTTTCCACAGTTTATTGTGATCCACACAGTCAAAGGCTTTGGCATAGTCAATAAAGCAGAAATAGATGTTTTTCTGGAACTCTCTTGCTTTTTTGATGATCCAGTGGATGCTGGCAATTTAATCTCTGGTTCCTCTGCCTTTTCTAAAACCAGCTTGAACATCTGGAAGTTCACGGTTCATGTATTGTGAAGCCTCACTTGGAGAATTTTGAGCATTACTTTGCTAGCGTGTGTGATGAGTGCAATTGTGCAGTTGTTTGAGCATTCTTTGGCATTGCTTTTGTTTGGGTTTGGAATGAAAACTGACCTTTTCCAGTCCTGTGGCCACTGCTGAGTTTTCCAAATTTGCTGGCATATTGAGTGCAGCACTTTCACAGCATCATCTTTCAGGATTTGAAACAGCTCAACTGGAATTCCATCACCTCCACTAGCTTTGTTCGTAGTGATGCTTTCTAAGGCCCACTTGACTTCACATTCCAGGATGTCTGGCTCTAGATGAGTGATCACACCATCGTGATTATCTGGGTCATGACGATCTTTTTTGTATAGTTCTTCTGTGTATTCTTGCCACCTCTTTTTAATATCTTCTGCTTCTGTTAGGTCCATACCATTTCTGTCCTTTATCGAGCCCATCTTTGCATGAAATGTTCCCTTGGTATCTTTAATTTTCTTGAAGAGATCTCTAGTCTTTCCCATTCTGTTGTTTTCCTCTATTTCTTTGCATTGATCACTGAAGAAGGCTTTCTTATCTCTTCTTGCTATTCTTTGGAACTCTGCATTCAGATGGTTATATCTTTCCTTTTCTCCTTTGTTTTTACCTCTCTTCTTTTCACAGCTATTTGTAAGGCCTCCCCAGACAGCCATTTTGCTTTTTTGCATTTCTTTTCCATGGGGATGGTCTTGATCCCTGTCTCCTGTACAATGTCATGAACCTCATTCCATAGTTCATCAGGCACTCTATCTATCAGATCTAGGCCCTTAAATCTATTTCTCACTTCCACTGTATAATCATAAGGGATTTGATTTAGGTCATACCTGAATGTTCTAGCGGTTTTCCCTACTTTCTTCAATTTAAGTCTGAATTTGGTAATAAGGAGTTCATAATTTGAGCCACAGTCAGCTCCTGGTCTTGTTTTTGTTGACTGTATAGAGCTTCTCCATCTTTGGCTGCAAAGAATATAATCAATCTGATTTTGGTGTTGACCATCTGGTGATGTCCATGTGTAGAGTCTTCTCTTGTGTTGTTGGAAGAGGGTGTTTGCTATGACCAGTGCATTTTCTTGGCAAAACCCTATTAGCCTTTGCCCTGCTTCATTCCGCATTCCAAGGCCAAATTTGCCTGTTACTCCAAGTGTTTCTTGACTTCTTACTTTTGCATTCCAGTCTCCTATAATGAAAAGGATATCTTTTTTGGGTGTTAGTTCTAAAAGGTCTTGTAGGTCTTCAGAGAACCGTTCAACTTCAGCTTCTTCAGCATTACTGGTTGGGGCATAGACTTGGATAACTGTGATACTGAATGGTTTGCCTTGGAAACGAACAGAGCTCATTCTGTCATTTTTGAGATTGCATCCAAGTACTGCATTTGGACTCTTCTGTTGACCATGATGGCTACTCCATTTCTTCTGAGGGATTCTTGCCCGCAGTAGTAGATATAATGTTCATCTGAGTTAAATTCACCCATTCCAGTCCATTTTAGTTCACTAATTCCTAGAATGTCAACATTCACTCTTGCCATCTCTTGTTTGACTACTTCCAATTTGTCTTGATTCATGGACCTGACATTCTAGGTTCCATAGAAGGAAGATCCCCTGGATTTTAGAACCATTCAACTAGAATGTTGCTACGTGTGCGTGTGTGCTAAGTGGCTTCAGTCATGTCCGACTCTTTGCCACGCTATGCACTAGAGCCCACCAGGCTCCTCTGTCCATGGAATTCTCCAGGCAAGAACACTGGAGTGGGCTGCCATGCCCTCCTCCAGGGGATCTTCCTGACCTGCACTGGCAGGTGGGTTCTTTACCACTGGCACACCTGGGAAGCCCAGGTTGTTATATCCATTATCCATTTCCTTTTCCATCTCTTTGCTTTCTTTTATCCCCCTGATTAAAAAAAAAGTAAAAAATTTTAAAGTTTATTTTTCTAAGCTGAATGCCAGCATGGTTATCCTTACTTAGTTGAGTCTATTTGTATCGTTATTCTCCTGTTCTCTTGCTTGTACCAGCCCCCAGCTGAGCATGAACACATCATTTCTAACCACTTCCAGATCATTAATAAAGCTGTGAGGGAAGACAGGTTCTTACCCTAAATCCTGTGGCACCAATTAGATGCTTACCCCCAAATGGGCTCCTTGGCAATTCATCACCACCCTGTGGTCTTTCAGCCAGTGTTTAATCAATGAGGCTGGGTTCTGATCCAAGCTGACATTCAACTAAGTTTCCAAGGAAACTTTCTGGAGACCAGTTGGTTTTCTGAAGCCGTCTTCTCTCTTGCAGCCCTTCCAAGATGCTCATTTGGGAGCACAAAGACCTGCCAGACCATTTATTTGGCTCTAAGGATTATTGAGGGTGGTTGCATTCATCTCTCTTTACTTCTATCTGCCTTCCACTTTTTGAGGAAAGGAAATCATCTTGGACTGCTCCCTTCAGTCACTGAACTGTTGCCAGGAGGGGACTGGAAAAAGGAGGATGTCTTCTAGTCTGGGCAAGACTTTGATCACTGAGTCCTGTTTCCCAGACATGTCCAGGTGCAGAACTTTATGTAAAAGGGGCTGTTCTAAAGAGCACCAATGACATGGGGTGGGATGCCCACCCATGTTCAGTGAATCTGAAGGTTAAATAATAATTATTGAGCACTGATCATATTTTAAGAGTTGTACCAGAGATGCCCATACAAAGCTAAAGAAGCCATAGTCTACACCCTCAGATGACTTCAACTCTGGTCAAGTGGTGGTAGAATTGTTGGACTAAACAACCAGGTTGTTGTATTCAGTTGCTCAGTCATGTCTGACTCTTTGTGACCCCATGGACTGCAGCACAGCAGTCTTCCCTGTTTTTCACCATCTCCTGGAGTTTGCTTAAACTCATGTCCATTGAGTCGGTGATACCATCCAACCATCTCGTCCTCTGTCGTCCCCTTCTCCTCCTGCCCTCAATCTTTCCCAGCATCAGGGTCTTTTCCAATGAACGGCTGTTTGCATCAAGTGGCCAAAGTACTGGAGCTTCAGCTTCAGCATCAGACCTTCCAGTGAATATTCAGGGTTGATGTCCTTTAGGAATATCTAAAGTTTATTGCCTTTATCTCCTTTTATCTCCTTGGTTTTATCTCCTTGCTGTCCAAGGGATTCTTTAGTGTCTTCTTCAGCACTGCAATTTGAGAGCATCAATTCTTCAGCACTCAGCTGTCTTTATAGTCCAGCTCTCACATCCATATATGACTTCATCTCTAACCTGAAAACCTAACAAACGGTCCCTGCTAGAAGTTAAGATATAAACTGACCTTGATAAATAGAAATACTTTTGAAATTATATTACCTGCAACACAAAATTTTAATGTTTATGAGTTGTTATGACTGTCAGCTGGGTTTGGCTATCAGAGAATGGGATGTGGAGCAGACACTTTTCTTGGCGAGTTGCTGGGTGGTTAGCTAGGTATGTCTTCAGCATTACTGTATGTGGCCACATTTTCCTCCAAAGTAATTGCACTGATTTGCACACGATAATGGAGGAAGTCTGGGTATCTGAATTAGCTCCAGCACCAGGCACATGAGGGACAACAAAGCTAGGGGACAGCTCTCCAGTCCATCACTGAAAACCTGGTGCTGGAGTCTCTGTACCACAGTCACACATACGATAAAGATGCAGATTTCTTCCTCCCACCCTAGCCTTTCTCCATTACAGTTTCTGAGTGTGAATCTGCATTTTAAACCAGGAGGCTTAGATGGTTCTAGAGCAGGAGATTTAAAGCTGGGCTTCACAGGCATGCTAAGGCAAGGTCCTCAAACTACAGTGTGTAGAAGAGTCACTGGAAGAGTGAGAAGAGTGCAGACCCTGGAATCTAAAACTTACAGATTCTTCCTCAGTACGTCTGGAGGTGGGGCAGAGAGGCTGACTGGACTTTTAACTGGCATTTCAGGTCTCTCTAATGCAGGTGGTCCTGGGACTGCACTATGAGAACTGCCCAGGAGGTCTCAGGGGTTCTCTGCTCTGCGTCCCATCCTTCCACTCTCACTTCCCGACAACTTATACACAAACTTTTAATGTATGTGTCTCTGTGCCATTTAAAAACCATATTTATTTACTTTGTTGCTCCAGGTCTTAGTTATGACACACAGGATCTTCAATGTGGATGTGGGATTTTTAGTGGTGGCATGTAAACTCTTAGCTGTGGCACGTGGGAACTAGTTCCCTGACCGAAGATTGAATTTGGAAATTCCCTACATTAGGAACTCAGAGTCCTAGCTACTGGACCACCAGGGAAGTCACCTCTGTGCTGTTTTATAACAACAGTCTTTAATTTTTTCAGATCTCCAAAATGAAAGTGAAAGTGATAGTCACTCAGTCATGTCCGACTCTTTGCAACTCCATGCACTATACAGTTCATGGAATTCTCCAGGCCAGAATACTGGAATGGGTAGCCTGGCCCTTCTCCAGCAGATCTTCCCAACCCAGGAATCGAACCGGGGTCACCTGGATCGCAGGCAGATTCTTTACCAACTGAGCTATTAGGGAAGCCCAAAGAGATCTGAAAAACAGTTCAGAAAAAAAGTTAAGATACATCGCTATAGGTACAGACTCTTCTTGCTTTCCCATACTTTCTTACATCTCTGTGTAAGCAATATAGAAAAAGAATGTGTCAGCCAGCAGCTGCAGACACTATCCTTCAGGTAAGCTATTTGCTCCTCAAATGATACATAAGTCCTGTCCCAGCAGAAGCCCAAGGACAAGAGCACAAGAAAAAATAAAAAGCATCCAGTCTTCAGGCTCTGATTCAATATTCTCCCTGCCTAGCCTTTAGGCTCGATTTTCAGGAAGTCAGTTTTAAAATTTAAAAAAAAACAATAATAATGATTTATTTATATTACTAAATGTGCTGTCCCTGGAAATATACTTTTTATGATCTACCAGACTTGCAACTTCCCAAATCCTCTGAACGGTCTCTCCTAAAGGACCACTTTTGCTGTCCTCTTTATTTAAATGAAAGACAATCAAAAGCTGCATCTTCTCAATCTCCTATCATTTATAGTTAAACTGAGGCTCCCTTTCCATTTTCTCATGTTTTCACCTGTGTTCACTTGAGCTCCAATTAAAGTCTCATAAGTTTTTGTTTGTTTTGCTTCCTTTTCTGTTTTCAGCTTGTGCTGATTCAACCAAGGCAAAAAATGATGTGCAGATGTGGCTTTACCTACTGGCCAGGTGGGTGGAAACAAACAAATAAACATGTTTCAAGGCCAGAATGTGGGGGGTAACTGCCAAGTTCCCAACCTAAATGGTCCAAGGACGCTCTGCATGCTGGAGTGGGCAGAACCCTGGCTTTGAAAACTGCAAGTTTTCAGCAGCTTTACCTGTGCGACTCTGGGAGGGTAGCCTACACTCTCTGAGCCTCAGTTTCCCCAACTGCGTGTGGGCAGCCGCCCTGGCTCCACTCCTCCAGGCAGACTGATGTTTTCTCAGCTTAGCCAATAGGAGTCAGCACCTCTTTCTCTTTCCAGTGGATCCACCCACACTGTAGAATTATAGAGCCACTTTGAGTTTACTGAAGATCTTGTAGAGAATCAGAGGAGGGTTTATATCACACACTTCTGCAGAAAACCCCATGAGTTCCCACGAACAGATCTTCTCTTCCAAGTCTTTCCATCTGCTAATCCACAGCCTCTCATCTCTCTCTCTGCTTCACACAGAGCCCAGACTTGGTCTCCCCACTTCCCACATCCCTGCTTCCTCCTCCAGTTCCTGTGGATCTCTAAGTCACTGTCCACTTCCTTGTTGCTCAGACCTGCATTTCCAAATGTATAGTCATCATGTGCTTAGAAAACAAGGATTTTTGTCTTCTGCCCCTACCATTACCTTGCTTTGGAAAAACAAAAACAATTCAGCACTCAAATATTATTTTCTAACACCCTTCTTTTTAAGAATCTTCAAATGAATGCCAGTCATTTTTTTTTTCCCTTTAATGTCACATGTAACAAGTGATAACCTGAAGAGGTTTCCCCGGCTAGAGCTACTTCCCAGGGCCTCCAGCCACCCCAGCACCTGGGAGAAGAAGGGGAGGCTGGTAGTACATCACCAAACCCCTAATCCATCTGAGGCACATTCACACACCAATGCACACAGGCCAGGAAGCTCGGCCTCTGAAGACAGAGGGTATGAAGAGCCCCCATACATTTTTGCCTGTCAAAAGGGGGAAATGATGCCTATTGGATAGGGCTTGACTAATGACTAAATGAAATAAAACCTGTGAACCACCCAGCAAGTCTCTATCAGGAGGTGATCAAGGAAGAAACTTAGTTAAACCTCAATTGAAAAATTTTTTAAATTTTAATTTATTTATGGCATGAGGAATGTTAATTCCCCAATCGAGTTCTGAACCCATGCCCCCTGCAGTAAAAGCACAGAGTCCTATCCACTGGACCACCAAGGAAGTTGCTAGATTTAAAAACGTTGATTCACTTTCCTGGGAAGAATCCCCTTTTTCTGGGAATTCTTTTAATTCCTTTATTTCTATTTCATTTTTTAAAACATGTCCATAAAATCTGTAAACTTATGTCTTTGAAGCTACGCAGGCTAAGGTCAATTAGTTTTCCTGTTTGAAGGAATTGTAGTCCACTGGGCCTTGATTATGTTCTCCCCTGGGAGAAATTCATTCCCTCCGTATTTGTGTATCTTGACCTCATTCACCCTGCCCCCACCCCTCTCCTTCTACCAGCATCCCTCACCATCAGTCCCACATCCACCCTCCCTCTAGAGTCTCCCACAGCAGATGGCATATGTCTCATGTCTCTTCATTGCATTTTGCCTTTTATCACCCACTCCTGGTTAGACACTCTGTTCCCTGGAATCAGGGAGGCCTATGATTCTAACATTGTCATGCATTTTGCCTACATGAGAATTTCAGTCATGCATAATCTCCCTTGCAGATTTCCATGGAACCACTAGATTTTGTAGAAGAAGATACTTACAAAACCCATCATGATTGATCTTATCATTCTGTTTCTCACTTTGAACCACCAAGCTCCTTGCTGTTCTGCTTCTGGAATACAGCAGCACCCTGCTGCCTTGGAGCCTTGACTGCTATGCCCACGGCTGAACACTCTTCCCTCAGATAGCCGCTTGGCCTACACAGCCACCTGTTTCAAGTCTTGGCTCAAACGTCATCTTCTCCGTGAGGCTTTACCTACTGTGCCCCAGTGCCACTGAATCCCTCCCTGTTTTATTGACTTCTAACATTGTGCATGCATGCATGTGTGGAGAGAGAGAGAATGAAATGTATATAGTTTATAGTTAGCTTACTTCCACTAGAATGAAAGCTCCAGGAGGGCAGGAATTTTGCCTTTTTTTGTTTCTTAATATATATTCTCTGTATTATATACATGTGTACTATACACTTATATATAGTACTGCTGCTGCTGCTAAGTCGCTTCAGTCATGGACTGCAGCCTACCAAGCTCCTCTGTCCATGGGATTTTCCAGGCAAGAGTACTGGAGTGGGTTGCCATTGTCTTCTCCGATATATAGTACTATATATATATATATAGTATATGCATATATATGGGAAGATCCCCTGGAGAAGGGAAAGGTTACCCATTCTAGTATTCTTGCCTTGAGAATCCCTTGGACAGGATGGGGTTGCAAGGAGCCGGATACAACTGAGCAACCCTCATATATATATATGGTACATATGTATATAGCGGGCTTCCCTGGTGGCTCAAATGGTAAAGAGTCTGTACTATCCATAATATGTGTACAGTACATGTGTGTATAAGACACATATGTGTGTGTGTGTGTGTTTTAAGTTGCTACAGTTGTGTCTGACTCTTTGCAACCCTTTGTACGATAGCCCGCCAAGCTCCTCTGTCCATGGGATTTGCTATGCAAGAATACTGGAGTGGGTTTCCATGCCCCCCTCCAGGGAATGATTCTGACCCAGGGATTGAACCCACATCTCTTATGTCTCCTGCATTGGCCGGCAGATTCTTTACCACTAGCGCCACCTGTGAAGCCCACATGTATGTATAGTACATGTATTATATATACGTTTACCCACTCCAGTACTCTTGCCTGGGAAATCCCATGGATGGGGGAGCCTGGTAGGCTACAGTCCATGGGGTCACAAAGAGTCAGACATGACTGAGCAACTTCACTTTCACTTTTCACTTTCCTGTACTGGAGAAGGAAATGGCAACCCACTCCAGTGTTCTTGCCTGGAGAATCCCAGGGACGGGGTAGCCTGGTGGGCTGTCGTCTATGGGGTCACACAGAGTTGGGCATGACTGACGTGACTTAGCAGCATATCTCCGTTCTTTATATTCTATACCTAGAATATGTCCTGTCACATAGTAGGTGCTTTGTATATAACTGTTTAATAGAATGAATCAGTAATCACTTATTTCAGACAATGGTGGAATGAACTGTCCAAGTTCACACAGTATCTAAGGTAGAGAAGGAAGTTAATTCAGGTCTTTATGTGTGTTTGTATGCGTGTGTGTGCACGCGCGCATACGTGCGTGCTTAGTCGCTCAATCGTGCTCTTTGTGACCCTTTGGACTGTAGCCCACCACGCTCCTCTGTCCATGGGATTTTTCAGGCAAGGATATTAGAATGGGTTGCCATTTCCTTCTCCAGAGGATTTTCCTGACCTATGGATTGAATCTACATCTAGGTTTCTGCTGTTGCTGCTAAGTCGCTTCAGTGGTGTCTGACTCTGTGTGACCCCATAGACAGCAGCCCACCAGGCTCCCCTGTCCCTGGGATTCTCTAGGCAAGAACACTGGAGTGGATTGCCATTTCCTTCTCCAATGCATGAAAATGAAAAGTGAAAGTGAAGT
This sequence comes from Oryx dammah, assembly GCF_014754425.2. Classification (NCBI taxonomy): domain Eukaryota; kingdom Metazoa; phylum Chordata; class Mammalia; order Artiodactyla; family Bovidae; genus Oryx; species Oryx dammah. The sequence goes on from NW_024070213.1 coordinate 22,269,306, forward strand.
TGCTCAGTCGTGTCTGACTCTTAGCGACCCCGTGGACTGCAGCCCACCAGGCTCCTCCATCCATGGGATTTTCCAGGCAAAAGTAGGTTTCTGCAACACAGTTCAAAACCTTCCTCCTTCTTCCACTGCCTCCATTATCAACCACAACCTATAGAACTGCACTTGGGTCACTGCCCCTAGAGTGAAGTTAAGGAAGGCCTGAGGTCTCTCCCTCAGCAAGGATTAAAGAATGTGATGCTTTTAATGTATTAAATGCATGTTCTTTATAAAAGTGGCTTCATTTACTATGTTTCAGCCATATTCTTCCTTCAGCTCTCTAAATCAACCTCAGGGCCTTTGCATTTGTGGTTCTCTGGAATGCTCTTTGCTGAGTTCTTCCTCATTTTTGTCCTTCAAGCCTTGGCTTAAATGTGCTTTCCTGAGGATCTGCCCCCAACAAACCACATCAAATAAGTTTCAGTTATTTATTTTATAACATTTGTTGCTATTTGTTTGTGGTTATTTGTTAAGTCATTCTTTTCCTGTAGGGCTGGGGCTAACTATTTTTCACACCTTTGTACAACAATGCTAACACAGCATCTGGAATGAACACATCAGTGGATAAATCTATTACTAAATAAAATTCAAAGAATTTGAGGGGTAGGCCTTATTTTGCGTTAGCCACCAAAGCCACCTTTTGAGCACATGATGTCTATAGGAGCATCCGTCAGTGGGTACAAGCTAGTTGGTTCAAGCCCATCATTCTATGGTTGTTTATGTTTGCTTAGGCCTGTCTCTAACTTGCCAAGTAGATCCCAGGCAAGTGACTCAATATATCTACATAGCAGTAGAAACCCAGACTCAGAAACTATATGTCCTGTGTGTATATGAACATTGTAAGTCCCTACTTATAAACTAAGTTATATCAAGCTGTGATAATACTTGTTTTTTTCCTTTAAAAAATCTTTATTGAATTTGTCACATATCGTTTCTGTTTTCTGTTTTGGTTTTTTGGCCACAAGGCATATGGGGTCTTAGCTCTCCAAACAGGGATCGAACATACACCTCCTGCATTGGAAGGCAAAGTCTTAACAACTGGGCCACCAGGGACGTCCCATCAAGCTGTGATAATGTATATGTATTCAGAACCAATTCAAGTCTTACTGGGTTATCTTGTCTAATGTCTGTCTTGTTTAATTATACCTTACTGGAAACTATTTCAGATCAGTGGATAACTATTCACTGGGAACTCAACCAGTGCCTAGCCCTGAGAAGACTATAGGAAAATTCTAAGATAATGACCCATTCATCCAGTAGGATGAACACAGTTTATACACAAGATGATGTAAACAGGATTCTCCTTCCTAATGCACGCATTACGCAGGACAGGCAGTAAGTACAAGGCAATTTGAAGGGAGGAAAACATATATGTGCTGAAGTCTGAAGAGAAGGGCTTATGATTGAGGTGGTATTTAACAGGAGTTTGAAGGATGGGGGAGAGTAAATCAACATATTTATTGAGCGCCTACTATATGTAAGATACTAGATTGAATACTATTGGGAATACAAAGACATCAGAATGGGTCTCTGCTTTTGGCAAGTTTTTTATCTAGCTGTAGAGACAAGACATAAATTAGTGAAAAGTAAATGACGTTATGAGAGTTAAATAGCAGCTTAAGACAAGAGCAACACAAGTGATGTAAGAAAGCATTGTGTGATGAATTACCCAGGAAATGCTACAGATAGTAAAAACTTTAGGAGTTCAAAAAAGGTGGGCTGGGAAGGCTTCCCAGAAGACTTAGGACTTAAGCTTGTGTTGAAAGGATGGGGAAGATTGGTTAAGAATATGATGGAAGATGAGAGAAGACCTTATCAGGGAGGAAGAGTGGAAAACTACATAAAAGTACAGGGGCAGGGAAAGAAAAGCGTCTGTTGCAGGAAAACAAATGAACCAGATTGGCTGGAGTAGATAAAAAGTAAAAAAACAGAAGAGAAAGAAAACTTCTCTAAAAACAGAAGAGGATGATTAAGACCAGATTATGAAGGCAGTGAAAGCTGTTTTACTGAGTTTACGTATCATCCTCTGTGCAATCAAGAGACCAAAACTTCTGTAGGGGTGTGATGTTTCAGAACGATTTGTCTGGCAGTGAAATGAATGGCTTTGAAAGGAGCAGCTTGGGACTTCCCTGGCCGTCCAGTGGTTAAGACTTTGCCTTCCAGTGCTGGGGGTACAGGTTCGATCTCTGATTCGGGAACTAAAATCCCACATGCCTCATGGCCATAAAACCAAAATATGAAACAAATAATATTTCCATGAAGATTTTAAAAATGGTACACATCTAAAAAGAAAAAAATCTTTTAAAAAATGGAGAAGCTCTTCAAGAGGCTGATGTAGGGGTCCAAGCATGAGGCTAGAAGGATCTAGTAAGGGCAGAGGTGACTATTCACAATGGAAAGTGCATAGACATATGTGAGAAACAGCAAAGGAAAAATCAACAAGCTTCTAGGACCAGGTGAACATGGGCTTGAAAAGAGAGAAGGGTCAAATGTGGGTGTTAAATATTTTGTGCCTGGATTTCAGGAGGACTCAATAACACCCACCCACCTACACACATACATTGTCTGTCATTAACTGAATACCTGCGATTTACCAGATGCTGGGCTTAGAGGTTGAAAATGCAAAGACAAATAAGACAAGACCCTGGCTAGATTTCTTACAGCCTAAAATGGGATAATAATACATAATCAATGAGCGATATTAGATTGCTCCATATATTCCAGGAATAACAACAGGCAATGCCATATAGACAAGCTTAGGAACTAGGGAGAAGGGGAAGTTAGATTTCAGTTGTGTGGAAAAGGACGAAGCACTTCATTTAAATGCATAGCATTCAAGGTAATAGAAGGATTTTCACATAGAAATGTTCAGAGGCACAGGTACATGTAAAATTAAAGCTAAGTGCTAAACTTGGGCAGGGAATTTTATATTTGAGAGGGCTTTACTCAGAATGGATGGCTGCCAAAGAGAAGGCATCGAGAGAGAAGAGACGGAGGTCAAAGTCTGAACCTTAGGCTATGACTACAAGTAGGGCTGGCAAATGAGATATCAACCAAGATGGGATCAATGTAATCAGAACAGAGTTGGGGCAGTGTGTATCACTCAAAGGCAGAGAGGCATTAACAATTCAACTGTGTGAACTGTTCTGCGGAGGTCAACATGGGGGGAGTTAAGAAAAGGTTATGCCTAGATAATATTCTATTGTATCTATGTACCACATCTTCATAAAAAAGAATGAAATTGGGTCATTTTTAGAGATGTGGATGGACCTAGAGTCCATCATACAGAATGTAGTCAGAAAGAGAAAAACAAGTATTATATATGAACGTATGTATATGGAATCGAGAAAAGTGGTACATGCTCAATCTGTAAGTCGTGTCTGACTCTTTACGACCCCATGGACTGTAGCCCACCAGGCTCCTCTGACAACGGGATTTCCCAGGCAAGAATACTGGAGTGGGTTGCCATTTCCTTCTCCCGGGGATCTTCCCCACCCAGGGATTGAACCTACGTCTCTAGCATCTCCTGCATTGGCAAGCAGATTCTGTACCACTGAGCCACCAAGAAAGGCCTGAGAAATGGTTCGGCTGAATCTATTTGCCATAAAGAAAACTGAGTGCTAAAGAATTGATGCTTTTGGATTGTGATGCGAGAGAAGACTCTTGAGAGTCCCTTGGACATAAGGAGATCAAATCAGTCAACTCTAATATTCACTGAAAATCGACCCTGAATATACAGGGGAAGGACTGATGCTGAAGCTGAAACTCCAATACTTTGGCCGCCTGATGCAAGGAACCGACTCATTTGAAAAGACCCTGATGCTGGGAAAGATTGAAGGCAGGAGAAAAAGGGGGCGACAGGGGATGAGATGGCTGGATGGCATCACTGACTCAATGGGCATGAGTCTGAGCAAATTCTGGAAAATAGTGAAGGACATGGAAGTCTGGTGTGCTGCAGTCCAGAAGGTCCCAAGGAGTAGGACACGACTGAGTGACTGAGCCACAACAAAAATCTATTTTCAGGGCAGGAATAGAGATGCAGACATGGAGAACAGACGTGTGAATACAGGGAACTAAGGGGAGTGTGCAGTAGTGTAAAACAACTACATTTCAAGGAAAAAAGAAAAGGCTATGGAATAAGTCTCATTAGCTAAGGAACCCTCTGGTCCTGAGGCTTTTTGGTGAAAATCTGGATAACCATGTCATGGATATCACAGAAACCGCCCCCACCCCCACCCCCAGCCCCCACATTTGGGAGGAAATTGAGTTAGGTGAATAATTTTCAACTTAGATGTTTCAAAGTATTCTTATCAATGGTAAGAAAGTATCTACATTTATAAATGCTTTGCATTTGCATTTGAAAGGTAGCTTACCTGGAAAATGGACATATCTCCCAGCCTGTGACATGCCCACTAATATTGGTGGCTCATTGAAATATCAGAAACACTGGTGTGTGTGGTTGAAAAATGCTGGGTGGCTTCAACAGACTCTAGTCTCTTTCGTGACTTCATATTTCTATAATACTCTGATTTAACAATTAGAGGGCATAGGTTGTGAGCTTCTGAAGGGTAGGGACCTGGTATTGTTCCTTTGCCTTGGTATCCCTCCCAAGATATGATCCATTTCATATCATTATGAAGTTAAGTACTTCATAATTTTGTATATGGATAAACTGATGGAGGGGCTTCCCACATGGCTCAGTGGTAAAGAACCTGCCTGCCAATGCAGGAGACTTGAGTTAGATACCTGGGTCAGGAAGATCCTCTGCAGAAGGAAATGGCAACCCACTCCAGTACTCGTGACTGGGAAATCCTGTGGACAGAGGAACCTGGCGGGCTACAGTCCATGGGGTTCCAAAAGAGTTGGACACGACTTAGTGACTAAACAACAACTATAAAAGTAATGGAGGCCTTCAGGAGTGCAGTGCAACTTCCACAGAATAGAAGAATTTTTTAATATCCAGTCAGAAAGATGATGAGAAAATAAAGATGAGACGGAAGGTGGTGGTTTTCGTAATAGCTTCATATCAGTGAATGGTCATTGCAAGAGGACATATATCTGTGCTTTGATAAGAGGGACTTGAGTTGGATATAACAAAGCTGTTCCTAGTCATAAAGGCTAATAGATACTGAGCAAAGACTGCCAAGGAGGATGTGGATGTTGTATCTTTGAAAGTGCTTGAAAAGTGAGTCATCTACACTTGAGGTTCACCTCTCTTCCTTTCCCTTCAATGGTTCAGTAATCCAAGCTGCCAAATACAATGTCTTTCCTTGAAACACATATTTGAGCAAATTTTTCATTTGTGAGAATTTTTATATTAACCACTTTTTGACCACTTTAGGGACCAAACTCAGTCTATTACATCTCGTAGAAAATGAAAATGATTCAGTACATCTGCATGGAATGTTTAGCTGTGAAAGTCAGGGAGTCAGATGTCACTAGCAAGGAACAATGAGTGTGTCTGAGAGGAGGTATGTGTGTGTGTGTGTGTGTGTGTGTGTGTGTGTGTGTGCGTGTGTGTGTGATTGTTTTAGCCCTCCTTCCATTCAGAGGCAAAATGTGCATCTTCTTCCTTGTAAGATGACCCAGGATCCCTGCTTACTGTGAACTGCAAACTCTATTTTCCATCCAAATGCAGCAGGAATGGAAGTCATGAACTTGAGTACATTATACTTCAACATTGCCCAGTTCTCTTGCCCTGCTCTCTGTTTACATTCATCCGTTTATATATAACCTTGTATTGTGGCTAGACATTTATTGTAAGCATTGCTGGAGCCTTGAACAATGATGGTCTTCACTCGACAGGTGATGCTTTGAGGAGAAAGGCCAGAGGGACTTGAATTCGCTCCCTCCCCTCGCTTGGCCTCAGTCTAGACTTTCTCTCCCATTCACTTTTGTCAGTTTCTTGCTCTCTCATTTCTATCTTCTTGTCTCTCCCAAATTCATATTCAAAGATGCTTTCAACATAACACAACTACTGCCAGAGCTAATTATAATTGCACATGGTTTCTGCAACACGACATACATTTTCTTCTAGCCTGAATATTTCAAGTTGACCTGTGAGAGGTAAAAGGAATTAATATGATCATTTTCCCTCCCTCCCTCCCTCAGTTTCCATTCAGGGGAACTATTTTTTTCCTTCTGGAGTCTATTTTTATTCCCTGTCCCCTGCACTCTTATTTAAACTTACAATATTGATGAACTCTATTTCAAACTCAGCATTCATTAGCAGGAACTACAGCTCAATTCAGTATAGGTGGATGCAAATTCCTCAGATTCATTAGAGGTCAAAGGTAGTGAGATGCAAAGGCTAACGTTGGGAGAAAGATGACACGACCCACTGATTTTTTATCTTTATTTTTTTTAGATGAAGTATAGTTAGCTTACAGTGCTGTGTTAATTTCAAGGGTACACCAAAGTGACTCAATTATACATACATGTGTGTATCCGTATACATATATTTTCTTTTCCATTATAGGTACTTACAGGACCTTGAGTAGAGTTCCCTGTGCTATACAGTAGGTCCTTGTTTACCTATTTTATATACAGTAGTGTGTACATGTTAATCTCAACCTCTTAATTTCCTTTCCTCTTTGGTAACCATAGTTTGCTTTGTAAATAAGGTCATTGGTATCATTTTTTAGATTCCATAAATAAGTGATATCATATGTTTTTTCTTTCTCTGTGTGAATTGTTTCACAAATCCCGTACAATTATACACTGGAAGTGACAAATAGATTCGAGGAATTAGATCTGATAGACAAGAGTGCCTGAAGAACTATGGATGGACGTTCCTGACATTGTAGAGAAGGCAGTGATCAACACTATCCCCAAGAAAAAGAAATGCAAAAAAGGCAAAATGGTTGTCTGAGGAGGCCTTAAAAATAGCTGAGAAAAGAAGGAAGCTAAAGGCAAAGGAGAAAAGGAAAGATATACCTATTTGAATGCAGAGTTCCAAAGAATAGCAAGGAGAGATAAGAAAGCCTTCCTCAATGATCAATGCAAAGAAATAGAGGAAAACAATAGAATGGGAAAGTTTAGAGTTCTCTTAAAGAAAATTAGAGATACCAAGGGAACATTTCATGCAAAGATGGGCAAAATAAAGGACAGAAATAGTATGGACCTAACAGAAGCAGAAGATATTAAGAAGAGGTGGCAAGAATACACAGAACTATACAAAAAAGATCTTCATGACCCAGATAGCCATGAGCTGTGATCAATTACCTAGAGCCAAACATCCTGGAGTGTGAAATTGGGTGGGCCTTAGGAAGCATCACTATGAACAAAGTGAGTGGAGGTGATGGAATTCCAGTTGAGCTATTTCAAATCTTAAAAGATGATGCTATGAAAGTGCTGTACTCAAAATGCCAGCAAATTGGGAAAACTCAGCAGTGACCACAAGACTGGAAAAGGTCAGTTTTCATCCAATCCCAAAGAAGGGCAATGCCAAAGAATGTTCAAACTACTGCACAATTGCACTCATCTCACATGCTAGCAAAGTAATGCTCAAAATTCTCCAAGCCAGGCTTCAACAGTACATGAACTATGAACTTCCAGATGTTCAAGCTGGATTTAGAAAAAGCAAAGGAACCAGAGATCAAATTGTCAATATATGTTGGATCATCAAAAAAGCAAGAGGATTCCAGAAAAACATCTACTTCTGCTTTATTGATTACTCCAAAGTCTTTGACTGTGTAGATCACAACAAACTGTGGAAAATTCTGGAAGAGATGGGAATACCAGACCACCTGACCTGCCCCCTGAGAAATCTGTATGCAGGTCAAGAAGCAATAGTTAGAACTAGACATGGAACAACAGACTGGTTCCAAATTGGGAAAGGAGTACGTCAAGGCTGTATATTGTGACTCTGCTTATTTATCTTATATGAAGAGTATATCATGTGAAATGCCAGGCTGGATGAAGCAAAAGCTGGAATCAATATTTCTGGGAGAAATATCAATAACCTCTGATACACAAATGACAGCACCCTAATGGCAGAGAGTGAAGAGGAACTGAAGAGCCTCTTGATGAAAGTGAAAGAGGAGAGTGAAAAAGTTGGCTTAAAACTCAACATTCAAAAAATGAAGATCATGGCATCCAGTCCTACTTCATGGGAAATAGTTGGGAAAACAATGGAAACAGTGACAGACTTTAGTTTCTTGGGCTCCTAAATCACTGCAGATGGTGACTGCAGCCATAAAACTAAAAGATGCTTGCTCCTTGGGAGAAAAGCTCTGAAAAACCTAGGCAGCATATTAAAAAACAGAGACATTACTTTGCCAACAAAGGTCCATCTAGTCAACACTGTGGTTTTTCCAGTAGTCACGTATGGATGTGAGAGTTGGACTGTGAAGAAAGCTGAGCACCGAAGAAGTGATGCTTTTGAACAGTGGTGTTGAAGAAGACTCTTGAGAGTCCCTGGGATTGCAAGGAGATCAAACCAGTCAGTCCTAAAGGAAATCAATCCTGAATGTATATTGTAAGGACTGATGCTGCAGCTGAAGTTCCAATACTTTGGCCACCTGATGGGAAGAACTGACTCATTGGAAAAATCCCTGATGCTGGGAAAGATTGAAGGCAGAGGAGAAGGGAATGACAGATGATGAGATGGTTGGATAGCATCACTGACTCGATGGACATGAGTTTGAGCAAGGCCTGGGAGTTGGTGATGGACAGGGAAGCCTGGCATACTGCAGTCCATGGGGTCACAAAGAGTCAGACATGACTGGGCAAGTGAACTACTACTACTACTAACTAGTATCCTATGACTTGTTTCATTTAGTATAATCTTTAGGTCCATCCACGTTGCTGCAAATGGCATTGTTTCATTGATTTATATGGCTGAGTAATATTCCATTTTATATATCTCACATCTTCTTTGTCCATTCATCCGTTGATGGACATTTCTGTTGATTAAGCACTTATTTGAATGTTCTGTGAACTTGAGGCATGGTCATGTGAGCAGGAGAAATTTTGGAAACAATCTGGGAGAGTTGTCTAGGTCATCAGGATTCAGCGGCAGCATGTATGTGGTGTGAATTCCAAGGAAGGCAGGAAGTTACAAGGGAATGAATGTAAGCTTTCAATCAGGCTGCCTATGTTCAACTTTAGCTGCAGATCTTACTAGTTGCCTGATTTGAGGCATGATCCTTGCTGATCTAAGCAGCTTCCTATAAAACAGAGAAGGCAACAGTTCCTATCCAACAGGACTTGAGGGAGAAAGTAGAAAATGCTTATAAAAACATCCAGCACAGTGCCTGGCTTGTAGAAAATAATTGGCAAATAGCAGCAATCATTACGTGTCCTTTGCTAATGTCCACCCATAATCAGCACACATTTCTTCAACTATCTCTATGAGACGTTCTTAGTTCACGAGAATGATGTTTAAAACCTATCAGCCTTAGAAAACAAGAGTAAAGTCCCAAGGACAATTCCAGTAATTCTGGGTTGATATTAATTTATTGTCTTCTACATCGTTTGAGATTTTAATCTGTTGTTGGTTTGTCTCAGTTATATCGTAGTTGTGAGATTATGTCTATCTGTCTAAAAGGTAATGCTCAAAATCCTTCAAGTTATGCTTCAGCGGTACATGAATGGAGAACTTCCAGATGTACAAGCTGGGTTTTGAAGAGGCAGAAGAAGCAGAAACCAAATTGCCAACATTCCTTGGATCATGTAGAAAGCAAGGGAATTCCAGCAAAACATCTACTTCTGCTTCATTGCACAAAAGACTTTGACTATACAGATCACAACAAACTGGAAAATTCTTAAAGAAATGGGAATACCAGGCCACCTTACCTGTCTCCTGAGAAACCTATATGTGGGTCAAGAAGCAATAGTTAGAACCAGACATGGAAAAACGGACTGGTTCAAAATTGGGAAAGAAGTACAACAAGGCTGTATATTGTCACCTGCTTATTCAATTTATATGCAGAGTACATTATGTGAAATGCTGGGCTGGATGAAGCACGAGCTGGAGTCAAGATAGCCAGGAGAAATATCAACAACCTCAAATATACAGATAATACCACTCTTATGGCAGAAAGTAAAGAAGAACTAGAGAGCCTCTTGATGAGGGTAGAAAAGGAGAGTGAAAAACCTGGCTTTAAACTCAACATTAAAAAAACTAAAATCTTGACATCCGGTCCCATCATTTCATAGCAAATAGAGGGAAAAGTGGCAATAGTGACAGATTTTATTTTCTTGGGCTCCAAAATCACTGAGGATGGTGATCTCAGCCAAGAAATTAAAGATGCTTGCTCCTTGGAAGGAAAGCTATGAGAAACCTAAACAGCGTATTAAACAGCAGAGACATCATTTTGCCAACAAAGGTCAGTATAGTCAAAGCTATGCTTTTTCCAGTAGTCATGTATGGATATGAGAGCTGGACTGTAAGAAAGGCTGAGCACTGAAGAATTGATGCTTTTGAATTGTGTTGGAGAAGACTCTTGAGAGTCCCCTGGACTGCAAGGAGATGAAACTAGTCAATCTTAAAGGAAATCAACCCTGAATATTCATTGGAAGGACTAATACTGAAGCTTCAATAATTTGGCCACCTGATGTGAAGAGCCGACTCATTGGAAAAGACCCTGATGCTGGGAAAGGTTGAAGGCAAAAGTAAAAGGGGGCAGCAGAGGATGAGATGGTTAGATAATGTCTTCAACTCAATGGGCATGAGTTTGAGCAAGCTCTGGGAGATAGTGGAGGACAGAGGAGCCTGGCGTGTTGTAGTCAATAGGGTCACAAAGAGTTGGACATGACTAAGCAACTGAATGGCAACATCCATCTATCTATCTATATATTATCTGTTGGTCTATTTAGCTATTTATCTACCTATCTGTCTGCCAGCCTATCTGTCTATCTATCCACCTACACATACATGTACATGTATGTACATCTATCCACATACATGTTATGTATGTCTGTCATACATAACAGGGTGGTGAGTGAAATGTTTCCTCTTGTCTTGGAATTTGTGTCTGGGGTGCAACAATTCCCAGATGTCCAGATTTCTCCATCAGGAGACTGGGGAGGGGTAGGTGATGCACAGGTCTGAGAGCTGGAGGATGCACAGTTGGAAGAGATCAAATCTGAACCACATCTTCAATATCAAAGGGTTGTGCCACCAAGGGGCTCCTAGGCCACTCTGAGAGACTCACACACGTGTCCCAGAAGATTCAGCCCTCAGCTGGGAGCCAGCTGCATGGAGGGCTTCCATGGTCCACCTGTGGAAGCTAGGGAAGCAGCCACAAGCAGCAGAGACCAAGACAATGGCGCAGCCTCAGAAAGAGACACTTTTTCTCCTTTCTCTCATTTTCCCCCATCCCACCATCCCTATAAGAGCCAGGGTTTGCAGAGTTGAGGCATAAGAGGGGTCTTTGAGTCAGATAACTGTCTTAGGTCACAGTTCATTGTGCATTGAACTTTACGTCCCCATAAGATATGTTGAAATCCTAACCCCAGCACCTCAGAATGTGTTCTAATTTGGAGATAGGATCTTTACAGAGGTAATCGAGTTAAAATGAAGTCATTAGGGTGGGTTCTAATAATACAACCAGTGTCTTATAAAAGGGAAATCTGGAGACAGACATCCACAGAGAGAAGACAAGGTGATAAGACAGAGAAAAAAAATGCCACGTGAAGACTGGAATTATATTCTACGAGCCAAGGACTCTTGGCTGGTAGCCAAGGGGCTACCAGCAAGCACAGCCCTTCTCATGACTTGATTTTGGAGTTCCAGCCTCTAGAACTATGAGACAATGCATTCGTATTGTTCTAAAGCACCCAGTTCATCATACTTGGTAATGGCTTCCAGGTGGTTCAGAGGTAAAGAACTTGCCTGCAGTGCAGGAGAACCGGGGTCGATCTCTGGGTTGGGAAGATCCCCTGAAGGAAGCATGGCAACCCACTCCAGTATTCTTGCCTGGAGGATTGCATGGACAGAGGAGCCAGGTGGGCTACAGTCCATGGGGTCACAAAGAGTCAGACACGACTGAGTGACTAACACAACAGCAGACCCAGGAAATAAGACAGAGCTCAAAACTGTGTTGGAGGGAAAGGAGATATGATTTAAAACCACTGCAACTTGAACCTGGACTGTACTTTAGGAGGCAAAAATGAGCAGAAAATTATGGAATCTGCCCCCCATCTTGTTGAACGATGTGCTATGTATTAGGAAAAGGAGATTCTACAGAGCATAGACAGAAGCAGCAGCTGGAAAAATTACAATTATTTTATGAACACACACCACTGAGTTCTCACTACTCAATAAACCAGTAACACACAGAGTCCAACATTCTCTGCCCACTAGTTGCTGGGGAACTTTGCCAGGAATGCTCTCAGACTGTGTGCTGGTTGCCATGACAATGTAGGTAAGATACAATCCTGTAACTTCCCCAGTTTATAGCATAGCACCAGTAGCAGAGTGCCTCTAAAGGTTCTGATCACTAATATTTTGTGTTGAAATCTGACATTTAAAGATGAACTCTCAGAATGACAAATCTCTGAAATCGGAGGGTGCTCCAAGGGTTATCACTGAGCTCCCTCAATTGAAGAGCTTCTTCCCCAACAGCTTAGAGAAAAGACCCTCTTCCACATTTTTCTTTTGTCTGTAGAATATCACGAGGAAGCTCCATACCCAAGAGAATCTCCACCATAGTCTAATTCCATTAAGCTCTACTGGGGTAATGGACTTAGTTCCTCATCTCTAGTGTATCCTGCTGACGTGTGCCATTAAGTTTATGCTTGATCCCAAGAGGGTGTGGGCTGCAAGCTGAGTTTCTGGGGTGGATGGCTACTCAGGATCTCTCTCCTTCTCCTTCCTGGACACTGAAGGCAGGGAGCAAAGAGCTTTGTCAGGATGGGAAGTTAGTTATGTTCATCCTGCTGGACCTTAGCAGGGACTGAGTTCACCCTTTCCTTACTTTCATGGATAGTCTGATTGACTGAAACCTGTCAGAACACTCAACGCTTTGTCCACAGTCATTGGTGTGTGAATGGGTGTAGGACAGATACTCCCATCAGGGTGAATCTCAAAGCAGGCTTTGGAGACAGAAGCGCACACCCTCCTGCTAAGTGTAACTGATGATGTCTGTAGCCCAGATTGTAGCTGATAAACACGAGGGGACTTGGCCAAGGATAGGGCTTGCCTTTGTGGTTGATAGATGATAGAGGGAGAAAATGGGTCCTTGACCACACTGTTGAATCAGTCAGTCTGAAATCTGGCCTACTCCTGGAATTCTCATTTACATGTGACAACAAAAATCTTTTCTTTTTAAGCTAGCTTGAGTTTTGTGTTCTGCTATTTGCTACTAAGGCCTGACAATTATGACCCAGTAATTTCACTTCTAGGAATCTACCTTAATGAAAGAAACACAAATTCATACAAGCAACTTAAGTACACCATTATTTATAAGAGAGAAAAGTAGGAAATGGCACGCACAAGTGTCCCCAAATGGGTGAAGGTTAAATAAATTATATTGTACTCATAGGAAGGAATTTTATGAAACGATTACAAATCATGTTTCTGAAGTGTATTTAATGACCCTGGAAAATGCTCATAGTGTAAAGTATAAAAACTGAGATGCAAAATTGGATTCACATAATGTGATCTTATTATCTTATTTACATATAAAAAGATTAGAACCACCCAAAATATTAACCACTGTTTATGGGTAATTTTTATTGCCCTTTATGGGTTTTGAACATTTCACTCTGAAAAATGTACACATATCACTTTTGTAATCAGAAAATTTCAATCAACATTGTTAATATTTTTATAGTTTTGACTCTTTGCCAGAGACCCCAAAGGGTAATAACATTTGCTAATTTTCTATTTAGCCGAGGCATGTATTTGAATGTTTCCCTGGGAGGCTGGCATGAGGAAGCACATTTTAAAACTCTGTTACCCTTACCATAGGTCAGACGCTTAATGGAGTGAGTCCTGGAGAGAAATCAGGCTTGGGTAGTGGCGGTGGTGTTTAGCCGCAAGTCGTGTCTGACACTTTTGTGATCCCAAGGGCTATAGCCTGCCAGGTTCCTCTGTCCATGGAATTCTCCAAGCAAGAATACTGAAGTAAGATCCCATGCCCTGTGCCGGAGGATCTTTGCAATTCAGGGATCGAACCTGGATCTCCCGAATTGCAGGCAGATTCATCACCACTGAGCCACCAGGGAAGCCCAGGCTTGGGTGGGACTGGAACCAAATCTGTCATCCAACAGAGAAGCAAATACTTCGCAGTCCAAGAAAAGAGTTAGTGTCCTGCAAACTTCTTCTTCTTGAAGCCACGCTGAATCTGAAGCTCTGTCTACCCTTCCAGACTCTTCCTGCTCTCTCTGGTCCCCAAGCTCCATCTCTGCATTTGCAGATGGGAAATGGAAATTCTCTGGGAAGTGAGTCAGTCACAGCCAGACTGCAAAACAGCCCCCAAGAAACAGCACGGAGCCAGGGCCATCTGCTTCTCCAGTTAAGGGCTTGATCCCCAAGGTAGCTGATCATGAGGGACTGTCTTCCCCCAGACTGCTGTGAGGGCAACATCCTGCATCTCGCTATCCCCTCTGCCTCTTCTAGAATAATCCAACTGGGAAAAGTTCTAGAACCTGAGGCCTGAGAATAAGGGACTGCTTTCTGTTAACCACATGAGTGAGCTTCAAAGAGGACCCCGAGCCACAGATGAGACAATTAGCAAATCTGGCTGAGACCTTGATATAAGCTTTCTGAGACCCTGGTAGAAAACCCAGCCACATGGATGACTACACAGTGGTCCCACAGAACTGTGAGCCAGTGAACAGGTGCTGTTTTAAACTTCAAAGTGTGTGGCAATTTATCACGCAGTCACCTAACACTCACACACACTGGAATTCACAGTATTGTTCTTTGTAAACATTTGTACATCTGAACTACTTCATACTTCTTTAACACAGCTAGGATGAAGCGAAGTAAAACTGCAGAGTTCTGGGCCTGATCTAGAACTGGAAAATAATTACCTGAAAAGTAGGCTACATATTTGGCATATAGTAAAAACTCAGTAAGTGTTGAATTGGAGGCAAAGTGTGTCCGTGTGACACTGCTGAGACTAATTTATCAAGTTGGTACCCAGTGAGTGAACTGGGTATAGATCATGAGAGTAAAGGTCTTTATTGGACCAGACAAGTGGGAGCTTGGTGAGGTTTTCTAGAAGTTCATAGGATCCTAACAAGACTCTACCACACTGGTTAGCATCTTGTGGTCTGTCTGAAGAATGTTGGGCTCTTACGTCAAGTTATTCCTCTTAGGTTGGGATGGGGGAGTGGGAAGCAGGAGATGTAAAGGTAGGTGGAGAGAGGAGACCTCCTAGGAGAGGCTGTGCTGGGTGAGCCTGTATTAACCCATCCTGGGGAAAATGCCACATCCTGCATCTGGGGTACCAACTAACCCCCACTTCTGTTCAATCATTCATCAAATCCTTATCTTCATCAAACTCATTCCAATTTCAAAATGTGATTCCTGAAGCTACATGTCTGGGACCACAATTGTCTTTTAGGTTTGTGCCCTGGGATGACCAAGTCAGGCTTTGGGAAATGGAAACAAGTACGTGTGTGAACTGGGGCTTCTCTCTTCTTCCTTCTTTCAGGAAACATTGAGCAATGGATGACGGCTGCACAGAGGAACTCTGTGGTGTCCCACCAGCCATCAAACTCAGTTCTGCCCAGGTGATCTCACCATCTCATCTCCCACTCCTACCCTCCCCATCTCAGATGTGTACTTATAACATCAAAATTCATCTAGTTTCTCAATTAGAAACCTAGGAGTTAGCCAATCATTCCAATGATTTTCTGTATTCTATTCCATCCACTCCTTATAGTGGTCTAAAATTTGTCACCTCCTTTTTCTTCTCAGTCTTGATTTATTTTATGTACATATAATTTCAAACTGTACAGAAATGTATTAATAATTGTGTAATTCCCATATGACCTGCGCCCAAACTGTTTGTGCTTTGCCTCTGTTTCTCCCTCTTTCCCTCCTTCTTTCTCTCCCTGTCTCTTACTCCGTGTGTGTGTGTGTGTGTGTGTGGTTTTTGCCTCTGAACCACTTGAAGCATCATATCCCTTTACAACTAAATACTTCTTTCTGTATTTCCATATTTCCTGAGAACAAGAAGCTTTTCTTACATAACCACAGCACAATCATCAAAAGTGGAAAACTGAATATTGATATAACCCTGAAGACCCTGATGCTGGAAAAGATTGAAGGTAAAAGGAGAAGAGGGTGGCAGAGGATGAGATGGTTAGACAGCTTTGCAGACTCAGTGGACATGAATACAAGCAAGCTCCAGGAGATAGTGGAGGACAGAGGATCCTGGCATGTTGGAGTCCATGGGGTCACAAAGAGCTGGATAGGACTTAGCCACTGAAAAACATGACAGCTGTATCTAATCTACACTCTATATTCAAGTTTTATCAATTGTCCCAATAATGTTCTTTTCATAAAATTTGTTTTCCCCGGTCCAAGATTGAACACATTACACTTAGGTGCCATGCTTCTTTAGTTTCTTTGAATCAGAAAGAGTTCCTCTGCTTTTCTTTGTCTTTCTTGACCTTGACATTTTTCAGAGTACAGGCGAGTTATCTTGTAGAATGCTACAGAATTTGTCTGATGTTTCCTCATGAGTAAATTCAGGCTAGTCAGTTTTGGCAGGAATATCATTTTGGCAGGCCCATGGTGTCGGTTTGTCCCAGTACTGGTGATGCTAACTTTGATTACTTGTTTAAGGTGGCATCTGCCAGTTTTCATCTGTTAAAGTTACACTTTCTTCCTTTGTAACTAATATGTGATTTATGGGGAAATAGCTTGAGGATAGGAAAATTTCCTGTGCTGGGCTGTCTGTGCTTAGTCTCTCAGTCATGTCCGACTCTTTGCAACTCCATGGGCTGTACCCCACTAGGCTCCTCTATCCATGGGGATTCTCCAGTCATCAGAATACTGGAGTGGGTTGCCATGCTTCCCTCCAGGGATCTTCCCAACCCAGGAATCGAACCCAGGTCTCCTGCACTGCAGGCGGATTCCTTACCATCTGAGCCACCAGGGAAGCCCAAGAATACTGGAGTGGATAGCCTATCTCTTTTACAGGGGTTCCTCCTGGCCCAGGAATCAAACTGGGATCTCTGGCATTGCAGGCGGATTCTTTACCAGCTGAGCTACAAGGGAAGTCTGGAAATTTCCTCTTTCACCAAACTTTCACCCACTAGTCTTTACATCCATTGATTTCTAAACTCTTTCATTCATTCTATATTTACTCATTGGGACTCTTCTTAAGGAACATTTATTTATTTATATTCATAAAAATGTATGGATTCTTATTTCATTCAACGAGTTATAACAAATTACAGTTATTTTTTGTTGTTGTTGTTTAAATTGCCCTGATTTGGCCAGTGGAAGCTCCTTCCAGGAGGCATGCATGTCCTTTGGATGTATCCCCAACATTGTTTCAAGAATTTTCTTACTTTCTTATGCAACAAGATGTTTCAGGCTTATCTTGTCTTTCCCTTGCCTGGAATCAGCCCTTTCCTTTTAATAGACAATGGTATTTAGAAGCCAGAAGCTGGGTCTATATACAATTAGTGTTCCTGATATATCATTATTCCTAGGCTTTCTCAGGAGACAGAGCTAGAATATATATACATATATGATAGAAAAGTTGATTCGCATATACATATGTAGTAAAATCATATGTCCTACGAGACATCGTCTTTCTCCTCTATTTCTACATATGATTTTCTTTTCTAACAGTAAGAACCCTGGCTCTTATTATCCTCAATATATTTACTTGTTTCTTTTTCAACCCTAGAATAAACAGAAAATTGTTTGGGAACTCCTAACCTGTGCCACTGCTGAAACTAAATTTATTAATTAGAGTTCAACATTTGTATTTTTCCAGGGAAAATATTCAAATAGTACAAGTGTACAGAACTTAAGCATATAATTTATTGAGTTGACAAATGCATATATATCCCATACTCCTATCATGATATTATATATCCACCACCCCAGAAAATCCTCTCAAGCCCTTTCCAGTCAATACTGCCATCTCCCATTGACAACCATTTTTCTGATTTTTTTCACCAAAGATTAGTTTTGTCTGTTCTAGAACATTATATAAATGAGATAATAATATAGATACACTATTTCATTCTGTGGCTCAGGATAACGTCTGTGAGAATCACTCATGTTATCATGTGTATTAGTAATCCATCCTTTTTTTTTTTTCTTTGCTGAGTTGCATGCCACTGTATGAATTTACCTCAATTTCTTTATTCGTTTTCCTATTGATGAACATTTGGATTGAATGTACATACTATGAATAACGCCACTATGAATATACATGTAGGAGTTTTTTATGTACTTTTCATTTCTCTTGGGCAAATACCTGGGGGTGGAATTGCTGAATCATGGGGTAGATATGACAGACCACATCTTCCAAATGTGACCACAGAGTATCTTTAGTCCCACAGGCTCTTTTTGACACTTGCTTCTTTCTTCTCTATCAAGAGGTAGAATCTATGTCTTCACTGCTTGAACCTGGGCAGACATGTTTGACAACAAAAACAAAGGACACCGCATGACTGCTGAGGCCAGATCACACACTGTCCCCTGTGCATTTCTCTTTTCTCAAAGCTCACAGTCCTAGTGCTTGCTATTTTCTTTGCCTGAAGAATAGTTGTTTTGTGTATTTTCCAGTATGGTAGTTTTTCCCCAATGGGAAAAAAAGTCTAGTACCAGTTATACTCTCATGAATGAAAATCTAACTTCAATGGCTTAAAACAATGCATTTCTCTGTATTATAATATTTACAGATGAAGTATAGTTTAGTGAGACTAACTCAGGGCTTCCCAGGTGGTGCCAGTGGTAAAGAACCCATCTGCCAGTGCAGGAGATATGAGAGACAATGTGGGTTCAATCCCTGGATCAGGAAGATCCCCTGGAGGAGGGCATGGCAACCCCACTCCAGTTTTCTTGCCTGGAGAATCCCATGGACAGAAAACTCTGATGGTCTACAGTCCATAGGGTCACAAAGAGTCAGACATGACTGAAGCAACTTAGAAGGCACACAGGACTAACTCAAAGCTATCTCATCTGTCAGAAACATTCTCCACGATGCTGTTACAGTGACTCACCTAGGTGGTAAATTTAACCACCTCGTCAAAATAAAGTTCACGTGTCTCAGCATTTGACATCGATAATGGCCTTCATGATCTGGCCCCAATTTTTCCTCCTATCTCTTCCCTTCCTCCTTCTTAAACTTTATCATCATCTTCATCTTCTTCAATCTTTGCACAGAACAACTTTCTATCGTGGTCCCACAGTAGTTTTCCAAAGTCATTGTTAAGTCTCTTTGACATTTACCTCCTCCATGAAGTCTTCTAATGCCTTCTCCAAAGACAGAATAAAAAAGTCTCAAATTTCTTGCCTGCTTGCCTTTCTCTTCTGGCACATATGACGCTGTATGTGTTCATCGGTTTATTTGTTTATCTTCTGCCCTGGATTGTGGTCTCTCTGATAGGGGGATGCTTTCCTTTTTCTCTTTTCACCACTCTTTTTGCAGCACCTGGGAAGGTACCAGTCCATAGAGAGTGCTTATTCAACACTTTCTTTGTTGTTGAATTAGTGTTAGAACTATAGTCAAATACTGTTCTCATGCAATATTTAAAAATGAGAAATTCTAGCTTTAGAAAATGAAAGTGACTGACTGGTGAAGAAGATCTGAAAGATGATTCTGAGACTTTTATGTGTTTTTTTATTGGGTCTGAGTATCTCCTAATTCATTAATACTGAGGAAAAGGAAGAAGGCTGGCAGTTTTTTTTTTTATCTCAAATTATTATGAAAATGGAATATTTTTTTCCCAAAATATTCTCTGCGTGAAGCACAATTAGAGTTTGTCTCAAAAAGCAGCTTTCAGGAAATGACTTGGGTCTTGACCTCGTCCATAAAAAAATGAGACGGTGCTGTGGTTCGGCCTGGGGAGCCCATTCACTCTGCTCACATATCTTCCTGATGAAGACTCGATTTGTGGTACAGATTGAAAAGTGTGTGCAAAACGGAACTCATATTCTTCCCTCTAAGCCCGGTGCCACCTCCTGAGTTGCCTATTTTTGTTAATGGCATCACCATCCTCCCCACCACCGAGGCTCAAAATCTCCTTATTATCTTTGCTCCTCTCTCTCTCTCCTTCCCCTGCACCCCGACCACCTGTCTGTAGTCAATTCTGCCTTCCTATCCTCTCTCAGGTCTCTCCCCTCCTCTGTCCCCATGGCTGCTGCCCAGGGCTCATTACCTCTTGCCTGGCTACAGCAAAAACTCCCAAGCGGTCTCTCTGCCTCCCTCAAATCAGTCCTGCCTATGGGGTTAATCTGCCTGAAGCACGGCTTTCATCATGCCCTAACCCAGCTAACAACCTTTCAATGGCTCCTCAGTTCCCTACAGAATCAAGTCCACATTCAAGGTGTGGCCTTTGCAACACAATTTCTCATTACTCCTTCCATGCTCCCTATGCTTCAACTAAATCAAAGGACTTTTCACTCACTCACTCATTCATTTATTCAATAGACACTTATTGAACCACTGGGCAAGGCATTGAAGATTCATGAATCAAAAACAACATTTTGGATCCCAAACTGTTTGCAAGCTCTGCCCTTTCCCATCTCTGGTTTGTTAACCTTTCCATCCCCCACACCTAGAATGTTCTTTTCCCCTACCCTCCATCTCTACCTGCCCCATTTCAACCCATGTTTCAATGCTTCCTTTCTCCTGATGCAAATATCACTTTCTTTCTGAAGCTTCCCTTGCCTGCATCTCTCTCTTTCTCCAAGCTGAAAGAAATCAATTCTTCCTCTCAAAGGTTATGGCACGTCACCTGCATTCTCTGCAGGCGACGTCTCCTTTTCTACAAACTATTTGCTCCTGAGAAAAAGATTTGTGTCTGTTTCACCTCTGCATCTGAAAGAACCTTCGAAACAATGCTGGGCAGATATATTAATTACTCAATTAACTGTAGTTTCGTGACCACATTTCCCAAAGAAGACACCAGGGAAATGAGGCCCCCATGAGTCTTAGATTGTAGAACTAGGAAAGAAGCCTTTTCTGTTCTTGGCTCTGAATTATCCCAAAGTCTCTGGCCTTTTCACAGCCCCTGCTCTTTGTGTCCTGGGCACAGTGCCCAACCCCACATGCACTGGAAAAATCAAAGCAAAGCTCAGACTGAGTTCCTTGGAAGCCTCCAGACCTTGCATTCCTGGGGAAGGGCTGTTTCAGAGTCACATGGTGGCTCTGTTCCTTGGTGACCTAGATTACCCAGGGTTTGCTCTATTTCCTCCTGGAGACATGGTGGACCTGGTCATCTGGAGATGGTCTCTGCACTCACACGTGGTGGCAAAAGGAAGATGACTGGGAGCCAGGAGATGGGTGCCCAGCAGGATGGATGCTCCAGGCTTGTATGTGAGGGCGAAGGGCCACTGGTGGGTGGCCAGAATCAGAGGCTGCCATTGTTCCAGAACATTCCAGAGTCTACTGGGGCCCCGGTGAGCATCATAGCCTGGGGACAGGTTTGGGGGGAAGAGTAAGACCTGGGAGTGAGCCCCAGCTCAGTCCAGAGGTTTAAAGGGCTCCTGAAGCTTCACTAGCTCTCCATCGATGGAAAACCAAGTTCACACCCTTGGCATTGATGGTTCCTCTCTGACCTGGCTCCACCTACTTCCATCGTCCTAGCATCACCACACCTCCAGGCTCAGCTTCTCTTCTCCGTGTATCCTGTTCATTCCTGACCTAGGGGCTCCCTCCTGCTGCCGGCCCCATTCTCACTCTATTGAAAGCCACTGTCTTCAAAGTCCCATGAAAATTCCGCATCTCCTCTCTCTTCTCTTGAAGATCCCACTGAAAATGCACTACTTGCTTCTCTAAGTTTAACGCTTATTTTATTGTGCTCTATCTCACACATTGCCTTCCTGATCACTTAGCAATAAAGAATCCAACTGCAATGCAGGAGACACAGGTTCAATCCCTGGGTTGGGAAGATCTCCTGGAGAAGGAAATGGCC
This sequence comes from Oryx dammah, assembly GCF_014754425.2. Lineage (NCBI taxonomy): Eukaryota > Metazoa > Chordata > Mammalia > Artiodactyla > Bovidae > Oryx > Oryx dammah. The sequence continues at coordinate 22,291,410 of NW_024070213.1, forward strand.
ACTCACTCCAGTATTCTTTCCTGGGAAATCCCATGGACAGAGGAGCCTGATGGGCTGCAGTCCATAGTGTCATGAAGAGTCAGATGTGACTGAGCACTCACATGTGTGTAAGACAATTAGTTGTTGATGAGTCTGTCTCCTTCAATGGATTACAAGAGCCTTCAAAATAGTCATACGTTATTCAGATATATGCCCCAAAGTCTGTCACAGCTCCCCAAACACAGTGGCCCCATGGATATCCAATAAATGCTTGTTAAGTAGATATCCAGATGAAATATCATCCTACCATTCCATGGAATTAACATGTTTCCAGATGATTCTTCTACTTTGGGAAGAGTGAGGCAAACAAGCATGCTAGTTCCCACAGAGCATCTTGCCCTGGTCCTGAGGATGTTTTCTGTCCTATTCAGTGTGAACCCCTCCATCAGATGTACCTGGTTAGGCTCTGCTCAGGGACACAGTGTGTTACTGATGTATGAGATCCAGTTCTAAGAGTCATCCCTATCCTTGGATTTCTCGTCTCTGCCCTCCCTCTGACAATTGGGGCTTACCTGGTCCCTGTCACTAATATCTTTGATCTTGGTAATCAGTCAGCACAGAAACGAGGTATAGTTGCTAGGGCCCTGGGGAGGTGAGGATGCTGAGAGGGCAGACACTGCATTCCATACTCTACTTTCCAATAATCTCCTTTGACTCACACATTTTGCAAAGTGCTCCAAGCCCCCCAGCGTCTATACAGCATGAGGATATCATACCATAGCTTTTCCCATAGCTTCCGGTGGTCTCAAGTACGTTTATCTCATTCTCAGCAAAATATAAACTTCCTTTTTAAAAATGTTTTTTTATTGTGGTGAAAGCCACATAATATAAAACGTATTGTCGTAACCCTATTTAACTGGACACTTCAGTGGCACTAAATTCATGTTGTACAACTCTCACCATCATCTGTCTCCCGAATTTTATTTTTTACGTTCCTAAACTGAAACTGTCCCCGTTAAACACTAACTCGCTATTTCACCTCCCAACCCTAAGGGCCCAGGGCACCTACCAGTATACTTTCTGACTCTATGGATTTAATTATTCTAGGTTCCTCTTATAAGTGGAATCAGACAGTAATTTTCCATACTTAATGTACACTGGAAGGCATTTTTATGGTTAACTTATACGTCCTACAGATTGTACTTTCCCCCACCCCGTGATTCTCAATAGTTATCTGTTTTACACACAGTAGTATATATATGTCAATTTCAATCTCCCAATTTATTCCACTCCTCTTTCTCCCCTTGGTGTCCATGCATTAAAAGTGTAAACTTCTTGAAGGAGGGAATTGTGCCTTATAATATTCTAGAACCTGTAGCTCAGTGTTAAGCATATAGAAACTATACAGTGAATATTGCCTCTTTATACAAGTCAAGCTCCCAATCACGGCATCCTCAGGAGTCGTGGGCAACAAAGATAAACACTATGGTCTGTAATTAAAATATCTTCACTGCAATGCTGTTTACAATGATAAATAACTGGAAATAACTTAATACCCAAGGATGAGGTAGAAGATTCAATAAACGGTGCATCTCTTGATGGGATAGTATGTAGTTACTAAAATGGTAATTATAATGTCTGTGGAGCAATATGCGAAATATTTATAGACTGGAACTGATGAAAAAAATTAAAAATAGTCTGAAACTATCATTGTAACTACTACCTGCACTATAGCAAATGTGGTAAGGTGATATGCAAAAATAAACCCTGCATCAATGCTGTAGGAGTTTGATTGATATTTTCTATGTCTTTTAAGCTGTGGCTATATATTCAAATTTTTTTTAAATTTTGTACTGGAGGATAGCAGATTAACAATGTTGTGATAGTTTCAGGTGGAGAGCAAAGGGACTCAGTCATACATATACATATATCTATTATGGCTGTATAATATTTTGTACAAAAATGTAGATGTATCTGTAATTAATATACAATAAATATTTGCTTGAAGTTTAGGGCTATTAGCAGTGAGAAGTCCATCTGGCAAAAGAATGGAAGGATAAGAAGGTGATTTTAATCAATGCCATGAAATTAAAAGATGCTTACTCCTTGGAAGAAAAGCTATGGCCAACCTAGACAGCATATTAAAAAGCAGAGACGTTACTTTGCCAACAAAGGTCCATCTAGTCAAAGCTATGGTTTTTCCAGTAGTCACGTATGGATGTGAGAGTTGGACTATAAAGAAAGCTGAGTGCCTAAGAACTGATGCCTTTGAACTGTGGTGTTGGAGAAGACTCTTGAGAGTCCCTTGGACTGCAAGGAGATCAAACCAGTCAGTCCTAAAGGTCAGTCCTGAATATTCATTGGAAGGACTGATGTTGAAGCTGACACTCCAAAACTTTGGCCACCTGATGCGAAGGACAGACTCAGTGGAAAAGACCCTGATATTGGGAAAGACTGAAGGCAGGATGAGAAGGGGGTGACAGAGGATGAGATGATTAGATGGCATCACTGACTCAATGGACATGAGTTTGAGCAAGCTCTGGGAGTTGGTGATGGACAGGGAAGCCTGGTGTTCTGCAGTCCATGGGGTTGCAAAGAGTCAGACAAGACTGAGCAACTGAACTGAACTGAATCAATGCTGAGATCCAATGTATCTTATGAAAGTGTTAGTCATTCAGTCATGTCCAACTCTTTGCAGACCCATGGTCTGTAACCTGCCAGGCTCCTCTGTCCATGGAATTCTCCAGTCAAGAATACTGGAATGTATTGCCATTCCCTTATCCAGGAGTTCTTCCCAACCCAGGGATTAAACCCACGGAATTCTCCAGACCAAAAAACTGGAGTGGGTAGCCTTTCCCTTCTCCAGGGGATCTTCCCAACTCAGGGATCAAACCCAGGTCTCCTGCATTGCAGGCATATTTTTTTATCAGCTGAGCCTTAAGAAAAAGCCCAGTAATCAAAAGAAAGCAATATTTCTTTGACTGCTGTCTTGAAATAAATATGGAAACTGAAAACAACCATGGCCCACTATGAAAACTATACTAACTCTGGTAGGTTCGGGAGTTTCAGGGAAGAGGGCTATCCTGACTTTGGGAATAGCTGGTCCCTGACTGCATGAGGCTTAAAGATGGAATGAGAGGAACAGGGAGCAGAAACATTGACAGGCTGGAATAAAGTCCCAGTTCTGATTTTAAAGACCCACAGCATTTTGCATTTTGAAAAAGTCGCTTAACCTCAATAGGTATGTCCTTTAAGCATCCAGCCAGCTGACCCAGTTCAACAAAAAGCACAGTGAGTTCTCACTGGGAGGCAGCACCTAGCACAACCTTGGGCATCCTTGGTTTCTGCCAGAGCTAGTTCACAGAGACAGGGGGAGGATAAAATGAAATAATGCATGTAGAGATTGTGTGGAAAAGCTGCTCTAAATAAATGTGAGCTATGATTAAGGAACGCAGAAGCAGAGCTGATCTGCTTAGTTCCACAATGCTGACAGCTGATTCAGATCGCACCCAAATTGAGACAATCAACCAGCAACAAAGCCGGAGAAAACAAAGCCCTGATTGAAATGGGCTGCAGCTGACTTTTCCAAGCCTCCCAGCTGGACTCATTTGGATTCTCCCAGGGAACCTTGGTACCTCCATCAGAGCAGTGATCACCTGCCTAGGGCACAGTTCTGTCCTAGGCTCTTATCCCCTCTTCTAACCTATCACCTCACCCTTGAGGGCTGCTTAGCAAACATTTGTCAAATCTGAAGTCTCTCTCTCTCTGTGTGTGTGTGTGTGTGTGAGAGAGAGAGAGAGAGAGAGAATCTTCCATCTTGATGAGTAATATCTGACTTAGCAACCGGGATGGGCGGTATGCCTCCTCTGAGCTAGCTACTTACTTTATTTTTTAAAGACACAAAATGAGACTTCCCAGGTGATACTAGTGGTTAAGAACCTGCCTGCCAATGCAGGGAATATTAAGAGACGTGGGTTCGATCCCTGGGTTGGAAAGATTCCCTGAAGGAGGGTATGGCAACCCCCTCCAGTATTCTTGCCTGGAAAATCCCATGAACAGAGGAGCCTGACGGGCTACAGTCCAAGGGGTCGCAAAGAGTCGGACACGACTGAAGCAACTTAAGAACGCCTGCAAAGCGGAGCCTTAAGACTTGTGCAAAGACTTCTCAAAGCACAATATTTTTCAGTAGTAAAAGACCCAAAATGCCTTGATGCGGTCTTCTGAATGGAGTTGGGCCTTTTTCTGAATACTTTTTGCCGCCTTCTCATTCGGGCAGAAATGAGATGAGTTAGTCGAATGCCTCATGGAGGACATGCAGAAAAGATAGAAAGGAGCAGACAAACAGCAGAAAAAGAAGTGGACAAGAAACCATGGGAAAGGCAATCCAGTCCCAGAGGACAGAGTCTCCTTTGTGGAAGGGGCACTTACCCCTCTCTGCACCTTGGCACCCTCCCTCTCTGAGAAGGGCTGAGAAGGGACATTCAGGTGGCATCTGAATTCAGAACCTCAGTCCCTCCTTCCCCAAGACAAACGGCCTAGAGATGTTAGTCACAGCTAATGAGCTTTGATGTATGAGTCAATAACCACAGTTGCTGTACTTTCTTTACTGCTGAGTCACTTATTGGCATGTTGGTCAGTTGTAACCTTACCAGGCTTCGTGCACCCCAACAGTCATCCTGCAGGAGTAGAGGCAGGTGGGAATACCAGCGGCGGGGCCCACTAGCTTCTCCTGAACTCATATACTGCTCAGAGGCTCACAGCTCTGTGTCTGCAAAAGTGGTTGTTGTGTTTCCTTTTATAAATTCCAAATTAGGACCATAACACTACTAATAGAGCTCATTAATCGAAGGCTTACTGTGTCCAGAGAGAGAGTCAAGATTTGTTCTTGTAACAGACTCAGACATAGAGAGCAGACTTGTGGTTGCCAAGGAGGCGGGTGGAGGAGGGATAGATTGGGAGTTTGGGATGAGTAGATGCAAACTGTTACACATAGGATGGATAAACAACTATATAGCACAGGAAACTATATTCAGTATCCCATGATAAACCGTAATGGGAAGGAATATGAAAAAGAACATATACATATATACACATATTATATATACATGTGTGTATATATGAATCACTTTGCTTTACAGCACACATCAGCATTGCAGATCACCTATGTGTGCCTGTGTGCTAAAGTGGCTTCAGCCGTGTCTGCAACCCTACGGACTGTAGCCTGCCAGTCTCCTCTGTCCACGGGATTCTCCTAGCAAGAATACAAGAGTGGATTGCCATGCCCTCCTCCAGGGATCTTCTCAACCCAGGGATCGAAGCTTCATCTCATGCAGCTCATGCACTGCACACAGATTGTTTACCACTGAGCCACTGTGAAAGCCCTGCAATGTCAGCTATACTTCAATAAAATAAATTTAAGAAAGAGATTTGTTCTCGTACATTCTGTAGGGTCACAGAATAATAAGTTGTACGGTGCGTTTTCAACTCTTAAGTATGGGACTGTGAACTTGATAGGAAATGATCGTATTGAATATTTATCTATTCAGTTGCTGGATCCTGATTTAGCAGCTACTGTAGGAAAAGTCCTGGGCTAGGCATTTTGTTGTTTAGTCACTAAGTCCTGTCTTTCTCTTTTGTGACCCCATGGACTATAAACCAGCCAGGCTCCTCTATCCATGGGATTTCTTAGACAGGAATACTGGAGTGAGTTGCCATTTCCTTCTCTGGGGGATATTCTGGGCCTATGGATCGAACCCTGGTCTCCTGCATTGCAGGCAGATTCTTTATCACTGAGCCACCTTGGAAGCCCGGGCTAGGCATTAGGAGGGATATAAAAAGTTCTACAGCCTGACTGCCCTTCTTATCAAGCTTCAGGCTCATGTGACGCTCACAAAAGTCAGGGGTTGAGATAGCATCTCCCAGCATTGTCACCAGCGCTGTGATTGTCACCCCCATAGCTCTGCCACCACCACCAGCACCTCCACCCACACCCTGGCCATCAGCACCACCATCATCAGCACCAGAAAACTTTCAGAAAGCATCTGTTGTTTGCATGTGGCCATGTGGATTTTCTCCAAAGTGGCAGCTGGGTCACAGCTGGGGCGTGCTGAAGGATTAGGTGGTGCCTGAGTGAAGGTGACATGTGACAAACTCTCCTCCTTGCCTGAAGCAGGCTGCAGATGCCAGTCTCCCAGGAGCTGTCAATCCAGGACAGAACACAGTGCTTACAGAATGGGAAATGAGCATGGTTTACATAATGTTTGTGGAGGAGTCAAGGGACAAGGCTTCAGTCTCCCTTTCTGCGAGCCCATTTGAGCTGACGTCTCTGTTGCTCATCAAAGGTCCCACCAACCTGGCACAAAGGGTGCCCTATCCCATCAGGCAATGCCTCACCTCTGCAAAACTGAGGGAGATGCTGAACGCACCGAGGCAGCATCGTCATGCCAACTGTAAGCTCTTGAAACTCACACGAAAGGCAAATGCAGAACCAGAGAGCTAAAGTGAGTCAGAGTCTGTCTACACTGGGGATTTGTATATAAACAGATTTCATGTACATGGGCACACTTTTCAGACGCATCTATATTCATGATATTACTTTAATTTCAGAGTCAAATGAAGCCAATCGCTCTTTTAAGCGTATAAAACCACTTCCGTGCCCATCTCCATGCTTTAGCTTATTTTCTACCTACAGCCTGAAATGCCTTTCCCTCTGCAAGTGTCCAAATATTTCTTATCATGGGTAAAATGGTACCCCGCAGAAGAAGCTAAAGTCCTAATGCCCAGTTCTAATAAACGTGACCTTGTTTAGAAATCAAGTCTTTGCAAATGATCACATCAAGATCACATCAAGCCTCATACATTGCAGCTAACATCTTTATAAGACAGGGGCATCTGGACTCGATACAGCCATGTACAGAGGAAAGGTGATGTGAAGGTATAGGGAGAATGCACCCTACAAACCAAGGACTGCCTGAGGCTACCAGAAGCTGGGAGACAGACCAGATTCTGTCCCAAGTATGTCAGAAGGGACCAGCATTGTCAAAACTTTGATTTGGACTCCCGACCTCCAGAAGTGTGGGATAATGCATTTAGGTTTTTTTTTAGCAACCCAGTTTTTAGTGCCTTGTTACGTCAGACCCAGGAAACTAATACATTAATCAAACCTCAGGATCAATGGTCTTTCCACAGAGCATCTTCTCTGAGTGTAGCACAGTCCTACCTGTGATGATATAGATGTGCCATGACTTTACCTCCAAAACTTCTAATCTTTGTGCTTGTGTAACTACAAGGTGGAATGTAAAGTTTCCAAACACAGATGTCCAGAAAGCAAGGAGAAAGGAGCTACACAGGGATGGTCTTGGGGAGGGAGTAGCAGGTTGTAAAGTGGCTCAAGTAAAGATTACCCCCTTTTCTTTGACAGCACAGTGAAAGTGAAAGTGTCAGTTACTCAATCATGTCTGACTCTTTGCAACCCCATGGACTGCAGCCTGCCAGGCTCCTCTGTCCATGGGATTCTCTAGGCAAGAATAGAGGAGTAGGTTACCATTTCCTTCTCAGGGGATCTTTCTGACTCAGAGATCGAACCCAGGTCTCCTGCATTGCGGGCAGATTCTTTACCATCTGAGCCAGCTGACAACACAGGGACCCACACTAATAATCTAATGGTCCCTGCTCATGGTGCCATGTTTAAGTGGACCTTAAAGAGTCAGAGAAAGTGCTCAGCCAGGAGTCCTAGGGTGCTGCTGACGGGCACGAAGAGGTAGGAGAGACCATCCTAGGCAGGCTGTGTGTGTTGCTTCCCCTTCTGGAAACCTCTCTGGTGCTAACATGGGATTATGAGAAGGCTGAGTCTTGGAGCAGACCTGAAGGGTTCTTGCATACAGAATGTGGATGCTACATGGTATGCCTGTCACTTGCTCTCTTTGCTGCAGTGAAAACTCCACCATCAGAGTCTGGGCTGGGAGTGGAGAGTGGCTGACCATTCACCCAGTGCTGAATCTCAGTGACGCTTATCATCAGGGCTTTGGGAATTGCCGACAATCTACCTTGGTCTAGTTCCTAGTCTCAGAAGCTTAGACTGCCCCAGGACTTGTCCATCTGGAATTCAAGGCAGAGTGTGACATGCATTGCAAGACGGGAAGGAAAGAAGTGGAATGGACAGCACTGGTGGATGACGGAGGGGTGAAGGAGGAGTCTCTCTTCAGTGTTCTCCAGACGTTCCTCAAGAGCTCTGTATGTCCTTGGTTTGACCTCTAGGGCTGATAACTCAGGAGATCTGAACTCCGGTTCAGGAGATTTACACTCTCCCCTATGGCTGTCATTGTAATGTTGACCCTCCCCAAATCCTGCCACCTCCTCCATGAAGTCCTCCCTGATAATCTTAATTGGAGCTAATGGCCTTATTCTGGCATTTTAACTTCTGCTTAGCACTTACATCATCTTGCTTTATGTTCCAGTGAAATGTTGATCTCAAGCCCTAGGCTTGAGTGCCTCAAGGTTAGGAAACATGTCTGATTTGTGTTATTCTCCTTCTGGAGGCTGCCACAGTCCCACTGGTTCAATGAGAGTCAATACATAAATGAACAGCTATCTATTTATTGAGTGCCTATTAAGTCCTGGGCATTGTGCTGTGCTGGCGAGATCAATACTTGAACAGAAAAGTATCCACAGATGAAATAAGATCTGCTCTTCCTCCTCACCCCTATTCCTCTTCAGCCTTCAGCTCCCTGACTTACTGACCACATCTGTGGGCTTGGGCCTCACTCAGCAAAAGGTGCATAAAATGTTATCTTATTGAACTGAGAGTTGTCTGCATTATGGATCTTCTGGTTGTGATGCCTTCTTTCTGTGGTCAGGACCACTCACTGGGTCCTTTCTGTGCCTTGCTTGCCCAGGCCCCTAGTTCCCAACTGCTCATCTAAGATTTGGCTTCTTTTTAAACTTTTTACTTATTTATTACTTAAGCATAGTTAATATACAATGTTGTGTTAGTTTCAAGTGACTCAAATTCTTTTCCATTAGAGGTTATTACAAAATATTAAGAACAGTTCCTTGTGCTATACAGTCGGTAGGTCCTTGTTGTTTACCTATTTTATTAATAAAAATAGTAGTGTGTATCCTGGAGAAAGGCATGGCAAGCCATTCCGGTATTCTTGCCTGGAGAATCCCATGGACAGAGGAGCCTGGCAGGCTACAGTCCATGGGGTCACAAAGAGTCAGACATGCATGAGCAACTAAGCACAGCACAGCACAGTATGGGTATATGTTAATCTCAGACTCCTAATTTATTTCCCCTTCACACCCCAATATTCCCTTTGGTGCCCATGAATGTGTTTTCTATGTTTGTCAGTCTGTTTCTGTTTTGTAAGTAAGTTTATTTGTAATATCAGTTTTTAGATTTCATATGTAAACAATATCATATGATATTTGTCTTTTTCAAGATTTGGCTTCTTGCAAAGGGAGGGGATGGGGTAGGAATGAATTGGGAGTTTAGGATTAGCAGATAAAAAGCATTTTACATAGAATAGATAAACAAGGTCCTACAGGGGACCACAGAGAAATATATTCAATATCCTGTGATAACCATAATGGAAAAGAATATCAACAGGAATGTCTATATAACTGAAGCACTTTGTTGTATAGCAGAAATTCACACAACACTGTAAATCAACTATACTTTAATTTTTTAAAAAAGATTTGGCTTCTTGCATTAGCTTGACTTTTCTGACTTCATCTCACCTAACTCTGCCCCCAGCTCTGCTTGACCATGGGCTCTCAGATTTCCCCTTGAATCTGGCTCCATCAGGCCAAGCCACTGGTTTTCATTCTGTCTCGTTTCACCATCTCTGTCTTAGATTTCCAATCCTTCTGATGCATGTCTTGCTCTCAGGCAGGTCTTCTTGCAAGAAGAAAGAAAGAGAAAATTTATGAATACGTCTTCCTATATAAGACTATGTCACTGTTGAAACAACAACAGTAATATCAGATTGAAAAGAAGAAAAAGAATAGAAATATCCAATAAGATGGCGAGGGAAAACGGAGCTAAATGTTGTAAAGTCTTTATACTATCTGTAACTTTAAAATTTTATACATTGAATTTCTCAGGGTAAGTGCTAAAAGAATAGAAACAGCATGTATAACTCTCTAATAGAAGGAAAATAGAAATAATAAAAAATAAATTAAAAAGAAGAAGAAAGAAAAGGAAAACAAATGGAAGTAGGACAAATATTAGCATAAATTAAGATGTAGATTTTTAACCTGAAGTGTTAGAACTTTAAAAAAACTTGAATGAATTAAACTCTCCAGGAAAAAAACAACAAAAATTCCAAAGGTGTTCTGGCTATACCTTTCTATATGTGCTGTTTTCAAGAGAAAAAATTCTAAAACATAAGGATACAAAAAGGTTAAAGATAATAGGATGAAAAAAATACAGGTAACAAATATTAATTAACAGATGTCTTAGGAGAGTTCATTAATATGAAATAAAAATTCCATAAGAAATCTGTATGCAGGTCAAGAAGCAACAGTTAGAACTGACCATGGAACAACAGACTGGTTCCAAATCGAGAAATGAGTATATCAAGGCTGTATATCGTCACCCTGATTATTTAACATGTAAGTAGAGTACATCATATGAAATGCCAGTCTGGATGAAGCACAAGCTGGAATCAAGATTGCCAGGAGAAATATCAATAATCTCAGATATGCAGATAACACCACCCTTATGGCAGAAAGTGAAGAAGAACTAAAAAGCTCTTGATGAAAGTAACAGAGAAGAGTAAAATGTTGGCTTAAAACTCAACATTCAGAAAACGAAGATCATGGCATCTGGTCCCATCACTTCATGTCAAACAGATGGGGAAACAGTGGAAACAGTGTCAGACTTTATATTTTTGGGCTCTAATATCACTGCAGATGGTGATTGCAGCTGTGAAATTAAAAGACACTTACTCCTTGGAAGGAAAGTTAAGACCAACCTAGATAGCATATTAAAAAGCAGAGATATTACTTTGCCAACAAAGATAAGTCTAGTCAAGCCTATGGTTTTTCCAGTAGTCATGTATGGATATGAGAGTTGGACTACAAAGAAAGCTGAGTGCCGAAGAATTGATGCTTTTGGACTGTGGTGTTGGAGAAGACTCTTGAGAGTCCCTTGGATTGCAAGGAGATCCATCCAGAGAATCCTAAAGGAAACCAGTCCTGAATATTTATTGGAAGGACTGATGCTGAAGCTGAAACTCCAATACTTTGGCTATCTGATGTGAAAAACTGACTCATTGGAAAAGATTCTGATGCTGGGTAAGATTGAAAAACCAGGAGGAGAAGAGGATGACAAAGGATGAGATGGTTGGATGGCGTCACTGACTCTATGCACATGAGTTTAAGCAAGCTCTGGGAGTTAGACAGGGAAGTCCTGGCATGCTACAGTCCATGGGGTGGCAAAGAATCAGACATGACTGAGTGACTGAACTGAACTGAAGCTTTACTAAAGAGTATAAATTTTACAATGACACATTTTAATTAACAAAACACTATAATTTAAAATATGTAAAAGTAAAACTAAAAAAATTAAGCTTTAGAGTATATAAAATAAAAATTGATAGAAAAGGAGAAATAATAACCATCCAAGTGGTAGACTGTAATGCTGTATATCTCTCTAAGTCATAGATACATCTTACAAGAAACAATCATAAACTGGTGATTCGTTTCTTATATGATAGTATACATGTTTCAATGCCATTCTCCCAAATCATCCCACCCTCTCCCTCTCCCTCTGAGTCCAAAAGTCTGCTCTACACATCTGTGTCTCTTTTGCTGTCTTGCATACAGGGTCATCCCAATACAGTATTGTAAAGTAAAATAAAGTAAAAATAAAAATTAAAAAAAAATAAAATTAAAAAAAAAGAAACAATCATAATCATCTAGAACATTTAAACCAGGTTTTAAAATTTTACATAATGGATGCTTATAGACATTGCATCAAACAGTTGCAGAAAACCTACTCCCTTTAGGCACATGTATAATGTTCATGTGAATCAACTGTTTCTGGACCTTGGGTCAATCTCAATGAATTTCACTGAACTGAAATCACATCAAGCATGATCTCCAATAAAAATCCAATTAATCTAGAAATAAAAAGCAAAAATGAACTAAGATATTTCCATATAATTGGAAATTTAGACACGTGCTTCCATATAGTCAAAGAAGTTCGGCTTAAAGAGAAAAGACAGTTTACATTTGAATAAAGTGGGAGGGCAAATTAGGGAACTGATCCTCTGAACAATAAAAAAAAAAAATGTATGGCTAGGTCCTCCACATCCATAGTTCCCCATCTGTGGATTCAATCAGCTGTAGATTGTGTTGAATTGTACTATTTACTGTTGAAAAAAATACATAAATAAGGTCATGCAGTTCAAACCAGAACTGTTCAAGGATCAAGTGTATAGTGTTAATTAGAACATATTTTGAAAACAATAATGAAAATACTATTTAAAATTTGAGACATATAGCCAGAGGTATACTAGAGTTGCCTTGCAAGAGCTGAATGTTAGATATTTAGGAATTTTCCAGCTGGTTATTAACCCACTACTAGCTTGAAATCAGTTGTGGTGAAGCACTTAAACACAGAAATATAAAATTGGCATGCTGTAAATCAGGACTTTTTCATTTCTTTTCATCCTTATTCCTTCCTTCTCTTTCTCTTCCTTCCCTCTTTCCTTATCTCCTTTCTGCCTTCCTTCCTTCCTATCTTTCTTTTGCAAATTAGTTACCAGAAGACCAAGAGACGCAGTTAAAATATTACAGAGAAGGAAGTTTATAGCTTCAAAAGCATAGATTAGGAAAAAAGAAACGCTGGAAATTCTAATTCAGAAACTAGGAAAAACAAAGCAATGTAAAATCCAAGAAAGAAACAATTAAGAAGATAAATTAATGTCATAGAAAAATAGTAAACAAGATAGAAATATAATAAAGAGAACAAACAAACCCTAAAGTTGGCTCTTTGAACTATGAATAAAATTGACAAACCACTGATGAGGTTAATCAAGAAAATAAAGAAGAAATGCACAAATAAGCAACATCATGAGTGAAAAAGTGGACATTACTACAGACACTGCAAATACTGAAAATATAATAGGATATACAAAAAACTTAACACCAATATGTTTGAAAATAAAAGCAAAATGCATACATTCCTGGGAAAATATAACATACCAAAACCCTTCTCAAGAAGAAATAAGTATCTTGAATTTTCTTTTAGTTAGTAAAACAAAAACTTCTTATCTAGAACTCTCTAGGCACAGATGGTTTTACCAGTAAGTTCTATAAATGTTCAAGAAATATTTGCAATTTAAACACATTCCTTCAGACAATAGAATAAAAGGGCAAATCTTCCATTATGCTTTGTGATACTACCCCTAATCTTGATTCTAATGCTCGACAAAGCAAAATGAGAGAGAAAAATTAGAGCCCAATCTCACTCATGAATGTAAATGCAAAACATGAACTACAATTAGTCAACTGAATCCGGCAATATACAAAAAAAATACATCATGGCTAATTTGCATTTCTCTTAGGAATGCATGATTATGTAACTTTGGAAAAGCATGTAATTCACCACATTATAAGAAAAAACAGAAAAAAATGGGGTGATTATCACAGAGATGCAGAGAAAGTATTTAAGTAAAATCAACATTCATTCATAAAAAACTCTTAGCAAAATTGAGATAAAGTGAAATTTCCTTAACCCAACAAAGGATGCCTATGAAAACCTTATTGCAAATGTGACATCACATGTTGAAACTTTGAGAGCTCTCATTTTGAAATTTGGAACAAGAGAAAAATTCCTACGATTGCTGCTTCTATTCAACCTTGTCCTGGAGGCTCTTGCCAGCTCAGTGAAATAATAAAAAGAAATAGAAGGTATGAGAATTAAAAATGGGGAGAAACAACTGTCATTATTCACAGATGATTTCATTATGTGTGGAAAATCCAAAGGATTCTGCATAGAGATTACTGTAATTATTATGAGGGTTTGACACGGTTGTACTGCTCACGTTCAATACTTAAACAACACATTTAATTCATGTAATCAAGCAACAAATTGAAAATGAAATAAAAGAGCTACTATTGAGAAGAGCATAAAGCAAGATGATATCCTTGGGAATAGTACTAACAAAATATTTTTGTCTGAGACATCCACAGAGAAAATTATAAAGTGTTATTGAGAGATGGTAAAAAAGAAAACTAAGCTGAGAGACATACTAAGTTTATGAATCAGAATAGTTAATTTTTACAAAGATGCCACTTGTCCCTAAGTTGAGTTATAAATTCAATGCCTACTCAAGCAAAATTCCAAAATTAAAAAAAAAAATTTGGCAGGCTGTTTTTATGGACATGCAAAGGGTTAATAAAAAAAATCCAGCAAGATATTCTGGAAGAAGAAGAATTCTTTGACTCTACCAGATTTAAAGATCAGCAAGGAAAACAAAAATTTTTCAACAAATTGCTGAGATGATTAGACACGGGATCTTTACTTTGTACCATACCAAAAAAACCTCAATTTCAGTGGATAAAAGACTAAAGCTGAAAGGAAAATCAATAAGGAAAGATATTGTCATGATCTTGGGGTAAAGACTTCTTAAACAGGATGTAAAACCCACAAACTATAAAGAAAAAATACAGTAAAACCAAGACATCCTCTTCAGCAAATGGTATCAAAGGTAAAAATATAAAGCATGAAGTTGGAGATAATATTTACAACATGCAAAACAACAGACTAGTATTCAAAATACTTAAAAATTCCTCCATTTCACTAAGGAAAAGGCAGACAAGTTAAATAGGAAAGATGTGTGAAAGGTTTAAACAGACACTTGACAAAAAGGAAATTTCCGGTAAATATGAGAATACAATCTTTGAACTGAAATACAATAACAATGAAATTCTTTTCATACTCAATTCGACAAGAAACGCTTGAAGTCTGATAGTGAAGGGGTGATGGAACATTTTGAACTCTCCCTGGCTGCTGATGTCACTGAAGTTGGTACAACCACTTGGAAATCAGTTTGACTTTATTTAATATATGACCTCTGAATAGAAGTACCCAGAAATGTAACCCCAGGTGTTCAGTCAGTTGCTCAGTCATGTCCAACTCTGCGACCCCAAGAATCGCAGCATGCCAGGCCTCCCTGTCCATTACCAACTCCCAGAGTTCACTCAGATTCATGTCCATCGAGTCAGTGATGCCATCCAGCCATCTCATCCTCGGTCGTCCCCGTCTCCTACTGCCCCCAATCCCTCCCAGCATCAAAGTCTTTTCCAATGAGTCAACTCTTCTCATGAGGTGGCCAAAGTACTGGAGCTTCAGCTTTAGCATCATTCCTTCCAAAGAAATCCCAGGGCTGATCTCCTTCAGAAAGGACTGGTTGGATCTCCTTGCAGTCCAAGGGACTCTCAAGAGTCTTCTCCAACACCACAGTTCAAAAGCATCAATTCTTTGGCGCTCAGCCTTTTTCACAGTCCAACTCTCACATCCATACATGACTATTGGAAAACCATAGCCTTGACTAGACAGGCCTTAGTCGGCAAAGTAATGTAGCAAACCTTGTTCATATGGGTACAAAGCAATACAAGACTATTCATAGCAGCACTGTATATAATACAACTTTGATACAACCCAAATATCCATCAGCAATAGAGTAGAGGAATTACTCTGTAGTTTTTTATGCAGTGGACTAGCACAGGCACAGGTATACCCAAGGATGAATCCCACAAGCGCGATGCTGAATGAAACACTCCCGACAGAATGGTACCATTTCCACAGACTTCAAAACCGAGAAGCCAAAGTTTAGAAAATGAAACGTATCACAGTCGTTGAAGCCAGCACAGTGGTTACCTCTAGGAAGCTTCTAAGACTCTGGCAGTGTTCCTTTTCTTGTCCTGGCTGGTGGATTATGTGGGTGTTCTCATAGTGTATTCATTTATTTGTTAAACTGTATTACATGTGTTTGGGGGCTTCCCTGGTGACTCAGAGGGGAGACCCGGGTTCAGTCCCTGGGCTGGGAAGGTCCCCTAGAGAAGGAAATGGCAACCCACTCCAATATTCTTGCCTGGGAAATCCCGTAGACAGAGGAGCCTGGCAGGTTGCAAAGAGTCAGACAGCACCAAGCAACTGAGCATGCATATATAAAATAGGTAATTAATAAGAACCTCCTGTATATAGCACAGGGAACTCTATTCAATACTCTGTAATGATCTATATGGGAAAAGAATCTGAAAAAGAGTCAATATATGTCTAACTGATGCACTTTGCTGTACACCTGAGACTAACAGCATTGTAAATCCATTGTATTTAAATAAAAAAAATATTTTTTATTTTTTAAAAAATTTATTTATTTTTTATTTTACTTTACAATTCTGTATTGGTTTTGCCATACATTGACATGAATCCACCACGGGTGTACATGCGTTCCCAAACATGAACCCCCCTCCCACCCCCCTCCCCACAACATATCTCTGGGTCATCCCCGTGTACCAGCCCCAAGCGTGCCATATCCTGCATCGGACATAGACTGGCAATTCGATTCTTACATGATATTATACATGTTTCAATGCCATTCTCCCAAATCATCTCACCCTCTCCCTCTTCCTCTGAGTCCAAAAGTCCGCTATACACATCTGTGTCTTTTTTGCTGTCCTGCATACAGGGTCATCATTGCCATCTTTCTAAATTCCATATATATGTGTTAGTATACTGTATTGGTTAAATAAAAAAAAATTTTTTAAGGGGGAAAAAAGTATTTCTATTGGGGCTTATGAAACATGGAGGCAACAATAATGCTTTACATTTATATAGTATTTTTCCACTTTTAAACTCTTCCACAGATATCTCATTTGGTTTGAGACAGAGCAACCTGACCAGGGGGTTTTGCCTGGTGGCTCAGCTTGTGATCAACACTGTCCTGCCCACTGTTAGCAGGTCATCTCTTTGGTGGTCTGCTGACACCTCTCTGGGGTTTATTAGAGGGTGGGGTAAGTTGAGACATTTTGCTCATCTTGCAGTATTACTATGTGGCCTGGGAAACAACTGAGCCCCTCAGGGCCTAGATTTTCCCTTGAGAAATCTTGAAGTCTTGCTTTGAAATTTTAGCTGATTTTTTTTTTTTTTTTTGTACAAGGGCTTTTTTTTTTTCAGTAGAGTTATTGCCAAGAAAGAACTAGAAAAGGAATAATCCTATAAGTGTCATTCAGGCTGAAGCAGCCAGAACGAAGGGCCACACAAGCTATTCCCCTAGGTTTACCTCAAAACAAAGAATAACAGGAGGCCTGTAATGCCTCCCACTTGTGGCAGAGTGTCCTGAAAACAGCACTGAGTTTGGGAGTAAAAAGATGTGGTTTAGCACTGACTGAATTGCTACTTAGCTGTGTCACTTTAGGCAAGTTATCCAACCTCCCTGAGACTCAGTTTTCTCATCTGGAAAATGGGGGTGAAAGCTTCTACCCCTCTCCGTCATTATGGTCAGAAAATTGTTTAATGTCTATGCAAATCAGCTTGTCTCAACCAAGGAAATTACTGTTGTTGTTCTTGTTATTGTTTGGTGTTACATAGCTTTTCTGTGGGATCTGCTTGGGAGGTCTGTTGTCAGGCAGAGTTTATTTTTTATTTTTTTGTCTCCTGCAAGGTAGCTCTGAATTCTGTCTCCCCCGAATAGCAAATTGCTACATTGCCTCTTTGTTGTTTGACACTTAGGTTCTCATCCTAATAGTCTGTTTACTTAAATATTTCAGAGTCTCTTAGCATTTCAAAAGAGTATTTTGAAACATTAGCTATGAAAAAAAAAGAGGAAGAAATAGAGGCACAATTGCTCCTTTTTCTAGGCTCAGCAGTTATGTATTGAATTATGCACGTACACAAGCAGAGAGAAAAACACAAATAATGAGACATGCGCTTGTGAACAGGAATTGGAATTATCTGTAAGTCTGTTAATCAGAGCTCAGCCTTGGTGGTTAATTTAAATACAGAATTTCACTCCTGCATGAAAGCCAGGTATGAAAACGACAGCTCCCATGGGAAGCTTCTGTTATCCTTAACAGCCATTCCAAAGAAGGCTGTGCTTCAACCTGGCAGTCTTGTTCCATGACACGTGGAGTGTCAGGAGTTCCTTACAGCTGTGAAGACTGAAAACAAGGACTTTGACTGACTTTGACATCTAGATCTAGGCTTCCTTGTCTCTTCTTTTGTAATGCTACAGCCCCAGTGCGGTTCGGTTCTGGAGAACATTTGATTAAAATGTTATTTTTAGCGAATACATGACTTACTACATTAAAATTCAAAAACCCAAGAGGGCAGCTTAGGCTTGTAACTGTTGTGAGACTGTCGGTCACTGGTGTCAACAAAATCTGACCAAGAGGGAAAGGGGGAAAGAACTGGTACCCAAAACACACCCCGGCCTTGAGAAGAAGATACCAGAGCCCCAGCCTCCCATACAGCACCTTTGCTGGCGCAAGGCAGTAAAACCACCTGCAGGAACCCACTGTCCAAACAACCTCTCTCATTTTCCAGGGTGGGGAGTGACCCCGCAGAGGGACTGTGGCCCAGATGCCAGGCATTCGGCAGGCTGCAAAGGGAAGGGAGGTGCTGAGGCTCTTGTCTCCATTGGCACAGTCCTAAATTTGCTGTGATATGATTCAGACAGTGCTCTGCCCAGGACACTGAACAGAGTTGCAGCTCTGAGTCTGCCTCAGGCACCGCCCCCTGCTCATGTCTCTACACATTGTGCAGGGCTGAGCATCAGACGTGGACACCTGTGTCTCACCGGGGCTCCCTTGCTCCTCATGTCAGATCAAGGTCCTTGTTAGGCCTGACCTGTTGTCCCCAGTACATGCTTTCAAAGAGATGCTGATCCAATCGGTAGGAATCCCAAAGTCTCTGTAGTCTGTTAAGTCTGAGTAATGGAGAGTTCTTTCTGGTTAATTCAGATTATTAGAGGCTGAGTTCAATCTATTAAGAAAGGTTTATCATTCATAGCATTTGTACATTTACATTTCAGGGATTGAAATTAATCTACTATTCATTTTGTGTTTCTGGTAATAGGGATAGAGTTGTTTAGTTGCTAAGTCATGTCCAACTCTTTGTGACCCCATGAACTGCAGCATGCCAGGCTTTCCTGTCTTTCATTATGTCCCAGAGTTTGCTCAAACTCAAGTCCATTGAGTCAGTGATGCCATCCAACCATCTCATCCTCTATTGCCCCCTTCTCCTTCTGCCCTCAATCTTTTCCAGCATCAGAGTCTTTTCCAGTGAGTGAGCTCTTTGCATCAGGTAGCCAAAGTATTGGAGCTTCAGCTTCAGCATCAGTCTTTCCAATGATTATTCAGGGTTGACTTCCTTTAGGATTAACTGGTTTAATCTCCTAGCAGTCCAAAGGACTCTCAAGAGTCTTCTCCAGTACCACAATTCAAAATCATCAATTCTTTGGAGCTCAGCCTTGTTCATGGGATTTCTAAACCAACTATTTAATTGGTTTAGAAATCCCACTAGGAGAATAAAGACAGAAAAGGAATTTTAAGGGACTTTGGTAAACTGTTATAAGCTAATGACCACTCAAGAAAAGGATTCAGTAACCTAGCAATGATCACCAGGGATCCCCAACCTCTAGGATCTAACATCTGATGATCTGAAGTGTGACTGATGTAATAATAATAGAAATAAGATGCACAATAAATGTAATGTGCTTGAATCATACTGAAACCATCCCCTACCCCATCTGTGGAAAAATTGTCTTCCAGGAAACTGGTCCCTGGTGGCTAAATGGTTGGGGACAGCTCACCTACCTTGAAGGAAGACCAGGTGCAGCCAAGGATCAGACACATTCAAGTCACAAACTCTGATTGTTAAAACACAAGAGAACAGCTATGGTGTCTGAATCTTGTTGCATGAAATTAGAGAGTTAATAGTCCTTGTGCATGCAACCAAGATAGAAATGTAGGTGAGAGGGGAAATAAACTAGGTGAAAGAGGACATGATACCAAAACCTGAGGTGAGTATTACCATATTTTAGTATATGTTACTACCCTTTGGCTAATATACATATGATTTAAATAATGCCATGATAGTACTGGTTAAAACATACAGGGCCAAAGAAGGACCAGTAAGCCTTAATGTCTGCCCAAGAATGCGATAGAGGGTGGTCTTCTCCCCTTCCCCACTTTCTCTTTGATTATAAAATGGAGTCCTCTTTGTTCTCAGAGCGACTGTGCCCCCTTGCTTGCTCTCTTGTATCTCCTGAAAGCATCCTATGCTAATAAACTCACTATTTACGTCTCATTGAATTCTTCCAGCACCAAGGCAAAAGAAACTGAACTTCAAAAAAAAAAAAAAAAGAAAGAAAGAAACTGAACTTCAGTTAATCCTGACACCAGGTGCGTGCATGCAGGCTTAGTTGTGTCAGACCCCATGGACTGCAGCCTGCCTGGCTCCTCTGTCCAAGGGATTTCCCAGGCAAGAATACTGGAGTGGGTTGCCTTCTTCTCCAGGAGATCTTCCTGACCCAAGGGTGGAACCCGCGTCTCCTGCATTGCAGGCGGGTTCTTTGCCACTGAACCACCTGGGAAGCAATACCAAAGCAAGAGAGAAAATAATTTAATCTGTCTTTGCCTGCTCAGAAGATTTATTAGGATTTTACAGAACTCCAGGATCTTTCTTGATTACAATGTGCAGAAGCTGACTACCAGAGGTTGCCAGCTGAGAGCTGAGTCTCTGAAAGAAGAGAGGGCTGACCACCTTTGTTTTAGCCCCCAGGTCTCCTAGTGGCTCAGTTGGTAAAGAATTTGTCTGCAGTGCAGGAGACCCAGGTTCAGTCGCTGGGTCAGGAAGATCCGTTGGAGAAGGGAATGGCAACCCACTCCAGTATTCTTGCCTGGAGAATTCCATGGACAGAGGAGTCTGGTGTGCTACTGACCATGGAGTTGCAAAGAGTTGGACACAACTGAGCAGCTAATGCACTCCTTTTGGAGACATGAAAACTAAGCTATTTTAAAAATCAAATAAAAGAAAGTTTGTTGGGTTAGTGAAAAGACCAGGGTATATGATTCTGGTCAGAGAAATAGTTCATCCCCCAGAGCCATCCTCACTCACTTGGTAACCTTGGGTCACACAGGAAATAGCTTCATGCCTTAGCATGAAAAATTGAACTAATAACAAGTCCTCTTGTGTGTAAATAAAATCAAGTCAGGGATAAGCACTATGCATATTATTCCTTATGCTCTCTGGAAGAAAATATTAAAATAGTTTCAAAGAATTATTATTATGATTACATTTGCCTGGAGACTCGGGGCTGATTTTTCAGTTCAGTGATTTCCTGGATCCTTCATGGTGTCTTTGAAATGGAAGGAATCTTTCAGCTGGAATGAGAATTGGAAGAGGTTCCTCTACTGGAGAAATGTTGGGCTTTGGGATCAGAAAGGCTTGGCCTTGAATCCCTATCACTTATTACCTGCACCATCTTTTTTTCTCTTCATTAAAGAAATATGTATTAAGATCCTATAGTATGTTCTGATAAATTATATTAAGTTCTCAGAGCCTCAGTTTCCTCATCAATAAAATAAAGATTAAAGTATAATTCTCCTAAGTTCACGATGTCTGGCATATAATTCATGTTAGTTTTCCTCCTTTAATTAATGAATGAGGGAATTAAGTAAGACATGGCTACTTAAGAAACTGGAAGTCTGTAATAGGAGGAAAGGCGGGGCACAATGCAACTGGTTTTGTGTGTTTGTGCTAAGTTGCTTCAGTCGTGTCCAACTCTTTGTGACTCTATGGACCATAGCCTCCAAGCTCCTCTGTCCATGGGGATTCTCCAGGCAAGGATACTGGAATGAGTTGCCATGCGCTCTTCCAGGAGATCTTTCCAACCCAGGGATCAAACCCATGCCTCTTATGTCTCCTACATTGGCAGGTGGTTATTTACCATTAGTGCCACTCTTCCCCACAGCTAGAGTTAGACATGGGTAAAAAGGAGCTGAGACTGCCTGAATGGACAGGAGTGCACTAACTCAAGGAATGGGGCCCTGGTGGTTGAGTAGAAAATGTGAACGCTGATCTAGTGCTGCAGCCTATAACCAACAGGATGGTGTGAGGTGATGCAAAGAAGTCTCCCACAGCAAACTCCAGCTTGTTTACCGCTTAATTTAACATTGGCATTTGGGGAACACAGGTGCATGCATTCGAGCGTTCACCCATTCTTTCCTTTATTCATTTATTCATCCATTGAAGAAGCGTTTATTACCCTCCTCTGAGTCAGGCATTTTCCTAGTGCTTGGAATACAACCAAAGCACTTACAGAAGAGTGGAGAAGAAAGACAAGTAAACAGACGGTTATAACTCATCGTGATGAAGGCTAAAATGGAATAAGACATAGGCCTGAATACTTCCTGTTGCGTAGTCACTCGGTCATGTCTGACTCTTTCACGACCTGATGGACTGTAGGCCACCAGGCTCCTCTATCCATAGGATTTCCCAGGCAAGAATACTGGAGTGGGTTGCCATTTCCTTCTTCAGGGAATCTTCCCAACCCAGGGATTGAACCCGTGTCTCCAGTGTTGGCAGGCGAATTCTTTATAGCTGAGCCACCTGGGAAGCCCAAATATTTCCTGGGCGGGGGCGGGGGGGTCACATAAAACTGGGTGTTGGCTTTGGCTTTGCCACTCACTAGCCATGGTAACTAAGGAAAGAGGATACACTCTCAGTTACCATGTCTCTTCTGCCCTCTGGCTTATTGGTTTGAAAATAAATTGAAATCATGTACTTAAAAGCTCTTTGGAATCTGTTATGCCATATAAATGCACATTTTAATATGTTAACCATTAATGAATTCACCATCTTATATTACCCCATCAGAGATCCTGTTTTAAATTTTCTGCAATAAATAGTGGCTGGCACACAGATTTTATTGTCATTCTTGTCATTTTTATTTCTTGACATAGCTTCTTTTGGAACTTCTGTAAACCTTATCTTCTGGTTCTTTCTACCAAGGTGGTTGTAGCCACACCTCTGTGTTCTGTGTCAGATAGAATTTTAGGGAAATCAAATAAGGTTTTCAGTTGCCTTTGGGAAGGGAGAAAGGAGACTGATCACTAATGAGGCAAAGACTCAGGCACAAAGATTAGAGGGGAGTCGCGAGTGTTCCAGAAAGATCACAGTAAGAACATGAAGGGTGGAGTTTAGCAGCATAAAGGGAACAGAGATGGAAATAAAACTGAGAAGAATAGAATGAGTTGAGAGAAAGGGCGGAGGAAGAGACAGAGGCATCCATCCAGCTGGTGGAGGAAAGGAAAAGGTGCCTCCCATTTTAAACAGCTTATCTCTTCCATCTGCAATATTTCTGCTGGTGTCTGAATAGAGAGAAAAATGTATGTGTGTGTGTGTGTGTGTTTGTTAATAACAGGCATCTATTTATAGGCTTTAAATTATACGCCATGAAAGCCTCTCTGAGACAAGATGTGTTATTTGGTTGCCAGAAGGAAAAGTTAAAGAAAAAATATCTACCTCCAAAAGAGAGTTTCTAGATGTCTCTTTCTTCTCATCCTCTCTGTTCATCTTCTCATGGTTAATGACAACTGTCAGTTCTGTGTTTTGGAGCCAGAATTCACAGAGGTGAAAAGAGATTGTTAAAGATGTTCCTCCAGGATAAGGGGTCTCCCTGGTTTCCTGAACACATAATTTTCCAGCTGAATCAGAAGGGAGATTAGACAGCATCCTTCTCGTTTCAGAGGATGCTCTTTCTATTATATCAGGGGGCCTGCCCCACGACTGCTGCTGTTTCCAACTCTGGTTCCCTCACCCACATATGAAACAAGAGATTTCTGTTTCCTTTTTTCCTCTGACCTCGTCTTTCCAAAAAAGGGGCTGAATCCCTTAATGACCTCAAGATGACCTTAGGGTACAAGGCCTTCATACTTGGTTCCAAGTTCATAGAATGTAGAGAAGAGCATGAGCTTTTGATTCAGACTCAGGTCTCCCAATTACTTACTGTATGACTTTAGGTGGGTGACTTTTTTTAAAGGCCTTTTCAAACATGCACTATTTTTTAAGTCTTTATTGAATTTGCTATAATATTGCTTCTGTTTTATGCTTGGCTTTTTGGCCATGAGGCATGTGGTATCTTATCTCCCCAACCAGGGATCGAACCCGCAACCCCTGCATGAAAGGCAAAACCTTAACCACTGAACCACTAGGGAAGTCCCAGTATGTGATTCTTTACATGTCAGTTTCCTCACTAGTGAAATGAGGATAATAGCAGAACTCTCATGGGGACTGGCATGGAAATCGAATGAGTGATACACGTAAAGGACTTAGCAAAGAGATGGAGCATGTGGTGGTGGTTTAGTCACTTAGTCGTGTCTGACTCTTTGTGACCCCGTGGACTGTAACCCACCAGGAACCTCTGTCCATGGGACTTCTCAGGCAAGAATATTGGAGAAGTTTGCCATTTTCTTCTCCAGGGGATCTTCTGCACTCAGGGATCAAACTTGGGTCTCCTTCATTGCAGGCTGATTCTTTACCAACTGAGCCACCGTGGAGCATGGTAACGTCTAATAATTTTTGTTGTTGTTATTGTTATCACAGCATTCTAATGGGTTAGAAAAGCTGACTCCACGGACAAGAGTTTTGGATTGGAACCTTGAATGCAGTGGTCACTCCCTCTGAGAGGCCCTTCATGTGCAAGGCATTGATGAAGGAGACGGTGACTGGCCAGTAACCCATCAGTCAGTCTATAGATGGTCTTATTGAGGATGTCAGTGACGAGGGGAAAAGGCAATCACAGGAGGCATGGGGGAAAGTGGCCAGGGGGCCATCAGTGAGTATTAGATGAAGCTGGGCCTCTTCCTTTGATGAGAAAGAACGCATGTCCCCTGTCCTTTTCCTCCCTCTACAGGCTGTGCGGCTGTCAATTTTGGATCTCTGAGTTCTACCAGAAAGGACCCATTGCCGCGTTCTGTAGCCTAAAATGCCTTCCCCATCTCATATACTCACCTTCTAACCTTCACCCGTACAAAGTCTGGCTTCTGTTCAACTTCTTGATCACCTTTTGCTAGCGATTTAACATTTTCTTTCGTGAAATATTTATGACTATTATTTTATTGGATTCAATGACTAACACGGTTGGAGAACAGATTATGATTGCCAGTTGTAGAGAAGTCAAATGTTTTCTTCAAGATCCAATGTTTAGTAATTGGTCTCCTAAGTCCTAAGACGGCAGGGTGTGTGTGTGTGTGTGGTGGTGGTGGGTGGGGTGGTCAGAGTGTGTGTGTGATTTTCCTGCTATATGACCGGGCTAGTTCTTGGCAATAACTTTCACCTTTCTTTTGCTCTCACATATACATTCAGATGAACATGGATCCACACTTTTGAAAAACGCCAGGGACTTCCCTGGTGGTTCAGTGGGTAAGATGCCATGCTCCCGGTGCAGGGGTCCAGAGGTCAGTCTCTGGTCAGGGGACTAGATTCCACATGGTCTAGCTAGTTCACATGCCGCAACTAAGATCCCACACAGCCAGATAAATAAATACATATATGTATTAAAAGTTATATAGAAATATTAAAAAATAAAAAAATCACCAAAGCATTAAATATTAAGAATTTCTGTCTTAGGGTTAAACAGAACAATATATTCTCTTATTTCCTTTCCTTTTGGGGAAGCACAGGCCCTAAAAGTCAAGTCTGAAAAGATCTGTTAAGGAAGGAATAAATGAAGCCTCTGTTAAAATCTAGCCTCTAAGCAAAACATTCCATTCTCACATCCTTTGTAAACAACCCAAGGATACCATTATTATCTTATATATTTTATTTCCTATAATGTTTATGACGGTGCTTTGAACAAGTGTAGCATTTCAACAAGAGTAATAAATGAAACTGATTCAGAACATCTTAGAGTGTGAGGTGGGGCACGGAATCCTCATGGGAGGTCTCAAATGCTGATGTAGGTGGAAATGTCCTTCACGTTAGTGGTTTTAACTGATTATACAATGCTATGTAAGGCATATTTGCAAAAAGTGTCTCTAGTTCTCAAAATCATCCTGAAAGGTGGATATTGTTCCTGTTTTACAGTTGGGAAAATGGAAGATCAGAAAGGTTAAATAATCTGTCCAATTGACTAGGTAGCTGTGAGGCAGAGTAGGAATCTAGGACACCCTAGAATTTTGTTTCAGGATTTTTTTTTCTTGACTCCCTTAGTTTTTTTTTAATGTATTTTTTTAAATTGAAATATAGTTGATTTATAATGTGTTAGTTTCTGGTGTACATCAAATAAATCAGTTATATGTATGTATGTGGGCATGCTCCGTTGCTCAGTTATGTCTGACTCTTTGAGACTCCATGGACTGTAGCCCGCCAGTCTCCTCTGTCTACGGGATTCTCCAGGCAAGAATACTGGAGTGGGTTGTCACTTCCTCCTCCAGGGGATTTCCCGGATCCAGGGATCAAAACCGCATCTCCTGTGGCTCCTGCATTAGCGGGCGGATTCTTTACCACTGAGCCACCTGAGAAGCCTAATATACATATTTATATATATCTCCACATATGTATTCTTTTTCAGTTTCTTCTCCATTATGATGCTTAAAGGACATTGAATATGGTTTCCTGTGCTGTACAGTAAAATCTTGTTACCTATTTTATATAGAGTAGCTTGATCTGCTAATCTGAAACTCCTAGTTTCCCCCACCCCCTTACCCCTTTAGTAACCATAAGTGTGTTTTCTAGGTCTATGAGTCTGTTTCTGTTTGTCAATCAGCTCATGTGTGTCATATTTTAGACTCTGTGTAAGTGATATCGTATGGTACTTGTCTTTCTCTTTCTGACTTACTTCACTTAGGATGGTCATCTCTAGGTGGGATGCCTTAGTTTTGTGTGGTTTTGTGCGGATCCAACACCACCCGCCACCACTTCCATCACACTGGTTCCTCCTGGACCTCCCACGTGGAGTGCTTCTCTCCACTGGCCTTGTGGGGTCATTGTGTGTGTGTGTGTGTGTTCAAAGGGCCCCCGCTGAGAGTCGATTCTGCAGCCTCAGTAGGAGATGCTAGCGGCAGGCTGAGAGCAGGCGGGCGGGGCCTGTGTGGGAGCAGCTCTTGAGCGAACTTGAAAAGCGGGAGGGGATCTTCTGTAACTAAGTGAGGATCTAAGAACTGTTGTCAAGGAAGAATTCCAGGCCTCCCATAAAAGGAAGGCCTCCTTCCTTCACTGGTAGCAAGTGCTACCTTGCACAGGGAGCCTGGCGTTTCTCCTGGCCGTCCTGTGCTGGGGCAGCGCTGGGAAGGAGGCCAGTGGGAGTGGGCACAGGAGGAAGTGGCCTGGAACTAGCAGGCGGAACCTCCGCTTGAAGGGGTCTGTCAAAGAGCATCTGGTGGAGGGGGGCAGCCCTCAGCGAAGCAGCAGAGCTGAGCTCCCCAGCCACACCTGGTGCAGGTCACCTGCCCTCCAAACTCATCCTCTCTGACCTGCCCGCCAAGGTCTACCTGGGAGACTTTCCCAGGACGCCACAATCCTGCCTCAATGTCCTTCAATGTTTGCTCATCATTATTGGATAAAACCCAGGTTATTTTTTAATATTCAGTTGTATTTATTTATTCTTTATGTGGTTGCACCCAGGCTTAGTTGTGGCACTCTGGATCTTTGGTCTTCACTGGGGCACGCAGGGTCTTTAGTTGTGACATGTGAGCTCTTAGTTGCAGCACGTGGGACCTAGTTTCCTGACCAGGGATCAGACCTGGGCCCCGCTCACTGGGACCATGGAGTCTTAGCCACTGGACCGCTGGGGAAGTCTCCCAAGAAAGTGCTTTTTCCCGAGCTGACCTTTGCTTGCTTTATCTGCCCCTCATCCCAGGCTCTCTCTGGCTATTTCCAAGTGCTCATCTGCCTCGGTACAGGGCAGGCTTTCCTGTGCCTCTGCGCTTTGCACACAGTGAGTCCTCTCTCTGGTGTGCACCATCCGCTCACACATACCAAAACCCTTCTAGGCCTGGAAAACACACTCAGAGTTTTGGCACAAGCATCTCAGATCCACACCACAGCCACCCCTCCCACCAGCCTGTCAGTTATAACACCACCCTTGGCACCACTTCATTCTTTCTGAGCCCTGCTCCTGCCCTGCCCACTCTTGCCCTCCGCCACCCTGGAAGAGCTAGACTTTGGAGAGAGAGGTGGAGGGGGTATGTTCCCAGTTTAGACTGTGCCTCTCTGTCTGCTTCAAAACTGCTAATGAAAAGTGTAAGGTGCCAGGTAGCATCACTGAGCTTCCCTCTCTTGGGCCATTCAAGTTGGTATAACAAAAATGCCTTAGACCTGCCTGGATGATTTAGAAACAACAGAACTTATTTCTCACAGTGCTACTAGGATCCAGGAAGTCCACTATCAAGGTGCCAGCTGATTAGATGTCTGGCGAAGGCCTGCTTCCTGCTTCATAGATGTCTGTCTTTTCAGTGTCCTCACACGATGGAAGAGGACAAGAGAGCTCTCTGGGGTCTCAATAAGGGCACTGATTCCATTCGTGATGGCTCCACCCCCATGACCTGATCACCTCCCAAAGATCCACCTCCTGAAGCCATTACTTCAGGTGTTAGGATTTAATATGTGAGTCTGGGGGCCCACAAACATTCAGTCTACTGCATTTCCTTACCTCAACTCACCCTGAACTTCCTGGGAAAAGCAGAGGATAGGCGGTGTAAATCAAGCTTAAAATCTCAGTTTTAAGTACCAGTAATTAAAAAAAAAGAAAAGAAAAAACCTTAGAATGATGAAACAAAACCCAAGATGTTATTAAAAAGAAAGACACAAGGAGATTGGAAAGCAGATTATATCTGACAGGGCTGAGACTTCCCTCAAACTGGCCACATTCCATTCTTATTTCTGATTTTGACTGACTCTGTCCCTCGCTCACTCTCTCTAGCATATGTTGAGAGATGTTCTTCCAGGGAGTGTATAAACAGCTGGTGTCCAACACACACACTTGCAGGGCTGATGACTCATCAGCAAGTTTCACTGTAGGATTCCTGTTCGTATTACAAACAACCAGGAAACACCTGTGCTGACGGAAGCATCTTCGTTGTCTCATGAATCCTCTCAACCACCTGAGGTCTGATTCTGCCCATTTGTGCTGAAGAGGCTCCAAGTTACACTGTTTGCTCAAGGTCATGAAGCTGGCAAGTTCTGAGGCCACCACTGGTTCCAAGGCTCACAGTCTTTCTATGATGCTGCTGCTAAATTCAGCTTAAAAGGAACATTTATGAAGGGCCCACTGTGTACCAGGAACTGTAGATGCCAGCGCCAGGACCCTTCAGTGAAGAATGCTCGATTCCTGCCTTGGTGCAGCTTGTGTTCTTATGGGGGAGGGCACATCGTGGAGAGTTCATTCAGTGTGATGTGGGGAAGATGGTGGTGACACGCTGCCCAGGGAGTGGTTGGGGCACGGAGGAGGGACACTGAAATCTATCATGAAGGGGTGATGCCTGATTAAGGAGCTGGAGATGAGTTCACCCAGGGGAGGGGTTCAGGGGCTGGGGATGCTTTGCAGAGGAGATGCCCAGGTGCCCAGGTACCGTTCCTCCACAGGTGTGAATTGGGAGACCTTGTTGTAACGTCCCCTCCGCACTCTTGCTCTGGGGACATTAACATTCATTGGCCCTTTAGTCTCAGTCTGTGCCCATGCCAAGCGTTTTTTGTTTTTTATTTTTTAAGTTCTATCTCAAAGTAAGGAACAGAGCATGTGATCCAGAAGAAATGTCAGGTACTCTCTGGGCAGGGATGCAGGTGAGGAAAGAGTATTATCATTATTTGCATAATCTTGACTGAAGGCAATATCTGTTTTATTTTGAGTGAGGACTGACTGGACATCAATCCAATTCTCTTTAAGCAAATCCACTGAGACTTTTGGAAATTGCCTTCAGACAACAATCTGGGGTGGATCAATAGACAGAAACATTTGTCATATTATCCTCATGTTTAAAGGTTTAAAATTTTTTTGTGTTGTTGTTTTGTGTTTGGGTATACTCAGATGGCAAAGACTCTGCCCCCAGTGCAGGAGACCCAGGTTCTATTCCAAGGTCAGAAAGATCCCCTGGAGGAGGGCATGGCAACCCACTCCAGTCTTCTTGCCTGGAGAGTCCCAGGGACAGAGGAGCCTGGCGGGCTACAGTCCATGGGGTTGCACAGAGTCAGACACGACTGAATGACCGATGCTTTCACTTTCAATAGCCGGTAAACAATGTTGTGAGTTTCAGGTGAACAGCGGAGGGATTCAGCCACGCATATACACGTATCCATTCTCCCCCACATTCTGAGGGAAGATTATTTTAAGGGGCCAGAGATCCATTTCCTGAATGGTATAAAATATGCCACATAGACCAATCCCTGTTGCACCTTCCCTAAACTGGTCCTGGGAGGTGCTGTCGGAGCAACACAGACCATCGAGGTGATAAGAATGTGTTAAGGGTAACACGGCGCTGGGTGCATCTCTATAGAAAAGCTCCGTATAATCAGAAGTTGGATTTACTCAGGGATGTTTGGGTTTTACAGCTACCCACTCAGAGCTATAAAAAGGGTTTACTTTTAAAATTCCTGCCAGAGAATAACTTTTTTTTAAATTGAAAAGCTGAATTGCTTTAGTCTTTAACCCATTTTTCCCATGGAAACAATTGTTCTTGTGATACACTCTTTGAACTCAAGCTTTCTCAGCCACACAAATAAAATAGAACTAAAGAGACTTTCCATGATAGAGTTTCATCCTGGAAGAGTTTACAAATTCATGTAGAAGACAGAACGTACTCAGTCGCTTCAGTTGTGTCTGACTCTTTGCGACCCCATGGACTGTAGCCTGCCACACTTCTCTGTCCATGGAATTCTCCAGGCAAGAAGACTGGAGTGAGTTGCCATGTCCTCCTCCAGGGGAGCTTCCCGACTCAGGGATTGAACCTATGGT
Source organism: Oryx dammah (assembly GCF_014754425.2). Classification (NCBI taxonomy): domain Eukaryota; kingdom Metazoa; phylum Chordata; class Mammalia; order Artiodactyla; family Bovidae; genus Oryx; species Oryx dammah. Next base: position 22,322,357 of record NW_024070213.1, read on the forward strand.
GTCTCCTGCACTTTTTGCACTGCAGGCAGATTCTTTACCGCTGAGCCCCTTGGGAAGCCCAGGAGACAGGATACACATGAAATAATGAACACTGCCTAGGAGTTGCTACTAAGTGCTACCATCTTTGACCTCTCAGTACCTAAGCTCTGTAGCTTCACATATGTGGCTATGGTGTTTTCCACAGGTGGGGCAGATGTGTGACTGCAGTCTGTCCCCTCTGCTGTGATCCAGGTGCCATCCTGGTGCAGCCCATCTAGGACTTTTGCTCCAGCTACCAGGGCCAGCTCTGAGGCACTCTTCCCTGAGTGGGAATGCCACAGGCCATTAGCACGGCTGCTGCTGCTGCTGCTGCTGCTGCTAAGACGCTTCAGTAGTGCCCGACTCTGAGCGACCCCATAGATGGTAGCCCACCGGGCTCCGCCGTCCCTGGGATTCTCCAGGCAAGAACACTGGAGTGGGTTGCCATTTCCTTCTCCAATGCATGAAAGTGAAAAGTGAAAGTGAAGTCACTGAGTTGTGTCCAACTCTCAGCGACCCCATGGACTGCAGCCTACCAGGCTCCTCTGTCCATGGGATTTTCCAGGCAAAAGTACTGGAGTGGGGTGCCATTGCACGGCAAGAGGACCCAAAGTGGGGAGCGGTTAAGGAAAGGAAAACAGATGGACAGAGGCAGAACAATCACTGTGCACAACTCCAGGGGGCACCACTCACAGGGAACATATTTGATTACGTTATGATGGATGCCCTCTGGAGTAGCCAACAAAGCGGCCCACTAGGGGGCTGAATTGGAGGATGAAGAGGAAAACCAAGGAGAGGAAGCAAACATAACTGCTTTGGGGGAGCTTTATTATTATCTACTGTTTTTTCTCTCTTTTTCCCTCTGACTCTCGGAATCTCAGCAAACGTCCCTCTTCCTCTCAGGGCTCCAGTTCCATCATGTCTCTCTTTCCTGACTTAGTCCATCCAAGGGTTTCTCCCTGATTCCTCAGTCATCACTAATTTCCAGTCCCCCTTCATCTAATGCATTTCCTCTTTCTGCTTCCACTGCTTTCGTCTTTGTTTCTTTCCTTCCCCTGATAGATTTCAAATATGGGCTCATAATTTTAGGCTGACTGCCAAAGAAAGACATAAATTGTGAAATTTTGTGCAAAAAGGTAAAGCTGGCTTAATGAAGATTACCCATAAATAACTCCTCTAGTTGAGAGCATTTCTCCTGGACACCTCCAGCTCTGACTCATGCCACCTCTCTGAATCCTCCTCTTGGGATGGTCAGTGTTCAAACGTCTGGCCCTGACTGTGTGTCTGCCTTCCCCTTGGTGTCATCCTGGGTACTCTTGTTTCTCTTGCTGACCCAGGCTCTCTGTGATGAACTAAGTATCCTCTCCTTTCTGGTCCCCTCTTCCCTGTCCCTATCTTGTCACTTCCCTCTGTGTCCATGAAGCATCGCACTCCTGGACCAGATGTCCAGAGCTAGTCCTTCTTGCAGTCCTGGATCTGCTCCTGTTCAAGTCTCCTGTCTCCTAATGACTCATGTTCAGAAGCACCAGCTTCACCCTCAGAAGCCAAGCCATTTGCCTCATGAAGGGTTTCCAAACAAGTCTAATTGCAAGAATCAAAGGGAATGTCCATAACTCAGATTCCAGGGTTCTGCCCAGGTCTAAGGATTTAACAATCACACCATAAGGGAAAACCTTGGCCTGGTTTAAGGTCATCAGAATACTGGGGGGTGGGGGTGCCAAGCTAAGGAGTGGGGGCAGGGCCAGGAGTAGGTCTGTAGCCCACTCAGAAGTCACATCCTCCCTGTCCCTCTGGGCCCCAGGTTAATTAATTCTGAAGCTGGAGTGCAGAGAGGCCCGAACCCCACCAAAGCCCAGCTGGTTCTGAGATCTGAATCAGCCGGAAGCAACTGCTCTGGTCCCCAGAATCCGTGTCTCAGTTCCACCTGGCACCACCAATTATCTGTGCCTCTGACACAGGGTGATTTTTTTTTTCATTCCCTTGAAATAGGACTATAATTAAATCCAGAATTGTACTGGAGACTTTATAGTCATGGCAAAAGCAGAACACAATGTCTGCACACCAAAAAAAAAAAAAAAAAAAACAACCCTCTTTCAATAAAAATTAATTATTCTCAGCTCGTGTCCTAGTGCTGGTGGTGATGTGGGGAATGAATGCACACGTGGGTGAAGTGGAGGGAGGGCTAGCAGGCACTGAATGGCACCCCCATCTCTATTCATGCCAAGCCCCACTGCACCTCCTCGCCCTCCTCTACTTCCTTCCCTCTCTGAGTAACTGCATGTTCTCTGCAGCCCTGGAGGTCACTGCTTTTTTCGTTTCCCTCCTTCAGGGTCTGAGAAATTGAAAGCAGCCTTAGAAGGGCTGGGAGGGGTGAGAGAGGAGAGACAGCATACAAAAGAAGAGAGAGAACGTATGATCTGTCATCCCCATTCAATCTCTCTTTCTTGCATGAAGAGAAATCCTCACTGATGGGGAACAAAGATTTTGCTGGCAGCTTGGGCCTCCTGCTTCTCTCCACAGGGAGTGTACACTCTCCTGCTCCCCAGGTGAGCTCTGGAGAAAGATGGGAGCCTGGACCAGGGCCGTGTAACACCCCCGGGACAAAGCCCCCTGGGACTCAGGCTTTCCTCTTGTCCAGAGTGTTTGTTGGGATGTGCAATGGAGTCAGAGCAGAGTTCCGGGGTGTGCAAGCCTTCTGTGGGGCAAGTACAGTGAAAGATCGGAGAGGCACAGGTGTGACCCGGGAGGCAGGATGTGGGGGCCGGGGGGAGGGGTGTCTCCCTCAGTAAACTAGTCATCATATTTAACCAGGAAAAAGGAAAAGGGCTGGTAAAAACTAAAGTGGGCATAAAGCAGGGTGGGACACCTTCTAACTTACCCGATAGTGTAATCACTGAGAAGGGGGAACTTGATGTCAGTTGCTTCATCAGCGTCTTGGCTTTCTTCCTGCAGTGGATTGGGTCTTTGCTATCTGCTCTGCCTGGAGGAGGGTCCCACCAGACCTCAGTGAAGCCCAGGATCAGAGTGCCCAGGAATACGATGAGTGGTACAGAGGGTAAGGGGCTTCCTCAACAGGACATACCAGTGGGGCACCCCCTGGAGTCAGTCCCAGCCCCTACAGACACTGCCGGGCTCACCACAGGCGCCTCACCAAGGACCCCTTAAGGGGCAGGTCCAGATTTCATGAAGCAGCGGAATTAAAATGTGAGAACAATTCCCAGCTCGGTAGAAGGTGGAGGTGGTGGGCAGGTAATGCTGTGAGGTCATAAACTGTGGAAAGGAACAGGCAGGGACCATGGAAGGGCTGATGGGATGTTTCTGGAGAGGCTCTTAGATATGGAGGTGACCACAATTGTCCTCCAATCCCAAGTTTTTCAAGATATTCCCAGGGACCCATGCTTTGGGTAGAAGATGAATGAGATGATTTGGTGATTCTGTTGAGTCAGATTCTCCCACATTGGATGAATTATGCAGGAGGCTTGGGTTCAATCCCTGGGTCAGGAAGGTCCCGTGGAGTAGGAAATGGCAACCCACTCCAGAATTCTTGCCTGGAAAACTCCATGGGCAGAGGAGCCTGGTGGGCTACAGTCCATGGGGTCACAAAAGAGTTGGACATGACTGAGCACACACACACACACACACACACACACACACACACACACACACAAGGACCAACACATCCTCATCTCCAGCTCATGGAACTCCATCTCCTCTTCCAGCACCATTTCTGCTAAGGCAAAGTCTCCTTCTGCATCCCATCCCCCTCTTTTATCCTGTTGCACAGCTTATTGAAAGCTCAGATATGTTGACCTGAGATGAGGAGAGGCCTTGCTTCAACTTAAATGATTAAAAAAAACTCTGTCAAGACTGCCCTATCCTGAAAATTAAACAGTAGTATAGTAGGTCCCAGCCAAGGCACTAAGAATAAGAAAAAAAAAGGACAATGATTGAAAAGGAAGAGATAAAGCCACTAATGTTGCAGATGGCATAACAGTTCATGTAGGAAAAAAATTTTTTCAGTCTACAGATGAAACTACTGAAATGATAAGTAAAGAATGTTGGACTCTAGATCAACAAAAAATTTTTGTATTTTACATATTTATGCATAAAAATTTTAACTAAATCTTTTTCAATAGTTACAATTTGAAAAGCATTCACAAAATAAAATACATAAGCATGAATTTTACAAAATTATACACTTGCAGCCTTAAAACTTTATTGAGGCAAATGAAGAGACCCAAACAAATAAAGGGATACACATCATGTTAATGCATTGAAATACTGTAAAGACATGAATTCTCCCTGAATTGATCTATAGATTCAACATCAGTTCAGTTCAGTTCAGTTCAGTCGCTCAGTCCTGTCTGACTCTTTGCGACCCCATGAATCGCAGCACGCCAGGCCTCCCTGTCCATCACCAACTCGCGGAGTTCACCCAAACTCATGTGCATTGAGTCGGTGATGCCATCCAGCCATCTCATTCTCTGTCGTCCCCTTCTCCTCCTGCCCCCAATCCCTCCCAGCATCACGGTCTTTTCCAGTGAGTCAACTCTTCGCATGAGGTGGCCAAAGTATTGGAGTTTCAGCCTCAGCATCATTCCTTCCAATGAACACCCAGGACTGATCTCCTTTAGGGTGGACTGGCTGGATCTCCTTGCAGTCCAAGGGACTAGATTCAACATAGTCATAATCAAAGTTTCAGCAGAGTTGTGTGTGCATGTGTGTATGTGTGTGTGAAGTGACAAACTGATTCTAAAACTTGTAAGACTGTGCAAAAGGATGAGGAAAGGCAAGACATTCTTGAAGAAACACAAAGATGGAGCCATTATACCACTGTGTATTCAGGCTTACTATAAAGTAATAATGAAAACAGTGTGGTATTGAGCCAGGATAAACAAATAGACAAATAGAATATAATAGAGTCTAGAAATATACCACAAATATGAGTTTACTTGATTTATCACTAAAGTAACAATGCAGGGTAGTGAGGAAAAATAATCCTTTCAGGAAATCTTTTTCCTTTTCTTGTGAGCTCAGTCATATCTAACTCTTTGTGACCTCATGGACTATAGCCTGCCAGGCTCCTCTGTCCATGGGATTTCCCAGGAAAGAATACTGGAGTGGGTCACAATTTCCTCCTCCAGGGATCTTCTCGACCCAGGGATCAAACCTGCATCTCCTGTGGCTCCTGCACTGGCAGGCGGATTCTTTGCTGCTGAGCCACCTGGGAAGCCCTTTCAGGAAATTGTGCCACCTTAATCGGCTATCTAAATGGGAAATATTAATTTTACCCCGCCTTACGCCATACACAGAAAACCAATTCCCAATGGATTGTAGCTCTAAATATGAAAGGTAAAATCACATTTTTAAAAAATGTGATTTTTTAAAAGCATCTAGAAGAAAAAAATAGGAAAAGGTCTGCATAAGCTTGGCACAAGGAGCAATTTATTAGATGGAAATAGAAAAACACAAATCACAAAGGGGGAAATGATCAATTGGAGTTTATAAAAATTAAGAACTTCTGTTCTTCAAAAATACTATTATATTAAGAGAAAGAAAGTGTCACCCATAGAGTGGGAGAACGTATTCACAATATACTTTTATATCTTTCTGTACCCAAGATATAGAACAGACTCCTCCAGATCAATAAAAAAGATAACTATCCCCCAAAATGAGTAAAATGCTCGAATAGTGTTTCACAAGGATGTCCAAATGGCTCATAACCATTTGAAAAACAGCAAAATGTCAGCAGTTATCAACTCAAAGCCACAAGGAGATTTCTCTATATACTACCATAATCACCAAATCGTATAAAGTACCCATTCATATGGGGCTTTCCAGGTGGTGCAATGGTGAAGAATCTGCCTGTCAAAGCAGGAGATATAGGAGACAGGGGTTCGATCTTGGGGTAGGGAAGATCCCCTGGAAAAGTAAATGGCACCCCACTCCAGTATTTTTGCCTGGAGAATCCCATGGACAGAGGAGCCTGGCCGGGCTACAGTCCATGGGGTCACAAAATCAGACATGACTGAGCATATACGCACCCATTCACACAAAGTACAGATGGGCCAAACTCAATCTATGCTGTTAAAAGTTAGGATGTGATTATCTTTTGGGGGCAGTAACCAGGTGGTACTACAGTGGTTCATCCATGGTCCTAGGAAGGTTCTATTTATTGAGCTAAGTGCTGGTTATTCAGGTGAGGCCTTTTGTGAAAATCCATTGAGTTAAACTCATGATTTTTATTACACTTTTCTGTAAGTATCAAGAAAAATTCACTAAAAAAAAAAAATCAGTCGAGGAAAGTCTTCAGATGAGGATAATCCTCCTGTTTCGGGCGGGGGGATGAGAAATGGAGGCAGGGAGGTTAGGTCACAGGTTCAGGCTAGCCTTATAAGAAGGCAGAACAGGGACCACGCACCTGGTACATTTTGAGGATCATTATACATGGTGATCACAGTGTCAGAAGTCCCAGCACTGTAAATCTATTCACTCCTTTAAACTTTCGGTAGCCCTCTGGAAGCCTTAGACATTATGCTCTGTGATCAGCTAACATGTCAAGATTTACTGTCAGCTGGAAGATGGTCCAAGCTTCTAGAACATGGAATAAGCCCTGGGAGATCTAGGGCAGAGAGAGAGGACCACACGTGTGAAAGGGAAGCAGAAGTGTTCAGAGATGCTCTATCTACTCAGGGCTTCCCAGGTGGCGCATCAGTAAAGAAACTGCCTGCCAATGCAGGAGACACAGAGTCAATCCCCTGGGTGGGGAAGATCCCCTGGAGAAGGGCATAGCAACCCAGTGCAGTATTCTTGCCTGGAGAATCCCATGGACAGAGGAGCCTGGCCGGGCTACAGTCCATGGGGTCACAAAATCAGACATGACTGAGCATATACGCACCCATTCACACAAAGTACAGATGGGCCATCCATCTGGGAAATCCCACAGACAGAGGAGCCTGGTGGGCTACCGTCCATGGGATTGCAGAGTTGGACACAACTGAGCAACTAAGGGCACACTACTCAGGGCAGCCCCTTACTATGGCTGTTCCATGTCAATCATTTCTATATTGCTTTATATACAATACACACTTATGAAGATGCTACTGTATTAACTTGGCAGCAAATTATAGATGTGAACAAGATAGGCATAGCCTTTGCCCTTGCAGTGCGCAGTCTGTAGACCGGCACAGAAAGCTGAATTTGCAGTAGGGGATAAGCTTACTCTTCAACAGGACAAGAGCCTCACTGGGCTTCAGCTCCCAGTCCTCTGAGCCCTCACCTCACAAGGAGATTTCGGTAGGCCTGGATGGGACTCCCCATCACGTAAGTTCAAGGGCAACAGGCTTGCTCTTCTCAGGGTGCAATTCAGAACATGAAAGCTTACTCTGAAGTGGGGGAGGAGACACGGGCACAGCATATTTGCAAATGGATTCTAGCCAATACTATGAAATCCCCGTCATCTCACTTTATGTCATAATTATAGTCTGCCTGCTCTCTACCATCAGCCAAAGGGGTTCTTATTGGAGTATTTGTCATTATAAATGTTATGTATATAATCATGGAAATTTGTCACTGAGGCAACAGAGGGAGAGTAATCCTATTGAGGAGAGATATAACCTACTAAGAAACACAAGACTAACTGGAAGAATATGCCTCAATGTACCTCCCTGGTGACAGAACGCTTTCCCTCATCCAGGTTGTCACGGCCACATTGGAGCCGACAGCCAATCCTGCAGCTTAATTTGTCTTTGTCTTAGAAACTGAAGAAAGACCAGTTATCAGAGAGAGCAATTTCATCCAAATAACCAGAACAAACCGTTAGTGCAGAATTTATGCTTAACCACGGACATTCTGGTTCCTTTTTATTTATCTTCCCATACCTGGGATCAAACCCATATGCCCTGCCTTGGCAGACAGATTCTTAACCACTGGACCCCCAACAGATTCTGGAACCTCAGTCTGAGGCATTCTTGCATGTCTTCAGCATAATTCATTCAATAAATGTTTAATGAGCTCCTCCTGTGTGTCAGGCGCCTGTTCACTCCTCCTGGGGCCCGTCCTCCCCAGCCACCCACCACTGACCATGAGGACAATCTACAAATGACCCCTAATCTAAGTATATATCCTTCCAGACCTTTCCCCTCCATCTCTGACATTCATTCTGAATCATGTGTGAATATAGATCCACCGTCCCACTTACTTGACTCTGTCGACTCTCACTAGCACGCAGATGTGCCCATAGGCCCTCAACACATGTTTGCTGGCTTGTTCTTTGAAGTAACCAGATGCTGACACAATTCCTCTGGCTAAAACCACATGTTGATACCGTACTCATGCCATAAATAGGATTCCCAGGTGGCGCTAGTGGTAAAGAATCCACCGGCCGAAGCAGGAGACGTTAAGAGACATGGGTTAGATCTCTGATTTGGGAAGACCCACTGGAGGAGGGCATGGCAACCCACTCTAGTAGGCTCACCTGGAGAAGCCCATGGACACAGGAGCCTGGTGGGCTACAATCCGTAGGACTGCAAAGAGTCTGATGCTGCTGAAGTGACTTAGCAACACACTCATGCATGCCGCAAATCCTGTGAGTTCATGCCTTTCTTGGTGGCGTGGGCAGACTGTCTTCAGTAGGATTTCCTTGTAACTCATGCCCAATCTAGCTGAGACTATGCTTCGGGGGAGTCTTTTATATGTGCCATGGGACCTGCATATGGTTAAGTTAGTACAGTATGAAGGCCTGCTGTGTTCCTGACAACACATCTGGATTCACAGGGAAAGAGTCCATAGCCTGTAATTCAAAGATCACAACAATATCATTTCTATCAACACCACCTGAGAAGTTTAATTGTCAAGCCTCAGGAGGCAGCCAGGGCAGGTGAGGTGCTTGGGGGTTCTTAAAGGATCTTGCTCTTTTTTTTCTGAGATGAAGACGTGGAAGCTGACACAACGATTCGTGCCGTGAGGAATGTGAAGAGACAGGAAGCTGAGCCCACTGACAGATGAAAGTAGAAGAGTAGAGTGAACCTTTCCCAGATTTCTGTGGTTGCTGTTGTTCAGTCACTAAGTCATGTCCAACCCTCTGTGACCCCATGGATGCCAGCATGCCAGGCTTCCCTGTCCTTCACCATCTACCAGAGTTTGCTCAAACTCTTGCCTGTTGAGTTGATGATGCCATCTAACCACCTCATCCTCTCTCACCTCCTTCTCCTCCTGCCTTCAAACTTTCCCAGCATTAGCATCTTTCCCGGTGAGCTGGCTCTTGGCATTAGGTGGCCAAAGTATTGGAGCTTCAGCTTCATATTCCTTCCAGTGAATATTCAGGGTTGATTTTCTTTAGGATTGATAGGCTTGATCGCTTTGCTGTCCAAGGGACTCTCAAAAGTCTTCTCTGGCACTACAGTTTGAAAGCATCAATTTTTGGTGCTCAGCCATCTTTATGGTTCAACTCTCACATCTGTACATGACTACTGGAGAAGAAGCCTAATATGTGGCACACAGGCAGCCTTAAATCTTAAGACATACTCCCCAGCGCTCAGAGGCACCACTGAGATCTAGGCTGATAAATATTCTGCATCTCTACAAATTCATCTGGTAAAATTTTAAAGAAAACCAAGAATTGGGCTATAGATAGAAGAGACTATAAGACATTTAATTTTAAATTTAAGTGAATTTATTATTACTTTAAACAAAAGGCCACACAAGTTCTAAGCAATGACAAGATGGATGATAGAAAGAATGAAGTGAAGTGAAGTGAAGTGAAGTGAAGTTGCTCAGTCGTGTCCGACTCTTTGCGACCCCATGGACTGTAGCCTACCAGGCTTCTCTGTCCATGGGATTTTCCAGGCAATAGTACTGGAGTGGATTGCCATTTTCTTCTCCAGGAGATCTTCCCGACCCAGGGATCGAACCCGGGTCTCCTGCATTGTAAACAGACGCTTTACCGTCTGAGCCACCAGATAGAAAGAATAGGTATACTTTTTTGGAAATGACTGAGGTCATTCAGGATGCTTGAGTCCCATGAGACTTAAAGTTTTATAGTCATCTTAAACATAATAGAGACTCAAGAGCTTATAATTTTAATCTAAACATATTGAATAACATTAACCAAAGAACCTCCAAAGATAAAAATGTTTGTTATATATACAGAGAAAAAATATTAACCTGAGAATAACAAGGAAAAAAAATGATGAAGGTCCTCTAAGAGGTATGAAGTGGAGGAGATGTGCGGTCAACCTCAAGGAGAGAAAAGAAGCTTCAATCCTGGACCCAATAGGAGGACGTTTACCCGCCGCTGTCCTCTAAGATTAAGCATGGGCTGGATGCCAGCGTCTACTGCAGGGAAATCAAGTGAGCATTAGGAACCCAAAAGAAGAGGCCCGGAGTCACTATTTGGGAGGTGACTAAAAGAAAGGCATTTAGCTGTTCTGGCCAGATCGAGAGCAAGTGTACGAATATACTTGAACTCTGCAAGAAGCTGTTGGCTAAAGCCCTGGATGGATTGCCAAGACAGAAAGATCCCTTAGCTCTCACTTCTCTTTATCTCTTGGTCCAAAGTCTTGAACATTGATTGGAGTTCAAAAAACTGAGAGTGCCTGAAAGGTTTCTCAGTTTCCATATCTAAGGATAGATATATGTATTATATATATGTATATATGTATAATACATATATAATACACACATATACAAATTTATTTAAATATGAATATTGTGTATATATGCATAATTATACACAGTATGCATATGTAAATGAATTTTATAAATGTATATTATATATATAAATAGATTTGATTTAAGAATGTATATATTACATATATACACTCCTATTTATGGCTCAGTTTGTGGTTTGATTAGCATTGAGGTAAAACCCACTGGACAACAGATCGAATTATAAGTGATCAGCCAAAAATAACCTTCCCTACTCTGTGTTCCACATCCCCTCAGAAACACTTTCCTGAGCAAAACATGACACCCAAGCAAACAGCAGAAGGATTCCTAGTGTGAGGTACAACTCCCCAAAACGCGATGCCCTAAAATGCCTTCTTTACCTAGATTTAAAGTGGCATGAGATTAACTAGTCATATACATATATATATATATGGAGAAGGGAATGGCTACCCACTCCAGTATTCTTGCCTAGGAAATTCCATGGACAGAGGAGCCTGGCAGGCTATATAGTCCGTGGAGTGGCAAACAGTCAGACATGACTGAGCAACTGATAACAACAACAACAAAAAGAATATATATATAAATGTTTCTTTACTTGTCTTGAATACATGTAAGATGAAACACTTGCTGTTAAACAGAACCAGGGCACCAAGGAGTCACAATTGGTTGATTCCAGTTCTGAGGTATGGAAACTTCAAGTTCTGGAATGTCTTGTAAGGAAATATCAGAAAATAATGAATTGCTCAAAAATTGTGGGGAGGAACTCTGCTCAGTGTTATGTGGCAGCCTGGATGGGAGGGGAGTTTGGGGGAGAATGGATACATGTATATGTATGGCTGAGTCCCTTTGCTGTTCACCTGAAACTATCACTACATTGTTAATTGGCCATACTCCAATACAAAATAAAGAATTTAAAGTCTGAAAAAAAAAAAAACAAGGGGAAAACAGTCGAGGGAAATGTGTTAAAAGTACAGAGGAGGGGACTTGAAATAGTCAGTTTGGTAAAATTCAATCATTCACAAGAATAATAATACTGATGGGCTATAATAATACACTTAATAAAACAACAAATCCCTGAATCCAGAATATTTCTACAAAAAAGGGAGGTGGTTCTTCTAATAGAAGAATGCCAGGGAATAGATACAGAAGAAATGATGCAGTTATAATGTAACCACTGTATAATCACCAAAATAAGTCAGTCTTATCAATGGATGATAAAGCTACTGGGAGAATGTTATTGGAAATGGTCTGAACGTATCATGCCACTGATAGATATTAACTACAAATGAAAATATGTGGCACTTTGCAGTGGAGAAATCCAGAAGGCACACCCCACCCCACCCCCAACTAATTGAACACACTCAGCATCACCAACCAAGGGACAAACTGACAAACTTCAAGTCTGATGTACTAAGAGGTCACAACATCACCTATGTATATTCTTGGCAAAAATGTTTAATATATTTATGAGAAAACAATCACATAACTCTAAATCGTGGGACAATCAACAAAGTAAATAACCTGAATTCTTTACAGTAGTCTCCAGTGTTTTTGCCACTGGGGACCAGTTTTGCAGAAGACAATTTTTCCGTGGACCAGGGGTGGGGAATGGTTTCGGGAAGATTCCAGCACAGGACAGTAGAAACTAACACAACATACTCCAATAAAAATTAATTTAAAAAACTAAAAACACTGCTACCTTCAAAAAGAAATAAAATGAAAAATTAAACCCACCTTCCTCACTAGCAAGCTGTATGATCTTGGGCAATATGCTTTACTTTTTGAAACACACTTCTTTCATTTATATATGGGACTAGTAATACCCATTCCACAAACTTGTGAATAATAAAGTATGTGTGGTGGTAGTTTGGTTGCCAAGTCATGTCCGACTCTTGCAACCCCATGGACTGTAGCCTGCCGGTCTCCCTTGTCCATGGGATTTCGGGGTGGGGGGGTGGATATTGGAGTTGCCATTCTTCCCTCCAGGGGATCTTCCCTAGCTAGGGATCCAACCTGGGTCTCCTGCAGGTGGATTCTTTATTGACAGAAAAAAATGGGAAAACATTTTTTTTCCAGAAAACACATGGCTTGACTTGTGCCTTGTTTGCATAAACATGGAGGAGAGAGTGCGTGTCTGGCTCTGCTGGTAAGTAGAGAATTTTGTTGCCTTGGATTTCTGCCCACCCTGTCTCCTGGGCTGAAGAATCTCTCTGCTTGGTCAGCCCTGATGAAGAATACTGAGGGCGCCATGACCGTACTTCTATCTGCTGATGTTCTAGAAAACTAAGTACAGGTTCCTACTAGTTTGGCACTTTGCTGTGGCCTGATGCACTTGCACTCCATTTGTGATGGGCCCCTCGTTGAGCATGAAAGCTGGTTTCCTTTTTCCTGCCAGAAATCCTGGCTCTCTCATTTGCCGTATTTTCTGGGTCTGTTGGACTCAGCTCAGAAACGCCCCAGCAGAGTCTGTCTCTAGGGAAGAGCAGCCCCCGAGAAAGGGCGATGAAAGACAGTGTCTGTCTCTGATTCTGCCTGGCAGCATGTGCAGGTGAAGATGTAGAAAAGGGCAAAGCCCACAGCTCACAGGCGACCTGACTGTGCAGCTTAGCAACTTGCTACAAGCACTTGTGCTCGTGATGCACTTGCACTTCAAGGAGACTTCCTCCTGGTCCCCGCTGGAGAGGAGGATGGGGGTCATTTACCTCAGTGATGAGGTAAGTATCCTACTTGCTGAGTCTGGAAAGGTGGGTGGCAAGAGTGGTGGCGCCCATTTTTTATGAGAACACAATTTGTCTCTTTGGCTCCATTTCCCCCTGGTAGCCTCCCTAGACAGGACAGTCCTGGACTTCAAGGTCATGGCTAAAACCCTGTGAATCAATGAGCACTCAACAGAAGGTAACCAACAACACTTTCAGTGCAGTTTTCCCAGAAAACAACATCAGTGGCTTTTGCATAGCCTGGAGATTCAGATTTAGTTCAGATATTCCGGGGAAATGGAAAGAAGGGTGAATCAACCTCGAAGTGTCTTTTACTCTTGACTATTCACTAAGAGTTAGATAGGAGTCATCATGGAAAATATTGTCTAGGTGGCTTGTGGACAGAATCAGTTTTGATGGGACTCCCCTGGTAGTCCAGTGGTTGAAACTTCACCTTCCAATTCAGGAGATGCCAGTTCCATTCCTGGTCAGGGAACCAAGATCCCACATGCCTCGTGGCCAAAAATCCAAAACATGAAACAGAAATAGTATTGTAACAAATTTAATAAAGACTTTAAAAACAAACGCATCAAAAAAAAGTCTTAAAGAGAAAAGAATGGGTTTTGACATCTCTTTATTGCTGTTGTTTAGAAGATTCTAAGTAAGAGAGATTTGAATATTACTTAAATTTCATATTTAATTTAGAAAAGGTGCTACAAAAAAACCCCAACATCTCAAAAATGTCTGAGTCATTTATCTGGACTGATAAGCATTAATTGTAGGAGTTATGTAATCTCCAGTATGAAATATAAATCCAAAATAAAGGTATCAGTGAACACTCCAGCACTTTTCTAGTTGGCTCCTCAAGATTCCTTTTAGTATGGTCTCTAAAATATCCGATACTATCTATTAATGTAAACTTAAACTTAAGAATATGAAATCCATGTCCTAACTATTGTATCCATTCATTGAAGGCAATCAAGAACTAAAGGTTGATGTTTATTTCTGGGAAGGGTAATCATTTTTATTTCCCTTTATAAGTCATTTTTTATTATGATCTTCAGCACCCCAATTTTTATTTTTCAGCCAGTCAGTGAAATTATTGAAAGAATACACAAAATAAACACTTTCCCTAGGGGGAGGGTTCCTGGTGTGTGCTCTTGGTGCTATTGAAAAATACAGAAGATCCTGGGGGCACTTTTCCCATATTTCTATTTTTAGTCCAGAACTCTGTAACCAACACTTTCAAAAGCTTAACTCCAGCTGCCAGTACTCTTTTTCCTTAGCTCTACACATCCAAGTGCTGCTGATCCCCCTAATATTTCATGAATATTTTCCTTCCCTTCCATGTTCTCTGCCACCTTTCGAGTCCAGAGGGCTTCCCAGGTGATGCTTGTAGTAAAGAACCTGCTTGCTAATGCAGGAGACATAAAGAGATGCAGGTTCAATCCCTGGGTTGGGAAGATCCCCTGGAGAAAGGAATGGCAACACACTCCAGTATTCTTGCCTGGAGAATCCCATTGACAGAGGAGCCTGGCAGGCTACAGTCCATCAGTTCAGTCGCTCAGTTGTGTCTGACTCTTTGCGACCCCATGAATCGCAGCACACCAGGCCTCCCTGTCCATCAAGGGTCACAAAAAGTCAGACTCTACTGAAGCAATTTAGCACGCACACACACATTCTAGTCCAGGTCCTTAACACTCTTATCCTGGATGGTGGCATCAGTCTCCTGACTTATGTCCCTTCCCCAAAGAGGTAGACATCACTACTGCTCACCAGGATCATGCTCCCCTGGACTTGATGCCTCCTGGAAGTATTACTATATAAACTCAAACCTTTTTCTGACCACTGAAATTTTAACAGAAGTCTGAACAGAATGAAGTGTCTCCTGCCGTCTCTGTTCTATGATAGAGGGTTAGATCATTCCAGAAAGTGAAGCCTGTGCCCACGGGGTCCTGGATGAGGATGCGGGGGAGCCCCTGCCAGTGTGATGCAGACGTGCCTAAGGATGAGAAAGAAACTGTGCTGCTTTAAGCCACTGAGATTTGAGTTTTGTTTGTTTATGCTGTCATTTACCTTAACCTAATAACATTCAGTCTCTTCCTCCTCAGGTTCTCTTTGTACATCTTGTCAGGGTCATCATCTTAAATTGCAAGCCAGACTGTTTCTCAGCTGGAAGCCATCAATAGTTCACCATCAACCACAAATATAGTGCCCCCCTTTTCTGGCTTTCAAGAAACCATGAGCTCTGTCTTCAATTTCCTTTTTCATCTTCCTCACCACACCCATGTTTCCAGCCCAATGGGAAGACTTGCTGTGACCTTCAAATGTTCTTTTCCTGACTTTGGGGGAGCCTTTGCCTGTGACCGCACCATGTTGAAATTCTACCATCCTTGAAGCACAGGTTCAAATGATAAGATTTTCTTGACTCCCAGAAATGGATTAATACTGCCATTCTTCTGGGACTCCCTAGAAATTATATCTTGTCTATAGTATTCATCACTTTCTATTGCACAATACAAGGGCTTCTCAGGTGGCTCAGTGGTAAAGAATTTGCTTGCAATGCAGGAATCACAAGAGACACAGGTTGGATCCCTGGGACACGAAGATCCCCTGGAGAAAGAAATGGTAACCCACTCCAGTATTATTGCCTGGGGAATCCCATGGACAGAGGAGCCTGGTGGGCTACAGTCCATAGGGTTGCAAAAAGTCAGACATGACTGAATGACTGAGCACATACTCACACTTGGCATAAATATAGGTATTTGAATCTATATCTCACCTTTCCTATTAGACTCTAAGCCACATTAAGGCATGTACCTGTACTACTTATTTTTGCAATTCCCTACAACACCAAGCTGTGCAGTTACTCAATAAATAATTTATGAATTAAATATTAATCTTCAAGGGAGGACCCTGGAGTTCTATTTTAAATCCCGAATGATCATAGTTTTGTAAGTGACTAGAAATGTCCCCCATAGAGTGGACATGCATTTTCCTGGTGAGCTTCCTCCTTTGGTGGAAGATTCTGCAAGACCACCTCTGGGTGAGGCATCAAAGAGAACCTGGTTCCCAGGAGATCTGATTAAACTTTAGCCCCACGGTAATCTCTACCCTGCAAATAAGCTAAAAACTGGAGGAAATCCTAAGGCAATCAAAGAGAAACACATTAAAAAAACCAAAAGAATCTTTGAAAAAAAAAGACTTGATAATTCCTGGATTCAGAGGGACTTGCTGTATTGGGAACAGTTTCTCAAGGTAAGATAACATTGGCCATTTAAGTCTTATAGCTAGATTTTGGGGTAAAGAGAAAGGAGAAAAGGGGAAGAAAAGACTAGCGGGGCAGGTGAGCTTGGAGCAATTGATGCTACTGAAGGAGAACAGCCTGAAAAATCAACAAAGGGAATTCTTCAGAATGATGGCACGCTGCAAGGAAGATACATGAAAAGCCAGTCTAGAGAGTTACAGGTGGGGAAAGGTGGTACCTAAAAGGAAATATTTGTAAGTTTGGTGCCATTGGGGTGGCACTTTTGTAGTTATGGCTTGAATCAGGAAGGGCCTTCCCCAACTAGAAGTCCAGGACCAGCTCAAGATCCAAGAGGAGCAGGCAGCTGTGGAGTGAAAATGAAGTACTGGGACGGTGGAGAGGGAGAGACAGAAAAACACGAGGGGCTCACCTCGTCTGGAAGCTGTGCCAATCCGAATCTACCTGGAGTTTGATTATTTTACCATCTGACCCCAACAAACTCCACAAAACCAGGGAGCCCACAGACTGTGCCAATCCAACTCATGTGTTGTATTTTTTTTAATTGTAGGAGAGTTGCTTTACAATGTTGTGTTGGTTTCTGAACAAGAATCAGCCATTAAAGCACGCATATACCCTCTTGCTCTTGAGCCTCCCTTCCCTGCTCCCATCTCACCCCTCAGGTCATCTCACCAGGAGCATCAGGCTGGGCTCTGGGTGCTATGCAGCAGCTTCCCAGTAGCTATCTGTTTCACACAGATATAGGTCAGTGCTACTCTTTCCTTTCGGTCCACCTTCTCCTTCCTCTGCTGTGTCCACACGTTGGTTCTCTGTGTCTACATCTCTATTCCTGCCCTGCAAACAGCTTCATCAATACCATTTTTCTAGATATCATATATATTCTCTTGCTGACTCACTTCACTCTGTATAAGAGGCTCTAGATTCATTCACCTTAGTCCAACTGACTCAAATTGGTTTCTTTTTATGGCTGAGTATATATATATATTCCAATATATATTCCATTATATAT
This sequence comes from Oryx dammah, assembly GCF_014754425.2. Lineage (NCBI taxonomy): Eukaryota > Metazoa > Chordata > Mammalia > Artiodactyla > Bovidae > Oryx > Oryx dammah. The sequence continues at coordinate 22,340,013 of NW_024070213.1, forward strand.
ATATGTACTACAATTTCTTTATTCATATGAATTGAAATGAAAAAGTATCATACAATTATAGAAATTAACAAATTTCTATTAATTTACAAAGTACTACTTTCTGATGACAATTTTGTTTTCCTAAGAACGTAGCCAGGCCCCATTCCTTCTGAATTTAGGAAAGAAGTGGTTTTCTAACCCCCTTCTTCTGCCCATGACAATAATGGGGTATTAGAACACACCTAGATTCTAGATGTGGAAACAGACATGCTCTAGGAGCTCAAATGCCTGGAAATGAAGTCGTCATAGAGGACAGGGTAGTCGTGGGTCAGCTCTTTCTCCAGTGATCTCTGTTTTCATACAGTCTTCTTATTTATTGGAGCTGCTCATTCTCTTATTTCTCAGGGGGAAATGGGTGCATTTCTTTTGTACACAGAATACTGTGATCTTGAAACAATACATTGAGTCATCTCTGAGCACTTAAAATTTTTTTACCTTTCTTTGGTCTATAAACTTTGGAAGTGGCAGGAAGTAGGAGAAATGAAGATACAGCAAAGCACATGTGAGTAACTGTTGTATTCTTACAGAAATCAATGAGATTTTTAAAGATTTTATTTGATGTGGACCATTTTTAAAGTTTTTATTGAATTTGTTACAATATTCCTTCTGTTTCATGTTTTGGTTTTTTTGGCCTAGAGGCATGTGGGTTCTTAGCTCCTAGACCAAGGGTCAACTCCCTGCATTGGAAGGTGAATTCTTAACCACTGGACAACCAGGGAAGTCCCTCACTGAGATTTTAAATGGTTTCGCCTCAGTGGTTACATTGACCAGGCTGGACTTAAGGCTTACAGGCATTGGAGACATAAATGTAGAAAGTAACAGACTGAGTCTAATGAATTCAGAGACGGAAAGACGAGACAAAACACTACGTCTGAAGTCCTTAGAGTCAACAACCATGTGGAAAACAAATTAAAATCCCAGAAACACATGGATTTCAACAAAGCTGTGTGGTAAGAGGAAAATAAGATGGGCTTTGGCGTCATCTTGACCTGGTCCTGGATTCCAGAATCTTCCACCTACCTTTAGCAAGTGGTTTGACATCTGTGATCCATTACAAGGGACTTTAATCATGAGGACCCAAAAGAAGCCTGATCCATCTTTATTCAGACATCGGCTAACATTTCAAGTTCTCTGTACACCGGGGGCTTGAGAAATAATGATGAAGAAACCAGGAGCCTACCTTAAAGAAACTCACAATCTATAGAATGTGGTAGTGAGAGAGCAGTAAAATAAATACCAAGAAAGATATGTACACAATACATGCAACTGCCTTAAGAGAGAGGTTGATGGTAGAGCTTTTTGAGCTTGTGAAGAGTATTACGATAGAACACAGTCTTAGTTTGCTGTTCACAGTTGTCTCAGTGCATTCAGGCTGCGATAACTAAGTACTGTAAACAAAGTGGTTTAAGCAGTAATTTCTTTCTCATGGTCATGGAGCTGGGAAGTTCACAGTCATGGTGCTGACAGCTTTGTATCTGATGGGAACCTGCCTCCTGGTTCGTAGATTGCATCCTTGTCACTGTATCTTCACATGGTGGAAAGGGGTCAGAGAGCACTCCGAGATCTCTTTAATAAAGTCACTCAGTCAGCCAGTGGCTGTCATGTCCGACTGTGACCCCATAGACTGTATCCCACCAGGCTCCTCTGTTCATGGGATTCGCTTCCCTGGCAGCTCAGATGGTAAAGAATCTGCCTGTAATGCAAGAGACCTGGGTTCGATCCCTAGGTCTGAAAGATTCCCTGGAGAAGGGAATGGCAACCCACTCCAGTATTCTTGCCTGGAGAATCCCATGGACAGAGGAGCCTGATGGGTTACAAAGAGTCAGAGGGGTCCCAAAGAGTCAGACAACTGAATGACTAACGTTTTCACTTTTGTTTCAGGCAAGAATACTGGAGTGGGTTGACATGACCTCCTTCAGGGATCTTCCCGACCCAGGGATCAAATCCTTGTCTCCTGTGTCTCCTTGCATTGACAGGCAGATTCTTTACTACTGAGCCACCTGGGAAGCCCAATAAGGGCACTGAGCGAAGTCGCTCAGTCGTGTTCAACTCTGCAACTCCATGGATTGTAGCCCACCAGACTTCTCAGTCCATGGGATTTTCCAGGCAATAGTAATGCAGTGGATTGCCATTTCCTTCTCCAGGGGTTCTTCCCAACCCAGGGATTGAACCCGGGTCTCCCACATTGTAGACAGACGCTTAACCGTCTGAGCCACCAGGGAAGTAATAAGGGCACTAATCCTGTTCAAAAGCCTCCACCTTTATGACGTAATCACCTCCCAAAGTCCTCACCTAACACCATTACACCGAGGGTTAAGACCTCAGTGTATTAATTTGGGGGGGGGACACAAATATGTAGTCCATAATAATGCTGTTTATCATGGCTACTTTCCTTTGCAATGCTGCAGCTGTGCAGAGCTCCAAAATGGCAGATGGCATGCAGCCAACAGCTGTTTCCTGGAATCCACAAGCATAAGAGCTATCAATGACTGTGATATCCAGGCCAATTCATTCATTTAAAGATGAGTAAACTGAGGAAGGAGGGTAATGTGACTTGGTCAGGCAAGTTGCCCAGCTGTTGTTTCAAATAGTGCTCTTTCCTCCTTATCATACTGCCTCAGACTGACCAATAGTATTACTCACATGCTAGAACTACTTCTCAAAAAAATTATAGGAAGCAAGAAATCCCACAAAGATTTTTATGGATGGTCTGTAACAATTTTCATGGATAGTAAGAGGATTTGGAGGCTATAGTATAAGCTGCTGCTGCTGCTGTTGCTAAGCCCCTTCAGTCTTGTCTGACTCTGTGCAATCCCATAGACAGCAGCCCATTAGGCTCCTCTGTCCCTGGGATTCTCCAGGCAAGAATACTGGGGTGGGTTGCCATTTCCTTCTCCAATGCATAAAAGCAGAAAGTGAAGTCACTCAGTTGTGCCCAACTCTTAGCAGCCCCATGGACTGCAGCCTACCAGGCTCCTCTGTCCATGGGATTTTCCAGGCAAGAGTACTGGAGTGGGTTGCCATCACCTTCTCCGATAGTATAAGCAATGCTGCCCAATAGAAATTTCTGCATTGGTGGAAATGTTCTATAGCTGCACTGTTTAATACACTGGCCACTGGCCACAGGTGGTCACTAGCACTTGGCTAGTGAGGAACTGAATTTTCGGTTGTTTTTAAAAAGTAATAAATTGACATTATAATTTCCATAGCTACATGTGGTTCATGTCTACCATATCGGACAGTGCAATTCTTAAGCATAGCCTATAAATTTAATATATATATTAAATTTAAATAAATTAAATTTATTTCATTTAAATTAAATTAAATCTATAAGCTTAAGCATTGCCTATCAATTTAATTCCCTGGTGGCTCAGAGGTAAAGAACCCCCCTGGCAATGCAAGAGATGGGATTGATCCCTGGATCGGGTCAATCCCCCAGAGAAGGAAATGGCAGCCCACTCCAGTATTCTTGCCTGGAAAATCCCATGGAGGGAGGAGCCAGGCCACAATAGTCCATGGGGTTGAGAGACAAAAGAGTTGGACACAACTTAGAGACTAAACACCAACAATACCTTTAATTGTGTCACTAGATGTGTGATTGTCCTTATCTAGTTATCCTTTCTTTGTCCTCCCCCAAGCTCACTCCGTCTAGTCCCTGAGCCCTAACAATATATAATCGAACACAGTTACTGGTGGGTGGGGTCTGGAATTAGTCTACTCCAATAAGTCCATTTCACCCAGACTGTATTCCTAGAAGAGTCCTTGTCATATTCTCCCATCCTAATAAGGATAATCATAATTTTTAGCATTTCCTGTGCATTCCTCATTCCCCCTATATGCTCTACAATACTACACTAATTGTGCTGTGCTCAGTCACCTTAGTCGTGTCCAACTCTTTGCGCCCTCCAGGCTCCTCTGTCCATGGGACTCTCCAGGCAAGAAGACTGGAGTGGCATGCCATGCCCTCCTGCAGGGGCTCATCTTGACCCAGGGATCGAACCTGTACCTCCCATGTCTCCTGCACTGCAGAAGGATTCTTTACCGCTGAGCCACCGGGGATCTCGCCATAATCCCATATGTTCTATTACTATTAACAAGTGACCAGAAGGCAAATCCATCTTCTTCCAAAATCCACACTTTTTTCACTATCCTACATGGTCTAAGAACTGAGAATCGGTGTGTAATCCCTGTAGACTGAGCAGGGGTGATTTTTATTCACTCATTCAAAAATATTTATTAACTGCCTCTTAAGTGCCTGGCACTGTGCCAGGTAAGCTACATAGACAGGGAGCAAATCGAATTATCCCAGCTGACACTCAGCTTGCCCTCTAGAAATGAAATGCTGGTTTTCTGAGAAAGAAATTTGGTAGATTCTGCCAAGTAGCTAAGAATTCAGTGTTTACATGCTGCAGACAACCTCCATGTTTATAAAGGAGGTCATTTCTTTGATGTTTGAAATGTGTGGTAATACTTTCTCAAGGCTAGGAGTTTATTTTATTTTTTGCCACTAAAATATGAGGTTTCATTCACTCAAGGGTTCAAATCCTGGGATTTCATCATGAACTCCACATACAAGCTAATTTTACAAAAGGTCACCACAGAGACCCCCAAATTAGTATTGCAGTAGTTGACCACAGCTCTGTGATGATTATGCCAGCTTATAAATTGTGCCTATGAAATTTAAATATGTGAAGAAAAGGACTGTGAAGGATATTTAAGATTCTAAAAACTTTACTGAATAATTAAGTCATACAAAAGAAGAGTGATGAGAATCTAAAATATCACATACCACATTACATCAGCTCTAACAAATCACAAATTTTAAGGCACACCATAATTTTACATACCAGAAAAAAAAGAGTGCTGCCATTTAAATTAGGACACAATGCATTGTTACATTGGATTTTTATTTAAGACTTCTAAAAGTCTCTTTTTTAAAGCTCATTGAAACATAATTTTTCTTAGTGATATATATTCAGTTCAATTCAGTTCAGTTGCTCACTTGTGTCCAACTCTTTCTGACCCCATGGACTGCAGCATGCCAGGCTTTGGTGTCCATCACCAGTTCCCAGAAGTTGCTCAAACTCATGTCCATTGAGTCAGTGATGCCATCCAACCATCTCATCCTCTGTCGTCCCCTTGTCCTCCTGCCTTCAATCTTTCCCAGCATCAGGGTCTTTTCCAATAAGTCAGTTCTTCACATCAGGTAGCCAAAGTATTGGAGTTTCAGCTTCAGCATCAGTCTTTCCAATGAATATTCAGGACTGATTTCCTTGAGGATTGACTGATTTGATCTCCTTGCAGTCCAAGGGACTCTCAGGAGTCTCCTCCAACACCACAGTTCAAAAGCATCAATATTTGGTGCTCAGTTTTCTTTATAGTCCAACTCTCACATCCATACATGACGACTGGAAGAACCATAGCTTTGATCCAGTTCAGTTCAGTTCAGTTGCTCAGTCATGTCCAACTCTTTGCGACCCCATGAGCGGCAGCATGCCAGGCCTCTCTGTCCATCACCAACTCCCGGAGATCACCAAACCCGTGTCCATTGTGTCGGTGATGCCATCCATCCATCTCATCCTCTGTTGTCCCCTTCTCCTCCTGCCCTCAATCTTTCCCAGCATCAGGGTCTTTTCAGATGAGTCAGTTTTTTGCATCAGGTGGGCAAAGTATTGGAGTTTCAGCTTCAACATCAGTCCTTCCAATGAACACCCAGGACTGATTTCCTTTAAGATGGACTGACTGGATCTCCTTGCAGTCCAAGGGACTCTCAAGAGTCTTCTCCAACACCACAGTTCAAAGGCATCCATTCTTTGGTGCTCAGCTTTCTTTATAGTCCAACTCTCACATCCATACCTGACCACTGGAAAAACCGTAGCCTTGACTAGACAGACCTTTGTTGGCAAAGTAATGTCTCTGCTTTTTAATATGCTGTGTAGGTTGGTCATAACTTTCCTTCCAAGGAGTAAGTGTCTTTTAATTTCATGGCTGCAATCACCATTTGCTGTGATTTTGGAGCCCCTCAAAATAAAGTCTGACACTGTTTCCACTGTTTCCCCATCTATTTCCCATGAAGTGATGGGACCGGATGCCATGATCTTCCTTTTCTGAATGTTGAGCTTTAAGCCAACTTTTTCACTCTCCTCTTTCCCTTTCATCAAGAGGCTCTTTAGTTCTTTACTTTCTGCCATAAGGGTGATGTCATCTGCATATCTGAGGTTATTGATATTTCTCCCAGCAATCTTGATGCCAGCTTGTGCTTCCTCCAGTCCAGTGTTTCTCATGATGTACTCTGCATATAAGTTAAATAAGCAGGGTGACAATATACAGCCTTGATGTACTCCTTTTCCTATTTGGAACCAGTCTGTTGTTCCATGTCCAGTTCTAACTGTTCCTTCCTGAACTGCATACAGGTTTTTCAAGAGGCAGGTCAGGTGGTCTGGTATTCCCATCTCTTTCAGAATTTTCCATAGTTTATTGTGATTCACACAGTCAAAGGCTTTGGCGTAGTCGATAAAACAGAAATAGATGTTTTTCTGGAACTCTCTTGCTTTTTTGATAATCCAGGAGATGTTGGCAATTTGATCCCTGGTTCCTCTGCCTTTTCTAAAACCAGCTTGAACATCTGGAAGTTCATGATTCACGTATTGCTGAAGCCTGGCTTAGAAAATTTTGAGCATTACTTTACTAGCATGTGAGACGATTGCAATTGTGCAGTAGTTTGAGCATTCTTTGGCATTGCCTTTCTTTGGGATTGGAATGGAAATGGACCTTTTCCTGTCCTCTGGCCACTGCTGAGTTTTCCAAATTTGCTGACATATTAAGTGCAGCACTTTCACAGCATCATCTTTTAGGATTTGAAATAGTTCAACTGGATGGACCTTTGTTGGCAAAGTAATGTCTCTGCTTTTTAATATGCTGTCTAGGTTGGTCATAGCTTTTCCACCAAGGAGCAAGCATTTTTAAATTTCATGGCTGCAGTCAGCATCTGCAGTGATTCTGGAGCCCCCAAAAACAAAGTCTCTCACTGTTTCCATTGTTTCCCCATCTATTTGCCATGAAGTGATGGGACCGGATGCCATGTTCTTTGTTTTTTGAATGTTGAGTTTTAAGCCAACTTTCTCACTCTCCTCTTTCACTTCCATCAAGAGGCTCTTTAGTTCTTCTTCGCTTTCTGCCATAAGGGTGGTGTCATCTGCGTACCTGAGGTTATTGCTATTACTCCAGCAATCTTGATTCCAGCTTCTGCTTCATCCAGCCCAGCATTTCGCATGATGTACTCTGCATAGAAGTTAGATAAGCAGGGTGAGAATATATAGCCTTGACGTATTCCTTTCCTGATTTGGAACCCTATATATATATAGTGTTTCCCTGGCAGCACTGGTGGTAAAGAACTCTCCTGCCAATTCAGGAGACAATCGATGCAAGTTTGTTCCCTGGGTTGGGAAGATCCCCTGGAGAAGGAAGTGGCAACCCAAATCCAGTATTCTTGCCTGGAGAATCCCATGGACAGAGGAGCCTGGTGGGCTGCAGTCCATAGGGCCACACAGAATTGAACATGACTGAAGTGACTTAACATGCACACATGCATGTATGCGTTATATACATATATACACACACATACATATATGTATGTACACACACACACACACATCAGGAAGAAAATGTAAGGTAGGTGACTTGGTTAAGGAATTCCTAAAACTGTGACATATTGAGAACTTGACTTTTTAAAATTGTTTTCAGCTCAAAGTTATCAATATCTGTGTTTTCCCCACAATGTCAGCCTCTGTGTCATCAGGGTCATTGGGATGTAGAATTTCTCAAGAGATTTTTCTTTGAGGATTTTCTTCTAAGCTGCTGGAATCCTTCTGAAAATTTTGAAAATGGTGCTTTCTGTGTTGATTTTTGTTCACACATCAATGAACTGACACAACTAAGCTTTGTCTACTATTAAGCATCTTCCTTTCCCATGTCTTGGAGGGCACTTAGTGTTGCTTTGCCAGAAAACAAAGAATTGTGGTCACTCCTCCAGTATCAAACATTTGCTCCCATATTAGCCAGTGAATCTCCACTATTCCATTTCTATAGTGCTCTGTGTATACAAAGTAAGTTTTCATTTCAAAGTCAGATCACTGAGACTGTTCTGTCTATGTTTTCCTCTAAGAGTTTTAAAAGTGACTGGTCTTACATTTAGGTCTTTAATCCATTTTGAGCTTATTTTTGTGTATGGTGTTAAAGAATGTTCTAATTTCATTTTTTTTTTTCCAGGGGAGAAGGCTGAGGGGAGCGAAGTTAGGGAGTTTGGGATTGACACGTACACACTGCTATATTTAAAATGGATAACCAACAAGGACTTACCGTGTAGTACAGGGAACTCAGCTCAGTGTTATATAACAACCTAAATGGGAAAAGAATTTGAAAAAGAATACATGTAAAACTGAAAAAAAAAATGTATTGTAATCCTAGGGGTAAAGTCACTGAATTGTATACTTTAAAGTGGTGAAATTTTGTGATATATGAATTATATCTCAATATAGCTGTTATTTAAGAAAAAAGTCAAATCACAATGTACTCTGTTCACAAAAAGTAACAACCCATCAAAGGAGCAATATAAATAACAAAGGAGCCCGGTAAATGCACGGAGAATGGTGTTTCATAGTTGCGGCTAGCCCCCTACCCCCTAAGTTTACAAGCTATCTTATTGGTAAGATTCCTCTGGAGGAAGAAATGGCAACCTACTCCAGTATTCTTGCCTGGAGAATCCTATGGACAGAGGAGCCTGGTGGGCTACAGTCCATGGGGTTGCAAAGAGTTGGACACGACTGAGTGACTAACACTAGACACTAGGTTGATAAGAGGCAACTTGGTTTCAGATATTGTAAAATATGAAAAAAAGTTGTCTTAGAAGATGAACAAAAATCCTCTCCTGGCATTGCTATAGAAGAGACTGACCCTTCCAGCTTGGACTGACTTGAGACCATGACGTTGAGCATCACGGGATGTCCACCCAGATATGTCCCTCACTGGCTTTACTTGCGCCTCATGCAGTCTGGCCTGAACCCTGAAGGCCTGTGATGAAGGAGAAGCTTCTTCCACATGGGTTTTGTGCTTCCTAGACTGTTTGCTGGACTCAGAACAGGAATGGTCCTTCGTTTTCCAAGAAGATCCAGTTCTTCAGGTAGAGTTTTGAGCTCACTCTGAAACTGGCTTTACATATATTTTTCTGATTAATAGAAGGAGCTTAGAGTTTAATCCCTCCCTTCCTTGAATTCCCATTTCATCAAAGTAAGGATTGGGTTCCTGCAGATGCTAGACTGTGGTCCTTGGTTTCAGAGGTATGAGAATGGAAACCAAACCTTTAGCTTACCCTAGTTTTACCTGGAACTGCCTGAGAGCTAACATAAAACTGGAAACTTAGTGGTACACGATGCTCCAAGGGAACAAGTTCCCCTGAGGTGTCCAGGCTGGAATTGAGGTCTCGGGGTTCAGAACCCACTCTGCTAACAGCCTACAGTCAGCTGCCTCTCTTGGAGGGTGGCCCGCTGAGAGAGAACGCAGGCACGGGAATCTCAGCTGTGCGGCCACAGACAACCTCAGAAGCTGGGAGGGGTCAGCGGCACCCTGCAAGCTCCCTACTCAGTCCCTGGGCTGCGATGAGCTTTCTTCAAACTCATACCAGTACAAGCTCTGCTGAGACACAGAATGCTTTGTGGGGAGAGGAAGTGGCAGAGCTCAGATTCTCATGACCGGGAATAGAGGCAAGAGGGAGCCAGTGGCTCAACCTTTCAGAAAGGAAAAGGGAGAAGTTAATGTGCCAAGATTTAGAAGAACGGGGAGACAGTTCCTGTTTGCCTGCTCCCCACCATGGAGGGCAGGGCCTTTCTGTGAGAATGAGGAATGCTGGCACCAGAGGCTTTAGCATCATCAGTTGGTAGGTTGTAGTGATCGGGTCATGGTTCTGTAGGGACCTTGTGTGTACTTACCAGATCTTCAAGCCAGAGGAGACGTGGGTAGTAGGAAGCTTCCCTGGTGGTCTGGTGGTTAAACTTCTAAAACAGCAGGCACGGGTTGGATCCCTAGCTGGGGAAATATGATCCCACATGCCTGCCTCCAAAGATCTTTCAAAAAAAAAAAAAAAAAAAGGAGGAGACATGGGCAGATCTAAGATAGAGGCATCTAGAAGTTTATAATGTCAGTGTTGATAATATTAATCTTTTGAAAGGTAAAAAGAGGCAAATACTGAATGATTTCTTTGTCAATTTCTTCAATAATCCTGTGACATTAGAGCCAAGGGACTATGCGTACTCAATACACCATTAACCCATAGTGGATGCAGAAGATTGATATATGGCCAGCTGACAGATGGAAAAACTCACCATAACAACAGAGCTGGAACAAGATTCTTAATCTCCTCAACTCCTGACCAGAGCGATGTCAGCTGGCCACTCTGCAGTTGGAAAAGATGGTAAGAGAGATGGGGAAGAGGGAGTTTGGGAGAGCATAAGCAGAGGTCAGAGAAATAGAAGCTGAGTCCACGGAGGGGATCCAGCCTGGCTGCCACACTTGACCAGGGTTGCCTGAAATCGATGGCAAGAAGACTCTTCACAACAGGCTCACATTTGATGAACTCAGTTGAATAACGTCCCCCACATTCACATAAAACCCATGAATGTGACCTTATTTGGGGGTCTTTGCAGATGTTACTTAGTTAAGACAGGGTGGACCCTACAGATTGTACTACACGTCTCCTCATAATAAAAGGGATATTTCAACAGATGGAACAGAGACACCGACGCAGAGGAGAATGCCATGTGAAGACAGCAGCAGAGATCAGATGTAGAGATGTCAGCGGCAGAGATCAGATGTAGGGATGTGTCCACAAGCCAAGGAATGCCAAGGATTGCTGGCAACCACTGGAAGCTCATTGGAAAAGACCCTGATACTGAGAAAGATTGAAGGCAGGAGGAGAAGGGGACAACAGAGGATGTGATGGTTGGATGGCATCACTGACTCAATGGACGTGAGTTTGAGCAAGTCCAGGAGTTGGTGATGGACAGGGAAGCCATCACCATGCTGCAGTCCATAGTGCTGCAAAGAGTCGGACACGACTGAGCGACTGAACTGAACTGAACTGAACTGAACCAGAAGCTAGAAGAGTCCAGCAGGGGTTCTTCCCTAGAGCCTTTGCAGGGAGCACAGCCCTGCCAATGCCTTGATTTTGGACTTCTGGCCTCCAGAACTCTGAGGACATATTTATGTTGTTTTTAAAAAATTTATTGGAGTATAGTTGCTTTACAATGTTGTTATTGTCTGCTGCTCGTATAGCAAAGTGAGTCAGCTAGATATGTACATATATCCCCTCTTTTTTGGATTTCCTTCCCGTTTAGGTCACCACAGAGCATTTAAGTAGAGTTCCCTGAGCTATACAGTAGGTTCTCATTATTTAGTCGCTAAGTTGGGTCTGACTCTTTGAGACCCCATGGACTATAGCCCACGAGGCTCCTCTGTCCACGAGATTTTCCAGGCAAAAATACTGGAGTAGATTGACATTTTTCCTCCAGGGGATCTTCCTGATCCAAGGATTGAACCCACGTCTCCTGCATTGGCAGGCCGATTCTTTACCACTGAGCCACCAGGGAAACCCTTCTCATTAGTTAACTATTTCATACACAGTCATGTATATATGTCAATCCCAACCTCCCAATTCATCCCACCTCTCTTTTCCCCTGCCTGGTGTCCATACGTTTGTTCTCTACATCTGTGTCTATCTCTGCTTTGCAGATAGGGTCATCTGTACTATTTTTCTAGACTCCACATATCTGTTGTTTGAAGATACCTAGTGTGTGGTGCCAGAGAAGGCGATGGCACCCCACTCCAGTCCTCTTGCCTGGAAAATCCCAGGGATGGAGGAGCCTGGTGGGCTGCAGTCCATGGGGTCGCTGAGAGTCGGACACGACTGAACAACTTCAATTTCCCTTTTCACTTTCATGAATTGGAGAAGGAAATGGCAACCCACTCCAGTGGTCTTGCCTGGAGAATCCCAGGGACGGGGGAGCCTGGTGGGCTGCCGTCTATGGGGTCGCACAGAGTCAGACACGACTGAAGCGCCTTAGCCGCAGCAGCAGCAGTGTGTGGTGGTGTTACTGCAGCCCTAGGCAGAGATTACACCTGAATCGGGGCTGCATTTCAGCACCCCAGTCAGGGCTCTCTGCAAGGTGGCAGAGGTGCCAGTTCCTACTAACCTCTTCCTTTGGATAGACTGAGCTCTGGGTGATTGTGACTGATTTCTCTGTTTATGGCTCAGGAATCCAGCATCTACTCCTCATGTCCTGGAGATTCAGCACTAACTGAGGGACTGTGAAAGCCTCTCTCCAGACATCACAGAGGCCTCCCTGATTGAAGCTGGAAGTGCCATACCAAGGCTTCTGCCATTTCTGCTGGTCACATAGACCAACCCTGGCATGTGATGGCAGCGACTGAACAGGATCTCTGGGCACCATCTTGGGGGCTGATGACCATACCCACACTGAAATGTTTCCTGTGTTTCCTGAGCCTGGAGCAGGACACAGATTACTTATGGCTCCCAGAGTCTCAGAACATGACCAACTCCACAATGTAGTCCTTCCTGCTGCTGCTGCTAAGTCGCTTCAGTCGTGTCCAACTCTGTGCAGCCCCATAGACGGCAGCCCACCAGGCTCCACCATCCCTGGGATTCTCCAGGCAAGAACACTGGAGTGGGTTGCCATTTCCTTCTCCAATGCATGAAAGTGAAGAGTGAAAGTGAAGTCGCTCAGTCGTATCAGACTCTTAGCAACTAGAGGATCCAAATGTCTCTGTTTTTCAATCAGTCTTGGTCTTTCCACTGGGATAGGGAAACTGTTACTTTGTTCATTTCTCTTCAATCAGACTACCTGGATTCACATCTTGCCTCCTCCGCTTATTAGCTGTGTGATCATGGACAAGTTACTCAACTTCTCTGTGCCTCAGTCTCTTTGTATGTAAAATGGGGCTAAAACAGTATATACTCCACAAGATTACTGCATGGCTTTAATGCTGTAATGCATGGAAAATGAGTACCACAGTCCTAAGTGTGTCTTGTGTGCTCAGGGCTCTCAGTCAGGTCTGACTCTTTGTGACCCCATGGACTGTTGTCAGCCAGGCTCAACTGTCCATGGGATTTTTCCAGGCAAGAATACTGGAGTGGGTTGCAATTTCATAGCTATAATGATCATTGTTTGAAAATATTCTGTTTTAGGAACCAGAAAGGAAGGAGAAGGGATTATAGGGGATGATAAAACATCAAGGATTCTCCTTGAATATTCTGCTGCATTTGATGTAGCTTGAACTTTTCGAGGTCACTGTTACTCAGAGTAAAGGTTCTCATCCTTCCCTTCCCCTTCTTCTTATAAACACATTGCCATCAATTCCCATACATTTTACCGGCCAACTAAGAAGTCCCAACCAGTGGCAGCATGGGCACCTTGTTGCACCTTGAGTTGAATTTCCACCAACATTTCAAAGCCAGCTGTGTGCTGTGCTAAGTCCCTTCAATCATCTTCAACTCTTTCAAAACTGGCAACCACAGTCATTCCTCCTTACGCGTTAGAACAAAGAACTCAGGGCTTCCCTTAGGTCTGATGCTTATAGATCAAGGCATTTCCCACTGGCAAGAATCCTTATATTTCTTATCTTGTTAGTCTCCCAAGATCTGACAACACAGTGCAGAATACAGTGGCTATTTCTCAGAAATGGAAGGTATGGGATAGATGCCTCCAGACTATTAATGGCCCACAGATTCAGCAGTCAGGCCAGAGAAGCTCTGATAATAAACAGGATTCTTTTCCAACTGGTTCTCTGCATCCTTTACCCTTCTCCCCTCCAAAGACCCTGCTTCCTGACACAGAAATTCATAACAATGGTGGAAAATTGCCAAAGCCTGCAAATTTCTCCAAGCAAAGAACAATTCCAATAAAGAGTGTTCAGGTTTGCAATAATTGTAATAATGAAAATGATCATATTTTATACACCTAAAGCACTTCCCCTCCTCTAGTCTACTATTTAAATGTGAGGTTTGTGCATTTGCATATGCCCAGAAGAGGGTGTGCACAGAGTACCGAGTCCATAAAATAGTTCGATGAAACACTGTCCTTTGTTTGATTAATTTCCAACATTTATTCATCTTGCCTAGTTTAAAATTTTAATCCCAAATATTACATTAGCCTCCTCCCGATCTCATCAATTTGGGCCATTTACATTTTTAGTGTCAAAGTTATTATCTTTTAATATCCTATAAGGGCTTCCCAGGTGGCGCTAGTGGTAAAGAACCTGCCTGCCAATGCCGGAGACATAAGAGACAAGGGTTCAATCCATGGGTCGGGAAGATCCCCTGGAGGTGGGCACAGCAACCCATTCCAGTGTTCTTGCCTGGAGAATCCCATGGACAGAGGAGCCTGTTGGGCTACAGTCCATGGGGTTGCAAACAGTAAGACACAACTGAAGCAACTGAGCACAATACCTTTAGATGGTAAGAAGCTGGGCGCATCCTCCTGTGAGCATGTCATTTCCTGCTCAGAAAAGCGGAAGCAGAAAGAACTTGAGAGACAGCAGTGGACAAGACATTTTGACATAGGAGATTATGCCTGATTTCTGTGATCTGTCCCCATGCTCTGAGGGCAGCAGCTCATATGAACCAGCATGCTCCAGCCTGATTTTATTCAAGTTTAGGCACAAAACATAAGAGATACCAAATTCTGCAGAGTTGGAGATTCCTGCAGCCACAGTGACCCATGAAGACAGCAAAAGAATTGTATGCCTTTAGGGTTTTGGCCTCTCAGGTGGTACTAGTGGGAAAGAACCAGCTTGCCAACGTAGGAGACATAAGAGATGAGGGTTCAGTCCCTGGGTTGGGAAGATTCCCTGGAAGCAATTTTGGTAACCCACTCCAGTACTCTTGCCTGGAGAATCCCGTGGACAGAGGAGCCTGGTGGGCTGTGATTCATAGGGTCGCAATGAGTCAGACACAATGAAGTGACTTAGCATGCATGCCAGCCTCTCAAATAATCTGCTTTTGGCCACTCTTCTCCTGGTTGGGTTCCGCATAGGATGGCAGAGCCAGAGCTACAGAGCTCCCCAAGCTCTGTGAAGAGAAAGGCCAGTTTTGTGCAAAGGAGACCTGTTGTCTTATCAAGGGTACATGAGAAAATATCACTAGGTTTCACACACTGACAAGGAGGGCCCGTGGTGGGTGGAAGCTTAGCCCTTACTGGCCCTTTCAGGATCTTTGATCTCTTCCGTTGAGGATTGAGGGGAAGTGGGTGGATGGAAAAAGGAGAAGAAGGAGAAGAGTTGTAGGAGGAAATCAGTTCAGAGAGCATTCACCGAGACAAAACTCCCTCAATTTCCTGCCACAAGAGGATGTGCAAACAGAACATTTCAGTACCAGGTGCTTAGAAATACTGTAAAGATGTGCTAGGGAATCCTGGGAGAAGAGCATGGGGTCACTAAGGTCATGTTATGTGTTTTTTTTTTTTTGGCTGCACCAAGCTGCACATGGGATCTTATTTCCCCAACCAGGGATTGAACCTGCACCCCTTGCATTGAAAGCCTGGGAGTCTGAACCGCTAGACCACCTGGGAAGTCCCACCTTGGTGGTTTTTAAAAGAAGTGTTCCTAAACAATTGAAAGCTGAGCTGAGAGCCAGCTGCACAGACAGAATGCATTTCTAGAGTGGTCTAGAAAACGTACCAGGATCCAAGAGAACATGGAAATGCAGAACACGCAGGAAATGCAGAACTGGAAATACAGGGGCTACGAAGTCCTAGCCCCTTTGTGCCGCAGGGAGAGATGGAAAGGTAGACAAGGCCAGTTCCCTTGGGACACTGCATGCCATGCTAAGAAAGCTAACCTTATGCTTCCGGGTTTTATCTGGGGACAAATGGGGCCTGAGCAGTTTTAGATGGATTATTTCACTAGCGGTATATATTGAAAGGGCAACACTGGAGGTGGAGGGGTTGGCTTGCAGGTGATTGGAATCGTTCAAGAAAGAATGGCAAAAGCCAGAGCTAGGACAGGGGTGGCAGGGAGAAGATAGACTAATTTGGAGACAAAAATCAGTGGAACCTGATTGGTTATTTGCCAGATGGGGGAAAAGGAAAAGGACAATGAGGAGGCTTCTGGAACCATTGTTTTCAAAGTGTGACAGCTGGACCAGCAACATCAGTATCACCTAGGAACTCATAAGAAAATGCAGAGTTCATGGCCTGTCTCACACCTTCAAATCAGTTACCTCATTACTAACACTGATGCTGAAGCCCTAGAAATCTGCATGTTAAGAAACTCTGCAGGGGATTCAGATACAAGTTCAAGTATGATCACCAAACTCGGTAGAATAAACTCCAGGATTTTGCCTTGGGTTCTTGGGCAAATGAAGTTGCCTTTTGACTCAGACAATAATCTTTCTGCAATGCAGGAGACGTGGATTTGATCCCTGGGTTGGGAAGATCCCCTGGAGAAGGGAATGGCAACCCACTCCAGTATTCTTGCCTGAAAAATCCCATGGACAGAGGAGCCTGGCAGGCTACAGTCCACAGGGTCCCAAAGAATCAGGCGTGACTGAGTAACTAACACTGTCACTTTATGTTGCGATAGGAAAGATTTTAAAAGGAGCAGAGTGATTTGTCTTGTTTTGTTTGAGGATGAGAAGAAGACTGGAAGTTAAAGAAAGGAAGAGAAGTAGGGGGACACACAACAACGAAAAACAGAAAAAGAATTAGAGAGAAAGACGGAAAGACTGGCAAGGAAGGAAGAGGTAACTGTCAGATCCTGCTTGAGGTTAGTGACTGGCAGAGGGAAAATTTTGAAAGCTGATTTGCTGCTCCTGGAATAGTGATGGAACAGAGAAATTAGCCTGAATGGTGAGTTAGAAACCTTTTTTTTTTTTTTTTCTGAATCATTAAAGAAATAGGAAGTAGGAAATGAAAACCCACTCCAGTATTCTTGCCTGGGAAATCTCATGGACAGAGGAGCCTGGCCAGTTACAGTCCATGGGGTCACAAAGAATCAGACACGACTGAGTGACTGAGCACAAAGAAATCTGAGTTTCCCACACTATTGATGGTTACATATCCTGCTTTTTATACCAAGGCACGGTAGCTACAATATGGGAGGATCTGATGGCTGTCTTCCTCCTGTTAGGCTGAAGAGATGGAAAGAAACTGCAGAAACATCGGACACAGGTTCACAAGTACTTTGTCCAGGCCTTTCTTGTGTCATGAGCATGGTGACCACTGTGTTCAGACAGCAATGTAGACCATGGCAAGACTTGGCCATCAGGTCAGAAAAGCCCTTCTCAAGGGAGAGAGATCTCAAGCCATTAGCCTCTGAAGGTGTCTGTCAGTACACCAGGGTCAGAGCTCAAGTACATGGTACATGCCTCCATTGAACTGGGGAAGAGGGTGGGCAGAGTGGAAGACAAGGCACAGAGGGGGAAAGGGTGGTTCTCCTGCTACACACAGCGGCCTCGCCTGGGGTCAGAGATGAAGAAAGTGGCCAAGGAAAGGCAAGAGCTGATGCATGGGGAGGTGGTCAAAGAAGAAAGTTCTGCCTGGATCCAACCCTGCGTAACAGAGAGAGAGATGAAATAGCATCCTCATTCCTTTGAAATGGAGTGACTTGCTGGGGACATTCAAGTCTGAAAATAGAAGCTTTAGTGCACCAAGGAGGCCACTAACTCAGTCATGACAGATGTATGGAAGCTTTCTCCTAATATGGTATCTGAAAATAAAAGCAGCCCAGGAGAGACACACATTTTAAGTGCTGTCCTGCTAATACAAATGCATCATCTGCTAGCCATGCTCTTTGACCACGGTTTCATTGCTGAGAATGGTTAGTGCTGATGAATCCACGTGTTCCGTGCCAACACTTCCAAGCCTTTGGCTTTGCGACATCGTGTTCCAACCAACTGTTCCCTTCCCTGCTCCAATTCCTTCTACATATCACTGCCTGATTGATTTTCGAAAGTAGGTCCCACATTGTTCTTCTGCTCAAAAACCTCCTAAAGCTTCCTCTTGCCTACACAATTGAATTCAAACTTTTCAACTTGGCCAAGGTACTGAGATTCCCATCGTTAATGGCTGCCATGTCTCAAAAGCCACAGTTGTATCAATAATAATGGAAGTATGATGACACCGGAAGGAGAAAACATTCACTCATTAGCACCAGATGGGAAATTCAACAATGGGTAAATTTAACAGATGGAAAGAAAGCAGGCTCCTCGCAGACCCGGGATGGGCACTTTTCAATGAAGCTTCCTTCGCACATTTAGGCAATTTTTATAATAGAAATTTCAGATGGCACATATTGATGGAGGAGTAGGAAGGAGGAAGGTCTAGACTAGAGTATTATGAACAGCTTACTCTACCCAGGAAGGTAATGGACCCAGAAACAACAAGAGGGGCCTCCCAAGGGCCTGGAATCTTTTGCAGTAAAGTGTGTGCAGCCCAGTTCCTCATTTCTCCCAGCTTCACATTGCTGACCTTGGCAGATACTTCACCTTCTCTCCGTGCCTCTGATTCTTCATCTGTAAAATGGAGATTTTTCTCATAGGACTTCAAGGAAGTCAGTGCATTTTGATCATTGCCTCCTTGATATATACTAACTTTTAAATATCTTAGCTTTTAGTTTAATCATCTTAGCTTTCCTTCTCTCTCCATTACCTTTCTCTACCACCCTCAGCCCATACTCATGTAGTTTCTTAAAAGTTTGGTACTTGATGATCTAGAGTCAGGACTCCCTAAAGTCTTCCTTCTCACAAGTCCATTCTATTTCACTTCTTGATCAGAGGGTCATAGATTTTTACAATCTGATGTTTGGGTCCCACCACAGGGACTCTGATTTGAGTCAACTGCAGTGGGGCTCGGGCATTGTAATTTTAAAAAAACTTTCCATCTTATTCAAATGTGTGGTTAGCATAGACCCCCTGGTCCAGACTGATGGGAATCAGAAGAACGGAGGAGGAGAAGAAGCATACTGGACCACTCAACAAATCTACCAATGCCTTCTCTACAGGAAGTGATCATGGAGTCTTGGTAAACACTCCAGGTTAACTTTGGAAGAACTTCGTGTTTTTGGAACACTTATATTATCTCGAAGCACCTTTGCCTTTGGCTTAGCTACCTGTGGTGAGACTTACTGTGGAGCCCTGCTCAGAGGTTCTGGGTTGGTGGGCAAGAGATGCTACTCTGGGGACATTGGTATTAAATTTTCCATTACACTATTGGAGAAATCACTTGGGCTACAAAGGGAGAAATAACTCATCTCAGAGTGTTCCAGCTTCTGGACCAGAAACACTTAGTGTTTCTTTCTATATCCACAGGCAGCTTTCACAGCCATTGCCAAAGTTTCTTTGCCTCAGGAGAAGGATTTTGGACTTTATTCTTTGAACTGTGGGATATCTATGAATATTTGGGGCAGGGAAGCAATATGGTGACAGTAACATTTTGAGAGGATGGATGTCGGTGTGTAGAGTGAATTGTCTCAGAGGCTGTCAGAAGGCAGCTGAAATCATGCAGGTGAGGAGGGTTGGGAAAGAAGAAAGGCTGTATGATGGGGTTCTGAGAGCACGGTCTGTCAGAGGTCAGTCTGGGGTTTTGAAGGAGAAGGAGGAGACTTTTCCACACTGCCCCACCAAACTATGAATCTCCAAAGTCATTGTCTCATCTCTTGTGCAAGAAGAAATCTATGTAGTCTTTAGAATATTTCCCTTAGCATGCTATGCCATGCTGTGCTAAAGTCACTTCAATCATGTCAGACTCTTTGCGACCCTATGGATTGTAGCCCCCCAGGCTCCTCTGTCCATGGGATTCTCCAGGCAAGAATACGGGAGTGAGTTGCCATGCCCTCTTCCAAGGGACCTTGATGACTCAGGGATCAAACCTGTGTCTCTTACATCTCCTAAATTGGTAGGTGGGTTCTTTATGACTAGGGCCACCTAGGAAGCCCCTTCCCATAGCATGATGCCAAGTAATGTATTTATTTTGTAATGTCTACCCTTTCCTCCCCTCTCACTGGGCATCAGGCTCTATACAAGCTGTACTGATGCCAGGTGGGGAGGGGAGGAAAGGGTAGACATTGCAAAATAAGTACATTAGAGGGCATTATGCTAAGGGAAATAAGCCAGACAGAGAAAGGCAAATACGGATATCACTTATACATGACATTAAAAAAAAATCAAACCCATAGAAACAGAGAGTAAAGAAGTGCTTTCCAGATGTGAGAAGTGGGGAGAGGTTGATGAAAAGGAATAAACTTTCAGCTCTAAAATGTTTAGGAGCTGAGGATCTAATGCAAAACATGGTGAAAATAGTCAATTACATTGTATAGTAGACTATAAATCTGCAAAAAGAGTAGAACTTAAATGTTCTTACCTTCCACCCCTAGAGGTAAGCATGTGAGGTGATGAGTGTTTTAATTAACTAGACGGCAGGATTCCTTTCACAGTGTGTATGTCTATCAAATCCTCATGATGTACACTTTTAATATCTTACAGTTTTGTCAGTTATACCTCAACAAAACTTGAGTAAATGAATAAATGAGTAAATAAATAAATAAAATAGCTGAATGCCATGCAAAGAAGTTGAGCTGTAAGAATGGGAAGAGGTGCTTGGTTGCTGGAACCTGGAGAAAAGGCAATTATCAATGACAACAAAGTCAAAGGCATCAACCCAGTTCTCCTTCTGCTTTCATCTTTTTCGGGGGCCTACAATGCAGCAGGTGGGATCTTAGTTCCTTGACCAGGGATCGAACTCTTGCTCCCTTCATTGGAAGCACAGAGTCTTACCTACTGGACTGCCAGGGAAGTCCCTTCTGCTTTCATTCTTACCTCTTACAGACCTCATGACAGACACCATGCTCCTTTAAACCAGCATCACAGTCTCGCATCTCCATACCTCTGACTGCCTTTTGCTGGCTCCGTTTGCTTCAGTCTTCTTTTATTTAAGTAATGCTTGTTCTTCTAGTCCTTCTCAAAGGGATCCTCCTTTGCCCCTCTCCTCTCCCCACACGTGAATGCCATTAGCCAGAAGTTATTTTCATTGCTCTCTGGTGGCACAATGTATAACATTTATGTGGTACTTATTACATATTGCCTTTTAGTAAATGAGACACTTGTTCTTGGATCTAAGCTACTTGACCAGGTTTTAAGGGCTCAAGGGCAAGGACCGTCATTCCACAACTTGGTATTCTGGTCCAGGCTTGGCTTAGTGCTTTCCTGCCAGTTGGAGCAGTACAAATAAAGCATCCAATCTCCTAAGCACAGAGACTGGGTAGTAGATGCTCAGTAAATGTCTATCGAATTGAATTACTGTCTCAGTATATCAAGAGCATCTTTTTCTATTTCTCACATGAACCAGCATTCCTGCATGTTCTCTTCTTCTTTTTTATTTACTTACTTCCTTTTTAGGTTATGGCTGTGGAAAATTCTGAAAGAGATGGGAATACCAGACCACCTGACCTGCCTTTTGAGAAATCTGTATGCAGGTCAGGAAGCAACAGTTAGAACTGGACATGGAACAACAGATTGGTTCCAAATAGGAAAAGGAGTACGTCAAGGCTGTATATTGTCACCCTGCTTATTTAACTTCTATGCAGGGTACATCATGAGAAACGCTGGACTGGAAGAAACACAAGCTGGAATCCAGATTGCTGGGAGAAATATCAATAACCTCAGATATGCAGATGACACCACCCTTATGGCAGAAAGTGAAGAGGAGCTAAAAAGCCTCTTGATGAAAGTGAAAGAGGAGAGCGAAAAAGTTGGCCTAAAGCTCAACATTGAGAAAACAAAGATCATGGCATCTGGTCCCATCACTTCATGGGAAATAGATGGGGAAATAGTGGAAACAGTGTCAGACTTTATTTTTTTGGGCTCCAGAATCACTGCAGATGGTGACTGCAGTCATGAAATTAAAAGATGCTTACTCCTTGGAAGAAAAGTTATGACCAACCTAGATAGTATATTCAAAAGCAGAGACATTACTTTGCTGACTAAGGTCCGTCTAGTCAAGGCTATGGTTTTTCCTGTGGTCATGTATGGATGTGAGAGTTGGACTGTGAAGAAGGCTGAGTGCCGAAGAATTGATGCGTTTGAACTGTGGTGTTGGAGAAGACTCTTGAGAGTCCCTTGGACTGCAAGGAGATCCAACCAGTCCATTCTGAAGGAGATCAGCCCTGGGATTTCTTTGGAAGGAATGATGCTAAAGCTGAAACTCCAGTACTTTGGCCACCTGATGCGAAGAGTTGACTCACTGGAAAAAAACTCTGATGCTGGGAGGGACTAGGGGCAAGAGGAGAAGAGGAAGACCGAGGATGAGATGGCTGGATGGCATCACGGACTCGATGGTCGTGAGTCTGAGTGAACTCTGGGAGATGGTGATGGACAGGGAGGCCTGGCGTGCTGTGATTCATGGGGTCGCAAAGAGTCGGACATGGCTGAGCGAATGAACTGAACTGAACTGAACTGGTTCTTTATTGCTGTGCCTGGGCTTTTTCTGGTTGCTGAGAGCAGGCACTGCTCTCCAGTTGCTGTACGGGTACTCCTCGCTGCCCTGGCTTCCCTTCTGCAGGGGACAGGCTCTTAGACACATGGGCTTCAGTAGCTGCAGTGCGGGCTCAGTAGCTGTGGTGCTCGGGCTCAGTGGCTCCTTTGCATGTGGAATCTTCCACACCCCCTGCATTGACAGGTGGACTCATCCATTGTACCACCAGGGAAGTCCCTTTTCTTTCTTCTTTATGAGGTTAATAGCTCACGTCCAGCCCAGTTGTTCATTAGAGACCATAATAATAATAATGTTGAAACCCGTATAATTCTTACTTTGTGAGAAGCACTATTCTAACTAATTTCTTTACATGTTTAAAAGACTTAATCCACATAATAACATCAAGAACTAAGTAGTTTTTATTATTCTTATTTCATAGAAGAGAAAACTATGATTTAGAGAACTTAAAAAATTGTCCAAGATCACCCAGGTATCATAGTTGGCAGTAGAGCTAATTGCAACAAAATTTAAAGTTCATGCTTTCAACTAGTGTTTTCTAACTTTTGGACAGTGATCTATTAAGAAATATAACACTACCACCTAGGACAAATAAACACATCTGAAATGAAAGTATCACAAGCTAATAATTCTCTTTGCTGTGTACAATGCTCTTTTTTTTTTTTTTTTACATTTTATCCTATTTGAGTTCATTAAAAATGTTAGATGGAACTCCCTAAATTGATTTCACAACTTCCTCATAAGTTGAGACTTGCAAGCTGAAAAAAACAGCGCTCTAACCAATGTGTTTAACCACTTCCCTCGGCTGTAATAGATGAAAGACTTCAATCCTTCCCCACTTCTCCCAAGTCACTAGAGCAAGTTTCATTTCTTTAAAAAAGGAAGTGTCCTAACTGGTATGTGTGGGAAATGAGATGCATGAAGTTGCTGTTCAATTACACAATGTCGAGCGTAAGTTAAATGACATATTCCCTCATGAACTACAAGTAACCCAGCTACAGGGCTGCTGCAGCGTTAGTTAAGACAATTCTAATTGAACAAGAAATATAATTACAGAGAGGTCAACCGTCTGTGAGCCAAACTGGTTTCCCATCCTGGGATATTTTCTCTTCCACACCACACTGACTAAGTAACCCTTCAGTAAGTAGATAGATCCCTGAATTCACTTTTTCCTTGTTTAGTCCTTCATTTAGTTACTAGCTTGCTAACTCTTTTATTTGGAAAAGAGTCATTTAAAGTGCTTCAAAGCTAAGCACTGTGGTTAGCTTTCATGATGGCCCCTGGTAATATGGAGATGTTTGGTCCCTGTCGTCTGTCAACTAAGAAAAGTTGAGAGTTAAGTTTTATTCGGTGGGAATTTTTAGGACTTCAGCCTTGGAAGGTAGTATGTCAAATAACCCTGAGATGACCGAACTGCTCCAAGGAGGCAGGGGGAGGGGACAGGGTTAGGATATATAGAAGTTTTGCAACAAAGAGCAGGTAGTTGGGAACATGAAAAGATTTATGGTGTTGTCCTTCAGTCGCTCAGTCATGTCTGACACTTTGCCACCCCCATGGATTGCAGCAAGCCAGCCTTCCCTGTTCTTCACCATCTCCTGGAGCTTACTCAAACTCATGTCCATTGAGTCAGTGATGCCATCCAACCATCTCATCCTCTGTTGCCCCCTTCTCCCCCTGCCCTCAATCTTTCCCAGCATCAGGGTCTTTTCTAACAAGTCAGCTCTTTGCATCAGGTCGCCAAAGTATTGGAGCTTCAGCTTCAGCATCCTTCTAATGACTATTCAGGAGTGGTTTCCTTTAGGATGGACTGGTTTGATCTCCTTGCAGTCCAAGGGACTCTCAAAAGTCTTCTCCAACACCACAGTTCAAAACAATCAATCCTTTGGCACTCAGCCTTCTTTATGGTCCAACTACTGGAAAAATAATAGCTTTGACTAGATGGATCTTTGTTGGCAAAGTAATGTCTTTTCTTTTTAATACGCTGTCTAGTTCTGCCATAACTTTCCTTCTGAGGAGCAAGCATCTTTTAATTTCATGGCTGCAGTCACCATCTGCAATGATTTTGGAACCCAAGAAAACAAAGTCTGTCACTGTTTCCATTGTTTCCCCATCTATTTGCCATGAAGTGATGGGACCGGATGCATCAAAAAATTACCGTTAATTAGAGAAAATCAGACTTGTCAAATTAAAGAATTTAGTGCTTTTCTATGTATAGGAAGATGCAAGAGTCTGGGCTCACTGAGATCATTCCTCTGATATGCACCTCAGCTATCTGGGACAAGTCTCCTGTGTTTTCACAGGAGTGTCCTCAGGGCTCACTCTAAGGAGTGGCTGCAATCTGATGACTGCTGTGCTGTGCTTAGTAGCTCAGTCGTGTCCAATTCTGTGCAACCCATGGACTGTAGCCTGCAAGGCTCCTCTCTTCATGGTGATTCTCCAGGCTAGAATACTAGAGTGAGTTGCCATGCCATCCTCCAGGGGAACTTCCTGACCCAGGAATCAAACCGGAGTCTCCTGCATTGCGGGCAGATTTTTTACTAGCTGAGCTACTCGGGAAGCTCTCTGATTACTGCTAGATGACAGGTATTCTTTCCCTTCCTGAGTTTCCCCCAGGGCTTACTGGTTCACTAAGACTGTGACTTGGCCCCCACCATCATTTCTTCTCTGGGTGTCACTCCTGTCACCTTTTGCCTCAGGCACAATTAAGGAAGCCTTCACTTTGCCCTCCCTCAGTGGGTGGGACATTTTTCCTTTGGGGCACAGTAATACTAAATTTTAAACTGAAGTGATAAATGGAATATTCCCTGCCATATCCATAAACTAAAAATGTCAGAGATTGCAGCCACAGCCTTTGGTGAGCCAGTAAGCCCTGGGGGAACTCGGGAAGGAAGAGAATACCTGCCATATCAGTAAACAAAGGGATGACGGTGGGGCCATGTGTTGCTGAGCAATAGGAATTTGCTACAGAGTGAGGAGCTGGAGAAGATGGGGAGGTGGTGATGCGGGGGAAGGGGTGAATGTTCCACGTAGAAGAAATGGTGTGAAGGCAGGACCATCAGTGGAGCGTCTGGGGCTGGGGAGAGAATGGAACATAGAGCAAGGAGAGTGGACAGGTCTTGATTAGGAAGATTTGTGACTTACAAGGGGTTTATTCTGTATTTTGCAGGTGACAGGGGGCTGTGACAGAATGTTTGGCTGTTGAATGACATAGAGAATGTGATATTTCAGGAAAGCATGTGATAGCATGTGGAGTGTGGGTGAAACAGAAACTGGACGTGAAGGTGAGGGGCAGGTTTGAGAGCCATTTAGCAGCTGAGTGGACAGAGTGAGTGACAGTGTGGAAGGTGTGGACAGTGGCTCCTAGCTTCTGCTTTGGGTGGCCCAGCAGATGACTGTGCCATTTGCTAAGCTATCGGTGCAGGAGGAGCGGGGATGGGAACAAACTAACAAATTCTATTTATTTTAGTAAAAATTTTTTTAAAAAGTTCTTTGGCTACACCGGGGCTTAGTTGCAGCACATAGGCTCCTACTTTCAGCATATGGTCGCTTCATCTAATTCCTGACCAGGGACTGAACCCTAGCCCCACACACTGGGAGCAGGGAGTCTACCACTGCACGCATGAGCGAAGTCCCAACAAGTTTTAGAGAGGAAGCATTTGAGCCTACCAAGAGACCCCCAGGTATGCATGTAACAGGCGGGCAGAAATGTTATTCTGAAGCTTAGACGTAGGTCTGCTTACAGGTATAGATTTGAAAACAATAGGTTCTGATTGGCAGCTAAAGCATTAGATGTAAATGAGTGTGTGTGTGTGTGTGTGTGTGTGTGTGTGTGTGTGTGCGCGCACGCGCGCCAGAGCTTGCACTGGCACAGCAAAAACAAGAAGGCTAAAGCTCCAGCAAAGATGGGCTCAATAAAGGAAAGAAATGGTATAGACTTAACAGAAGCAGAAGATATTAAGAAGAAGTGGCAAGAATACACAGAAGAACTGTACAAAAAACATCTTCACGACCCAGATAATCACGATGGTGTGATCACTCATCTAGAGCCAGACATCCTGGAATGTGAAGTCAAGTGGGCCTTAGGAAGCATCATTACAAACAAAGCTAGTGGAGGTGATGGAATTCCAGTTAAGCTATTTCAAATCCTGAAAGATGATGCTGTGAAAGTGCTGCACTCAATATGCCAGCAAATTGGGAAAACTCAGCAGTGGCCACAGGACTGGAAAAGGTCAGTTTTCATTCAATCCCAAAGAAAGGCAGTGCCAAAGAATGCTCAAACTACCGCACAATTGCACTCATCTCCCACGCTTGTAAAGTAATGCTCAAAATTCTCCAAGCCAGGCTTCAGCAATACATGAACCTTGAACTTCCAGATGTTCAAGCTGGTTTTAGAAAAGGCAGAGGAACCAGGGATCAAATTGCCAACATCCGCTGGATCATCAAAAAAGCAAGAGAGTTCCAGAAAAACATCTATTTCTGCTTTATTGACTATGCCAAAGCCTTTGACTGTGTGGATCACAATAAACTGTGGAAAATTCTGAAAGAGATGGGAATACCAGACCACCTGGAGAAACCTATATGCAGGTCAGGAAGTAACAGTTAGAACTGGACATGGAACAACAGATTGGTTCCAAATTGGGAAAGGAGTACGTCAAGGCTGTATATTGTCACCCTGCTTATTTAACTTATATGCAGAATACATCATGAGAAACGTTGGGCTGGAGGAAGCACAGGCTGGAATCAAGATTGCTGGGAGGAATATCAATAACCTCAGATATGCAGATGATACTACCCTTATGGCAGAAAGCGAAGAAGAACTAAAGAGCCTCTTGATGAAAGTGAAAGAGGAGAGTGAAAAAATTGGCTTAAACCTCAACATCCAGAAAACTAAGATTATGGCATCCGGTCCCATCACTTCATGGGAAATAGATGGGGAAACAGTGGCTGACTTTATTTTGCGGGCTCCAAAATCACTGCAGATGGTGACTGCAGCCATGAATTTAAAAGACGCTTACTCCTTGGAAGGAAAGTTATCACTAACCTAGACAGCATATTCAGAAGCAGAGACGTTACTTTGTTAACAAAAGTCTGTCTAGTCAAGGCTATGGTTTTTCTAGTGATCGTGTATGGATGTGAGAGTTGGACCATAAAGAAAGCTGAGCAATGAAGAATTGATGCTTTTGAACTGTGGTGTTGGAGAAGACTCTTGAGAGTCCCTTGGACTGCAAGGAGATCCAACCAGTCCATCGTAAGGGAAATCAGTCCTGAATATTCATTGGAAGGACTGATGCTAAAGCTGAAACTCCAGTAGTTTGGCCATCTGATGCGAAGAGCTGACTCATTTGAAAAGACCCTGATGCTGGGAAAGATTGAGGGCAAGAGGAGAAGGGGATGACAGAGGATGAGATGGTTGGATGGCATCACCGACTCAATGGACATGGGTTTGGTGAACTCCGGGAGTTGGTGATGGACAGGGAGGCCTGGTGTGCTGCGGTTCATGGAGTCTCAAAGAGTCGGACACGACTGAGCGACTGAACTGAACTGAATGTAACTAAAGTTACTCTTAGTTTGCGTGCGTGCTCAGTCGCTTCAGCTGTGTCTGACTCTCTGCAAGCCCACAGACTATAGTCCACCAGGCTCCTCTGTCAGTGGGATTCTCCAGGCAAGAATAATGGAATAGATTGTTACTTCCTCCTCCAGGGGACCTTTCTGACCCAGGGATTGAACCCTAGTCTCCTGCCTTCTAGGAGCCACCAGGGATGCCCCTTACTCTTAGTTTGCCAGCCCCTAAAGTGGGCATGATAATAGTGCTGTCAGAGAGAAAAAAACTGTCCCTTCTAGGTTCTTCTGTTGTGTGCTACATGCTAAGTTCCTTCAGTCATGTGCGACTCTTTCTGAGAGGTCTACAAATTAAACTGACATGAGAAAATCAGACCAAAGTTTAATAACATGTACACACAGGAGAGCCAAAATGTCTGAGGCCCTCCCCTTAAATAGCAGCTCCAGCTAAGGACAAAAGCAGATGTTGGGGGTGGTGGTTTGGAACGTCAAAGGGGAGGAAGGCAATTGATGTAAAGATGGAAAAGCAGGTGTTTGGTAAACAAATGTTTGCTGGGTGCAGAGACCACAGGACACAGAGAAGACCATGGGCTCCAGGCCCTGCCCAGTGTCCCCCATCACACCCGACCCATGTTCTTTGCAGATCTCTCTGGTAATTATCCCCTGGAAATTCTAGGAACAGGCCCTCAATTTAAATTCTTTCAGGCAGTTAGGGCGAAGGTCAAAGGCTCTTCATGAATCTTTTGAGCCTTGATTGTTTTCAGCTTGAAATAACAGGCATGCTAGAGATATTTTGATGTGGCCAATTTTGTCCTCCTAAGGTTCCTATCTCCCTGGTGGCTCAGACGGTAAAGATCTGCCCGCAATGCGGGAGACCCAGGTTCGATCCCTGGGTTGGGAAGATCCCCTGGAGAAAGAAATGACCACCCACTCCAGTATTCTTGCCTGGGAAATCCCATGGACAGAGGAGTCTGGTGGGTTACAGTCCATGTGGTCGCAGTCGGACATGACTGAGCGACTACCACTTTCCTTTCACTTTACAGTTCATGTCTCGCTGGGTCATTGCGACAAACTGAAAAAGAAACTGTAAATCACTTGGGCCAGTGGACATAGCCTCATCACTGCTCAATACACAAGAGTGGCCACTTTTCCTGAGACTTGTTTGTGATGGAAATTAAGAGATCTGAGTATAGCTGAGTGTGGACCTAGGCCTGGAGGACAGGTGTTTCTCCATACAGGAGAGACTGTGTACCAGGAAGAGGGAGGCAGGCCGAGGAGAACCAGAACTGTCAGGAGGAGAGGTGGAGACCAGGGGAGGGGCCATGGTCGCCTCTGGGTGAGCAGCTGCGCATCAGAGCTACCTGAGGCTTCAGCGAGATGAGAAAAAACGACCCACTTTTGAGTGCATGACCTTGCACCTGAACTCCTGTGCTCCTTTATCTTTCACTCCCTACTTATAATCTGTTTCTGGATGCAGGGCTTCATTGTCACCCCTAGAGTAACCCCCAGGTGTGTGTTGGCACACTTCACAAGGAGCAGCCCCATTGCTAGGGTGACCGTTCACCCGAAGTCCCAGCACGATGTTTTCATATCATAGAATTTCCATGCTTCCTCCACTGGTAGGGGTCTTCCTTCTCCAGATTCTGGAGGGGAGGTGTTACAGGAGCACACGGGCTGAGAAGGCAGACAGACCTGAATCCCAGCTCTGTCACCCACGAGCTGTGCAGCTGCAAAAAAGCTCTTTAACGTCTCTGAGCTTTTGTTTCCTCCATGGTGAACATGAGAATAATACCTGCCTTATAGCATTGTTGTTGCTGTTTAGTCGTTAAGTCACGTCCAACTCTTTGTGGCCCCATGGACTGTAGCCCGCTGGGCTCCTCTGTCCATGGGATTTTCTGGGCAAAAATACTGGAGTGGGTTGCCGTTTTCTTCTCCAGGGGATCTTCCCAGACCAGGGATTGAACCCGCATCTCCTGCATTGGCAGGTGGGTTCTTTACCACTGAGCCACCTGGGAAGGCCTGGGGTGGTAATCTAATAGCATTCAGTTCAGTTCAGATCAGTCGCTCAGTTGTGTCTGACTCTTTGCGAGCCCCTGAATCGCAGCACGCCAGGCCTTCCCTGTCCATCATCAACGTTGCTGTGCGATTAAACTTGAAAAAGCAAAGTACCTAACCTGCTATCTGGTACTCAGTTAAATATGGAATAATAATTTTTTTTCTCATCTCAAAGAACCCCGAAGCATATGATCGTTTAATGATATGGAAATGATAAACACAAAGATCCATAGAGTATTACATAGCTGTTTACATAACACTTTCTTATCTAGACAATGGGAACAACAACAGCAAAGCCTCGCCCACAGCACGGTGGGGATTATGTGACCCAAGGATCTGGCGTTATATCTTTGTAGACAGTTTGACTGTGACTTTTATGAAGGCATAGGGCTTCCCAGGTGGCGCTAGCAGTAAAGAACCCCAACTACCAGTACAGGAGACCTAAGAGATGTAGGTTCGATCCCTGGGTCGGGAAGATCATCTGGAGGAGGGCATGGCAACCCACTCCGGTATTCTTGCTTGGAGAATCCCATGAACAGAGGAGCCGGGTAGGCTATAGTCCATGGGGTCACAAAGAGTCAGATACAGCTGAAGTGACTTAGCAGAGCACAGCAGCGCACATTATGAAGGCAAATATGAAAATGATGAAGGCTACTTTCCATCAGGTGAGAAATCTTGGTGCCAGATGCTGCAGTGAGGTGGAACACTCGAGTGTGGGTCTCCATTGAGGGCCAGATAGAAATCCTTAAAACTAAGAGACAACGTGCATCTAAAACTTCAAGCAGGGCTGTCTGCAGTCCAGCCAGCATCGCCAGGATGACCCTGTGACATGGAGCTCTGGGTGATCAGACCCTCCTAGGCAATGATGGCTTTGCACCAGAATCATTGGTGTGAAGGGATTCCTCCGTGGCTCAAGTGATAAAGAGCTCGCCTGCAGTTCAGGAGCCACAGGAAACTCGAGTTTGATCCCTGGGTCGGGAAGATCCTTAGAGAAGGAAATGGAAACCTACTCCAGCATTCTTGCCTGGGAAATCCCATGGACCAAGGAGTGTGGTGGGCTACAGTCCATGAGGTCGCAAAGAGTTGTACATGATTGAGCAGACACACAAACACTGGTGTGAAAGAGGTTGGAAGTAAAGATACATCCAGACAAGTCAAAGGTCAGGAGAAGCATGGGCAGAGCAGGCCACCGGTAAGATCTTCCCTCATCGTATAAAGAGGGAACCCAAGATCAGGCGCCTGCCCAATGTCAACATAGGAATCCAGCGACCCATGTCCAAATACCCTGGTATTGCTGGCTTGGTCAACCCAGCTCTGTCGGACACAGCTACTGCATGGTCCCTGAAGTTTATGAATGTGTTCCCTGCCCTTCACTAGCTGCAGGGCTTTCTGCCATTCCCTTTGGTTTCTCCATTCCCATCTGATTTCCCTTTGCATCCAGATACTCTGCACCTGGAAATCAGTCACATGCCATGTGCTGAAATGCCATAGCTAGAGAAAGCTGGGCATTAATCCAAATGCTATATTAGCACCACAATTAACTGGTAAATGGGGACTATTCAAAGAGCTGGCCCTCTGTTATATCACGTAGCCAGGGTTGGGGTGCCTTCCACTGACTGGGATGCAGGGAATGGGAGCCAGGCTTTGACCAGTCGAAGCCACTGGCACTGATGATACTGATTTCCTGCCGTGAAGGTGAGCTTCTCTTAGAAGACAGTGAAGGTAGAAGGGAAGAAGAAAGAATTCAAATTCTCTCTCCTCTCCTTCCTTCTCACCCAGCGCTTCCCACACACCATGCATATTCCATCCACTGAGTCTTGCACTGGCCATTCTTTCCGCTCGGAAACCTGAAAACTAATAAAAGGAAAACTCACTAAAATGGAGTCAGCAGGCCAGAAGGGGGCGCTCTCAAGCACATGCCGTTTGAAGTACAAATCCCAGTGTAAGTGACTGGGACACTTCCACACTGGGATACAGTGGAAGTGACTAGGATATAGTCTCCAGCAGGAAGTGACTGGACAACTGCCAGCAGGAGGAAGAAAGATTTTCTCCTTCCCTGGCAACAGCTCAGCCAATGAAAAATCACTATACTTCAACTTCCTAATTTCCTCCAATAGACTTTTTGTTTACAATAGCCCCTCCCAACTTCCCCTTCTCCTCTATAAAACAGTTTCCACTCCTTTGCTTCACTAATCTTGCCTGTGGTCCTCAAAGCTGCA
The DNA here is from genome assembly GCF_014754425.2 of Oryx dammah. Lineage (NCBI taxonomy): Eukaryota > Metazoa > Chordata > Mammalia > Artiodactyla > Bovidae > Oryx > Oryx dammah. Next base: position 22,372,435 of record NW_024070213.1, read on the forward strand.
TGTTGTGAACTTCAATTCTTTGTTGCTACTGAATAAACCCATTTTGCTGGTAAAATAAGTGGCTGTTTTCTTGTTTTAGGTTCACAGAATGCTGTTCCCTAAGATGCTGCATGGTTCGTTTTTTCTCTGCTCTTGAGGAACCATCTCTGGGAAGCCTTTCTGGCCACTCCCCCTGGACTCGCTCCCCCTGGACTCGCTCCCCCTTTTCCTGTTCTGCTTTCCAACACAACATTAATTATCATTCAGTGAAAATCACTACAGATGGTGACTGCAGCCATGAAATTAAAAGACGCTTACTCCTTGGAAGAAAAGTTATGACCAACCTAGATAGCATATTCAAAAGCAGAGACATTACTTTGCTGACTAAGGTCCGTCTAGTCAAGGCTATGGTTTTTCCTGTGGTCATGTATGGATGTGAGAGTTGGACTGTGAAGAAGGCTGAGCACAGAAGAATTGATGCTTTTGAACTGTGGTGTTGGAGAAGACTCTTGAGAGTCCCTTGGACTGCAAGGAGATCCAACCAGTCCATTCTAAGGGAGATCAGCCAGATTTCTTTGGAAGGAATGATGCTAAAGCTGAAACTCCAGTACTTTGGCCACCTCATGCGAAGAGTTGACTCATTGGAAAAGACTCTGATGCTGGGAGGGATTGAGGGCAGGAGGAGAAGGGGACAACAGAGGATGAGATGGCTGGATGGCATCATGGACTCGATGGACATGAGTCTGAGTGAACTCTGGGAGTTGGTGATGGACAGGGAGGCCTGGCGTGCTGCGATTCATGGGGTCACAAAAAGTCGGACACGACTGAATGACTGAACTGAACTGAACTGAACTAAGTCTCTCACGTTTGGTTTATCTTTTGCCTCCTCTCATCAGACCTTAAGCTCTGCTGGAGAAAAAATTTGTGTCAAGTCTAATCACTGCTGTATCTTTAGCAACAAGCATTTACCTGGCATGTAGTAGACGCTCAGTTATTTGTTGCAAGTGCACACTACAAATTGGCACTTGCCAAGAGCATTTGCCATCTGCCTCTGCAAAGACTGAGCCCTCTGCTGCAGCAGCTGTTGACCTTCAACATGCCCTGAAGAGAATTCAGGGTGGAGTGTAAGATACTCTGCTCCTGGGAAATTGGTGGAACAGGTCTTTAGATAGTTAGATATTTTCGTGGTTCCATGATCCCAATCCTTGCATCTCTTCATATTTATAAAAGCACTAAATCCCTTCATGTTGACATCAGCTCCTTGGGACGAGCAGAAAACCTTTTGTAAAATAAGCGCTTGATTGCACTGAACTCCCGCTTCACCAAAATTATATCGACCTCCCCCACTACCTCGGAGCAGTTTCTCAGAACTATCTAGGGTGCTGTCTCCCATACTGCAGTCTTCATTTTGCCCCAAATAAAATTTAACTTGAAACTCTCGCATTTTGCATCTTTTCTTAGTTGACACAGGGAAGGAAAGGAGGAGATGAAAGGGATGATAAAGGTATGAAAAAAAGGCAAAATTGACATTTTTGCCCCCAAACTTTCCACTTAACAGACTTTGTTTCCATCTTTACTCTCTGCTGAGCCCCTGGTCACATCCTGGAGTAATGAGTTACTGGTCTCTATCACTCAGGACCTCCAGATCTGGTTGTGATCTTTTTGAGAACAGGTGGGAAGCAAGTAGTGTGAGAGAGATGTGGGATCACAGGAAGGAGAGGCCAATGACCGGCTCAGTGGTAAAGAATCTGCCTGCCAATATGTTATGGAAGACATTTTAGGTGGCATTTTATGGGATAGAGGAAGTAGGCTATTGTGATATATAATAAGAGATGTATACTTGGTGTTCATCCCCTTACCTGGCACAGAGCTTCTAAAACTTTAGAATTTCACAAGTGATCAGAGAGCAAAAGGTGTCTTTTGTTATCCATAATACACATCTGAGTTTATGTTGGTGGTGTTTTAGTCACTAAGTCATGTCCAACTCTTGGGATCCCATGGATTGTAGCCCACCAGGCTCCTCTGTCCATGGGATTCTCCAGGCAAAAATACTAGAGTGGGTTGCCATGCCCTCCTCCAGGGGATTTTCCTAACTCAGGAATCAAACCCGGGTCTCCTGCATTGCAGGCAGATTCTTTACCAGCTGAGCTGCGAGGGAAGTTTATGTTCATGAGGTGATATTTACAAAGCCCCTAGAAAACTGCAGGGTGGGAACCAGCTCTGTGACCAGAGTTGAAACTTTCCGAGGAACTTCATCCTCACCTCCATCTCTGGGAAGAGAGAGGGGCTGGAGTCTGACTTAATCAGCAATGGTCCATGTGTTTATCAGTCATGCTGACATAAAGCAGCCACTGTGACAATCCTGAACAACGGTTTGGGGAGGGCTTCTGGTTTAGTGAACAGGCAGCAGTGCTAGGAGAGTGACCCTTTTCCCTGAGCATCTCTTCCATCCAGCTGTTCCTGAGTTGTATCTTTTTATAATAAACTGGTAATCAGGTAAAGTCTTCCCTGGTGGCTCAGTGGTAAAGAATCTGCCTGCCAATGCAGGAAACGTGGGTTTGAGCCCTTGGTTGGGAAAATCCCCCGGAGAAGGAAATGGTGACCCACTCCAGTACTATTACCTGGGAAATCCTGTGGACAGAGGAGTCAGGCATGACTTAGTGACTAAACAACAACAATTTGCTAAGTAAACTGCTACTGAGTTCTGTGAGCCACTCTAGCCAATTACTCGAAACTGCAGTGGAGTTCCTAATAACCTCTGATTGATAGCTGGTCAGTTAGACGCATAAGTGACAACCTGGACTTACATACAACAGGCATCTGCAGTGGAGGGAGAGGACAGTCTTGTGGGACTGAGTCATTAGCCTGTAGGACCTGATGCTGTCCCCAGGTCATAGCATCTGAACCGAGCCAGATTGTAGAACACAGCTTGATGAGCGGAGATCCCACCCCTCTGGTCACGGAAGTGTCAGTAACAGAGTAGAGGAGAACTGACATACAGGAGGGCTTTTCCCTACACAGTGGGGGTTGGGGTGTACACAGGAATAACTGCATGAAAGCAGGCAGTACGGGGTGTGACGGAAGAATGTGGATGCTAGACAGGAAGCCAGTGAGGGAGGCCAGGTTACGATGTTAGGGGAGAGGTCCAACTTCATTGGGAGGCAGTTAGGAGCTAGGTGGCTTCTGTTAGAAAACAGCTAGGGTCACTTGGTGCTGGAAGGCAAGCCTAGTAGGGTTTTGTTTTTGCTTTTTTTTTTTTTTCTTTATAACATGGACCATTTTTAAAGACTTTGTTGATTTTTTTACAATATTGTTTCTGTTTCATGTTTTGATTTTTTGGCCATGAGGTATGTGGGATCCTAGCTCCCCGACCAGGGATCGAACCTGCACCGGCTAAATTGAAATGGGAAGTCTTAGCCACTGGGAAGTCTTAGCCACTGGGCTTGGAGAAGGCAATGGCACCCCACTCCAGTACCCTTGCCTGGAAAATCCCATGGGCGGAGGAGCCTGGTAGGCTGCAGTCCATGGGGTTGCTAACAGTCGGATACGACTGAGCGACTTGACTTTCACTTTTCACTTTCATGCATTGGAGAAGGAAATGGCAACCTACTCCAGTGTTCTTGCCTGGAGAATCCCAGGGATGGGGGAGCCTGGGGGGGCTGTGGTCTATGGAATCCCACAGAGTCGGACATGACTGAAGCGACTTAGCAGCAGCAGCAGCAGCAGCAGCCACTGGGATGCTAGGAAAGTCCCATGCCTAGAGAATTTGAAGGGAGGGCTGGCATGAGGGGCTCTGGCAGGGGAAGAGCCCTCAGGACATCACTGCCATTGTCCCTGGTAAATTTGGAGGGCCTGACCCGGACAAGGGAGGCCAGGGAAGGCATTTAGGCATGTTCCAGAAGCAGATGTAACAGAACATGATGACTGACTGACCCAGGGGCACGAGGAGAGTCAAAGACGACCCCGACTTTGAGCCCGGATGCGCAGAGGAACGGAAAAAGAATGCAGGGAGGAAGAGGCAGAGGGTGTGCAAACTTATCTATCCCCAAAGTTCCAGGTGACTCACTCTCATTTTTTCCCTTTTGCTCTGAAGTTAAATTTTAATCAAACACTGCTAATAACCACACATCCATCCCCACTATACCAAGATATGTGGACATTATCACTTTAAAAACACCTTCATTCAAGACACCAGGGCTCCGCCTTGTGGCTCTCCTGAGACCCCACCTCAAGAACCACTGCCCTGCAGTAAGCCCTCAAGAGCATAGCCCCCTCTGCACCTAAGTTCCAGTTCTCTTAAAGAGGGGAGAGGCCCCATCTCTGCTGGGAATTCATTCACCTCAAGGCCGAGGTGGGGATGGAGCTCAGTTCTAGTCCATTAAGCTGAGAGCCCCTTCGGGGGAATCAAGGAGCAGCCTTGCCTGTTGAGCTGATGGGACTCACGCTGCTTCCATCTGGTTTACCCTCATGTTGAGTAGGAAGCCTTAGGACTGGGATACCGAAGTCAGCCACCCAGTCGGTTCACCCATCCAACCCCTCAGCCATCCTGGGGTACATGAGATGCAGTTACACAGAACGTCCGAACTGAGCATCTGCGTCAATGAGGCAGGACTGCCTCACTGCTGAACTGAGCCACCTCTGGCACGTCCCTGAACCCGGGATGCCTCAGTTTCTCCTTCCGTTGGAAGTGGATGATGCTAACCTCCACCAACCGACAGGGCAGCATGAACATCTGAAGACAATGTTTTTGCTGTGTGCATTGAACCCCCGGCCTCACAGGGATGTGGTGGAAACGCAGTTGGTCTGTGCACACAAAGGGCTTGTCCTGTTGGAGGTGCTATTTATTGTGGGGGCGGGTAGGGGGGATCTCAGGATCAGGCCCCGATTCCAGCTCCCCGGGCCTGGGCCTCAGCCTCCGTCTCTGTTTCCTTTGTGCTCCACTTCCTCCTTGCTGTTGGCCTCCGGTGGTGGCTCTGCTCTGTTCTGCTGCAGATGGTCCACCCCCGCCAAACTCCACCCAGGAAGGGTTTGCATTTGTGATTGGAAAGAAAGGGCATTAAATGGGTCTGATAGACCCAGGCTGTGAAGCCCCAGGACGCTGGAACACCCACCACAGCAGCCCGAGCAAAGCAAGCTTGTTATTTTCCTTTCTCAACCATCCAAACAGGAAGCTACCTGTGGCATCTAAATTGCAAAGGCAAAATGTGGAGCCTGCGTTGGACCTATTGGTTTGGGATAATTGGGAAAAGAACCGGGAGTTATTATGGGTTGAATACCGCCTGCAGAGTCCCGGCCCCCATGTGATGCAGTGGCTGCTGTGATGGGGGTTCAGGAAGCCTGTTACTTTCCCAATTGATGCCAAGGAATAAGCTTCGGCCCTAAGCAATGGCAGAAAATGGGAAACATTGTATCCACTACAGCCTGAAAACCAGGGCTCTCCTTCAACTGGCAGAGTTACTAAGAAGGTAGTGCAAATTGAAGGGAGAAGGGGACCAGGTTGCAAAGGGACAAGCCCGAGTAGGAGGCTCCCATGGCCCTTCCTGAAGCATCGCAGGAGTTAACACGCCTCCATGCTCACACTGCGGCTCACTCTTTTTTAGAAGCCAAAACTCCAAGGGCAAGAAGTCAGTCAGAGGGGAGAGCTGGGCTGACCTTCCTGCAGCCAGGCAGGGTGCCAGCCTGCACTAACAAGGAAAGCATTCCCTTGAGGTTTTGGGTCTGTCTGGCTCTGTAACTGTGGAGAACGCCCATCGGCTTCCTTCTTGGGGATTCTGACACTAGGATTCTCTCTCTTAACTCTCAACGAGTTCAGCCTAAGGCATGTTAGAGACAAAAGCTCCGAAGGAAGAGAAAGGTTTAAATAAAAAACAGAAGCCTGACCCATGTCTGACAGTCACCTTGCTATGCAAAAGGAAGATTTGACTTTCCATGGCTGAGTTTTGGTCTGTTACTGGGAAGGGCACCTTAAGCATGGGGGAGGGTGTATGCTTGTGCCTACATTTGCTTTTCTTCTCCCCTCCCTTCTTCAAGCCTCACGTAATTGTGTAATGAAACATTCAATCCTTTCCCCAAACTCTCTTGAGAAGATCCCTCTCCCAAGTGAGTTGTGGTCTTTGCTGTTCCCTTCCTGTCAATCATTTTTGCAAATGTGCCTTTGAATTCTGCTTCTCTAGGGTTTACCCCAGGTAGGTCAAAGCCATCATGGCTCAGAACCCACGGGGGTGAGGAGAGGGTGTGAGAGCAATGGAGCTTCATCTTCTGATACTTAGGGTCGCCTATATACTCGGTCCCTTTGGTCATCAGTGTGCCTTGAGAGTATCTCGATGGCTGAGGCTGGGTTTAGGGAGGATGACCTGAATCTTCCAGTGGCTGTGGGCAGCCTAGGGGCCCCTCATTCATCCCTCTTTCCCACTTAGGAATGGCAGGGAGTCACAGAGTGACATGGGAGAGAAGTGACTGACCGCCAACCTACAGATGCTAAAGGGTGGGGAAGAGGTAGTTTAGAACCTGAAATACCAGGAGGTTCTAGCAAGTCAGTGCCCCAGCAAGAATCTGGCACATTTTTAGCCCCTAGGACAACATCTGTATTTGCCGACTTAGCAGGATGGCGGGGGAGTGACACTGGGCAACCAGGGGCCTGAGGACAAGCTCAGATATGGGGGAGCTCGGGTTGCAAGATGAGCAGAAATGTAGCTAAAATGCAGCCCTCACTTCACTGTTTCCCCAGGAACTTCTGTGCCGTTACATGCCAGCACCACAACTCAGAAGAGCCAGCATGAGTTCTGTGGTCTCATACGATTCAGCTCTTGCGGGCAAATGTTTTGAAAGGATCTGCCAGGCTGTTTTCTTCATCTGAAGGCCTTGTAGTAGTGACTCAGTCAAAGTCATAAGGAAAATGTGCATCTGTCTCCATCAGTTCAGTTCAGTTCAGGCGCTCAGTCGTGTCCGACTCTTTGCGACCCCGTGAATTGCAACACGCCAGGCCTCCTTGTCCATCACCAACTCCCAGACTTTACTCAAACTCATGTCCATTGAGTCGGTGATGCCATCCATCCATCTCATCCTCTGTTGTCCCCTTCTCCTCCTGCCCTTAATCCCTCCCAGCATCAGAGTCTTTTCAAATCAGTCAGCTCTTCACATCAGGTGGCCAAAGTACTGGAGTTTCAGCTTTAGCATCAGTCCTTCCAATGAACACCCAGGACTGATCTCCTTTAGAATGGACTGGTTGGATCTCCTTGCAGTCCAAGGGACTCTCAAGAGTCTTCTCCAACACCACTGTTCAAAAAAGCATCAATTCTTCGGCACTCAGCTTTCTTTATAGTTCAACTCTCACATCCATACCTGACCACTGGAAAAACCATAGCTTTGATTAGACGGACTGTCAGGAAACATTTAACAAGAGGCTTCCTGTGTGCTGTTTTGGATCTGTCAGGAATTCTCTGCTCCTTATTAATTCCTGAATACTCAGGAATTAAGAGGAGAGGCAAGCCTCTCCCGGGGTCTGAAGAATCCAGGCATTTCCTTCATTAGTTTTTCTATACAGTGATAAGTATCCTCTTCCTACTTGTGAACCTTAGGGTAAAAGTGATTGTTTACAAATCTCTCTCTTTAATATGGATTGCCTATGTTTTTTAAGTCTGGAATTTTAATCTTTATCTTTGCTAAGAATAACAACTTTGTAAGACAGTATATATACACATACCACGTTAATTAAAACACCTTTGCTCCATCAGAGCTCTGGTCCCCATGTCTTTCTTTCTCTCTCTCTCCCTTTCTTTTTCAGGCTGATCCCCTGGAGTGCAGAGGCTCTCTGAGTTCACTTTCCTCCCCGGGCTTCTAAGACCCTCTCGAGTAGGTACTCTGCACCTTCACCCCATTGAGAGGGCGCCTGAGGCCTTCGTGAACAGAGCAAGCCCCATACAGGGGCTTTATTGGCTTTCTGTGTAAACCAAGGAATATCAGCCTCTTTCTCTCCTTTACTTTCTTATCGTCGACTCTGGACCACCAGGTTCTGGTCCATTAAAGGACCGCAACAACGGACCTTTGTTGGCAAAGTAATGTCTCTGCTTTCTAATATGCTGTCTAGGTTGGTCATAACTTTCCTTCCAAGGAGTAAGCGTCACCATACTTGGTTCCATTTTATCTTCACTTCTGCCTCATCATCCTTCATCATCTTATGTTACATTAAAAAAAAAAAAAAAAGTCCTGCAATTGTCCATGTCAGTCAATCATCATGCAAGGAGCCTGGTGCCATGGAGAGAACACTGGGTTGGAAAATCTGGGACTCACTTTTTACTCACAGCTTCACCTTGGAACAGCCCCTTCTCCCCAGTTTTCTCATCCATAATATGATAACAATACTATCTCCCTGCCTATCTGTCAGGGATGTTGTGAGACTCAGAAAGACAACTGCGTGGAAGCAATTTCTCTTCCTATGTCACTTACCTCTTTCTATCTCCAACCCCCAATTTCAGAGTTCTTTATACTCTTATATATCAATGTATCTATTTTTTCACTTCCATCCAGGTATGGTTTTCATCCTCTGTTGTGGAGGCTGTCCTTAAAATGAATCTGCCTGGAAGAGAACCCCTTCCCTGAAGAGGAATTAATGCATCATTCCAGATGCAAAGGTTGATATCCCAGGAGCTGGTACTCCATTGGAGCTGGCACCCCGGGCACAGCGAACACTTCTTGTGACCAGTATATGTGGGGCCAGATACAGTGTCCTGCCTGGAAGTCAATCCCAATGTTTGTTGGGACCACATATGATTTTCCAAGGCTCTGCCCAATTAAGAACTAGCATGGGAGTTTCTTGATGGAAGGACTATTTTTCTTTTTTTCCAAGTTGTTTCTTCTTTAACCTCTAGAACAATGTCTGGTGTATAGCAGACAGTAAACGGATGAATTAACAAAAATAAGTAGAAGCAGTGGAAACCCAGCTTTTCCCCCTAGAACCTTCATGTAAGCCTCACCCATGAATCCTCCCCCAGAGTCCTCACCCAAGTTTTGTGATCATTGTTGATTTGGAGCAGACCAGCTTTAGCAAGGGATTTCCAGGTGGCTCAGCAGTAAATCTGCCTGCCAGTGCCAGAGATGTGGGTTTGATCCCCAGATAGAAAAGATCCCCTGGAGGAGGAAAGAGCAACCCACTCCAGTATTCTTGCTTGGAAAATTCCATGGACAGAAGAGTCTGGCGGGCTACAATGAATGGGATTACAAAGAGTCAGACATAACTCAGCACAGAAGGACAGAGAAGAGAAGACAGCCTTGTTGAGTCTGTCTTTAAACCACTGCTTTAAACCACTGCTTTTAGGCTTCCCAGGCAACTCAGTGATAAAGAATCTGCTCGCCAATGCAGGAGACACAGAAGACTTCGGGAAGCTTCCCTGGAGAAGGAAATAGCAGCCCACTTCAGTATTCTTGATTGGAAAATCCCAAGGACAGAGAAGCCTGGCAGACTACAGTCAATGGGGTCACAAGAGTCTAAACCACCACCACCACCACCAGTTTTATCAAAATTTTCCAATAAGTTTACGCCAATAAAAATAGACAGAGACAAAATAACTAAGGCTTCCTTTTCTCTCCCCCACTGCCACCACAATCACCAGAATCAATATAAAACATGAAAGCATAAGCATTTACTTATATAAATTATTATTAAGTCATGTAGAAAATTAATTATAAATTATATATTATGTAACTCATCTTATGTAAATATAATTTATATAAAGTTGTCAGGAAATAATGTCTCCTAATAATATTCAGCTTGCAAGTTAATTAACTTGAATTCTCCTACTGACGTGATAAAGCAATGGAAGCAAAGCAAAATTCTAGTGTTAACTGTCACAAAGAAGTCTATAGCTCATGAAGTCTTTTCTTAACTGAAATCATCAATTGAGTTAGATCCCCATATTCCTACAAAACCCAGGAGATTTTTTTTTTTCCAGAAATACAACATCTGTTATTTGTCTAAAAGGGACATGCTTATTCAGGCTTCACAGGGGAGCCTGTGTGAAGATTTTCCTCCATCTCCACTTTGTGATCTGGCAGCCAGGTTACCAAGAGAGTGATGGATACGGCAAACAAGTTTTTGATGTAACCCAGTGTAGGCTTCCCTGGTAGCTCAGCTGGCAAAGAATCTACCTGCAATGCAGGAGACTCCAGTTCAATTCTTGGGTCAGGAAGATCCCCTGGAGAAGGGATAGGCTATCCACTCCAGTATTCTTGGGCTTCCTTTGTGGCTCAGCTGGTAAAGAATCCTCCAGCAATGCGGGAGACCTGCCTGGGTTCTATCCCTGGGTTGGGAAGATCCCTTGGAGAAGGGAACTGCTACCCACTCCAGTATTCTTGCCTGGAGAATTCCTTGGACAGAGGAGCTTGGCAGGCTACAGTCCACGGGGTTGCAAAGAGGTGGACACAACTGAGAGAGTTTTACTAATGTAGCCATTGGGGTTCAGTAAGGAAAGAGAAACCACAGCCAATTATCTAAATGGAGAAAATGGAACTTGAAGAATGTTTCCTGAGTAGCTGAGTAAGTCCCTTACATACGAACCTTTAGGTTGTGAACTTTCAAAGGTGTGAACATGCATTCCTACGTCCAGTCATGTGACTCACTTCTACTTGAGGAGGCTCTGTTAGTTTTTGAGGCATAGGTCTCAAATGCAGAGCAGCACAGGAAGGGCGCAGCAGCCGTTCAGAGTGCAGTTCAGTCTACCATCCCGTCTATGATGAGAGAAAAAGAGCTACTATCCAGACATCACTAGATCATTTTTTCCAAGCAGCTAGACAGAACTGAATCCAGCAAGGAACCAGAACCCATGCCATCAACATCAGGCATGAGTGAAATTTCAGCTTGCCCTCCATCTCCTATTGCTGACGATCCTTCAGCTGCACCATCTCCCACCTCCTCCAGTCAGTAACTCTTCTTGCCTGTTCACTTGATGCCAGCCCATGTGCTAGCTCTTGTACTATACTACTGTACTTTTCAAGATACTGTGCTGAAAGATTAAAAATTTGTGTGTGTGTTTTCTATGTATTATTTGTGTGAAAAAGTATTACAAACCTATTATAGTACAGTACTCTATAACCGATTGTCTTGGCTGGCTTTCTAGGCTAATCTTGTTGGACTTGCAAACATGCTCTTGGAACAGAACTCATTCGTATGTAGGGGACTGACTATAATTGTTTACTGGGGAGGGGAAGAGACCCCTGCAGAGAAGAGTTTCCACCCCTGGGACTGAGGGGAGGGTGAACAGGGAAGGACTTTACTCTTTAAGGAGAACCTGCAAAGCTGAGACTTAACCACTGTGGCTGCACGCCCTGGCCGCATGATCAGGGCGGTTCTAGAGCCCCGGGAACTGCCCAGCAGTGTGGTGTAGACTTGGGGGGTCATCTGCACAAGCAGAGGCTGGCTTGCTGACTGAGCAAAAGACGTCTTCCTTCTCCAGCGCCCTCTACTGGCACAGCTTAACATCGGCTGATTGGTCAAGTAGAAATGAACCCGCTACGGAGTCACAAACCAGCAAAGACGGGTGCACGTGGAGCTTGGAGACAAGACTCAGTAGCTCTCTCAGACCCAGGGGCTCATAGGGTAAAAAGTATCTCTGGGTTTTATGTATTCTAGCCATGAAAACTTCTCTGTTTTCACTGGGCTGTGGAAATGTGTTCCAGCCTCTTCCCCATCTTGTGACCCTGATTTATTTGCTGGTATTAAATGAAACCACTTGTTCCCAACCCTGGCTCCAAGTTAGCATCATCCAGTGAGCTTTTACAAATTACTGAGTACTCAGCACTTGCATTTTCGAAATCTGGTCAGGTAACTCTAATAGGCAGCCAGAGTTGAAAATTTCTGGATTAAGCAGTGTCAAGAAGGCAGGCTTCAGACTTCCCTGGTGGTCTAGCAGTTAAGGACTTCACCTTTCAATGCAGGGGGTGCAGATTCAATCCCTGGTCAGGGAGCTAAGATACCACATGGCTCATGGTACCAAAAAAAAAAAAAGAAATAAAGAAGTAAGGCTGCCACAAAAGCAATGTTTTTAGGGGCACTGGAAACCTTTAAAGTAGTGGGAGGATTTGGGGGTTATGTGGAGAGGTCTATTTGTGAAGTTCCAGACACATTAAGTAACCCCACTGAGCTTCAGTTTCCTTCCCTGTAAGATGAGAGATGAAAAGAAAAATATGATTTGTCCCAACATTATTAGAAAGAGCAAATAAGATGACACATGTGAAATATTTAGCACAGGGCTGGTAAATTAAACCCTCAATAGACTGGATTTATAATGACAGAAGTAGTGGCTGTTTTTACAGGCAAAGACCACTTCTCCATAACATTCTCAGAATGTCTACCAAATGTGACACTTTGGAAAAGCAGAGTGTCACAGCACCCAAAGGGGCAAGATTTGTCAGGAGCATTGCCTAAGTGAGAGCAGTAACTAAGTTGAGTATCAGAAACAAGCAAGTGAATACCAAGCCATTAATAGATATGATAGCATGACCTTCCGTTTATCTGGAGTATGCTTCTGTTTTCAGAATGGCTTCACATGTATTGTGTTCTCCTTTGAACAGATCTGTAAGACTATTTGACTTAATGGTGAGAGAGGGATGTTTGGGATCAGCTTTGCTGGCTTTGAACTGCTGATCTTTGACTCAGTAGTGTTCACACGCATTTCTAAGCTCAGTATGGAGTTGTTTCTGCTCGGGGAGGGGGGCATGGCAGTAAACCAAACCTTAGACAGTATTTGTGTCCCTGTGAATGCTCTGCTTGACAGCATGTCTAGTCAGCCAATCTCCAAATACCAAGGCAGTTCTGGGCTCTATACTTACGTCTTGTTTTTTATTCTTCATCCTATAAACATGCCCCTGCCTTCTGCCTCACTTTACAGTTCTCTGGACCCTTGGGAATGGAGACTGTCTGCTTCATGAGGTTTTAAAAGAGTTTGTATCACATAAATTGTCTTCTTTATCCATGATAGCTGTGTGCCTTTGGGCAAGCTGATAAATCTCTCTGAACCTCAATAGAAACATTTGTGAAACCGGACTTATTAAGAGGATTACATACTTTTTAAAATACATTTAAAAAATATTTATTTTTATTTATTTATTTGACTACACCAGGTCTTCGTTGCGTGATATGTGAACTCCTAGTTTTGGCACATGGGATCTAGTTCCCTGACCAGGGACCAAACCTAGGCCCGCTGCACTGGGAGCACAGCATCTTAGCCATTGGACCACCAGTGAAGTTCCAAGAGGATTACATAAGTTGGTGAATAAAGGGCCTGGAACAAAACAGGTGCACATAAATGCTGTGTTTTTTTTTAGGTCTAAGTCTAACTAAAGGAAAAAAATACCTTCTCTTCTGATGTCCAGGAGGTTTTCTGGATAGGATAAAACTCACACTGCCATATGCACTGGGAATAAAGAAGGATCTGTCCAAATATTAAATTTAATCTCAAAAGGAAGCCGCAGAGAAAGGAAAAAAAAAACTTGATATTTAAAGTTATTGTGGGTATGTATACTTAAACGTTGTAGAAGGTCATATAGTGTACCATTTTATTAGTCATTGGTAGAACCTTGGTGCACAGAGAACAGGAGGGAAAACCAAACACTGTCACCGCTTCGACTTGAAACAAGAAATGCTATTTTCGTAGAGCCAGTACAATTTGTTGAGTATGTTGCAGCAGTTAGTAGATTGGACTTCAGTTAGTAGATCGGACTTGTGTACGTGTGTGTGTTGAGGGCAGATGGCATGGAAAAAGGAGAGTGTGGTACACTTAATTACCTATGAAGGTGAGACAAGTAATGGTAACTGACAGGGATTGTACAAAACCCAAGATCATTGATCATTCCAAATTATGGAATAAATCCAGCAACAATGAGACATCCAATAAAACAACTTCCTAGAATAGGTGTCACTTTTGGGTTTTCTTCTTGTGATCATGGGAATAGTAATTTTAATTTTTTAAAAATTTATTTTTAATTGGAGATAATTGTTCTACTACCATACAACAATGTGAACCAGCTGTTCAGTTCAGTTTAGTTCAGTCGCTCAGTCATGTCCGACTCTTTGTGACCCCATGAATCGCAGCACACCAGGCCTCCGTGTCCATCACCAACTCCTGGAGTTCACTCAAACTCATGCCCATCGAGTCAGTGATGCCATCCAGCCATCTCATCCTCTGTCGTCCCCTTCTCCTGCCCCCAATCCCTCCTAGCATCAGAGTCTTTTCCAGTGAGTCAACTCTTCGCATGAGGTGGCCAAAGTATTGGAGTTTCAGCCTTAGCATCAGTCCTTCCAATGAACACCCAGGACCGATCTCCCTTAGAATGGACTGGTTGGATCTCCTTGCAGTCCAAGGGACTCTCAAGAGTCTTCTCCAATACCACAGTTCAAAAACATCAATTCTTCAGCACTCAGCTTTCTTCACAGTCCAACTCTCACATCCACACATGACCACTGGAAAAACCATAGCCTTGACTAGATGGACTTTTGTTGGCAAAGTAATATCTCTGCTTTTTAATTTGCTATCTAGGTATGCATATATCCCTTCATATTTGAGCTTCCCTCCCACCCCACCACCCTCTCACCCCTCTAAATCATCACAGAGCACCGGGCTGAGCTCCCTGTGCTATACAGCAGCTTCTCACTAGCTATCTATTTTACATATAGTAACATATCTGTTTTAATGCTACTTTGTGAATTCGTTCCACCCTCTCCTTCTCCCACTGTGTCCACAAGTACATTCTCTATGTCTGGATCTCTATTCCTGCCCTGCAAACAGGTTCATTAATTACCATTTTTCTAGATGTCATAGTGTTTGTTTTGGAAATAGTTTTAATGTGTGTGCATGGATTTAAAATGTCTGTGTTGAATTTCCTGTAGGTAGACAAACTTTTCAGTCTATCTCTATCTGGCCATGGATTGTGTTGGTAGGCAAAATCAAAGAACTGGATTGTAAGAGTAAGCTGAGCCTTCCCTAGGTTCATTCTGCAGCTCCGAGAGAGGAGAAAACAGGTCTAGGAGTTCCAGAAGGTGATCATCTGTGACATGTGACATGAGTGGGGAGGTGGTCTGTAGTGAGCTTGAGAATGGGAACAGGCAGCAGCTACAGCACAGAGTTGAATTAGGAGTAAACATGAGACCTCCTGTCCTCCCTATACTCTGCTGCATATTAAAATCACCCAGGGAGGTTCTAAATGCCTGATGTCCAAGCAGCACCCCAGAATAATTGGATAAGAATCTTTGGGGGAAGCATCCGTGTTTTATCCCTATACTCTCTCTCTCTTTTTTTTTTTTTTTGCCACACCATGAGGCATCTTAGTTCCCTGACCAGGGATTGAACCTGAGCCCCCTGTGATGGCAGCATGGAGTCTTAACCATTGGACCACCAGGGGAGTCCAAGCATCAGTGTTTTAAAAGCACCCTAGATGACTCCACTATGCAACCAGAGTTGAGGACCACTGCTCCAGGTAACCTGTGTTAGAGGAGTGGGGGGAGGTTGTTATCTGGGCCGGAAGATGCTCAGAACCAAGGACCAGAAATGCTGACTTCTAGTCAAGACTTTGCCACATGTGTTAACTTGCTGAGTCCCCCATGTCATAAGATAGGGTTTTAGTAACTGCTCTCACTATAGTACTTTTCAGCACTAGAATTATAGGAGGAGCACATGGCTGTTCATAAAGTGATGCTGGAATGTGCTTTATGATTTTCATTTGCAAAGCTAAATATATTTCTCTTATCATCAGAAAAACCATTTAATGTGAATAATTTAGAAATCAAGGTATCGTAAAGGAAATCATCCAGTATCCTTATATATACAATCAAAGACAGAACTGGGACTAGAGGAGGAAGAAAAAGACCATGCAGGCAAATGTAATAGCTCAGAAGGACTGGTTGAAGAGCCAAATCAAGCACTGTTTCTTGTCTTGACTGTGAGAGGAGCTTGGTCACACCGTGACTAGATCCACCCAACTGCCAACCACCTAGAAGATCTGTCTGAGTAGCTAATTCTTTGAAATGCACTGCACACTGGTCAAAATGCAGTTGGTTTGCTTTCCTGATATTTCTGAGCAACGGAAGAGAAATGCACTAAAGAGTAAGAAAGAGGGCTTCCTGGTGGCTCAGTGGTAAAGAATCCACCTGCCAGTGCAGAAGGCAAGGGTCCAATCCCTGGTCCAGGAGGAACCCACATGCCGAGAGACAAATAAGCCTGTGTGCCACACCTACTGAGACTGTGAACTACTGAGGCCCACCGGCCTAGAGCCTGTGCTCCATCCATAGCAAGAGAAACTATTGTAATGAGAGACCCCTGCTCTGCAGTGAAGAGCAGCCGCTGCATGCCACAACTGAAGAAGGCTCCGTGGGCAGCAACGAAGACCCAGCGCAGCTATGAATAAATAAATAAATCTTAAAAGAGAAAAAAAGAGTAAGAAAGTTAACAACTGAAAGAAAATGCAGACCACAGAGGAATATGTCCGTCATGCCCTTGGGGATGCCACCAGCAAAATCCAACTGTCGGAATGTCTTCAGGATAAAAGATTCCATGTCTTTAACAAATAGATTTCAAAAATAAGCTGAGAGGTGAAACCACAGATTCAAAAGAAATTTGAGAAAGAGCAACCAATTGTGTGGACTTTATTTGGCTTATGATAAGAAAAAAACCTGAATTGTAAAACAGTATTATATTTGAGACAAGAAATTTGAACAGTAACTAGATATGTTATCAAGGAATTATTGCTTATTTTTTATGTCACAATGGTATTGTGATTACTCTAAAATAGAGGCTTTGATTTTTAGAGATATGTAGTAAAATGTTTACAGATTAAATTATGTCATTATGGAATTTGCTTTGAAATAATATAGAAGGGGGAAATATGGATATGGTTGAAATCAGACTGGCATAATTTGATAATTATTGAAGCTGGATAATGGCTATATGGAGGTTTATTATACCATTCTTTTTACTTTTGAATATGTTTAAAATTTTCAATGCTGAAAAGAAAAAAGTAGAAGACAGTTATTGTGTAGTAAGGAAAGAATGTCATGGAAACTAAAAAGTTGCTTTAAGATCATAATTATTTAGCCTCTTCCCAACCCCTTACCAACATAATTTTCAGTATTACCAACAATTTCAGCATCAGCTAGCAGAAACAGACTCCTAACTTAACTGGACTCACCGGTCCAATCTACCACTGACCATGAAAAACTGTTTAGGAAAGGAATTTTTTCTGAACAGGATCTTATTATAACAAGCTTTTCCAAGCCACAGTAAAGAAAGCACAGAGACCAAAAGGAAAAAAAAAAAAAAAAAAACACTGATTCTGATTTTTTTACCCTGATAATTTGTGGTAGGTTTCTTTATTTTTTGAATATAAAGTGACAGAAATAATTTGCCATTAGAAAAGAGAAAGAATCTTTGACTATTTACAGCTTTTATACATCACAAAGTTTTTCTTGTTTTTATGTTGTGTCTTTTTTAAATTCATTTTAATTTTTGTTCCTGCATCATTTTGAACAAGTCCAAACTGGAAATCTATACAGCTCACAAAAAAGCCCTCCACCCAAAAGACCCCCCACCCCCACCCAACCCCAATGAGAAACAAGATAAATTAAAAGAATGAAATCAACTTATTTCGTTTTTTTTTAAAGGTAAGTCATTTGCTTATATATATACTTGTAATTATTTTTTTTTCAAGTTCAAACACCAAAATCCAAGAGAGAAAGGAAAAAAATAAAAAGACCCAGTCATCCGCCCCCTCCCCCCACTCCAGAATCTCAATTGACCCCTGCACGTCCAAAATAAGAAATATATATTTACAGAAAACGAAAACAAAACAAACAGAAAAGAGAACTCGGAGGTGAATGGGCTGGGGATCTGAGAGTCAAGAGGAAGGAGAGCCCACCCCAGGGAGGGAGGCTGGGCCTCACAGAGTCAAGGTGAACCTGAATCCTCTGTGTTTTCCCTGGGGAGGGTACCACATCAGGAAAGCTAGAAACGTGTCCCTTCTGCCATGGAGCCTCTGGAGGGCTGCAGCTCTGAGTTTGCAACCCAACCGTGCGGTGAATTTGTGGTTTGTGGTTTCCATCACCCCCCCTCACCCCCATGCTCACACACATATGCGCGCAGACTCACAGGCACTCACACGCATGCGCGTCATTGTGGCTCAGTGTAATGAAGACGGTGCTGGAGCACTGGCTTCTGTCAAGTAGAGGAAGAGGTGCCCTTAGGGACAAGGCCCACTGCTCCATCTCGTCCCTTTCTGATCTCCATTGTAACATGCCGTCTAGCTCCCTCAAAGGTTTCCAGCTACTCAGAAATATTAATGCTGGATGGTCATTGGGTAACAAGCTCCTACTAAGATTTGCCCCTTGCTGGCACTCCTGCAAATGCCCTGAACAAACAGGTGCACCTGCTGAATCAGGTGTGGGAGGCAACCTGAACTAGGGAAAAATCTGAGACCCAGGCACTAGAAACCACCTTGTTCCCTGCTCACCTTTGGAAGGTTCCATTCCCAGGTGTCAGAAAGCAAACAGAGGGTGTGACAACCCCGTCCCTGGCTTTCTTCCCTTGCTTCCTTCTTCCTTCCTATACGAGGTCCTCTTAGTCTTCAGTGCATAAAGCACGATATACCCCCTTGAGTTGGTCACAATATCCCCCCAATACAAGAACTCAAGACGTGGCATCAGACAAGCCAGGGTGAACACAGTTGAATCTTTGGGGGAAAATGCCAGGCAGGGCGTGACTCAGCTCAGGGGTCCCTTCACTGGGGGACAGAGAGGCTCAATCAGTGGTAGCTGCGATGTGATGAAATTCATGCCTTGCTCAAGATTCTGTGACGGTTTGGAGAACTAGTGCACCAGAAATGGTTGAACACCTTCTATCTGTTTTTCAGATTATGAAAGGTTTTTTTTTTTTTTTTTTTTTTTTCTTTAAGGGCACAGGATATACAATAGAAAGAGCACACCATCTGTGTCGGAAGCACATTCCTGGGGACAGACTCCAGGTTGCTCTTGCTAAATCTTTAAATGCCGATGCAACTGGATTTCCTTCTGCCTCCCTTGGTCAAATTTCTGATTTTTTTCAGCCCTTCTTAAAAGCCCTCACTTGTCCCTTTTTCATGCAGCCCCACTCAAAAGTCCTTTTCTTCCTAACCCACTCCTGATCTTTCAAACCTCTCACCCAGGGTTTTTAGACTTTGCATCATTTCCTTATGTTCCTCTCTGTCACAAAAGAAAATACTAAATAAAAACGACCCGTGAGAGAAAACTTTCATTGAGCAGAACTGGGCAGAAGCAAAGCTGCTTTCTAATCCTTTTCACTTTGAGTTTTTCTAAAGATAAATGAAGAGAAAGGTGAACAAAGAATTATGATTTCCCCCAAGGAAGCTGACTTTGTTGGGAACCTTGAAAATAGAAAGGACAAGATTTACTGGGAAAATGTGTTCATTCTAGGGCAAACAGTCAAAGTGCGGCCTCAAGCCACGATCACATTTGCTGACATCTATAAAAATAGATGTGGCCTACCTCAGATGGCAATGGGTAAACATTAAAAACAGCAAGAAAAATCAACACACACACAAATCCTTCAGGATTGAAGAAGAGGCACCAGAATGCCACTTGGTTCCCTGGCCTCTACTCCTTCAATAATCTTTTCCT
The DNA here is from genome assembly GCF_014754425.2 of Oryx dammah. Classification (NCBI taxonomy): domain Eukaryota; kingdom Metazoa; phylum Chordata; class Mammalia; order Artiodactyla; family Bovidae; genus Oryx; species Oryx dammah. The sequence continues at coordinate 22,392,065 of NW_024070213.1, forward strand.
CTACATAACAGCAGCCCCCATCCCATACCAGACCCCCGACTAGTAACTCCAACCTCTGTAAAATTGCAGTCTCAAGCATCACACATTCTGACCAGCTTCCACCTTCCAGATTACTCTTTCTGGAAGCTGGCTCAATCATTCGGTGACCCCAGCCTGCATCTCAGTCCTCTCCCCCTACTGCACTTCATTATTTCCAGTTCCTTACAAAGGCTCACTTTTCTCTCACCTGGCTTTGATTCCAGGGCAAAGCATCATCACCATTTTGCAGTGGCCCTCAACCCTGTGTTTCGTGCTGCCCTCATTGAATTTGCGTGCTAAGTCGCTTCAGTTATATCCGACTCTTTGTGACCCCAGGGACTAGCCCTCCAGGCTTCTCTGTCCATGGGATTCTCCAGGCAAGAACACTGGAGTGGGTAGCCATTCCCTTCTCCAGGGGATCTTTCCAACCCAGGGACCCAGTGTGGGTCTCTCGCACTGCAGGCAGGTTCTTTACTGTCTGAGCCACCAGGGAAGTACTCACTCCTAGATCTGCACTCACTAGATCTGTATTCCCAGATCTGTCCTCATGCCTAGATCTAGTATCATGGGTTCAAACACAATCTGGATGCCTCTGATTCCAAATTTATATTTTCAGGCACCACCTCTTCCTCAAATTCCAGGTTCAAGTATCCAACAGCCTAATCAACATTTCCATTTGGACATCTGATAGATATCTGAACCTCACTTAGAAGAAGGATCTCTTTCCCAGCCTACTTAAACCCCAAGATTCTCATCTCATTAATGGTGACTCCAAACCTCCAGTAGACGAGGCCAAAAATTCTAGGCTCATTCTTGAACTTTTTCTTTGTTTTACTCAATATCTAGTGCCTCGACAAACCCCTCAGAGTATTTCTGGAATCCAATCACTTCTCACCTCCCTCACTAACACCATGGCCCAAGCCACTACGTTTCTTACCTAGATGGAGGCCACAGCCTTCCAAGTGGTCCTGCTGCTTCTCCCAATGCCCACTCTCTCTCACAGGGTACTCCCAGCACAGCAGTCACAAAGCTGCATTTGAAACAGAAGCCAACTCGTATCACTCTCTACTCAGAACCTTCTCATCTTGCTCTTGGTAAAACCCTTACGATAATGGCCTGTAAGTTCCCTACCCGTAGGTCAATGCCAACTCTCTGACCTCGTCTGCCATACTCTCCTCCTCACTCATGGGCCTCCTTCTCAAATATGTCCAGCACACCTGAGGAAGTATGTTCTTCAAGTATGTTCCTCAAGGATGTTCAAGTTCTTCAAGTATGTTCAACTTCAGGGGCTTTGCTTTCTCTTTGGCTGAAAACCCTGTCATCCAGAAAACGCCAAGGCTCACTGCCTTGTTTCCTTTTAAGCCTTTGCTCAACTGTCACCATTTTATAGAAACTTTTCCTTTCCACCCTAGACGAAGTAGCAAGACCACACCCACCCTATCATCCCCAACCCCCTACTCAATCTGCTTCATTTTTTTCTCCATGGTGCATTGAAGTGTCTGACATGAAATACATTTATTGATTTCTCGCCTGTTTCCTCTCATCAATATGTAAGCTTCAGGAGGCCAAAGACCTCATGTTCTTAAGTATCAATAAATATCAACACACCAATAAACCATCTCTCCAAAACATGCTTCTACACTGCAGGCCAAGTCTCCCCAAAACAAGAGTTTCAGTCAAAAACAAAAATCTGGTTATCAACTCTAAACTTTAACAGATTTCTAAATGACAAGGGTAGAGCTCACTTTCCATGAGCTTTTCTGATTTAAGAATCGTCCTTGGGCTTACTGTGTTTTTCAATAATTTAGAAAAAAAAAATCACCTTGAGTCTTAAAAATCTCTCTTTTGGTTGCCTAACTCTTAAATTCCTTGGGGGTCTGGTAGAATTTATAGAGACTCAATATTTGGGAGGATTATTTAACATTTTTCAGCATTTCTGGTTTGCTCAGAACACACAGATCTACTGCCTTTCAATACTGTTTTATAGCTTAGAAGATCATGTCTGAGTCAGTAAATTCTATGTTAATATGTGTAAGACTCAGGATTAAATCGATCTGTTAAAAAAAAAAAAAGCCTATTTGTAATCAAATCTACCAATTTCCTTCCTGAAGAAAATAGTAATCTGGTTAGAAACCTGGAGTTTTCACTGGGGATGGAAAGATATAATTTTATTTAAAAGATTTTCTTTCTCAGAGGTAACCTAAGTTTGTGATCCACAATCATTCCAAAATTGAAAAGCTTCAGCTAACTCGATTCCCCTGATATAGTTCATTCTCCCCAGCACCCTTTGCCTTCCCAATTTAAGTCAACGTAACCATGATGGGGCTCGCGCTGTTCTACTCAGAACAGTTTTGACTGGAGAATGGAAATCGTTCTAGAGAAGCCACCCTAAGGGTTTGTAGACCCATTTGGAAAAGTTAAGATGTAGTGTTTACCCATGTCTACCTGGAAGGAAACCTATGTCTCTTTCTAATGTCAGTGTCCCCATTTTTTTCTGAACAATCAATATCTGCACAGCTTCTCCTGCTGCCTCAGCTCATAGGGAACAGCAAACAAATCTTTCATAGAATAAACCAGAGCATCTGTGTCACCATCTCTTCCCCCTAGACCATTCTACCCTGATTTCACCTCATTGCTTTTGGATTTTTTGAAGTGCTCAGTAAAGAGCATTTTTTGGAAGAAAGATTTGTTTTAATCTACTTGTCACTGTGTCTGGTTCCTAGTTCACCTTCTGTCTTTCATTCCAACAGAGAGATAATGTTAATGATTAAAAAATATAATGTACAACAGCTCACTGGGTGTGATATTTAGAGTCTGTGGCCTCTGGGCCAAGGATAGCTGTGGAGAGTGTCCCATCGCTGGAAGATTCCGACTGGAATGCAAGCATGCCCTGTCACACGGGCTTGTGCTTTGAGACAATAAAAAAGAGAGATGATACCCATGACAACCATGAAATGCCTCTGTGCCCTTGATCAAAGCCTTGGTGCACATCCTCACAGAGGATGCCTGATATTCTACAGCACATCTCCGCTCCATTTGGTGGGGAAAAAAAAAAAAAAAGTGAAAATGAAAGCCGCTCAGTTGTTTCAGACTCTGCAACCCCATGGACTGTAGCCCGCCAGGCTCCTCTGTCCATGGGATTCTCCAGGCAAGAATACTAGAGTGGGTTGCCATGCCCTTCTCCAGGGGATCTTCTCAAACCAGGGATCAAACCTGGGTCTCCCTAATTGCAGGCAGAGTCTTTACCTTGTGAGCGACCAGGGAAGCCCTTCTCCACTAGGTGAACCTGAGGTTATCGTTGGGACAGGCACACACTTTCCCAGCACCTGACCTTGAGTTGAAACATCTGGCAATAAGACACTTCTTCTTTGTTTATCGTTCTTCTTTTAAAGCTTCTCCATCTCCCAAGTTTAAAAAAAAATAATGAGGAAAAAACCATGAGAAATTACTAAGAGTTTCTTTGAACAATCTAAGAGTTTAGATAATGATGCAGGCTAAGGAATAGATCCCTCCTTAAGGAGGGGGATCCAAATTCATGAAGAGGACCAGGAGAACCACCGAGAAGGCTGAGAGGTGAGGAAGAGTTGGAAGAGTTTCCATGTAAGAAATCTGAAGGGTTCAATGAGAAAACCCAGCTCGCAATGGCTAAAAACATGGGTATTTTGGTCTATTTCCTATTACAGTCACCATTATTCTTGTTCTGCGCCAACCACTGAAACTGATTTTGGCATCATAGTGCAGAAAAGGAAGAGAGCAAATGCCCCAAAGAAGAGATGGCTCTGGAGAAGAGAAGAAGATCCCAAAGACAGTCGGGATTAAAGGAAATACACTGATTCTACTCATTCTCTGTGAATTTCCCCACCAGACTCTGCCAGAAGGATATTTGCTCAGTGATAATCAAGCAGATTTCCCTGCAATGTGCCAAAGAAAATGAAAAATGAAAAAAAGGAAACCAGAAAAGGATGAACACAGCCCCAGAAGATCACAGTTCTGTGCTTGATCTCATTCATCTTTTCACTCATCAGGCTTTACCCAATTACCTGAATTATCATGCAGATAATTCTTTCAAGTCAGCTGCAGAAAGCAAGAGACCAAGGAGACATGTGAGCTGACTAAATGGGCAACCCTGTCTTGAGAAGAAATCGAAACCATGCTACCAGAGGAACTTACATCCTACCCTAAGTCTCAGTGAGAAGGCGTTTAAACTCACAAGGAGCCTGGTGCCCCAGGAAATACCTGGGCTCTGAAATGGACTCTCCTCTCTGCTGCTTCTCCATGGGACACCTAGCATCCAGGCCCACTAAAGCCTACTCCAAATGAGAAGGTACATGTGCTTTTGGCTCAGCAACTCCAGTCCTGTGCAGATGTGGATTTTCTTTGTAAATTTCTGCTGTTATAATGTTTCCTATCTTTTTCTATGACCTATCTTTTTGGCAGCTTTGCTGAAGGGTTGGCTTTTTCATTTCTACCATAATCTTTAATACTAAGCACAACATCTCTGTAGTTTTGACTAAATAATTCTCTGTTGTTTCTTGATCTGAGGGTCTCCAGGAATCCTTTTATTCCCCTCTCTGCCTCCAATGAAGAGAGCTGAGTCTAGCAGGGAATAGTCATCCCAGGCATGAAAGATGCTCTGAACGACCAGCCGTTGGCTCTGCTACTCCTCATGAAGGAGCATCAGGACCCAGTATCTGTAACATCACTCCCGTGAAGGATGACGCTCCCAGGAACTCAAGATGGAACCCCTGTCTCTCTCTCTTAGCTTCCTGTGATACCATCATGATTTCAGGCAGCCAATCGGGAGACAGACAGGAGAGAAAGGATATTTGTAATTGGCTTGATTCTAAACTTTGAGCTTAAGGAGGGCTCTAGTGTCTTCCTCTAATCATCCTTGTACACAGGAATTAAACTCACCTCTTCTCTCTGCCCATATTCTCTCTCAGAGACAGAGTCCTGAACCAGGCTTTGAGGAATGACCACACTGTGTAATTGATGTACAGAACCCCTCCCCCATCCTCTCCCCACTGCCCCAATCAGCTATTACTTTTCCAACGTCCTACTTCTCCTCCTGTCTTTCCTTTGGGGCAGGCTGGACTGGTGAAATGAAACAAACAAACAAACAACTTTCTACATTGAACTAGGACACTTAAGAGCTCTTTCATGGCTCTTGGTATAAGCTGAATGCTCTGTATGTGAACCAACATCTGTTCTGTGGCACAAACTAAAGACTGTTCTCTTTGGAAAGATTGATGATTACTTCCTGAGCTTGAACCATTCATCACTGGGCCGGTGGATTGCAAAAGAGGATGGTTGCAGGATTCCCTGGCCCTTGTTTGCTTAAAGATTTTACCATTATAATCCTGGGGCAAAATGAAGGCTTCACAAGAATTCTCAGGAGACCTTTATTAGTCTTTGCAACATCCATGCCACCCTTCTTCCTGGCTTTAGGCAGCAATAATTATTATGGGGAATAACTCTTTCCTTATGAAATTCATCGTATATGTGAACTTCCTTATGTTTCTACTTAGGCTTCCAGCACTAACTTCTGCCTTAAAATTAGCCTCAAGTATGCTGTGTTTGAACTTGACTGAGTTACCCAGAAGAGGCTAAAAGGCTCTGTCTTGGGGTTGCCCTCTTCACTGTGAGCTGATTGTCATGGCTTCCTCACACAGATTCTAGAAGTCTCCTGTCCCCTTGGAATACTCTGGAAGACATTCTCTGTCTCAGTTTTTCTTGACCTTTTTATTTGAGTGGGTTTCATGCTACATAAAAATTTTTTAAGGATAAAAAATTATTCACAATGTGTCACCCCACAAAATTCAAAAAGATTTTTGTGATTTAGCCTTCAACTCATCTTCATTACAGAAACTTTTCTACTCATTCCTCCTTTTGAAGTTTTTTCCTTAGTTTTTTTCTGATCACTGTAGACTCAAATGTGTGTGTATGTGTGTGTACGGTGTGAAGATTTTTTTTTTCTTCCATTAGATGCTGAACATAGGGTGTGGTGGACAATTCAGGCAACATTACTCTGTGACCTAGGCTGAGAGTTAGAAATTCAGACAAGTTTCGGTTCTTCCAAGAGTTTCCTATATAACCTTAGTTTTAACTAAGCATAAGATTTTGTTGTGCTTCAGCTTTCTCATCTATAAAATTAAAAGACAATCGTATTCCCATGCCAAAGGAAGCCATTCAGAGGGAAGGTTATGGTAGAGGTGTAACTGAGTAGTTGGTGACACTGGGAACCGCATCCTTCTCCAGGGAGGGGGAGCGCAGTCAGGCTAGAAACTGCCATAGCTCGGGGCCATTTCACATGGGAATTAAGCTAAGAATGTTCAAGCAATGAATCCTCAAATTTCTTTGTGCCCCATTTCTTGCACCTGCTACCAAGAAACAACCAATGCACTTGCCCTGGTCACTGCCAGAGCCCAGGAGGAATCTAGTAATAAAGTTGTTCTCTTTTCTGGGATCCTAAGTACACATGATGTGCAGCAAGTGTAGTCCTTCATCATTCAGATGCTGTGGCGCTGACTGTACTAAGTTTGTTGGGCTCTGGTTTGAAAACATGAATACCAGGCAGACGTGACAGCCCTGTGCTCTCTCAGAGTCTCATTCTAACACTGTATGTGTGCATGGGTGTGGCTGTTCTGAGGGTTAAGTTAAAATATAGAGCACCTTGAGATCCTTGAACTGAGAACAAGAACGTAAGAGGACATGTGAGCAGGCAAAACGTGGCTGTAAGTGCCCTGGCTGCCTTCCAATTGCATCCGCATGAAATAAAGGGTATTTTTGCCATTTTATGTTTTTCACAATAAGAGTTCTATCTGGATACCTCTCTAGCCTCTTTGCTTCCTGCTGACATGAAGTCTTGATATTTTCCCTGCTCTCAACCCTGGGAGAAGAAAGATTATTGAATCTCCCAAGGTATGTTTGCCATTTCCGTCCCCACTGAAGGCAGACCTCACCACCCCCGCTCATGTTGTTGTCGAAGAGGAGATGCGGGCACACGTGGAGATGTATTTATCTAAGCAGCAAGCCTGTCTGTCCTTGCAGAGAATGGCTTCCGCATCTCCATCCTCTTAGCACTGAGCACTAATGAGACATCAGAGGACCACACGGATTCCACAGGGATCAACAGGGACTGGCAGCAGGGCAAAAATGTTGTTCTATTACGAAGAAATGGTCCCTTCACATAAAGCCTAGACACGCTGTCAAACCTTGAGGTAACAGCCATCCACAGGCTAGGAAGAGCCCAGAGAAATCACAGGCTGTAATATATCCATTGAGTTCCAAATGAATACTTTAATCTACCAAAGATGCACCCCTGCTCCCAGATAATGTGAGTGACGTTGGCAGTGTGAGGTCTGTTTGTTAGGAGGGTGAGTCTGTGTGTTTGTGATGTGTGTTGGGGAGGTGCACAAGCATGACAGAGAAACCAAATTACGTGTTGTCATGCTATTGGGGGGAATCTGTGGAAGCAATTTATAAGCAACAAAGAGCACAGCTCAGACAGAGGGGGCAAGGCCGAGCCTCTGATTTTCAGATGGTTCTACCTCACAGCCAAAGGGAACATTCGAATAGCCCTTGATTTTGAAAGAAAATGATCAAAGACAATGAAAATGCGACGATGACATTGGGAGTTAACTATAAAGAGGATTCTGTAGACGACTGAGGTTTCAGGCAGGCATGTTTTAGTCTTTCAAAAAATTAAAAAATGTCCCCCCGGAAACAGGAAATATTCTTATCTGAGATCAGCGGGCAGCCCAGTGCACTGAGTCCTGGGGCCGCATCCCATGATGCTCTGCTCCTGGTAGACCTCAGAGACTATGCATCTAAACACAAAGAAGGGGAAGGAGCCACAGTGTGGGACTTAGGTTCCCTGTTACCCAGTCTCTGCCTCGGGTTGGGCTTAGGGCTGGCCTGTGTGCCTTGACTCCCTGCGGACATCCAGGACAGCACACGTTTGGTGGTGCCCAGGTTTCTTCCTCCTCAGGAGGGACACGGTTACAGCTGAAGGCTGCTGTGACGGGGTTCTCACTTCCCTGGCACTGCCCTGTACAGCTGCTGTTACCTTCCCTGGTATTTCTGGCTTTGGATCAAACAACTTCCAGGCTACACATGGGAAGGAAGCTGCTTCAGAAAGTGCTTCTGAACCTGCTGCATCTCAGATTACAAGTGGAGAGGGAAAATGAGAAGTATGATTCCATCGTTACTCCAATTATACCCAGGAAACAAGCTCCAAGTTTGAATTATCATGCCCCGGGAAGGATCAAAGGAACAGACACCTAGAAGGTCATCAGCTTTGAGTCCTTTTCCAAAGCTACCATCAACACCAATAACCAAGGGGAGGGGGCCTAAGAGACTCAGGTGCAGTTCCTGGCCCCTGACATAAAACCATGCTCCACTGGAGGCCTCCGTGCTTTCCCTTCCTCCTACGCTAGCTTTCCTCCACTTCTGTAAGTATCTGTAGGCAAAAAAAAAAAAAATTGAGGATGAACACCTCATGGATGTTCTGGATATACTGAGTTCCCTGGACGTCTCTTCATTCCACTTGACCAAGAGAGATTCATTAATGTTCTTTTTCATGAGGATGGCACCTCTTGACCCTTCTACCAGCTATTATCAGACTATTTCTTTCACTGGTTTTAAAAAAAGTGTCATAACAGAATGAGCTGGATTTTGCTCTAAAACATTAAACTATCCCCATTCCCTGAAATAGGACCATCTAGACTTAACGGGGCCTTTGAGATGAACAGTTCTCCCAGAGACTTACATTTTAATTTTCATTAGGGTGCCTCCCAAGTTGTCTCATTCTGCCCCATCTTGCCCATAATAATTCCTCCAGCCCCTCCTGTCTCAGTGAAGAATGGAATTTGTTCATTTTTTTGAAGAACAGACTTGTCACTGCCTGTAATGTATTTGAGTTTGGTTCTCTAAAGGATGCTTTAAATTAGCACACAGTGGCAGAAGACGCCTCCCACAGAAAAATAACTCATGCTCAACAGCAAAATGAAAGTTATAGAGAAGGCTGGTCAGGAGAAGGGAACATGATTGGTTACCAGACAGAGCAGCTTGAGTGAAAAGACAATACCAGCTCTAAGAGTTTGTTCAGGGGGTCAAACAACAACTGACGCTGACCGGAAAGAACAGGATAGACTGCTCACTAGACCACCAATAAGGTGGTGGGAAAGAGGAACGTGGCTCAGAAACTAAACGCACAGGAGGGCCGTAAGGTCAGAGGTGACCTTCCAATACTATGAATCCCTTCCCATTTAGAGACATGGCTGGAAATTCATGCATTAAGCTGAAGCAACAAGTCAGGTCTAGAAGGGAATATTTAGACTTCATCCTCATCCAGAGAGTTGTTGAAGTTGTGGAAAACAGAAAGATTGCCATAGAAGCACAGAGGAAAGGAGAAGAGGGTCAAGCCCAGAACATCCCAGCAAGTCGATGCTGATGGGACAGGACTAAGAGCAGGAATCAGTGAGCAAACACACAGAGAGGGCCAGAGGGCTAGGATCAAAATCAGGACATGCTGCTACTATTTATAATAGCTAGAACATGGAAGCAACCTAGATGTCCATTGACAGATGCATGGATAAAGAAGTTGTGGTACATATACACAATGGAATATTAGCCATAAAAAGGAACACATTTGAGTCAGTTCTAATGAGGTGGATGAACCTAGAGAACTATTATACAGAGAGTGAAAGTCAGAAAGACAAAGATAAATATCACATACTAACGCATATGTATGGGATCTAGAAAGATGGTACTGAAGAATTTATTAGCAGGGCAGCAATGGAGAAACAGACATAGAGAACAGATTTATGGACATGGGGAGAGGGGAGGAGAAGGTGAGATGTATGGAGAGAGTAACATGGAAACTTACATTACCATATGTAAAATAGATAGCCGATGTGAATTTGCTGTATGTCTCAGGAAACTCAAACAGGGGCTTTGTATCAACCTACAGGGGTGGGATGGGGAGGGAGATGGAAAGGAGGTTCAAGATGGAGAGGATATATGTATACCTATGGCCGATTCATGTGGAGGTTTGACAGAAAACAACAAAATTCTGTAAAGCAATTATCCTTCAATTAAAAAATAAATAAAAATAAAAAATAAAAAAAAGACTCTACAGAATGTGGTGCTACCAAGCAGTACATTTAGGGTAGTGTTCATGAGACTGAGGAGCAGAAATAAAACAAACAAACAAAAAATTATTAGATTTTATAACCAGAAGTCTAAGACATTCACTGGAAGGTTGCCACAGTAGTTTAAGGGGAGTGACAGGATGAAGCCGGATTTTAACATTAAATCACAAGGGAGTTAAATCATTAAGGGAGAAAATGAAGAAAGAAAGATGACCCTTTTGAGAAGCTTGTAAGCGAAAGAATTGGAGATAGGATAGGAATTCAAGAATCTAACTGTATTGATAGAAGTTTTGGTTTTAGAGACAGTTGCAGGATTTGCTTTTGGAGATGATGGTAGGATTGATTGTTTTTAGAGATGGTTGTAGGCAGGGGTGTGGAAAAGATTAAAGATGCAACAGAAAGAATTGCTATTGGCTGGGATGCCACAGAAGAGATCAAAGGGTGAGTAGCAGTACCGGGAAGAGGGGCACCGAGCTGGGAGGGAGGATGGTAAAGATGAATGAAGCACAGGAGAAATTTAAAGGTAGACAGGAGAGATCATGTGAGAAATGTGTAAAATCTGGTACCTTTTGTTAGTAATACAGTAGGAAGAGATGAGGTGAAAATGAAAATAAAAACAAACTTGACAAACCCTTGGAAGATGTGATGGGGAGTCAAGATTGGAAAATAAAAAAAGATGTCTGAGCTGGGTAGGGGTTAGGTGCAATTAAATGGATCCAAGTTGCACACTCTGGCATAGGTTTTGACCTTCTGTTCTTGGAGATGGAGTGGATGTTGGGAGAATGGGATACAGAGTTAAAAATGAAGCAGGTGTGGTGAGAAGGTGAGAGGAAGAGACATTGCTGAGGAGGGTGTTGTTGATATGGGTGAACGTAGAGTGAGACCAAGGAGAGAAGTAAATGAAATCAGAGGGGTTTATAGACCAGAACAACAGAGGGACCTTGAAGAAAGGCAGACAGGATTATAGAAAAGGCTAGGTAGTGGGCAGAGAGGAAATTTTCAGAGTCTAAGCACTGGGAGGCAGAATAATTCTGAAAGAAGGATTTGGGCATGGCCATTATGGGGAAAGCTGGATCTCTGCAGTGTTTTTAAGATAATATAATGCATAATATATTTGACTCATACCTTGAAGCCAGAAAAAATTAAACTTGCAAGTATAAATCTACCCATTTATGCACACCTAGTTATACATACATAGTGCATACATTCAAATACTATATGCTTTTGTGTTCACACATTATATGTGAGTATAATATACTCCATTTTAAACTCTTTTATATTCTTCACAGCACCAGCCCAGGGGCATAATAGGCATTCAGTAGACACTGGTTTAATTGCACTAACACATTTAACCAGAACTTTTATTTTTTTTCTCCTGTGTAGTATTGGAATCTACTCCACCCTGTAAACCACAACACTAAAATAATTACATAAAAAGAGAGTTCAGGTTTAAACTGCAGAGACCAGATCTTTTAAGTAATGGATTTGTAACGGACTTGGTGTTGTGCTTTTTAATTGTACCCTTAATCCTCGTAGTGAGCTCCCTTTCTTTCACTTTTGCCAAAGCACAAATTCTACACACGAGTCCCAAGGCTCTGAGGAATTCTACTCGTTTGCTCTGCTTTCTACCTTCAGTTCTCATCAGGAGTCTTCACCCTCATAACCACACCAGAAATTCTATTGTAAAGCACAGAACAGAACCAGAAACTCACTGTGATGAGCTCAAAGATAGATGCAAATAGACAGACTGGCAGAGAAACATGGATGACTCCTAATTCTGCCCACTTATGCTCAGGACTGCTAGCCTAATCCATCACCCTTTGGGCAAAATTCTCTTTCCTGGTTTCAGCATTGTAAATTAGAGGCCCCAAACTAATCTCTCCAAGGCATGGAAAGAGCACTGCTTTTCATTTAAGGTTCTTGGGGGTATTCTTTGTCAGGAGAGCCCATAGGTCATAGTACCCATTGGGCCCCTGTGTGATTAAGTCAATGTGGTTGGAATGGGCTGGAGGGGGGATATATGCAGACATCCTGGAGTTTTACATAATACTGGAACCTCCAAACTAGAATGAAACCCTAGACCTAGAATATTATTAGAAGTTCTCAGACTGATGAATCTATGTTTTAGTGATGTCTGAAACACCTGGTAGGTCTAAAAAAGAACTGCCCACTGGTTAAATTATACCTTGTCCTGGAACCCTTTATCAGTTAGTGTGTGTTGGGATCATCCCTCTATGAAGGTAGAAAGTGGAGAACCCGGAACAACCCAGTTACATGGGAAGATTAATTGAACTGGGACAGAAGATAGAAGTTACTGTCACTACAGTAACTTTTTGCTATCATAATTTGATCTTTCCAGCTGTCTAGTCAGTAACCTGTAATAGAGGAGAAACATCAGTCTTCCACTGCCTACAGAAGGAGTCAAAGCCCTTGGCCTGTCCTACCTGTTACCATGTTAGGAATTTATAAACTACACACTCATGTGACAGCTTACTGGAAAGGATTCCCAACTGGGAGTCTTATTTTTGTGTCACATGAGCCTTAAATAAAAGCGAGAGAAAGATGAGATGGTTTCTATGTCTTTACACTCTGGAACCTATCTCTTTCCTCCCTACTCCGTAACTCTCAGCATTCTTTACCTTCTCCCTCTTTCCTCTACCATCACTTTATTCCCAGGAAAGGAAATGAGAACCCTAATGTAAGCTAGGTGTTTCAATATCTAAATGTCTAATATGGCTTAATATGGCACCCTTCCTGGGATGACTTTCACTTAAATGCCAGATGAGCAGCTCAGGGCTAAAGGGATAACTCTGTGTGGGAAGACAGTAGTTGGAGTGAGGCTGAGGAATAAAAAGGAAAGGTCTTCTCAGGACCCCTGAAGTCACACCATGGGCCATATGCCATTTGTAAGGCCAGACCCATTCCAGTGTAACTGCCTACCCTGAGCTGCTTCTCATCCACAGAGTTCCTTAGACAAGGAGGAGAGTCTCTTGACACTCAAGCGAAGAATTAAACGCTCAACCAGTATTTGGCAATCTACTGAGCACACATTTCTTATATGGCTTTGGGTTCAGACAGCATAGAAGGTATGGCCACATACCTAGAAATCCCTAATACATTCATCAGTAGCACTGCGGCTGCATCATTTATGCACACATCTGAATCATTCTGAACACACCAGACACATACAGAGTGTCAAACAGACAGGGCTTTTTTTTTCTTTTTTTTTTTAAGAGATGGAAATTAAAAGAATAAAGTGAGTTCTGGAATAGCTTTTTTCCAAAGGCTATTGCCCAAACAATCTGGTTATTCTGTGCCTAAATCCTGAACTAAGCAAAGAACAAACAAATTAAATTAAAAATAAAAATAAAGAAACCCTAGTTCTTAAATGAGATGTGCAGGTGACCAGCACGCTGCGTTTTGGCAACACAGTGTCTTCACCTCCCATGCAGAGAATTCACCCATGGGAGACTCTCTGATGGCCACGGAAGACTGGGCGGGTGATATTCCCTTAATTTTCTAGACGACTCCTATTTGTATCACATTACACATGCGTTTTGGCACTACTGACACCACCAACATTTAATGGAATCATTTGGGAATTTTTCTCTCCCTCAATACAACATGGCTGTGGCCAGTACAGGGGAAACCCACATCAAGGATGTTTCCCACATTCTGGCTGAAGATACACAGTGACATTTTTTGAAATTACAAGATCCACTGTACATGCGTCACTCTGAAGGGTGTGCACACTCTTAATTCAGGCAAATTCAAGGGTCAGATTATCTGAAGTCGGTAGAAACGCTGAAATTTCAGCATGGCCACCGAGAGGAGGGATACAGGACAACACCTACCAACTCACTTCCACAGTGGAAGGGAATGATGGAGGACACGAGAGATAGAAATCACGGATTCTGAAGAAACTTGGAACCATTAGCCCTCTTGAGGGTGTCTGTAGAATCTCACAGTTTGGATAGATTGAGTCCTGGTCCAGACCCATCTGTGGAAGAGATGGGGCTGACAGCGGAATTCATCCTCATGGATTTGGAAGGAAGTAACATCTAGAACTTGGCATTGCTCAGCCTTCCTTTCTGTAAGATTTCTTGGGCAGGCTGTGAATATCTTATTTGGGCTCAATTCAAACATCCAGTTGAAGAGAAGTGGCCAATTGGGGCCAAAGAGGGTTTTAGAGAAATGAAATTAACCAGCCAACAGTTTTTGATGATGGGACGATTGGACAGAAATGTAATATCCCAGTGAAACGGATTTGGAAATTTCATCCTGTGGTACAAAGAGAGAAGGCTGTCACCCTTCACAGAGACAACAAGCCAGTGAAAGAAATTCTATTTGTCTGGTCAACCCCAGGTCAGGTTCTGAACACCTGGCTTGAGACAAACAGCACTTTCTTGATGGTGGAAGTCAGGACAAGGCAGATAGAAAGTCACTACAGGCACCACCCTTCCCAGACTCACCCTTCTACCTCTAAAACCAACTTTGTAACCTTTCTAAGAGAATCTCCTGGCCACTGAGTTTGGAGCAGATCTGGTAATCTTTTCTGGAAAAGCATGCAAATTTGTAAGACACAGATCCAGAGTTACCCTCCCATAACCAGATATCACATGTTTCCAGGAAGGAGACTTCATGGGAATTTTCCAGGTGTGCCTGTGGTGGTGATTTCTCAGGGAAGGAAGTGGGCAGGAAGAAGGCTGGAGCCCAGGTACTAGGGAGAAAAAACAGCTGCGGGGAGATTTCTCAAGATGGAGCTTCCTGAAATCTCTTAGCTACATCAAGAAGGAGAGATTGATTTGATCTCAGTTCTGGTTTAAGCCCTTTGGGGAATCTTTCCTACCTTAGGTGCCCACAGGAGAAATATGGCGCCACCAGCTTGACCTGGCACGGATGCTGGTGATCTGTGGGCCACCTGGAAGACAGAAGCTGGGCCTGGGGTTTGCCTGAAGCCAAACTGGACCCAAGCCAAGCCCAGTCATACCCGCCGTCTATGACTACCTCTCACAGGCCAGTGAGAAGACTGGTGAGGTGGGTGGCAAGGACCCACAGCCCTTCCCCAGCTTTGTCACCACTGTGGCCTCCATTTCCGCTCACTGTTCTCCAGACACCCTGCAGCCAAAGCCATACAAAACTCCCCCCAAAACAGAAAATGAAATCCCTTAACAAAACACTTCCCCCTTCATTCCCACCCCCACCCCGCTCCCTCCAGCCAACACCCTGAATACTCACAAGAGAACACTTTATCTATACAAAATGAATTAGAAAACAAAATATTTACATATGAAATAAACACCATCTTGATTTCTATCACCAGCGGAGACGACAGAGCCCCCTTTGTTCTAGATTGCTGTTCGCTATGGTTGGTTTGGTTTTTTATTTGAAAGGGGTGAGGTAAGAGGAAGAGTGAGGGAGGAGCCCCTGACCTGGGATCGAGTCAGGGTGAAGAATGTTTGATGGCCCTTCGCCTTCTTCCTCCTGGAGACACCTCACGCCCTCTGCCCTCTCGCTCCGAGTCTTTCCTTGAATCTAAGGTAAAGCACTCTGTGCTCCTCTCTCCAAATCTGTGAGAGGTTCAGCCCCTTGCCCCCAGATTCGTTTTAGAAAGAAAACAAAGCTTTACAAGGCCTTCAGTTGGCTTGAAAATGAAAGACACTGAGGTAAAAATCAAGGAGGGCGGAGGTCGCATTCAAGGACAGGGTTGGGAGGTGAGGAGGGCGGGTGAGTCGGGGTGGATGGGATTTCTCCAAGAGACATGGCAGCTTCCTTCAGAGGAGGATGAGCACCTTTCTGGTTTATATGTCCCGTGTGTAACATGGAGATCCTGTGGCCAAGCTTCCAAACTGACCCGGCTCTTTGGCTGCCACCTGGGGAGAGGGGAGGTTGGCAGAAGAGTGGAACTGACCCCCCGAACATGTCTACCCCAAGTTTCGGGACTGGCAGCGACAAGTAGTCGTTTCCCTTCTCAAGTTTTCAGCTTTGAGTGAAGGGGGCTTCCTGTCTGCCAGTACCCTCATCCCTGGAGTTTTATATGTATACATACATATATATATATATATATACATATACACACACATAATTTTTTATTCTTGTATAGTATGATCTGGGAGATGAAGGAGGTGCTGCAGGAAGGAGGAGGGGCTTCTACAGAGTGTCCACACTGGGCTCAATGTCACATTCTCTGGGAGCCAGACCCAACGAGGTAGCAGGGGAGTCCCTCTCCGTCTCCCATCCCCTTTCAAATCTCTTCCCTTCCCTCTCCTGTCTCCTGAGCTGTACTTGAGGAGCAAGCTCAAAGCTCTGCACTGTTTGTTCCATGTCACTTGTGGCCAATTCAGGGGGTAAACAGGCCTGCTCGCCTAGCTCCAGGTTAAGTAAGAAGGGATCAAAGCATTGAAAACATCCCCCCTCTCACCTACCCTATCATAAACGATGCCCCTTGCCCTTCAAAGCGTTCCTTTAGCTCTTTCCCGCAAACTAGCCAGCTGAGGGTCTCAAAAGCTCAAAGTTGAGCTTTGCCCACTCTTCTGCCCTCGGTTATGTGCAAAAGAATCCTGGCTGCTTCTATTTCCTTTTAGCCTTCCTGGAAAGTTCTTGGCCAAGACTAGTTGAAAGTCTTGGCAACCATGAAGGAATTATTTTTGTATATGTTGCTCTTGTAGGAATGTTCACCCACATGTTTTGTCTAGGCCACAGAAACTTCTCGTCAAGAACTTCCATTCTCCTTATTCAGGAAGGGTGAAGAGGGAGAGAGAGCCATAATTCAGATAACATAGGACCATCTTTGTTTGTATACAAGCCAAAAAAGCCTGTTGCTTAGGGATACTGAAGAAACAGCTTTATGGGGTCAAGGTTGCCTTCTACACAAATAGGCCTCTGACAACAGGTGTGTATAGACAATAGGTGTGCAAGTGTATACAGGCACACGTGCACAGGCAGTCCCTCCTTCTTTGCCTCTAATGGGCCACGAAACACTGCTCTAATGTTCTTTTCATCATCTGTCAATGACTTCACTCCAGTTCACCATCATCATGGAATTGGAGAAAACTTTTTTTTGGCTTATATATAAACACACAGGGCTTCCCACCCTCTGCCTGGCGCCTGATCCCCAAACACACGCCAATCTAAGCAACAAGAATTTAGCAAAAGCCTCTTTTCATTCACAGGCAGTACGCTGCTAATAGATCTTATGGGAATACTTTTGCTTCCTCACCTACACATACAATCAGTTCAGCAAGAGGTATCCTGCGTTCCCCGTGGCCTCCTCCTGCTTCTCCTTGGCTTCGCTCCAACCGGGTGGCAAAGAGTCCTTCCACACCAGGAGCAAGATACCCTGCGGCCACTGCCTTCTCGGCTCTAGCCGAGCCAGCCCACTGATCCACTCTCCGGAACTGGGAACGGCAGCCTACCGTATCCTCTCGCGGGAACTGGGAAAGGGGACAGGATGGACAGACGGGAAGGAGGAGGAAGTAGGAAGAGGGTGCTGGAAAGGGGGCAGAGATGGTGCTGGTCACCAGGCTCACCCTCAGAAGGAATCAGAACTCCAGGATCTCAAAAATAAAGAAAACGACAAGAAAGGAGCAAATGGGAACCAAGTTCACCCCCTTACCCCCCTGTTCGCCCTCCGTGACATGCGTGCCACACGCCCACAGCCAGACCCTCCCGGACGCACCTTCGGCCTCTCTCTTCCCTCACTCAGACATCAGACTCAATACTAGACAGTTTCTCATACACATGCCCATTGCTGGAGCCATTGAAAGCCCTGGGGTTTTTGTTGTTAGGCACACAGGGGTTGGACTGGTTCCCTATACAGATGTCTTTCTGGAAGCGGCCCGGCACAGCCCCATGCAGGGCCGAGACCACCGGCTTGTTGCTCACAAGGGCCCGGAAGTCCGGCCTGGCCTTCGGCGCCCCAGCCACTGTGGGCTGCCTGAAGAAGTAGGATTTGCTGCCGTGGAGCAAGCACTGGTCGTCCCCGAAAGTGGGGATGAAAGGGTTCTGCGTGACCCGGTCGGGGTAGAGAGACTTGCTGAGCATGTAGCCACCGCCGCCGCCGGGATTGCCGTGGTGGTGATGTCCCGCGGCCGGCGCCGCCGCCTTGCCATCGTTGCTGCCACTGAAAGCGCTCTCACCTGCCGGCATCTCGAACATGTGCGCGTAGGGGCTGCCGTCCAGGAAGCGGCCCTTGTCCTTGAGGCTCACGCTGCGCGGGGCCAGGGCGGCCTCTTCTTTCTGCAGGTCCACGAACGTGTCGTAGGAGTGTTGGCGCCGCAGCTTGTTCCGGGGCTTCTTCTGCGCCTTGGAGTTGGTGGGGCTCTGCGGGTACTTAGATGCTGCGGATGTCACGGCCGCCACCGGGGCGGCCGGCTGATCCAACTCCTGCAGCGAGTTGTCCTCGCTGATGTCGTACAGGTTGCCGGCCTTCTTGCACGCCTCGCAGCGGATGCAGGCCGGCCTGCCCGAGTTCTGGCCAGCCACCACCGCTGTTGCTGCTGTCGTCGTCGAGTAGTTGTGCAGCTTGGATGGGCAGCTGCGGCAGAAGTTGCCCCCAGGGCGCTCCTCCCACTCCACGTTGGTCAGGTTCTTCTCCCAGGGGGCTGGGACCCCGCCGACGACCCCCCCGCCGTGCTTGTCGCCCGTGCCATGCTTAAGATGATGAGCTCGGTTGGTACAGGGCCCTCCGCCACCCACCGAGTCGCGCTTGAAATCCTCGCCGCGCTCCTTGTAGAGGTCGGTCAGGTCCACGTGCTCCCAGTGCGGCGAGGTCTCCTTGGCACGGAACTGATCCAGGTAGAAGTCCCGCAGCCCGTCCTTGTCCCGAAAGTAGCGCTTGTGGTCGGGGGAGCGGGGCGGCCGGCGGCGGTAGGCCAGCTCTATCTCGTCGAACTCGCGGCGGGACTTGGCTGAGGCCGGACGCTTCTTCAGGCTGTCCTTGTACTGCTGCTTCCGTCTCTTGGCTGCATTGCCCTCGATGTTGCCGTAGGTGACCGTGTGGGTGGAGATGTCCGACACGTCGGAGCGGATCAGGTCATCGTGGCCGCCATAGCGGTCACTCTTGAACGAAAACTTGCCGTACAGGTCGCCGAGCTGGCTGTGCTTGGACGAGGGGAGGCCAATGTCCAGGGGCTTCTTGCCCAGGGCCCGGGGCTGCGTGGTGAAGGGCGGGTTGTCGCAGTCGTAGAGCCCATCTATGGAGCTGGCGCTGCCGATGCTGTGGGGCCGGTGGTGGTGGTGGTAGTGGTCCTGGTAGACGTTGCTGTCCTTGAGCTGCAGGTTCCCGAAAGTCCTTTCCACCTCACTGATGTAGTCGCTGAACAGGTTCTCCTCGCAGGGCGGGTTGTTGTAGGACTTGCAGTCGGAGTGTGTGAAGCTGCGGCGGTGCTCGGAGATGTCATAGACAGACGACTCACGGCGGATGAAGTCCAGGGCGCTCTGCGGTGAGCCGTTCACACCCGACAGGTTGGCCATGTTCTTGGCGGTGCGCAGCAGACGCAGGATATTGGAGTGCGTGTTGTTCATGGTGGCGGTGGGGGAGTTCATCACGGATTGGCGCTCCTCAATGGCCACGCCGTGGATGCAGCTGTAGATACCCTGCAAAGAGGATGAGACGGGTTAGGTCTCTCGTGAGGCTGGAAGGGACCCTCAAGTGGATCCCTACCCCTGATAACTGCCTAAATGGTTGAGAAAAGTCCAGGAAAACATGAAAGAGGTGGTCTTATAGACTCATAGAAACCTGTGTCTGGAAGCTTGCCTGCCTTGTGCTGTGCTGTGCTCTCCTTCAGTCGTGTTTGACTCTTTGGGACCCCATGGACTGTAGCCTGCCAGGATCCTCTGTTTCATGGGGTTTTCCAGGCAAGAACCCACTGGAGTGGATTGCCACTTGCTTGCCGTATTCACCAGCATTTAGCAAGTCTCATCATGAACCCTAGGGCTTTCCAGGTGGGACTAGTGGTAAAGACCCTGCCTCCCACTGCAGGAGATGTAAGAGACAAGGGTTCCATCCTTGGGTCAGGAAGATTTCCCTGACGAAGGAAATGGCAACCTACTCTAGTATTCCTGCCTGGAGAATCCCATGGACAAAGGAGCCTGGCAGGCTACTGTTCATAGAGTCACAAAGAGTCAGACATGACTGAAGCAACTTAGAATGTAGCATGCATCATAAGCTGGGGTCTCATTAGATAGGCTTGGCTTTCCTAAAGAGGCCTCACTGCATACACCAAGTGATCTAAGCAAATGGACTGGAATCGCAAGACATGAGATTCATGCCTCACTCCGCCACTGATTTGTACTGATTTTTCTTTCTACACTGAGGTTTTTGCTTCACAGAAATGAGACCATGATATCAACTGATAGCAAACAACTGTCACCCTTCTGGAAATCAACAGCAATGCTTTATAGATGTTGGGGTTGTTCTGCCCTGGCTGGTCACCCCTGGCTGGCAGTAAAGACTGGGGAGCCCAGGTGCTCACAATTGCCACTCTTCACCAGCTCTGACAAATTTTGAGCACCTTTTAGGATTTTGATCATCAGATCACAGCTGAGCAATTCTCTCCCTGAGCCAAGCATGAACCAAATTCAACAGGACAATTAGGCAGCTTTGAGGTCAAGGAAGGATATTTCTGCTGCTGTGCCTTACGCCGTGGGAGGCAGGACCTGGGACAGATATTAAGGACTAAATAGCAATCATGAATCCCCCTGCTGGAGTGGAGTAGTTCGGGAGGGGTGGAGTGGGAGTTTGGGGTTGGTAGAGGCAAACTAGTGTATATAACATGGATAAACAACAAGGTCCCACTGTATAGCACAGAACCATATTCAATATCCTGTAAATAGCCATAATGTAAAACAGATATGAAAAAGAATGTATATACATGTATAATTGAATCACTTTGCTGTACAGTGAAATTTTATATTGGAAATCAACTATACTTCAATAAAATGAATTTTAAAAGAATTCCCTTGTCGAATGCTCTCTTTTATTCTCTTTAGCTCCAGGTTTCTTCCTTCAAGTTTCTCACTCACTGTGATCATAAATAATAGTATCTTAACATTAGTATTGATTGAGAACTCCCTGTGTGCAGCTTCTTGTGTAGAGCCCTGTCCAAGAGAGGGAGAGGGCTGGGCTCAAGTCTAAAGTCAGGCCAACCTCCTGCCAATCTCTAGTTCCCTGCCTTGAAAGGTGGACATATTTGGAACTTTTCCACCTGGCAAGGGAAGGTCTTTGCAGAAGTTGGTTGAACAGTGTCTTTAAAACAAGGGGGATTCATTTGGAAAAGGGGCTGTCCCAATTGAGGGAGGATGATGAGAGGAGAGAAGATTCAAAAGTAGAGTGGCAGCTAGATGGGAAAGAAGGATGGTTTGCATGCGATGAGCATCCCTGCCCTGGAGGCAGCCACAAGATAAGAGATCTACAAGAGAATTGGGAGATTAATATATATATATATATACACACACACACAATAGGGGCTTCCCAGGTGGCACAGTGGTAAAGAATCTGCCTGTCAATACAAGAGATGCAAGAGATGTGGCTTCAATCCCTAGGTTGGAAAGATTCCCTGAGTAGGAAATGGCAACCCAGTCCAGTGTGCTTGCCTGAAAAATCCCATGGACGAGGAGCTTGGCGAGCTATAGTCCATGGGGCTGCTAAGAGTGAGACATGACTGAGTGCAGAAGAGAAGATATATACACTACCATGTGTAAAGTAGCTAGTAGGAAGCTTCTGTATAGCACAGGGAACTCAGCTTGGTGCTCTGTGATGACCTAGAGGAGTGAGATAGGGGTGGGGATGGGAGGGAGGTCCAAGAGGGAGGGGATATATGTATACATACAGCTGATTCACTTCATTGTACAGCAGAAATTAACACAACACTGTAAAGCAATTATACTCCGATTAAAAAAAAATAGTTCCCCTGCTTTCTTCTCCTTTCTGACCCTTCTTGATTATGGCCAGGAGAAAATACACTTGTCCCCTTCAGAGCCATTGATTATGTTGAGGGGTGACAAATAGGATTTCTACTACAGGCTTCCTGTGCTGTGTCCAGCCCCCTGTCTGGGGTCTTGGGAAGCGCCACGAGGTGCAAAAAGGTGGCTTAGGGACCACAAGTCCCAGCCTCCTGCTTCCAGTTAACTGAATGGCCTGAAGCAGCTCACAGCCAGAGAAGACATTTTTCTCTAGAACTAAAATACTATAGGAAAATGATCAAAAGATGGGACAACTTAATGAGTACTCCATTTTCTTATATAACCCCATTAGAGACAAAGTTGGTTACATCTGAAGCCTAGACTTCTATTCTAAGAAGACATCTGAGTTCACTTATCGTGAATCAATCTCATAACTTTATTAACAAAATCAAAAAGTCTGCTTTTTTAAGAAAAGAAAAAAAAAAAACCTCTTCCCTGTGACCCTTTATTCATATTCAACACTGGGCTCCAAACCTCACTTTAGACTAGTCATGTAGAAGAGAACTAAATAAAGAAGGACTTGAGTGGTACTGTTGCTCCAATTAAGGTAGTTTCTGGAATGCAAATTTCTTAACAGGTCAGGACTTATTTCTGAAAGTTCTGTTAAGCTCCTGAATGCTCCAAATGCATACATGGTTAAAATATAAAGTGGGATGGTGAAACGACCAATATACATTTGCATGTCAGAATAAGAGAGATATATGTCATGATTTATACAGAAATGTGATTTTTAAAAGGATTAAATGATTAATCCAGCCTATGCAGAATTAACTAATAGTGATGAAAGGCATCTGGGGAAAGGCCAAATGTTTCATTCTGATAGATCTGCCAGTTCTTTTTAAGAACCAAATGCCCAAACCCCACACAGAAAGTTATTTCTTGAAGGAAAAACAGCATCACCTGTTCTCTGAGCCACTTGAAATGATGTCATACTACCCCCTGGGGAAATGTTGGTGATGTGGCTTCTTGCTTTTGCAGCCTCAGGCTGTAGTTAGTGCCCCTCTGGACTCTCTGCTTTGCATGGCGCTAGGCTAAGCTTCCTTTCCCAAGTTCCAGGCACCTAAATCAAACCACTTACTCTGCTGATGGAGAAGACCATGCCGGGCTTGCCAGAACAGACACCCATAAAGCAGTGCCGGAACTGCCAATAGAAGAGGTGTTCGCAGATGAAGGTGATGAGGCTGAGAGCCATGGCGGCCCCCAGCATGTAGAAAACGCCCGCCATGTTGTCGATGTCCAGCTGGCTACTCATGACCTCGTTCTTCTCATTGTGGCAGATGCCTGTGAGCCACAGAGCTTCCAGCTCCTCCATCTCCCCTGGGGGCCGGGAAGGAAGGAGAGAAGAGAGGGGGAGAGAGGAGTGTTGGGAAAAGAGAGGAAAACATGAGAGAGAGGGAAAGAGACATAAAGAAAACCAAGAGAGAAAGTTAGTAATTTCATTAATATTGTTAAACTTATCAAGTTATTCAACAAGTGGTGAATGAAAACACAATGTGGGTACCAGAGGTGATACAGAGATAGAAGACATTACCTCTGTGCCCTGTATGAATGTGTGAAAGTTTCACTTGCTTAGACTCTTTGAGACCCCGTGGACTGTAGCTCCTCTGTCCATGGAATTCTCCAAGGAAGAATACTAGAGTGAGCAGCCATACCCTCCTTCAGGGGATCTTCCCGACCCAGGGACAGAACCTAGGTGTTCTACATAGCAGGAAGAGTCTTTACCGTCTGAGCCAGGTAAGCCTTAGCTACCCAGTGTAAATTGGTATATAAACAATCAGTATGCCAAGCTGTATGTAAGTAATAAAAGCTTCCCGAATTAGTCAGGGTAATTTTGTAGATTGGGTGGTCAGTGGGTTTTCATGAGGAAGGTAGGATTTGGAGGTGGGCATGGTGACTGGGTGATTTTTTAATTGATATTTTACAAAAAGGCACTCCAGGCAGCAGAGAGAGCATGATCAAGGGGAGGAAGGAGAAAAACACAAGTTGTATTTGGGAAAGGCTGGCACAACAATTCAAATACAATAACAGTTGGTAAAAGAAGCTGAATACAAAAGGTTGATGAAAGATTGCTGAGCACCTGAGTATCAGACTAAGCACTTTGCACGGGTTTTATTTTTTTTGTAGACAGCGAGGAACAACAATGGAAGAAGCGATTCAGAAAATTGCTCTCAAAAAATGTGCAAAGCAGATCGAGTTGGGGGAGGAGAGACAGAGACAAATCGGTGGAGAGATTGATTGATTCCCTAGAGGCCCTCAGACTTCCTGATCTCTTGTTGAAAACATAAATATTCACAGGAAAAGGGAGGAAGCTGGAATAAAATGAGACCACCAAATTTGGACCTGCCTTCTTTTAATGCCGCTTAGAGAAGTTTTGATTAATTCAAGTCATGCCAGGTTACAACAACCTTGATCCACTTCAGTGGATACTAGGAACTAGAAAGGTAGAAACTGTAGGCAAGAGGAAAATAAAAGAAACCATGAGCCTGAGAATGCATCTAACTCTAGAGGCAAAAATCTGAAAATCTCATGAAGAAAATTGCCAGTTTTGGCTTAAAACGTGAAATCTGTTTGCATAGTCTGACTGGAGCTCTGGTGTGTGTGTGTGTGTTAGTCACTCAGTTGTGTCCATCTCTTTGTGACCCCATGGACTGTAGCTCGTCAAGTTCCTCTGTTCATGGAATTCTCCAGGCAAGAATAATGGAGTGGGTTACCATTCCCTTCTTCAGGAGATCTTCCCAACCCAGGGATTGAACCTGGGTCCGCCAGGTTGCAGGCAGAGTCTTTACCGTCTGAGCCCCCGGGAAGCCCAGGAATCTCTGGTAACTTTTGCAAATCGTCTCTACTGCTACTCTTCACTTATTGCCTTGAAGTGACACCTACATTACCGTGACAGAAGCTCTTACACTAAAAAGGCTTGGAACACTCCACCTAGAACCCCATCCTCTTTCCACTGTTCATCAAATCACTTTTTGCTCAATTCTTGGATCAAACTTGGATGATTTTCCTAACTGAACAACTGACCTCACCTGGAATCTGCCAATCCAGCTATGTTGTCTTCTCCCTACCAGCAAAGATTCAGCAGACACAATTGGGGAACTGCTGAGTTGATGGCCTGTGGGGCCAAGTACAGTCGGCTGCTCGTTGTAACAAGATTAGCTTCTATGAGACTAATAGGAGAAGGAGGTCCTTTAGAAGAGTGTCCTTTAGAAGGGTGTTTTCTCAAAGCAAGTTGTCTCTTCTAGGAATCACTCTGGCGAGTGAGTACCTTCCAATGTCTGTCTCTGAGGACCTGGCCCTGCTTCCTATCTCTTCCACTGAGAGAGGCAAAACAGGAGAGGGAAGGATGAGCAAATGGCCATGAATGGATTTCTTTGCCATTTCTCTGGGACCAGAGAGAGCAGATAAAGGTCTGTATAGTCAAAGCTACAGTTTTTCCAGTAGTCATATATGGATGCGAGAGCTGGACTCTAAAGAAGGCTGAGTGCTGAAGAATTGATGTTTCTGCATTATGGTGTTGGAGAAGACTCTTGAGAGTCCCTTGGACTGCAAGGAGATCCAACCAGTCAATCCTAAAGGAAATCAACACTGAATACTCATCAGAAGGACTGATACTGAAGCTCCAATACTTTGGCTGCCTGATGTGAATAACTGACTCATTAGAAAAGACCCTGATGCTGGGAAAGATTGAAGGCAGGAGGAGAAGTGGACAACAGAGGATGAGATGGTTGGATGGCATCCATCACCGACTCAATGGACATGAGTCTGAGCAAAACTCTGGGAGATAGTGAAAGACAAGGAAGCCTGGTGTGCTGCAGTCCATGGGGTTGTAACGAGTTGGACATGACTAAGCCACTGAACAATAACAACAACCTCATTACGAAGCTTTAGAAAACTAACATATACCGCCCAATGTCCTAGCATACTATGAAATGCTTAATGGAAATGCAGAGGTTAGAGGGACAGGGAAGGAAGAAGGGTGATGTTTTGGACTGGCCATAGGAAGAGGCCAAGTAGACACTTTCCCTTTCTTTAACTCACCATCTCCGAAGAGCTGCAGGATAGCAAGGTCCACCTGGCGCTTCCATCCAGAGTCTTTTTGGATGGCAATGCCATAACCAGTGGAGGCAAAGACCTTCCCACTGCCAATGGTCACCAGCTTGCAGCCCTCATCTCTACCGGCCATGTAGTTCAGCACGGCTGCATCATAGATGAAGGCATCCAGTTTCCTGTGTGAGAAAGGAGCAAACAAACCAAGTCCAGTGGAGGAATTCGAGTCCAAAACTACCTATGGGGCCATTAAGAGGAAGAAGCAGGACTCCAGCAGACTATGGGGAGAATTGGTTCAAAGCAGGGCTCAAGGTGGAACTCAGCCAGAAGCTAAAGCCTAACTCCCAGGTGGTTCTTTGTATGATTTCAGATTGAAAGGAGGAGTTTTTTCCCTCCTGTTGGGAATGATGAGAATGCAAGTTGGGCCTGGAGCCAACTCATAAGCTGTGTCTGAAAAGGAGAAGGAGTAAAAAGGAATCAATAAAAATAATAACAGAAATAATGAAAAGGAACCATCACAATGATAGCAACAAATAGCATGGGTTAGACTTACGTAACATTTTTCATTTCTCAGTTCATTACAGTCCAGAGTAGGGGATAAGTGTAGGTGGATGAGGAGCACTGGATGGGCAATGGTATTTTGGCGGTCAGAAAGGTTTTAGTATTTTGTTTTGCAGCACAAGGAGAGGAGAGAGTTGCTGGGGGTGGTGGCATTTTAGGCTCAGGTCAACAGTGAATGTGTGAAGCCCCAGCCAATGCAACATACAGGAAAATTCAGATGTCTCATGTTCCCAAACATACGAGAATCTCATTGTATGTACAATGCTTTGCAAGGAGAAGTAGTCAGGGAGTGGGGAAAGGCTAGGGGCAAGTTCAGGAAGGTACAGGTCAATATTTAAACACAATAAATGGAGAAGAAATTCAGATAGAGAGGTTTGCAAGAAAGGCAGGCATCATGACCTGCGCTGTTCAAGTGCAGTTCAGTTAGCCTTACCCCTCTTTAAGAAAAAAGAAGGCCTTTTGGCATGACAAAAAACAGAACACTTTTTCCAAAGGTCCATGAGTATCCTTTAGAAGGGTGTCTATCAGAAAGTCAGAGCTCTGAAGGGCTTGAGAACTGTGATTGCACCAGGGGCCAGACAACCCAGAGTCATCTGTCCCCCAGATTCAGATCCCACCTTCTGAAATCTGCTGTGACTTTATAACAATAAGACAGAGTCTAACAGTATTTAAGTAAACATGCCTCTGGGAGGCTCATTCCGAACAGGAGCCACCAGGAGGCCTAAAGGCTGTCAGTCATCCTACAACACAGGAAATCAGCTATGAGACCTAAACTCCAACAACTCTCATGCTCAACTGTCTGTCCTATTCCACAGCTGTGGCTTCTGAGGGAAGGAACCGCCATGGCTGAGATTATGTAAGCCAACATATTTGCAGTTTGTGAGTTCTTTTGAATGAACAATCCACTCTAGATTATAGAGCTGGATCAAAGAGTGCCAATTTTGTTGGAATTGCAGATCAGTTAACATATTCTTACTGTTTGTTATCTAAAAGCTTTCACCCTTTTCATTGTTTCTTTCTCACTTGTCCATAAGACACCAAAATCAATTTCACTTTTAGGTCAGCAGGTCTTTATTTCATGTGTAACACATGAACTTGACTCTCCTCTTTGACTTTTATATCGATTACATTCTTATTTCACTGTGACATTCATGCAAGTAAAATAGAAATTGTTGAAAATATATATAATGAATAATACCAGTGGAATCTCCATACACTGATCTGAGTTATACCATCAGTTTAACCTGGAGACCCACGAAGTGCAAATGCAGTCTTCTTTGCTTGAACTTGGTGTGGCACACAAACACGGTGCATCTTATTCCATGGATGTTTAAGAAATGTGAGCAACACAGCAAAGATTCTGAGCTTGGAAGCAGTTCTTACCCTGTTTTCAGGGAGAGCAGTGCATCATCGACACCTCTCTGGTTAAACTTCCCCATGTAGGCATGCATTTCTGCATAGTTATTGCGAATATTCCTCTCCGTGCTGCCGTTGGGCACAGTGCCAAAGCGGAAAGGGGGTGAGAAGTCATTAGGTCTCTGGAACTAAAAAGAGAGTTAAAGAGAGACAGAGAAGATGAATGTTTCAGAAAATGTGGAGAGATATTAAGTTAACATTTGTGGATTTATCATGCAAGGGACCAATGAGAGTTCACCAAACATATTAGCCCTTGCTCAGGAGTAGCAATTGCTATCTGAAAGTGAACTTCAATTCAACTCAATTTAATCCATATTGTGAAGAGCTTCCTAACTGCCCACCCCTGACTTGAATCTGTCACTCTCGTCTGCCCCGTGTATGCACACTGCACAAAACCAGGGATGATGGGAATGAGCTATTAGCTTAACTGCAGTGGGCTGGTTGCCTTTATTTCTGAAAATTGTGTAAAATCTGCTTCCAGGCCCCATCATTGGACTATTAAGGCTCTAGGATGTAAGGCAAGCTACATCATACTCCTGAAAATCACTTGGGTAGCAAATATGTTTTGCTAAGAAATTCTCTCTTTACTTTCCTTGATGCTTTAAAAGCCCATATGTATCCTACATGAGTTGTAGGAGAAATTGTAAAAGCAAATGCAATTTTAATTATGTTCCCTCTTGTGTTTAAGACCTGAGAGTGGATTGCCAGGGCATAGCATAATAAAGGGAAATCTCTTGAATTTTCACCCGTATGACATCAGCTTTGTTTCTGGCTATTGCCCTGCAGTAATCAGTCTTTATATTGCTTCCTGAATGCACAATTCGTGCATTTGTATCTTCATGGCCTCGGAGAGTCTGTTCCCTCAGCATGATCTCACCTTTCTCCCTGAGCCAATTCATGTCCTTCACCTCATTCATGTAACATCAGAGCAATTTCTTCAGGACACTTTCTATGAGTTCCTTCTTCCATCAAGTTTACCCAAGAGTGAGTCATCGGTACTTGGTGTTCTTGGTCTAGATTCTTGTAATTAATACTACAAATTCATTTACTTTCTAAATAAGCTGACCAAGTTCTGAGAGCTGGTCTCTGAGGTAATCAGGAAGCTCTAGATTGAGACAGATATGGATTGAAGACCAGCTCTGAGTGTGTGTTAGTTGCTCAGTCGTGTCCAAGTCTGCGATCTCACGGACTGTAGCCTGCCAGCCTTCTCAGTCCATGGGGTTTCCTAGGCAAAAATATTGGGGTGGGTTGCTAGTTCCTTCTCCAGGGGATCTTCCTGACCCAGGGACTGAATCCAGGTCTCCTACATTGCAGGCAGATTCTTTACCATCTGAGCCACCAAGGCAAGTAACAGGAGCTCTCTGTGCATCATGTCCTCATATATAATAAAAAGACAGTACTGTCTACTTTTCAGGATTGTTGTGTGTATTCAATGATACAATGCATTGGAAGTACATGACCCAACAGTTTGCACACAGTAAGTGCTCAATAAAGACTTCTTATATCAGTTTAAATTCATGTCTACATTCTACATTCTCTAGTGAACTTCATACTCTCCAAGTTTCTCATTCTATTAGGACAGCACTGATCAACTAGAGTATGACTGGAGTTCACAGTCATATATGCTGTGCCTGGTATAGGAAAGCTAATGTAGATATTTAAAGTCCACTTGGCTTCAACATTAAGTGAAGTGCAGTGAAAGTCACTCAGTCGTGTCCAACTCTTTGGGACCTCATGGACTGTAGCCTGCCAGGCTCCTCTGTCCATGAAATTTTCCAGACAAGAATACTGGACTGGGTTGCCATTTCTAAGGGAAGATATCTTAAAAATCTTTGAAGATACCTTTAAAAGTCTAACTTAGGAGTTCTCTGAAGCTCTGGAGCTGTCTGGGCTTACAACCATTCTCCTTTATCCTTCCCTTGACCTGAGACACTTATAGCGTCTCAGAATATGGGGATTTCATGGGCCACTAAATGTCACAGCACCAGTAACCATAAATGCCATCTTCATTGCTTAGAGTTGGCCATAGTTAAAAGTAAGGTCATGCAGGGGGGTTAGGTAATCTGAGATGCATCAAAAAATCACTACTTTCTGACTTACCACAGTGCTTTTTGCCATTAAGAGTTTTTGTTTAATTATTTTTTAAGGGGTTGTGGTTTTTAAGAAAATAAAGATACTACAAAAGAGTCAAAGAATTTGAGTTGTATGAACCACTCAAGATTAACTAGTCTAAACCTTTAATTTTACAAATGAAGACAGAGGCCCAAAGAGGATGAGTTATCTGCTCAATGTCATACCATGGCAGTAATGGCTAACATGATTGAAATCAACTGCCTTAATTAATAGTACTTCTTATGGTTCCCAGCAGATAACAAGTTTAAAG
Source organism: Oryx dammah (assembly GCF_014754425.2). Lineage (NCBI taxonomy): Eukaryota > Metazoa > Chordata > Mammalia > Artiodactyla > Bovidae > Oryx > Oryx dammah. Next base: position 22,422,608 of record NW_024070213.1, read on the forward strand.
TAAATACGAATATGCTTTATTGGAAGAGACAGAATGCTATGCATAGAACTGCTAGTTGTAAAACTTCAGATATTTGAAAGATGGTGTTCCCCAGTCAAAAGTAGAGTATTCATAGATACCATGGCAGGCAGCAATATAACCAAATGTGCTCTTTTTAATCAGTAATTTTCCATTTTGTTAGGACAGTGAGAGCTGATGCTTACAATGACCGAGATACTCTAGGGTCTAAAGTATTTTCTGAAACATCAATGAAAGTTGAAATCATGTCCAGTACAATGTTGGTATAAATTTTTACATTCTAGTTTTTTGAAAATCGGTAGTCAATATAAGATAGATACAATAATTATTTTTAAATTAAAAATATTTTTATTGAAGTAGAGTTGATTTACAGTGTTAACTTCTGCTTTGCAACAAGGTGATTCAGTTATACATGCATGCTAAGTCAGTTCAGTTGTGTCTGACTGTTTGCAGCCCTATGGACTGCAGCCCACCAGGCTCCTCCATCCATGGGATTCTCCAGGCAAGAATACTGGAGTGGGTTGCCATTTCCTCCTCAAGGGGTTCTTCCTGACTCAGGAATCAAACCTAGTCTCGTGTCTCCTGCATTGGCAGGCAGGTTCTTTACCACCAGTGCAACTTGGGAAGCCCATTCATTATACATATATATATTCATTTCCATTATGGTTTATCACAGGATATTGAATGTAGTACCCTGTGCTATATAGTAGGACCTTATTTTCTATTATTGTACATATAACAGTTTTCATTTGCTAATCCCAAACACTTAATTCTTCCCTTCCCCACTGAGCCCTTCCCCTTGGGAACCACAAATCTGCTCTCTATAGATATGACGATTTTTGATTAACCAAATCAAATGGAATGTGATATCCAGAAGGCCTCATGTCCTGATAAAGCTAGATTATGGAAGTCTTCTGGGCTACTCTTTATTAACTTTGATTTCTAAATTATCTTTAGACTTCTAGATGCTGTTTTATATCTTTGAATACTTAAAAACTAAAGAAATAATGGAGAAACTGGAATATCCAAGATGATTTTGAAAAAGGAGGACAAAATTGAAAGACTCATACTACCTGACTTTGAGACTTACAAAGCTGTAGTCATTATGACAGTGGGACATTAACACAGAGAGAGTAAAGAGATCATGAGAACAGAGTGCCCTCAACAGATCAACACATATGGTGCACAGGCAATTCAGTAAAGATACAACAGTCTTGAACTAATGGTATTGGAACTCTATATGTAAAAAAGAGAACTTCATTCGACATCTCACAAGATATAGGAAATTCTCACATGCTAGTAAAGTAATGCTCAAAATTCTTGAAGCAAGGTTTCAGCAATATGTGAACCGTGAACTTCCTGATGTTCAAGCTGGTTTTAGAAAAGGCAGAGGAACCAGAGATCAAATTGCGAACATCCGCTGGATCATCGAAAAAGTAAGAGAGTTCCAGAAAAACACCTATTTCTGCTTCACTGACTATGCCAAAGCCTTTGCTTGTGTGGATCACAAGAAACTGTGGGAAATTCTGAGAGAGATGGGAGTACCAGACCACCTGACCTGCCTCTTGAGAAATCTGTATGCAGGTCAGGAAGCAAGAGTTACAACTGGACATGGAACAACAGACTGGTTCCAAATAGGAAAAGGAGTACATCAAGGCTGTATATTGTCACCCTGCTTATTTAACTTATATGCAGAGTACATCATGAGAAATGCTGGACTGGAAGAAACACAAGCTGGAATCCAGATTGCCGGGAGAAATATCAATAACCTCAGATATGCAGATGACACCACCCTTATGGCAGAAAGTGAAGAGGAGCTAAAAAGCCTCTTGATGAAAGTGAAAGAGGAGAGTGAAAAAGTTGGCTTAAAGCTCAACATTGAGAAAACAAAGATCATGGCATCTGGTCCCATCACTTCATGGCAAATAGATGGGGAAACAGTGGAAACAGTGTCAGACTTTATTTTTGGGGGCTCCAAAATCACTGCAGATGGTGACTGCAGCCATGAAATTAAAAGATGCTTACTCCTTGGAAGAAAAGTTATGACCAACCTAGATAGCATATTCAAAAGCAGAGACATTACTTTGCCAACAAAGGTCCGTCTAGTCAAGGCTATGGTTTTTCCAGTGGTCATGTATGGATGTGAGGGTTGGACTGTGAAGAAGGCTGAGCGCTGGAGAATTGACGCTTTTGAACTGTGGTGTTGGAGAAGACTCTTGAGAGTCCCTTGGACTGCAAGGAGATCCAACCAGTCCATTCTGAAGGAGATCAGCCCTGGGATTTCTTTGGAAGGAATGCTGCTAAAGCTGAAACTCCAGTACTTTGGCCACCTCATGCGAAGAGTTGACTCACTGGAAAAGACTTTGATGCTAGGAGGGATTGGGGGCAGGAGGAGAAGGGGACGACAGAGGATGAGATGGCTGGATGGCATCACGGACTCGATGGACATGAGTCTGAGTGAACTCCGGGAGTTGGTGATGGACATGGAGGCCTGGCATGCTGCAATTCATGGGGTCGCAAAGAGTCGGACACGACTGAGCGACTGAACTGAACTGGATCAATGTGCCTAGTCCTAAAACTATAATATGTCCAGAAGAAAATATTAGAGAAAGGCTTTGTCACCTTGAATTATACAAAGATTTCTTAGATGTGACACCAAAAGTATAATCCACCATCAAAAACAAGTAAGTTGGACTTTGTTAAAATGAAGAACTCTTTGCAGAAAGACAAGCCATCGGTGAGATAAAAATCTCTAAAAACAGTTTAAAACTATTAAGGAAATAAAGGATTATATAACAACACAGCAAGACTCTTATATGGTTACAGCATCTTCTGTAAGAAAAGAGTCAGAAATAGCCAACACAAGAAGAATGGGAGGCACAGGCCTATGGAAAGCATTGGTCTTGAAGGCAGACAATTTGGATTTGAATTCCAGTTCTTTGACCAACTGTATGAACATGGGCTAGTTCTTTAACTTCATGGAGCCCCATTTTCCTGGAAGTATTTTTTTTAATTACTATTATGATAATATCTAGGATCACTTAACACAATATCTGGCCCATGGCGAATTCTCAAAACTATTAACTGCTTCCAAGAGGGTGAAGTTCTCATACCTAAAACTGTCCCATGTTACATTATGTCCCCCAAGATGGAAAATTCCTGTTTCCTAATTTGTTCCTTAAACTTGGCCAGTCTGGGGACCAAACTAGTGAGTGTATCATCCCAGAATCAGCCAGAGCGGAAGCAGAAGTAAGCCAGCCTTTTCCTCAGAAAAATTCTTGTCCCAGATTGGTGAAGGTTAAATAAAACCTATATTTTTAAAACACTGGCACTGGGACTTGAATTTCACTGAAATTAATGGCCATGGGGAACTTTATTTTCAGTAAGGAAGAAGGAAAAGGAAGGATCTTCCAAACACCACCTGATGTTTCCAATAAATGCCCGGTAATAAAACTCACTCCAAGCTGTGAGGTGTTCTATGGCGCTTGTTTAACCTGAATGGCAGTCAGTGCTCCCTGGGGTTTGAGGAAGGAGTAAAACTTAGTACTGTCCAGAACCAGGGGTCTTAAAATCCATGGAACAGGGAGGACTCTGAGAAAAATTTTTTAAAAAAATTAAAGACCCCAGTACACTAAGGAAACCAGCATCGAGTTAAAAAGCTTGGTCTGATTTTAAAACAGGGAATTTTATATAGATATTCCTTATTAGTCACCTTTGGCTATTACAGAGCTTTCTTGAACTTGGAATGTTTCTCTAGATTATAAAAACATGTGCTTAGTTGCTCAGTTGTATCCTACTCTTTGTGATCCTATGAACTGTAGCCCACCAGGCTCTTGGTCCATGGAATTCTCCTGGCAAAAATACTGGAGTGGGTTGCCATTTCCTCCACCAGGGGATCTTCCTGACCCAGGGATCAAACTCGGGTCTCCTGTGTCTGCTGCACTGCAGGTAGATTCTTTACCTGCTGAGCCATCAGGAGACCCCATAAAAACATAAGAGAGGAGAACAAAAACACAGGAATGATGAAATTTTGGGGATCAGTCTCACTTCATAGATGAGAAAACTGAGGCTCTGAAGAAACCAAGGAGTTGTTCCAGGCCACAGAGTGAAATAGGAGGACCAGGGCTTGACCCTTTATAGGGCTTGACCCTTGAGCTGCATCCTCCAACTGCGGCTCAAACACCAGCTCCCAGCTCCTACCTTTGCTCACCAGCGAGGGACTCTATGCATGTGTATGTGGGGCCACCTGGTGAGGGCACCCTTCCCTTCCTGGCATATCAGATGCCAACTCCCTCTCAGGGTTCAACCCAGGGATTCCAGCCATAACTGTAAGCAGGCTCTCACCCAAGGGCAGGAAGGTGCCAGAATGTTAAGCGACCTGTAATCTCACTTGATCTTCCTGGAGAGCAGCTGGGAATCAGAATTCAGCCATCTGAGAGGTTCAGATCATCTCAGCCCCCACATTAATGACCTCAAAGTGAGTGAGTCTTGGCTATCAGGGAGGGGAAAGGTGTGGAGGCAAGAACAAGGCTCCACCCCAACCCAGAGATGAGGGGACTTGGGGGACCCGGAGTGGTACTGGCTAATCCCTCCCATTAGAGAGGCCCTTCTGCAGCCTTCAGAGAGAAAGGGAAAAGGCGAGATGTCAAGGAAGTGGCATCATCAACTCAACAGACATGAGTTTGAGCAAACTCCAGGAGATAGCGAAGGTGAAGGAAGCTTGGTGTGTTGCAGTCCCTGGGGTTGCAAAGAGTGGGCATGACTGAGTGACTTAACAACAACAAGGGAGTGGAGACCTGGTCCATTTTGCTTGTTTATTAAATACATAAACTGATTTTACTATGTATATGGCATTATTACTTTGTTCATAGCAGCTACTGAGACCCAACACCTATGTATGTGCTGAGAATAACTCTCTCAACTCTTTTAATGATAACAGTTTAAATGCCTCCATTTATTTGATAAATATATATTCTGAGCATCTAATAGTGCAGAGCTTGTATTTATTAGGATGCAAAGATGAAAACATCAGACTCTTGTTTTCAGGAAGTTTATATACCAGAGAGGGATGTAAACATTCATTCAGTTTTTCATTCCTTTACCTTTTCATTCATTCTTATAGACATTCAGCACATATTTACAGTATCTATCACCATATTCTGGGTGCTGGGGGTGCAATGTGACAGGAGAGGAAGAACCTGCCTTCAAGGAGTTCATACTGTAACAAAGGGGACAGATAATAAACCTTTTTTTTTTTTTAAATGTAGTGGACTGGGGACTTTGTGGTGGCCCAGTGGTTAAGAATCTGCCTGCCAATGCAGGTGACACAGGTTTGATTCCTGATCTTAGAAGATCTCACATGCCCCAGACATGATCTCACATGCTAAAGCCCGAATGCCCTACAGCCAGTGCTCTGCAGCAAGAGACACCACTGCAAGGCGAGTAGTACCCGCTCACTGCAGCTTGAGAAAGCCTGCATGCAGCAATGTAGACCCAGTGCAGCCAAAAATAAAATAAACTATAATGCGTAGTTGACTAATACACAGCCACAGATTCTTTTCCAGTCCTTGTATAAGAGATGAAGCCTACACTCTCCGAAATTAATTCTGATCTGGCCTTGTGACTTGCTTGACCAATAGAATGTGCAGAAAGAAAACTCTGGGACTTCGGAGGCTTTGTCATAAGAAGCTTTGTAGTTTCCACCTGGGCCTCTGTAAGAAGTCAACACCCCCATGGGCTCCATGTCAGAGCTGTGATGTGTAGGAACTTCTGCCTCCAGGCCTGGCTGAACCCAATCTTCCAAACACTCCAGTCGGGGCACCGGGCAACCCTGCCCGCATATCTGACCCACAAGTTGGCGAAATACAATGCAATGGCTCTTGCTTAAGCCACCAAGTGCTGGGGTAGACTGCTGTGCAGCCACAGATCACGAGCCCACAGGTGATCTCAAGTAGTGAAAACCGCATTCTGGGAAGAAACTGATGCAGCTTGGACATAGGACACAGGGTGACTGACTGGCAGGAAAACGAGTTTAGCCCAGCTGGCCTGAGAAGGCCTGTCTGAGAAGGTGGGTCTGAACAAAGCCCTGGATGAGAGGAGGAATTCGGCACATGAAAATCAGGGGAAAGTGCAGCAAGTGTAGGGAACAGCAAACACCAAGGCCAGACAAGGAGGCAAGCCTGGTGTGGCTACTGGGCCAGGAGCCACGTGCAGGGCATCACGGAATCGTGTGCCATGACAGAGGAGCCCAGAGCAAATGGTGCTGTCCTGAACAGGCCTACAAAGGCTGAAGCCCTGGGGCTAACAGATGAAGTGAGAGTCTTCTAGCAAGGCAAGAGGGGCCAAAGGGTTTCTAGATAGACACCAGTCGGACAGGGCCCTGAGAGAGGCTGCATTCCCTTTCTGCATTTGTCATTCACTTCAGTTCAGTTCAGTCGCTCAGTCGTGTCCGACTCTTTGTGACTCCGTGAATCGTAGCACGCCAGGCCTCCCTGTCCATCACCAGCTCCCGGAATTCACTCAGACTTATGTCCATCGAGTCGGTGGTGCCATCCAGCCATCTCATCCTCTGTCATCCCCTTCTCCTCCTGCCCCCAATCCCTCCCAGCATCAAGGTCTTTTCCAATGAGTTAGCTCTCTGCATGAGGTGGCCAAAGTACTAGAGTTTTTGTTAGTTAGAGTAGTCTCTGCTTTTGAATATGCCGTCTAGGTTGGTCATGGCTTTTCTTCCAAGGAGCAAGCATCTTTTAATTTCATGGCTGCAGTCACCATCTGCAGTAATTTTGGAGCCCCCCACAACAAAATCTCTCAGTGTTTCCATGTTTCCCCATCTATTTCCCATGAAGTGATGGGACTAGATGCCATGATCTTTGTTTTCTGAATGTTGAGCTTTAAGCCAATCTTTTCACTCTCCTCTTTCACTTTCATCAAGAGGCTCTTTAGCTCCTCTTCCTTTTCTGCCATAAGGGTGGTGTCATCTGCATATCTGAGGTTATTGATATTTCTCCCAGCAAACTTGATTCCAGCTTGTGCTTCTTCCAGTCCAGCGTTTCTCATGATGTACTCTGCATATAAGTTAAATAAGCAGGGTGACAATAATATACAGCCTTGACGTACTCCTTTTCCTATTTGGAACCAGTCTGTTGTTCCATGTCCAGTTGTAACTCTTGCTTCCTGATCTGCATACAGATTTCTCAAGAGGCAGGTCAGGTGGTCTGGTATCCCCATCTCTTTCAGAATTTTCCAGTTTATTGTGATCCACACAGTCAAAGGCTTTGGCATAGTCAATAAAGCAGAAGTAGATGTTTTTCTGGAACTCTCTTGCTTTTTCCATGATCCAGCGAATGTTCGCAATTTGATCTCTGGTTCCTCTGCCTTTTCTAAAACCAGCTTGAACATCTGGAAGTTCACAGTTCACGTAGTGCTGAAGCCTGGCTTGGAGAATTTTGAGCATTACTTTGCTAGTGTGTGAGATGAGTGCAATTGTGCAGTAGTTTGAGCATTCTTTGGAATTGCCTTTCTTTGGGATTGGAATGAAAACTGACCTTTTCCAGTCCTGTGGCCACTGCTGAGTTACCTCTCATTTGTCATTACTGGAGGCTAATAGATATGGCCACGGTAACCGGAGGGCATTGGGGCTGAAGAGGGAGGTGGTGCCTGGGTCCCAGTGGGAGTTGGATTCTGCACAAAGTCCATGCTCTAAGGGAAAAGAAACAGTAGAACCCCTGGAGCCAAACGGCCTGAGTTCAAACTCCAGCTCTGTCACTTGAGAGCTGCGTGACTTGGAGCAACTCACTTAACTTCTCTGTGCCCCAGTTTCTGTATTTGTACAATGGGGCTAATAATGCTACCTACCTCATTAAGCTTCTTACTATTCAACAGATTAATCTGGGCAACATGTTGGCATAGTGCCTGGCACAAGTTAAACACACTAGATTAGCTGTTATAACTGTCATCATCATCATTATCAGAAGCAACCAGAGAATTCTGGCTGAGTGTCAAGACTGAGTTTTTGTGCTGGAAAGAGCCCTGAGGCATGCAGGGATAAAGGAGAGAGCCAGGAGCCGAGAAGGAGATGCACTGGGATGAGGGTCTGGGTGCCAGGGGAAACAAGAAGAGCAGGAACATTGTAGATAATTCCCTACCACCCAAGACTGTGAAAGACACCACGTGCACAGCTAGATAAAATCAGGACCACAGGGTGTACACCAATGCCACTGAAACTCCAAAGGAGAAAGTGCAAGCAACCTGGCTTCCTGGATTGCTCTTGAAGGAGGCTGGATTTAAGCTGGAGGAGTGGGTTGGGTTTGGAAGGGTGGAGGTGGGGCATGAATGTCCCTTCCATTAGAAGAACCCTCCATTGTAAGACACTTGCTCCTTGGAAGTAAGGCTAATGACAAATGTACTAAAAAGTGTACAGTGTACTAAAAAGCAGAGACACCACTTTGCAGACAAAGAGCTGTATAGTTAAAGCTATGGTTTTTCCAGTAGCTATCTATGGATTTGAGAGTTGGCATAAAGAAGGCTGCGGCTGAAGAATTGATGCTTTTAAATTGTGGTGCTGGACTCTTGAGAGTCCCTTGGATAGCAAGGAGATCAAACCAGTCCATCCTAAAGGAAATCAACCCTGAATAGTCACTGGAAAGGCTGATGGTGAAGCTGAAGCTCCAATACTTACTCTGGCCACCTGATGCTAAGAGCCAATTCATTGGGAAAGACCCTGATGTTGGGAAAGATTCAGGGCAGGAGGAGAAAGCGGTGACAGAGAATGAGATGGTTAGATGGCATCACCGACTCAATGGACATGAGTTTGAGCCAAGTCGGAGAGATAGTGAAGGACAGGGAAGCCTGGCATGATGCAGTTCATGGGGTTGCAAAGCGTCAGACACCACTGAGTGAATGAACAGCCACTAAGACACTCCTCGTCCAGCTCTGTTCCCACAGTGAGAGAGGAAACAGGTCCTCACAGGAAAGTTTTGTGGCCATGATGCCAGGAAAAAAGAAAACACAAACCCTTCTACATGCTGATAGCACCCAGGCTTTTGTGCTGACCACCAGACTCAGCCAAGCGAGGTTCCTTAGCATTAGATCCTGGGAATGACAGCAGGCAAATGAAAGGAGGAGGGTGGCAATAAGTCCCTTCAGGGGTAGCTGGGGACCCTGCAAGATGGCTTTTCTCCTTCAGTCAGAGTTCTATCAGCATATGCAAATTAGGACAAACCAGCACTGTGACCTTGTAGAGATGGATACTTAATGTCCTGTTCGCAGAGTCCATCCACGTGGGACACAGAATCTGGGGGCTTTTGTGTGCAAAGCGTGACAATCCCTTGCATAAATATTCATCCCAGCACTCCTGCTTTAACATTTGAATCACAAAAAGAATCAATGCCCAGATGCAGCTCAGCTCAGCCGTCTGAGGCACCCAGGAGAAAAGGTGGGAAGGTTTAGGCAGCAAGGGTGGCATTTGGTGATGTGCTAGTGAAGAGGAGGTGGCAGAACAGCAGAATTTGGCGGAGAGCACGTTACTTACCCGAGTCGCATCTCATCATCGCTGTTACTAGCATCAATACCCTCCGTTTCCACAGGACTGTTTTATCATTGACTTCCTTTATTTTGATGTACAGTTTTACGAATTTTGTTATTCTAGTTATTCGTTCATTTTATCAATATACAGTCTGTGGAGTTGCTAAGAGTCAGACACAACTGAGAGACTAACACCACCATCACCGTACATAAAATGAAGGCTTCCCAGGTGGCTCAGCCGGTAAAGAATCTGTCTGCAATGTAGGGGACGTGGGTTCGATCCCTGGGTCAGGAAGATCCCCTGGAGAAGTAAATGGCAACCCACTCCAGTATTCTTGCCTGGGAGATCCCATGGACAGAGGAGCCTGGTGGGCTACAGCTCACAGGGTCACAAAGGGTCGGACATGACTGAAGCACCTGAGCCTGCACGCATATATAAAATGGACTCTTTTTTGTTATCGATCTATCTTTTAATCCATTACTGATAGTTTGGTTTTGCTTTGGGATCCAATCTGAGAATCTTTTGCTTTTAATACAAGAATTTGTGCTACTTTTATTTATTCATAGGAAAAAATGCATTTGGCACTCATTTAATCTTCTTAGAGCTGTCCCTCTTTTCTAACAATAAAATTTACCATTTTAAATATTTCTAAGTGTATAGGTCTGTGGCATTAAATACATTCATACTGTTGTGCACCATCACCACCATCCATCTCCAGAAATCTTTCATCTTCCTCAACTGAGACGCCGTACCTATTAAACAATAACTCCCCATTCACTCAATGAATTTTAATCGCGCATTGAATCTTTTTTAAAATTTATTTATCTTTAGCTGTGCTGGGCCTTTGTTGCTGCTCGGGCTTTTCTCCAGTTGAAGTGAGTGGAGGCTACTCTCTAGTTGAACAATGGGCTTCTCCTTGCAGTGGCTTCTCTTGTTAGGGTGCATGAGCTCTAGGGTGCTTGGGCTTCAGTAGTTGAGACACGAGGCCTCAGTAGTTGCAGCTCCCGAGCTCTACAGCATAGGCTCAGGAGTTGTGGGACACGGGCTTAGTTGCTCTGAGGCATGTGGAATCTTCCCAGACCAGGGATCAAACCCATGTCTCCTTCACTGTTAGGCAGATCCTTACTACTGAGCCACCAGGGAAGTCCTAACCATGTACAGAATCTTGTAACCAGCAGCAGGACAGGACACAGAACAAGTCCATCACCTCCAAGAACTCCTGTATGTTCTTTGTCTAGAGTTGTTCTCCCTCTACCTTTAGCCTCCGGCGACCACTGCTCTGTCCTCTGTCGCCACAGTTTTGTCTTTTCCAGAATGTCTGTCTTACAAACGAAATCACACAACATGTAACCTATTGAGACGGGCTTTTCACTTCTCATGATGCCCCTGAGATTCATTCATGCTGCTGCTTGTATCTGAAGGTCATTCCTATTTATTGCTGAGTAGAATTCCACTGTGTGGCTGCACTGGTTTGTTTATCCATTCACCCATGGAAGGACATTTCGGTTACTTTCAGTTTGGGATAATCATGAATGGAGCATGGATGTACAAGTTTTTGTATGAAAATAAATTTTCATTGAAGGTGAATACTGGGAGTGGGAGCTCTGGGTCATGAGTCACCCTCCTGCCAGGGACCTCCTCCCTTAAGTGCTCCTCTTTTTGCATCTCTTCTCTCTCTTGACCTTTCCATTTTTCCTATGAACTATAAAGTAAATTAGCTCAGTTGGTAACAAATCTGCCTGCAGTGAAAGAGACCTGGGTTTGATCCCTGGGTCAGGAAGATCCTCTGGAGAAGGAAATGGCAACCCACTCCAGTTATTCTTGCCTGGAAAATTCCATGGACAGAGGAGCCTGAGGGCTACAGTTCATGGGGTCACAAGAGTCAGACACAACTTAGTAACTAAACCAGCATGTAAAGTAAGTACACCCAAGATTATTGTCTTATTATTCCGCCTGGTTCTCATTCCTTCCATAATATGATCCTACAGCTTATCTAGGATGAAGTAGTTGTGCATGTGTGACTTCAGACTCTAAGCAACACCTGAAGGGGGGAGAGAATGGCTGGAGAAAGTGGTGTCCTCTTCCGTGGTGATCAGTGACCCCTTGTTTGCCCAAAGAGAGAAGAAGGTGAGATGACAACACAGACCAGACTCCTTGTAGGTATGACCTTCACTGTTTGATGGCCCATCAGTGCTCGGGAAGATGTGGAAAGGAGGCACAATGTGCTTAGCCGGAAAAGGCAGTGTAATGATTGAACAGTAAGTCAGAACATGGGTCATGGGCTAAGAAGATCTAAATTCAAAACTGAGTTCCACCCTTTATTAACTAAGCGACTTCATAAACAAACCACTTAGCTCTGAAACTGAATATCGACAGTGTTCTAAGAGCAGAAATAATGAACAGCATCTCATTACAGATCCTCCACTTCAAACCTGGGGCCCAGGGTAGCCACCTAGGACCTGCCATGGAACAAGCTGGCTGTGGATATAGTGACAGATTAGAAAGGCAAGCTGTTCATGAGAATTAGAATCTGATGGAAGTGCGAGGAAAGAAATTTGGTTTTCTATTTCATTCTACGTTATTCATTGGAGAGAATATTGTTCAAATTCATTCGGAATAGGTGACTGATTAACAATTACTGTGACAACAATAACACAGAATGTAGTTAGAAGATACAGGTATATCATCAAATTGCCCAAATTAACTCAGTTCTCTCACTGGGTACCTGGAGAAAGATTTCATTTTGCTACCATCAGAAACGGAGTTAGTATTCAGGAAGAACCTAACACCTTAGTTGTTTTTGTTCTTTTTTTCTCTTGCTATTAATATTAGTCCTGCGGTTATCTACAGTGGCAAACACACCTAAATTTGCATGTGAAAAAACCTGCACTTATACAACGGAATATTATTCAACCATAAAAAGAAGGACATAATGCCATCTGCAGCAACATGGATGGAGAGATTTCATACTGAGTGAAGTAAGGCAGACAGAGAGGAGAAATATTGCATGACATCCCTTATTTATGGAATCTGAAAAGAAATGATACAAATGAACTTACAAAACAGAAAGATATAGACTTAGAGAATGAACTTATGGTTGCCACTACACACTGCTATATTTTAAATGGATTACCAACAAGGCCCTACTGTATAGGGCATGGGGAACTCTGCTTACTGTTATGAGGCAGTCTGGACAGGAGTGGGATTTAGCAGAGAATGGGTACATGTATATGTATGGCTGAGTCCCTTCACTGTTCACCTGAAACTATCACAACATTGTTAATCAAATATACCATAACATAAAATAAAAAGTTAAAAAAGAAACCTGCCCTTGGCTGTAAGAAGCCTGGTAAATAGTCTTCACAGCTCTGGATGCTGTGCCTCTGGGGAAGGCACCCCTTACCTCTCTGAGCTCAATGTGGAGCTGGGACTCCATGACAGGCTGCAGAGGGCAGAGCGTGATGGAGGGCACAGCACTGGCTCACCTCCTGTCGCTACCCTCCTGCTGTGGCCAAAACAAGAGCTTGTAGAAAAGAAAATATCAGTTCTTTGGATTCCTAGAAAGGAGTTAATGACCAGTTTTGTTTTTTTTTTCCTCATTGTAAAACAGTCACTTCTTTCGTATTTTGCAAATTTTGCATCTAGAATCCTTAATAAATATTTCCTAAAATATGTCCTAAGATTAGATAGTAGCATTCTAGTTCATGTTAGCTCGCTGAGGTCTGGTCCCTGAGCTGGTAGAGCAGAACAGGTGGGCTGATTCCTGTATTCACTTTACCGCGTTATAGTGTATGTACCCTGAGGTCTTAGGTGTCTGGCCATAAAGTATCAGCATCAACACACATTTCAGGGGAATCATCCGTACGTAAGTCACTGAGCTCTGAAATGAGAATCTGAAATGAAATGGCACAGTAGATACAATTCCTACATTCCTACATTATAGTTCAGCTGGAAATAAAAGTGTTAAGACAACACAGACACAGCTAACACATCCGTGTTAATGCATACACGATTTACATATAGTAACTCACTAATCTCCCCATCAACCCTGCGTGCTCAGGCATGTGTGATACTTTGCGGGCCCCACGCCAGGCTCCTCTGCCCACAGAATTTTCCAGGCAACAATACTGCAGTGTGTTTTTGTTTCCTATTTCAAGAGACCTTCCCAACCCAGGGATCAAACCAGTGTCTCCTGCACTGGCAGATAGATTCTCTTTACCACCAGTGCCACCTGAGAAGCCTTCAACCCCTTGAGGAAGTTATTATTATCCCCAGGTAACCGACCTGGAAACTGATGCCCAGAGAGGTAAGTACTTGAATAAGATTACCTAGCTAGAAACTAGTACAACAAGGGTTCGAGGCCAGGGTCCTCACCCTTAACTGCAAAACACAGCACAGAGTTCTAGATACACAGAGTAGGTGCTCAGCCAACATGTAGAGTAGAAAAACCCGATGACTAAGGAATATACCAAGTTCCAAGAGGGACAAAAGTTAAGTAATGGCTCTGCAGGTTTAGAGGAGTAGAGATCGTTGCGAGACTCCAGGGAGGAAGCAGCAATGGAGCAACCCCTACAGATGGGCCAAGGTTTATACAGGCAGACATGCAGTGAAGACACTCAAGACAAGAGCAAAGACACAGAGGGACCCAGGCAAGGTGTCTCAAGGGAAGTTGGAAAGAAAGTTTGTACGTGTGAATGTGGACCATGGCGCTGGCGTCCAGGGAGGAGCCCTATGCAGAGCACCGGGCGTGGTCAGGCCAGTGAAGGACGCAGCATTAAGTATTACGCAGCTAAATCAACAGCTTGAACGACATAAGTGGCCTGGGCTGGAATGTTCACTGGCAGTCTGTCCAATTTCCAGGAGACAATAGTGGGAGGAATATATGGAGAAGACACCTAAGCAGAGGCCACAGCAGAATCTAAGTTGGCCTCCATGTTCAGAAGGAGGAAAGAGAGGATGTGGCAGAGGGGCTCAGCCCCATCACCTCCACTCCTATGGCTCTCTTTGCCAGCCCCTTGAGGCTACCCTGGCCTCCTGGAAGTTCCTAGAACCCACCAGGCAACCTCCCACCTTAGCCTGCTCTGCTGTCCACCCAGAAGTCCCACACACTCAATGCTCCCTCGCTAACTTCAGGTCAGAGACCTTCCTTGACCATCTGACTTCAAACTGCAGTTCCTCTGTCAATTCTCTCTTCTCTGTTTTACTTGTCTCTGTGGCAGTGAACACCTTTTCAGATAGTATATGTATGCATGCTAAGTCACACAGTTGTGTCTAACTCTTTGCAACCCTATGGACTGCAGCCCACCAGGCCCCTCTGTCCATAAGATAGTATACAATTGTCTTTTTCTTTCATTTTCTGCCCCCTCCCCTTTAGAATACAAGCCATATGAAGGACAAGATTTTTTTCTGTTTTGATCACTTCTGTGATCTGCTGTGACATGGAACAACAGACTGGTTCCAAGTAGGAAAAGAAGTAAGTCAAGGCTGTATATTGTCACCCTGCTTATTTAACTTATATGCAGAGTACATTATGAGAAACGCTGGGCTGGAGGAAGCACAAGCTGGAATCCAGATTGTCAGGAGAAATATCAATAACCTCAGATATGCAGATGACACCAACTTTATGGCAGAAAGCAAAGAACTAAAGAGCCTCTTGATGAAGGTGAAAGAGGAAAGTGAAAAAGTTGGCTTAAAGCTCAACATTCAGAAAACAAAGATCATGGCATCTGGTCCCATCACTTCATGGGAAATAGATGGAGGAACAGTGGAAACAGTGTCAGACTTTATTTTTTCGGGCTCCAAAATCACAGCAGATGGTGACTGTGGCCATGAAATAAAAAGACTCCTTGGAAGAAAAGTTATGACCAACCTAGACAGCATATTCAAAAGCAGAGACATTACTTTGCCAACAAAGGTCCGTCTAGTCAAGGCTATGGTTTTTCCAGTAGTCATGTATGGATGTGAGAGTTGGACTATAAAGAAAGCTGAGCACTGAAGAATTGATGCTTTTGAACTATGGTGTTGGAGAAGACTCTTGAGAGTCCTTTGGACTGCAAGGAGATCCAACCAGTCCATTCTGAAGGAAATCAGTCTTGAATGTTCATTGGAAGGACTGATGTTGAAGCGGAAACTCCAATACTTTGGCCACCTGATGTGAAGAGCTAACTCAATTGAAAAGACCCTGATGCTGGGAAAGATTGAAGGTGAGAGGAGAAGGGGCTGACAGAGGATGAGATAGTTGAATGGCATCATTGACTCAATGGACATGGGTTTGAGTAAACTCCAGGAGTTGGTGATGAACAGGGAGGCCTGTCGTGCTGCAGTCCATGGGGTCACAAAGAGTCAGACACGACTGAGTGACTGAACTGACTGACTGAACTGTGATCTGCTGTGTGACTGCTGTGTCACCAGACCGCGCTTAAAACAGATCTTGAGACTTAGTGGCTCTCCATATGAATGACTGAAGGACTAAATGAGTGAATGAATTAAATAGCACAAATAAAGCTATTTATTATATTTTTAAAAAATCCCTCAAGATGTCCTCCTTACTGGTGAGTGTGTTAGTGAGCAGCACAGTTGAGACTGACCGGTGCTCAGAGCGGGTGCCCTTCTGGTATCCCTGGTGAATAAGGAGTTAAAACGTCCTCACAGCAGCGCAGGACATCTTTCTTGGCCACGTCTCTGTTTTCCCTTCAAAAAATACATCTGAGGTGTGATCCCAGGAGAGCTTGTCAAATTAGGACTCGACGATGCGTGTGGATATTTCTTTGGCACTGAAAATGTGACAGAGCTGGAGATGATTCTGATAACACGGGGATGAAGGAAACAGAGGCAGAAGGGCTGAGGCCTTTGAGTTTCATCCTGCAGTCATCCTGCGCCTGACAGGTGGTCTTGGTGGTGTTTCTTCAACCTCCTCTTAGGTGGGACCGTTACAAAGAGGCATGATGGCCTTCTGTCCACTCATGCTGACCCCCCAGACAGACCTGTGGGAGGGCAGTCACTGTGCAGGCATTCTTATGAAAGTTGTGGGTGCTGGCAGAGACACAGCCTTAAAAGAAGACGTTAAGTAAATGCTACAGGTGGATTCACCGTGGAGAGCTCCAGCAGCTCGTCCACAGTCTGGGGGAGACTGCTTGCTCAGGATTACTACCAGGGTTTCCATATGTCAAGATGCCCTGGGAATTTAGGAGCATGCCAGCTATTAGCATGGCAACCTGAGGTTCCTATCACAGGAAAAACAGCTTTAGAGACACAAAGTTGGGGACGGCAAAGTTGAGGTCTGTGCCGGGGCAGGGCTGGGAATCCAGGGAGGGGCATGGCGAGGGGACAGACACACGTCTGCTCTCCTGGCCATTGATCAGCTCAGTTAATTCCAGACTGAGAAATGGAAACCCCAGCACATGCTCACACATTCACACTGTGCCCAGTGTACACAGAGCAGAACTTCTTGCTCTGATCAATGGAGTCAACCTCCCCAGCAGGGGACATTCTAGACTGTAGAGTGTTGGTGCTGGGAGGGGGCTCAGTGACCCCACAGTGCTCACTGCATCCCCTTCTGGGTTCACGAGGGACCCACATGGGAGTAGGCTCCGATACGTCCTTCAGTAAAGGGACATATCTAATCTTGATATGGCATTTCCCAGGACACATTCTGCCATGAATTTTTATAATAGCCAGGACATGGAAGCAACCTAGATGTCCATCAGCAGATGAATGGATAAGAAAGCTATGGTACATATACACAATGGAGTATTACTCATCCATTAAAAAGAATACATTTGAATCAGTTCTAATGAGGTGGATGAAACTGGAACCTATTATACAGAGTGAAGTAAGCCAGAAAGAAAAACACCAATACAGTATACTAATGCATATATATGGAATTTAGAAAGATGGTAATGATAACCCTGTATGCGAGACAGCAAAAGAGACACAGATGTATAGAACAGTCTTTTGGACTCTGTGGGAGAGGGAGAGGGTGGGATAATTTGGGAGAATGGCATTGAAACATGTATAATATCATATATGAAATGAATAGCCAGTCCAGGTTGGATGCATGATACTGGATACTTGGGGCTGGTGCACTGAGATGACCCAGAGGAATGGTACGGGGAGGGAGGAGGGGGGGGTTCAGGATGGGGAACACATGTATACCTGTGGCAGATACATGTTGATGTATGGCAAAACCAATACAATATTGTAAAGTAATAAATAACTTCCAATTAAAATAAAGAAAGAAAGAAAGAAAGAATACCCATTATGTCTCCCAGGACACTTGTGGGCTGTGAAACAAAGTTTGAGAAATGCCGATTGAGCGACATGCTAGCTGTACAGAGTGGGAAGCAGAGGCCTGTTTAGTCTGACCTATCCAGGGCCACGGGGCCATCCCCAGTTCCTGCCCCCTCCATCCACTCCCACATCTGGTCACCACACACGTGTTAAGCAGCAACTTAGCACCAGAAGCTGCGTGAGCCTCAGTGATTACCGGGACAGGA
The DNA here is from genome assembly GCF_014754425.2 of Oryx dammah. Lineage (NCBI taxonomy): Eukaryota > Metazoa > Chordata > Mammalia > Artiodactyla > Bovidae > Oryx > Oryx dammah. Next base: position 22,440,644 of record NW_024070213.1, read on the forward strand.
TTCTACGCCTGGGGATAATGAGGACCCAGTGTGACTGCCTCCTCCTTGATGGGCCTCCAGTTACAAGGTGGACATCACTATTTTATGGTGACTGCTGTGCTTGTGCCTGTAGCCCTCTAGGCTCCTCTGTCCATGGGGATTCTCCAGGCAAGAGTACTGGAATGGGTTGCCATGCCCTCCTCCAGGGGATCTTCCCAACCCAGGGATCAAACCCACGTCTCTCGCATTGCAGGTGGATTCTTTACCGTCTGAACCACAAGGAAAGCAGTAAAAGATTAATAACCACATCAGGAGAGGAATGGATTTTATTTTTCCAGTTGACAGGGTTAAGCCAAAAGCTCATTCACTTTCAACCTTTTGGCTGATGATCAGTCGAACTGATGGTAATTCACACTCCTCCTTTGTCAGACATGCTCGGTGAGCACCACTATACCTCCAGCTGCTGGATGTGGATCGGGCACAGGAAAGTAGACCCGAAAGGTGAAAAGTGGTTTAACTGATTGTGTTTAATGTGTATTTATGCCAGAAAACTCTTTGAAACTGGCTTCACTTTTAATAATTCCTTCATATAAGCTGGGTTTAATCATGATTTATCTCTTTCTCCCCTAAAAGTGGCAAGTGGCATTGCTATAGTTATTTCGCCTGCAATGCAGAAGACCCTGGTTCAATTCTTGGGTCGGGAAGATCCCCTGGAGAAGGGATAGGCTAACAACTCCAGTATTCTTGGGCTTCTCTGGAGGCACAGACAGTAAAGAGTCCGCCTGCAATGTGGGAGACCAGAGTTTGATTCCTGGGTTGGGAAGATCTCCTGGAGCGGGGCATGGCAACCCACTCCAGTATTCTTGCCTGGAGACTCCCCATGGACAAAGGAGCCTGGTGGGCTACCGGCCATGGGGTTGCAAAGTCAGACACGACTGAATGACTAAGCACAGCACCCTCTTGTTACATCAGTGATGGGAAAGCAGAAAGCACTTACATGGGTACACAGAGAGCCTGCCGTACCCTGCTCACTTACAAGATGAGGAGCAATCAGGGACTTTGGAGAAAATCAAATATCTTGCCAAATAAATCTTTCCAAATAAAATAAATCCTGAAATCACTTTGTAAGTTAAGATCTGGTGAGCCACAATAGTGGTATTATTCAGTATTCTTCTTATACACCTATTTGATTGAGATGATTTGACAGTAGCAATCACCGGATGAGCAAATTCTGACTACAAATATCCAATATTTCTCTACGTTACCCTCTCTTCCTCACCATTAGTGATTAAACTATCCTCTACTGTTCCTCACATCCGAATGGCTAATAAAGAAAAGGAAGTATTGGTTTACTCTATGAATACTATGAATTATGTAACTATCTTCTCACTCATTTCATTCATTGATTAAATAATTCATTAACTCATCCTTCAGCAAATGTTTGAGGATATGTATTTGCCAGATTCTATTACAGTTACTGTGAATATATCAGTAAATAAGGACAAAAATTCCTGCCTTCGTGGAGGTTACAGTCTAGTAGAGAGAGACAAGGAAACATCGTAAATATGGTAAAAATAGGTGGTGCTGGTGGTAAAGGTGACTTCACTTTCACTTTTCACTTTCATGCATTGGAGAAGGAAATGGCAACCCACTCCAGTGTTCTTGCCTGGAGAATCCCAGGGACAGAGGAGCATAGTGGGCTGCCATCTATGGGGTCACACAGAGTCAGACACGACTGAGGCGACTTAGCAGCAGCAGCAGCAGCAGTGGTAAAGGACCCGCCTGCCAATGCAGGAAATGCAAGAGATGTGGGTTGGATCCCTGGGTCAGGAAGAACCCCTGGAGTCAGAAATGGCAACCCACTCCAATATTCTTGCCTGGAAATCCCGTGGACAGAGGAGCCTGGCAGGCTATAGTCTATAGAGTTGCAAAGACTCAAGATATAACTGTAGTGACATGGCATGCATGCACAAAACACTCATAAAGCAGATAGGACTTAGAGATGAGCCAGGAGAGTGCCAACACTGGCATGGCATTTGCACTTGCTGCCTGCTGCCTGAAGGAAGAAAGATTGGTCATCATGCCATATAACATAATTTCCACTAATGGGAAAAAAAAGAGAAAAACAGACAGGGAGGGAAAAACCTGTTTTAGAACCTCTTCCAGATTTTAGGTGCCTGCTTAACTGAGGACCTGCCCTACAGGATGTCCTGGGCTTAGACTGTCTTTTAGGGACATATAATAAGTCACTATTCCCTGGAAACTCTTGTCTCTATTAACACATTTTCCTGTAAAAGCCTTCCCCCTTGAGTCTTGGTCTGGTGTGAATTTTCAGAAGAACAACTTCAAGTTTGCATTAGATAAGACACATTAAAATTTATTTTTCCACTTAAAACCCAAGGTGTGTCTCATCTCAGGCTTGGAGAGAGACTTTTTCTAGAATAAAGCAAATGAGAGAGAATTACTGGTAGGGTAGCTTGCTTATGAACTGCAATATATATTTGGGAGAACAATCTAGATGAGTTTCATGTCACAGTTCTATTTTGAAGACCCTTATCTGGGTGTACATAATTAGAGGTAAATGTGTGCACTAATTGGGCTATTGAATCAGCTACCTAGTAGGAAGTTATGCAAGCTTCCTTATCAAGTTCCATGACCATTCTTTTAAGATACCAGCCCACTGGGTCCTTTTAATGATTCTAAGTGCATGTGTCATGGTCCCTTTGTCAACAGTTTACAGAGAACCTAGCCTACGTTAAAACTAGTCTATAAACTTCAAATCAGGAGCTAATTAACAGAAGGGAAGAAAAGTCTCTGTGTGTGAGTGTTAGTCACTCAGTCATGTCCTAGTCTTTGTGACCCTGTAGACTGTAGCTCACCAGGCTCCTCTGTCCATGGGATCCTCTAGGCAAGAATACTGGAGTGGGTTGCCATGCCCTTCTCCAGGGCATCTTCCCGAACCAAGGATCAAACCCCAGTCTCTGACACAGCAGACAGATTCTTTACTGTATGAGCTACCAGTTTCTACTCAATGCCAAAGCAAACTGTAAAGAAAGACATTTCTCTTTACGAAAAGACAGATGGGACATCTGGTGAAAGGGCAGACATGAGTGCTTGAGTGGGGAGTGTGAGGGGTCACTTATTAAGCACACAGGGAAAGGTCCCATTTTCTTTAATTACTTAGATGATGGCATGGAAAACTTGCTCCTTGAATCTGCTATGACACTAAATTGGATTGGATGGCTGGCCATTTGGAAATAGAATTAAACACCAAAGTAGTAAGTCTGGCATGAGGAAAGAAGATATTAAAAGGATACAGTTCAATTAGAGAGTGTACAAAGGAACTTTCATAGGATGTAAAATCACATTGTCCCAGAGCAAGAAGGGGCAGGAACTGGCTCTGTCAAAGCATGGTCAGAAAGTATCGTGGAGCCCTCGTGGACCACAAGCTACATGAGCTGGTAACATAGTGCTGCTATTTAAATAGGGAGCCTATAATGGGAGGCTAAAGAGAAATGTGGCAGGTGGGAAGGACCTGGTCAGGCCCTGTGATGGGCCAGTGGGAGGGATTTATGATTACTGCTGAGGAAATGTCAACCCGCTCCAGTGCTCTTGCCCAGAAAATCCCAGGGACAGAGGAGCCTGGTTGGGCTGCAGTCTGTGGGGTCGCTAAGAGTAGGACACGACTGAGCAGCTTCAATTTCACTTTTCACTTTCATGCATTGGAGAAGGAAATGGCAGCCCACTCCAGTGTTCTTGCCTGGACAATCCCATGGACGGAGGAGCCTGGTGGGCTGTGGTCTATGGGGTCGCACAGAGTCGGACATGCCTGAAGCGACTTAGCAGCAGCAGCAGCAGCAGCAGCAGCTGAATGAATAAATGAGGAGTAGTCATGAAGACTGAAAGTCAGTGAAACAGACTGTTTAGAGAACACCATCACATTAGGTTTGCATCACAGAGATGTGCAAGATAAGGTGCACTACCACAGTGTGTGTTCAGTGTGACGCGGACAGCAGACACCCTAAGTGGTGCAGAAAGTGAGGAGAGAGCTCCCTGGCTTAGCAACTGAGACTAGGAGCTTCAGGGAAGGAAACCGCTGGGTCTCAGGTTCTCCCCAACCCACATCAAACTTGATTTTCTGGTAATCTTTGAAATGGCAAGGAGTGATTGGAGAACATCAGTCTTTTCTTTATTAGAAGACAAACTATGATAGAGCAGCCACCATTTAGGACAATAAGAACATAATTTCTGTTGCTAAACTAGTCAAAATGTATACTGATGATAAAAGTAGGAGTGTAATACATGCTCTGTTTTTATTAGTAATTCGCAGTGCAGCTAAAGCCCTTTCCCACTTCTTTAATAAGAGACCTTGAGGTAGAAGCAGTTAGGTTTACTTTTTCTGGGAATCTGGAAGGACAGACCCCTCCTGGGCAATGATAAATATGGACCATGAAGGCAGGGAAGGCCTAAAGAGGAACCCAGGTCTGTAATCTGCCCAAGAAAATGTTTGTGGTAGGGACCACTTGCCCAAGGAAATGATATTTGAAATTGTTTTTTATCACAGTGGTGGGTGAAAGCCATAGACTTAGAAATGTCCACTGAGGGGCTTCCCTGGTGGTCCAGTGGTTAAGAATCCACCTTGCAATGCAAAGTTCAATCCTTGCTTGGTAGGGGGACTAAGACCCCACATGCCGTGGGGCCACAAAGCCCATGTGCCACAACTACAGAGAAGCTCATGTGCCACAATGAAGACCCAGCACACCAAAAAATAAAAAGACATGTCCACTGAACTCTCACTCTGCACCTAGGAAAGGATGCTTATTGCTTACTCTCAAAATTCCCACAGGATGCCTGCAAAGAGGCATCCGGTACCTGCTTCGCATGGCAGAGACCCTCCTTCCAGGCATCCGTGGATCCAGAGCTATATTCAGGGGGTCTAAGCACTGCAGGGTGGCACCTCCATCCTGCCCTGCATACCTTTCCAGCCCTGACATACAGGTCCTCCCCACTCCCCCATGTCTGAATCTCGCTGAAATAAAGTGCAGGGAGAGTCGAGGGAGGACCATGGGGGGGTCTATCATGGATCGAGAGCAGTTTGTCTATGGCTTTCCGGGCACATGTTAATCATCTAATGGAAACAGCACGGGTTTTGTAAGATGGATTTTGGCAAACCCTGAATCTGCCCGAACATTTACTGAGGGATTAGGACACACTCTTCTAAGCATTTCACGATATTGTAAGTACACAGTACTATACATCTTTAATCAACACACAACTATAGTGTAGGTAATATTTTTATCCCCATTTTGTAATGAGGCATCAGAGGGGCTTAGTAAGTTGGCCATATCATATACTTTCCAGGGTGTATATGCGGCGTGCTCAGTCATGTCTGACTCTTTTCCATCCCACGGATTGTAGCTCGCCAGACTCCTCTGTCCATGGGGATTCTCCAGGCAAGAATACTGGAGTGGGTTGCTACTTCTTCCTCCAAGGGATCTTCCCAACCCAGGGATTGAACCCGCATCTCCTGCATTGGAGGGCAGATCTTTTGCCGGTGAATCACCTGTGACGCCATACTTTTCAGCAGCTGAGTCTCTGTTTTCCCTTCTGGAAAGCAGAGTTAGCATCTGCCTAAAAGGTCTGGGAGGAGAAGTAAAAGGGACCAAGAATGCAGAGCATCTAGCCCAGGAAGGCCCCCCCTGGCATGGATGACTGGCCCACTCTGAGACTGGAAGTCCAGATTTTGGTTTTGACAGGGACCGCGTGGACGACGGTCACGGTTGCTCACGTGGCAACAGAGCACAGGACGCAAAATTGGTTTATTTTTGGCTTTGGAAATGCAATTTTTAATAGGCAGCCTCCAACCTATGAACACATTGTCCTCAATAGTTCATTTATAAGTCAGCTGTTCGGAAACAGAAATACATTTCCCCAGAGAAAGAAGACTGTAAATGCTTAGCTCATTAAGGGCAATTTAATCCATAAGAGTGCAGAACTTTAGTGTTAATATTATTAGCTTCTGTTCTGGGAACACTCATTCACTTAACACCCTTCTGTGATGTACCAGGCACTAGCCCAGGAGCTGAACAGAGTTATTTTATTGAAAGCATGTCTGTTGCCTCAAGGAGCTTACAGTGTGATGAAGGAAATGGTCATTTGATCAGCGGTTCTAACGGAGGGTGACAGAGATGGTTTCTGACTGTGGTCAGAGGACAGGGGCAGGGTATCTGGGGTGGGGGAAGGGTGGGAAATGGTGATGAAGTCCTGGAGGAAGGGGAAGGAGTTTCCCTTGCTTGGGGTCAGGGCTGGCCCTCACACTTCCCTTTCTGTGGTCAGACCCCACTTTCTGGGTCCTGTTGCTTTTCTAAGATCCCTTCCAGGCATCCCAAAGTCCCCATGTATGATCCATGTTTATAAGACCAAAAGTCCGTTTTTTTTTTCAGTCCAAAGGAATTTAGGTGTCAACGGGGAGATGATCTAAGAAACAAGTGCGATTCTTATACCTGGAATCTAAAAAGAAATTATACAAATGAACTTACTTACAAAACAGAAGAAATAGACTCAGACTTTGAGAAGGAGCTTATGGTTGCTGCAGAGAGGAGATGCTAGTCCGGGAGTTTGGGATGGATATGTACACATTATACACACAGGTACACACTGCTATGTTTAAGATGGATAACCAATAAGGCCCTATTGTACAGCACAGGGCTGCTGCTGTTCAGTCGTCCGGTCCTGTCCAACTCTTTGCGTCCCCATGGGCTGCAGCATACCAGGCTTCCCTGTCCTTCACTATCTCCTGGAGTTTGCTCAAACTCGTGTCCATCGAGTTGGTGATGCCATCCAACCATCTCATCCTGTGTCACCCCCTTCTCCTCCTGTCTTCAATTTTCCCCAGCATCAGGGTCTTTTCAATGTTTTGTGGCAGCCCAGATACGAGGGGAGTTTGGGGGAGGATGGATACACGCATACATATGACTGAGTCCCTTCAGTGTTCACCTGAAACCATCACAAAAACAATGTCACTAACTTGTGATTAAACTATTACTCAATGTCCCTAAGATCTCATTTGAAGAAGCAGATAGTTTAAATTTTTTTAGTCCTCTATATAAATAAATGTTTAAACTAGAAAGCACATAGAAATGTTCTAAAACAGCAGGGGTCACACAGACTCCTCAGCCCTGCCTGAGGACTGCCCCAGGCACCCCGTCTTTCAAGGACTCTTCATTTGCCACTGAACCATGTCCTTCAGATACTGCAAGGGTGCCCGCTGTTCTTTTTATGTGCATGGGCTTCCAGTTGTGGGGGGGGGACTGGTAGTGGAATGGTGCCTTGCCTGGGTCATCTGTAACCCAGGGGGACTCATCCAGGGTGTAGAGATATGTGCAATTTCATGACCCTTCAAACCAAAGAACTGAGGGCACTTCATGAAGACTATTCAGGAGGGGCTGGAAAACTGCTCTGAATCCTGACAACACCCTCCTCCCCGGCAAATCCCAGCCCTGTTCCCGTCACTGGGATCAACCACACCATTAAGCAGAGATGCTCCCACTGCTGTGAGCTGTGTCGGGCCCAGGTCGCCTCCAGCAGATAGGACCAGGGTGACAATTACATAATTCTGTTAAAAGCCTCTTTCCAATGACAGGATTGAGAGGAGAGACTGTAATCCTAACTCAAGATGAGGCTCTGAAGTGCCGGGGCAAGGTGACAGGGTGAGCGGACAAGAGAGAAGTCAACCCTCCCCACTGTAATGATTGGGAAGACTTCTGTTCTGCATACAGGGGCTCCTGAATTAACTATATTGGCCTTTTGCAAATAAATCAGTCTCATAATCTGAGATCTCATGTGCATGCTAAGTTGCTTCAGTCATGTCCAACTCTGTGTGACCCCTATGGACTGAAGCTTGCCAGGCTCCTCTGTCCATTGGATACTCCAGGCAAAATAACTGGAGTGGGTTGCCATGCCCTCCTTCAGGGGATCTTCCCAACTCAGGGACTGAACCCGCGTCTCCTGTGGCTCCTGCATTTCAGGTAGATTCTTAACCCCTGAGCCACCTGGGAAGCCCCGGTGAGATCTTACTGTTCACTGATTTCTTCGTGTGTGTGTATTGATCCTTCTGTGCTCTTTACATGGTGGGTCATGCTTGCTTTTGACTTCTGGTATTCTTTTAAATCAATCATTTATATATTTGGTTGCACTGGGTCACAGTTGCTGCATGCAGGATCCTCATTATGTCATGTGGGATTTTTGTTGCAGCACATGGACCCTCTAGTTGTGGCTTGCAGGTTCTGGAGCGTGTGGGCTCAGTAACTGCAGGGCCCAGGCTCAGCTGCTCCTCGGCATGTGGGATCTTAGTCCCCCAACCAGGGACTGAACCCATGTCCCTTGCATTGACAGGTGGATTCTTATCCACCGGATAACCAGGGAAGTCCCTCCAGGTATTCTGAATATGGATACATTTATGGTTACACCTGACCCCCAGATTATGGATGTCCAGGTATCTCGTGGAAAGGTATCTATGATTGTCAGACACTGGGGTATCTAAAGAATCAAGCTCTTCTGCCTACACTGGTTGGACTCCAAATCAGCCCTAATCTTGACAGATCTAGCAGTGACTTCCCACATCAGGATCCAATTCGCACCAAGGTAGCAGGTGCTTGGGGAGCTGGTGTCAATTTTGACTCCATCCCTGCCTGAACCTCCTCAGCTTCCTCTGTCGGCATCAGAGGGTCACAATGTCCATGCCGGCAGCCACCTCTCCTAATCACGACCTGGAATCACTGCCATGCTGAAAGCTGCCCTGTGCTTTAGCATCTGAACATCAGTTTGCATAATGAAGCAGGTGAGAGAGCCCTGGTTGGCAGAGAGAAAAGAATTTGGCCGTAATTGGCCACAATTAACTTGATGTGCTTTTATAAGGAGAAATGCGTCTGATCCTGGGTTGGGAAGATCCCCTGGAAGAGGGCATGGCAACTCACTCCAGTATTCTTGCCTGGAGAGCCCCATGGACAGAGGAGCCCAGCGGGCTACAGTCCATGGGGTTGCAAAGAGTCGGACACAACTGAAGAGACTAACACCTCCACACTATAAGAAGAAAAGGGGAAAAGCAGAAATGGCTCAGCACTCCCTGTCAAGCCTGCATTGGCACCCTCGGGGGTGTGCATGTGTTTGCAGTGATGGGTGAGTGTGTCCCAGAAAGGCACATAAGAGGATAACTGTGGATATTTAAGTGCATCCCGCCCCCTCCTTCATTCCCTGGGGCACTGCTCCCTAGTGGCACCTCTGCCTGGGAGGTCCATGGCTGCATTGTCCTTCCTAATGTAATGCTGTTTGCCATCTTGTTCAACTTGGCCTTGAGGCTGCTAGGAGACATCATTAGACATCACGGCCTTCTTTCTTCAGTACCAGGATGACATACAGCTCAACAGCTCTTTTGTACTCAGTTCAGAAAAGGCTGAGCTCCAGCTGTCTCAGGGTCTGCTGGCAATCAGTTCTTGCAAGAAATGGAACTGCCTTGTCCGCAACTCAGAGCCCACTATGGTGCTAATGATGAGCTGGGAGATGGGTGAGCAAGTTTGAAGGAATTAAGCATCCATCTAGCACCTTTACTATTGAGGTGGTTTCTGGACTTAAGCTGTTCCAGATCTCTTGGCCACAAGCACTTCAGAAGCAGTAAGTGAACACCATTCTTGCTTTAGTTCCCTCCTAAGAAGAGGATCGAATGGGGAGAAGGGTGCACATCTCACCTCTCCAATTCTTTCCTCTTTCTTAAGAGTAGGATCTTTTCCTTTCTAGCTGGATTAAGTAAGGATGTATATTAGTTACTTCGAAGAAGGGAGAAAACATGGCGTCTGACAACATTCATTCATCCAGTTAACATTAAGTAAGTGGCTCTTAAATATGCGAGGGGCTACGAGTTCAGAAAGGCTTCCCAGGTGGCGTTAGTGGTTAAAAAAAAAACCCTCTTGCCGATGCAGAGGACTTAAGAGACGCAGATTTAATCCTTGGATTTGGAAGATCCCCGGAGGGAGGAGGGCATGGCAACTTACTCCAATATTCTTGCCTAGAGAGACCCATGGACAGAGGAGCCTGGCAGGGGGTCCATGGGGTCACAAAGAGTTGGACACGACTGAAGTGACTAGGCACACATGCACACACATGAGTTCAGAAACAAGGACAACAGAGCCCTTGGCTATTCCCAGATCCCAGTCAACAGAAGACTCTCCTAGGGTCCTGTGCATCCACAGGTGGGTAGAGGGTCTACCCACTCCTAATGGGTTGGTGAGGGTCCTTAATCATCTCCTTAAGAATCTGAGAAGCCAGGCCAAAAAGGGTCCCATGACGGGGGCTTGACAGGATTCTGCCACCCCAGGGCCATGCCTCTAGGAGTGTGTCCCTTGTCCCCATGTCCATACAGAGAGTACATGGGGTGGCTGTGGGCTCTGGAGTCAGTTCTGCCCAGATCAGATCCAACCCCCTTACCTGGTTGTGTGTAACTTCAGGGCATTTACTTATCCTTGAAACGATCTTCCTCGTCTGTTGAAAGACACTGGTAGTATCTATCGCACAGGGTGGGCATGAGGCTGCAAGGAGCCACAGACACGACGACTCCAACAGCTGGTATGTAGTACGTGTTCACTGAATAGTTCAATCACTGTCCAGTAACAAGGGCCAGACAGCACATGTGGCTGCAAGAACCCTAGCCCCTGGCAGGGGGGCCAAGTCAGCTCTTCTGGGACCTGACCCTGGGCTATTCTCCCCTGTTCTCTGGCGGGGTGGGGGGGCTTGGGTGGAAGGCAGAGGGAAAGAGGAGCCAAGGATGGGTGGGACCCTGACCTGGCACTGTGCAAGATAGAGTCTTCTCCTGGTCAGGCAGGCTCACAGAATTCCCGAGGGCTTCTGAGTGCGCGCTCGGTCTCGGTTCCCTGAAGGCAGTCACTTGTCCACATCAGTCCCTTCAGCTCCTCCATGGGCTGCCCACCCCTCCTGCATATCTCTGGTTTGGCGGCTGTCTCATTCTGAGCGGGAAGCCCATGGGGAGGTATCTTTAACATCACCCCCCTCCATTCCCGCCCAGACTGGCCCCTCCTGCCCGTGTGGCCTGGACCTGGGGAAGGTAGACATGAGCAGCTCTTGGTGGGCATCTGGATCACCTCCTGGACCACCAGCCAAGACCCATCACCTGGGTCTTCTCAAGTTGGAGTGAAATGCCAGTCTCTCCCCTATTCTAACTGCAGGGGGTGAATCTCAGGCTCTTCCAAGGATCCCCCAAAACCTGTAGGTCTGACGGGTGGGAGGAAAGAGGAGGCATAGTCCTCCAATAACTTCCTCCCCAGAGTAACTTTCTCTCACAACCCTTTTCATACATCTGGTTTCTTGGCTGCATCCTGGCAGGTGCTGCTCAGGTGGGACCTTCTTCCACCTAGACTTTAATTTCCAGTTGGATGAAAAAGGTTCCCTGAGTGACTTTGATATCAGCACCCTGCTCTACCCACCCCTTCCCCAGTGTTCACACCACAGACAGGTCTACACGGAGAGACTAACCCTGTAATGTTTACAGAGAGGACGTGAGACTCCAATCTTCCTCCGACTCTGCCCCCTGAAAGTCTGAGCTGCCATACCTTGGGGACCCTCCACGTGGGCAGCTCTGAGGATCACACTGGCCTGGAGCCACTGCCCTTGATGCTCTGAATCAGAGCCACCCAGCTAGAGCTGGATTAAAACACCAGAGGAAATGTCTGAGGGTCTGGTCACAAAGAGTCGGATAGGACTTAGTGACTAAACAACAACACCCAGAGCCTGCAGAGCATGACTGGTCTCTCCATGGCTCTCTGTGACTGGCCCAGAATGGAGAACTTGACCCTGAACTGTAAACTGAATCATGGGCCCCCACGTTTTTTTGGCACCAGGGACCGATTTCATGGGAGACAATTTTTTCCACAGACAGGGGAAGGTAGGGGTGGTTTCAGGATACTTCAAGCTCATTGCATTTATTGTGCACTTTAGTTCTATTAGGGGCTCCCAGGTGGCTCAGACAGTACAGAATTTGCCTGCAAGGAGGGAGACCTGGATTCAATCCCTGGGTCAGGAAGATCCCCTGGAGAAGGGAATGGCTACCCACTTCAGTATTCTTGCCTGGAGAGTCCCATGGACAGAGGAGCCTGGTGGGCTACAGTCCACGGGGCTGCAAAGCATCAGACACGACTGAGCTACTTTCACTTAGTTCTATTATGATTACATCAGCCCCATCTCAGATCATCAGGCTTTAGATCCCGGGGGTTGGGGACCCTTGAACTAAATAGTTGGTCTTCCCCAGCTTCAGGCACTCTAAGGCCTGCCCTCAACCCCTCCTCCCCGACCCTACCCCGAGCACATACCCAGCTATGCAGAAAGCTTCCCAAAATACAATACGAGAGACTACACATGGCCCACTGAGCCCCTTGTCTATTCTCTTGCCATCTTCATAGAAAGGGGGAGAGGAATACTGGAAAAGCCAAAAGGCCAAAACATCCACAAAAGCCCAGAGCCAGTCCAGGCCACAGTTTTCACTGTGAATACAATTCTGACATCTCTAAAACTTGATTTATTTTAGGCTTGATGCCTTTGGCCACATATAAATTTTCATGGCTGCATTAATTTGTCTCGAAGGACTTGAACTTAGTAATTCTTAATAAGTCTTCAACCCACAAGCCAGGGTTTCGTCAGCTTGTGAAAGCTGAGCTCCCTTGTACTGAAACACTTATTTCTAATGTTTGCTTTTAACCAGACAGAAAAGGATGTTGAAGAACTCCCTTATTTTTCTTGGATGTCAATGAACTTCAGAGTGAAGACTCTGCTTTCAACTGTCAGCTAAATGCAACAGCTCCCTTCCCTTGGAACCAGAAATTGGATCACAAGTAAATTCCAACTTCTCTGGGAGTCTCCAGGGTCACTTGCTCTTCCCGACCTGGAAGACACGGCCCGACTGAAAGAGGCCCCATATGGAAGCCACAGGCCTTCCCTGGTGGCTCAATGGTGAAGAATCCACCTGTCAATGCAGGACACGCGGGCTCTATCCCTGGGTGGGGAAGATCCCCTGGAGAAGGAAATGGCAACCCAGTCCAATATTAGTGAAGTCACTCAGTCGTGTCCGACTCTTTGCGACCCCCTGGACTGTAGACTACCAGGCTCCTCTGTCCATGGGATTTTCCAGGCAATAGTCCTGGAGTGGATTGCCATTTCCTTCTCCAGGGGATCTTCCCAACCCAGGGCTCGAACCCAGGTCTCCCGCATTGTAGACAGACGCTTTACCGTCTAAGCCACCAGGGAAGTCCAAGTCCAATATTATTGCCTGGGAAATCCCATAGACAGAGGAGCCTGGCGGGCTACAGTCCACAGGGTTGCAAAGAGTTGGACACGACTTAGTGACTAAACAATAACAACACTGGAAGCCACGCAGATAAATTGAAGGATCCAATCAGTTCAAAGAAGCACTGTCTCCTCCCACTCCCAGGGCACTCAACACTTGAGTGCTACATGCAGTGGAACGTGCTTGGCTTTCTGCTAATAAAAGTGTGTGTTGTTTATTGCTGGCTTCTATTTCAGGCCCAGCCCAATTCAATGCAGGTGGGGAAATTGTGGATTCATTCATCCTCATGCTAATCTGTGTAATAACAATTTAAAAACAGCTATGGCTCCAGGAAGGTGTCTAACTATCCTATATCTTGCACAGGACCACTTTTCTAAAAAGAGTTGGACAGAGCAGATCTAGTTTACAACTGGGTTCAGGTGCATTTTTTTTTCTTTCTTTCCTTTTTCCTTCCTTCATTCCATTTTGTTTCCTTTCACAAAATGATGATTCCACTGATAGCAGAATGAGACAAATCTTTTCTCTTTTTCCAGGTAAAGACAACTTTCTTAAGTTCTGCACGCATGGGAAACTTACATTCCTTATGCAGCTCTGTTAAATGTCATGTTCCTAACTAGCCAGATATTTGATGCTTCAAACTCAGTTGGTGGAGAAGACCCTTGAGAATCCCTTGGATAGCAAGGAAATCAAACCAGTCCGCATAAAGGAAAGCAACTTTCAATATTCATTGGAAGGAAGGACTGATGCTGAAGCTGAAGCTCCAATACTGTGGCCGTCAGATGCGAAGAGCCAACTCATTGGAAAAGACCCTGATGCTGGGAAAGATTGAGGGCAAGAGGAGAGGAGGGCACAGAGGATGAGATGGTTGGATGGCATCACAGACTCAATGGACGTAAGTTTGAGCAAACTCTGGGAGATAGTGAAGGACAGGGAAGTCTGGTGTGCTGTAGTTCATGGGGTCGCAAAGAGTCAGACATGACTTAGCAACTGAACAACAATTTTGGAGGATAGAGATACACACATATGTGCACACATATGCACACATGTACATGCATATGAGTGTGCCTTCCTATGTAACAAGGAAGATACCTTCATCAACATGGACAGCTGTTTGCCTTTGATGAGAAAAGTAGCACCTGTGCCTGATGACCACTAGCATCCCTTTCAGCTCTGTAATTTGAGCAGCACAGCAAAACCCAGAATATTAAGAGGGCTGCACGAATAATATTTTCCCCAGAAGAGTTGTGAAAATGATACACCTTGCCAAAAACATGTCCACAGTCCCCTCTGACAATGACCTTCCTGCTCAGAGCCTGCATGTGGAGCACACACACAGCTCACACATTACATCTGGGGATAAACTATCAGTAATCAGGCTCAAGGACACAGCAAACGTGAGTGCACAGCAACACATGGGGCTTTTTATTGTCTCCTTAAAATGAAGCTGCAGGGAGAAGACTCCCTCTGGGTGTAAGCCATATCTTTGCAAATCTTCAGGGTGATGTAGATCTGTTCTTCCTCGCAAAGAGATTAGTGGGAAGAGGAACTGGATTCTGGGGTAAGAAATACCTGCTTGGAAGGACAGGGTTGGGCGGCTGACCAGAGAAGCTGAGTAGAAGCAGTGGGATTTAAGCGGGGGGGCAAGCCCCTGAGAGTGCGGGTTACAGGAGGGTATTGAGATTCTGTTCACTTCCTGTGGCTCCTGTAACAAATCCCTGGCGGCTTCAAACAATACAAATTTATTCTCACACGTTCCAGAGGCCACGAGTCCAAAATCAACGGTAGGGCTTCACTCCTTTTGGAGGCTCTAGGGGAGAGTCCATGCCCGTGTCTTCCAGCTTCCTGCGGTTCCCAGGGTTTCCGTGGCTGCCACATCTCTGCCCCTTACTCCTCCTGGCCTTCTCTTCTGTGTCAGCTTTCTCCCTCTGCCCTTCTCTTGTAAGGACACTTGCATTGGATTTAGCAGCAATCCAGGGTGATTGTAACTTGAGATCCTCAACTTAATTACAACTGCAGAGATATTTTTTCCAAACAAGGTCACCACTCACAGGTTCCAGGCATTAGAATGCGGACGTAGCTTTTAGGGGACCACCGTTCAATCCCAAGAAACCCTGACAGTATGGTAAGTCCCCTACATACAAACCTACAAGTTGTGAACTTTTAAAGATGCGAACCAGCAAGGAACCAGAACCTGTACCATCAACGTCAGGTGTGAATGAAATTGCAGCTTGCCCTCCGTCTCCTATGGCTAACGATCCTTCGGCTCCACCATCTCCCACCTCCTCTCCCTCCTCTAGTCAGTAACTCTTCCTGCCTGTTCCCTCGATGCCTGTACTGGATACCTGTTCAGCCCCTGTACGCTGTAGTAGTTGTTCTATTGTACTATTGTACTTTTCAAGGTACTGTATGATAACATTAAAAATGTTTTCTCTCTGTGTGTGTGTTTGTTTGTTTATATATTATTTGTGTGAAAAGTATTATAAACCTATTACGGTGGCTTCCCTGGTGGCTCAGTGGTAAAGAATTGCTTGCCAATGTAGGAGATGGGGGTTCGATCCCTGGGTCGGGAAGATCCTCTGGAGTATGAAATGGCAACTCACTCCAGCATTCTTGCCTGGAGAACTGCATGGACAGAGGAGCCTGGAGGAGCCTGGAGGACTGTAGACCATGGGGTTGCAAAGAGCTGGATACGACTGAGCACACACACACGCACTGTATAGCTGATTGTGTTAGCTGGGTACCTAGGCTGACTCTGTTGGACTTACCAACAAATTGGACTTATGCATGTCCTCTTGTGGAATGGAACTTGTTCATACGTGGAGCTTACTATATAGCAGAGGTGGGAGGTGAGGAACTCTGCATGGGGAAGGCACAGGAGGTCAGGAAGCAGTTGGTCATGCGAGGAGAAGACAGAGGGAAGCCTGACACTGTGAAGGGGACACAAAAAGGAGAGGAAGGGGACTCTGGGCCCCCATGGGAGCCCCACAGTCAACACCAGGACATCTGTATCCCAGGACCGGGAGGGTGACCATTGCTAAGCTCCACTGGATGCCTCAGTCAAAGCAGCCAGTCAAGTCAACAATGAAACTGAGAATCAAGAGTTCACGGCAGCCACCTGGGGACCATAAGCAGTCCCATTCTCAAATAATCCTTGAGACGTGGTGAGAGCCAACCCTGAGTAACGGAGTGGGGGCTGCTGAAGCCCCAGGGCTTTGTTTTGGATCCATCTGAATGGAGGCCTGGCAGGAATGACGGGGTGTGGTACTGGGGGCGGTGGTCCACGTATAGTGTAGACTGGTTCAGCTAGCTAATCAGGAGGCAAAGGGGCTGGTGTCCCTCCCCGAAGCCATGCGTGTCCTGTACCCAGTACCACCCCAGGGTTTGGGGAGTTTTCTTCTCCTGTCATTTCCTCCAGAACTGCCCTTTTTTTTTTCAAAAATTTTGTCTGTCTGTGTCGAGTCTTAGTTGTGGCATGTGGGACCTTCATTATGTCATGTGGGATCTTTCCTTGTAGCACACAGGCTCTCTAGCTGTGGCTCACGGGCTCTAGAGTTCACGGCTAAGTAGTTGCTGTGCCCAGGCTTAATTGCCCCGTGGCATGTGGGATCTTAGTTCCCCCACCAGGGATCGAACCCATGTCCCCTGCATTGCAAGGCAGATTCTTAATCACTGGACCATCAGGGAAGTCCCCCTCCAGAACTGCTCTAGACCCGTTTCAACAAAAGGACCAGAGGTCTGACATCTCTGGGGGATGCCACACAATAAATCATTCCCTTATTTTGCTCAGCTACCTGAAAGCCAGGCCCAGGCCCTCATTTCTAGGTCCCCAGCTAGTAGTTCATGCCTGCTGTGTGCCTTGGTGAGCTATTTTTAGCTCAGTATTCCAGGACCTAACCAAGATGGCCTGGGCCAGGACCAGCGTGTGACAGATCAGGCTTGAGATCAGCTGGCTCCCACTGGCTCCTGGCCTAAAGTTAATAGGGCGAGAAAGTCCCATTTGTACAGGGGAAAGCGAGGCCCATTTCCTGACTCACGATCAAGTGCCCCCCAAGCCTCACACACCAGTGTAACTGTGGTGTAAATGCACTCCTCACCAGGCTGGGTTTCTTCCAGAATGCACACTGATACATTCGTTTGCACACTGATTTAAAAAGTCATACAGTGCCTATCTGCCAGAAGGATATGAGGCAGTTTCCAGATGCCTGTGGAACTTCTCGGGAACTCAGAAGAGTCATTGTCTAGAAAAGCCATGGAGTCTTCAGTTTTAAGGAGGCTGTCCTGATGGCACTTTCAATGCTGCAAGCAAAGATGCCTGCCCTCATTAATTAGCGAAACACCTTCTTAACATTTCAAGTAAATAAAGTCCCTGTAGTTACCCGAGGAATAGAACCCACAAAATACAATGCAGGCATATGTCATTCATGTGGTGAGAAAGTGAGGTGGGATGCAGCCAGGTACCCTCAGGAGCCCACGGCCTGACAGCAGCCTCTAGTGACCCTGGCAGCCTCTGCACCCCCAGCAGGCTTCCTTCGGCCCCTGACCTCTTTCCCTGCTCCCATCCCTCTCCCACCCTCTAACCATGGCTTAAAGCTCCTGGTCACAGAAGGCCCAGGCCAAAGTCAATCTTGTGGGCAGTAAGCCTGCTCAAACCCAGGAAATATCACCCTCCATTCAAATTCATGCCTCTGAAAAACTTATGAAATAAAAGGCAAATGCTAAAACACTAATTATTTGAGGTGAGTTAATCAGATAGCTAGCTACTCTTCATAGAGGAGAAGGATCTCACTTGTTAAGCATCAGAAAGGTAGATGGGAAGGTTAGAAAGAAAGGATTAGCTGGAAAGAGCACTGGGATCTAGACATGGTGACGGGTTGTTTAGGGGCTATTAGCCAGCCAGGAACATCAGAAGGGCAGATGACTTAACCTCTGCAAGCTTCAATTTTCTCATCTACAAATGAAGATATTAAAAGCACCATTACATAAGATAATCTATGTAATGTATTTGGCATTATGCCTGGTTCCTGAGAGCTGAAAAATGTTCACAGAGACATCACTGTTGAAGTTATATTAATAATAATGATAACTGTTACTATTAGTAGAAGTAGTTGTAGCAGTCATAGCAGTGGTGGTGTATGGTGACCTGAGAAGGGATAGATTAAGCGGAACCCAAACTGAAAGTCATTAAATGAGAAGATGGGAGAGTAAATGAAGAAGTGGGTACAGGGTGTTAATACCAATCTTAGCTGTGTCTTAATGTTGTCTAGGGAGACATCCTGGCAAAGTGCTTTTTAGAGGCCGACACATAGGAACTCAAACCTTGGCTCTGAACTCAAACCTTGATAATGTAAGACTTTACGGAATCACTAAACTTTCTGGAGCCTCAGTGTTCTTATCTGTAAAATGGGAATAATCATACCTCGTGGAAATCATTTGTGTAACATAGATGCAACATACTTAATGTATCCAACACCCAGAGACTATGTCTTCTGTTTGTCTGGCCAAGCTTTTTCCCCTCCACATGGTGGTTGGCAGACTGCGAAATGAGAAACCCATCTGGAGAGCTGAGAATATGAGAATGAGCATTGTGGCTCTTTGTTAAGAGAAGAAAGATGTCACCAGCCCCCTTACAGCCTCCTCTCACTGGGGGAGCTGAAGGAATGTACAGTAGGGCTGCTAAATGTTAGAACTTGCAACCATTTTTAGTTATAGATGCAGCGGAATCATTCTGAATTCACTGATGTAATGTGCTATTGCAAGATGGAAGTCATCCAGTAAAAAGGAACCCCAAAATAGGATGCCATGGAAATTTAACTCTGAACATTCTGACTTTGTACCTTGACATAAATAAGACCCAGGAACATTTTCCTGCAAAAATTGAAGTTAATTTCTTAAAATATATAGATTTAATGATGGCAAATACCTTCCCATCATCGCTCCACAATATTTACGATTTGATCTGATTTACATAGAAGATATGTCATCTATGAGAGTCAAAACAAGTTTAGAAACTCTTCTCCACTTCAAATGTTACCTTCCCTGATGAAAATTTAATTACACTGAAAAAAGAATCCTCAAAATCACCTCATTTCTTTGCAAGGCAAAATGTTATGGCTTTGATGGCTTTATTACTTTTTTTCCTAAATTCACAGAATATACTTCCTCTCATGCAAAGTCATTCCCAAGACTTAGCTTTTAGTTCTGAAGGAAAACTAATAAGAATGTTGACATTTTAAGTGTACTTTCAGAAAACTCTGATTTATAATACTGCTCCTGACACTGATATGCAGTCGTATGTTATTAGTTACTTGAGTGTTTTCTATAATTATGGAAATGATGTTGACACTTTCTGGTAGGATGCTTACCATTTACTATTTTGTCATTTGCAGAGTTCTGCAATGGATCAGATCACCATGTTCAAGCTGGACAGCTGTTAAAGGGCTCTTTTCTCTTGCTGTTTTCTTTGCCTGTCATGCTCAGTCCAATGCTCTGTGCAAGAGACTATTCAATATACTTCTCTCCTTCTCTTCCCACAGACTTTTTATAAAAATAATAACCAAGTTATGGTCACTGACACTGTGAAGCACATAGTCAAATAGGGGGAGAGGGATTTCCTTGGTGTCCAGTGGTTAAGAACCTGCCTTCCAATGCAAGGGATGTGGGTAGATCCCTGGTCGGGGAACTAAGATTCCACACGCCCCAGGGCAACTAAGCTTATGTCCTGAAACTACTGAGCCCAAATGCCACAACTAATACTCGGTGCAGCCAAAAATAAATACTAAAAAATAGAGGCAGATACAGGTACAGGTCAGGTACAGGTCTGTAGATTACAATGTAGGAGACAAGGGTTATAACAAAGGTACAAATGATTGCCAGGACAGAGAAGACAATGGCTAACTTCCCAGATGAGAAAGCTTTACAAATAAAGTGATCTCGAATTTGTCTTGCCATTTCAGCAGGAGTGTGGTGAGTGCAGGAGTGAGGAGAACCACCCAGGCAGGTGCAGAGGCATGTGGTTGGGAAGGAGGAGGAGGCCAGGATGCCTGGAACATAGGGTATATGAGTCTACACATGAGATGAGAGGCAACTGATGGCACATACTGGGGATCATTAGTAAAAGCTCTGAAAGCCACATCTGAAAAAGTCACCTTTACACTGTAAACAGTGGAGCCCCAGAGTTCCTCAAGCAAAGGTGGGATCCATCTTTTCAGAACATAACCAACATGGTGTGGAGGACAGACAGGGGCAGAGCCTCTCTGTTCAAGTGGTGTGGCCCAGAACGGTATGTTCTTTCAAAGTCGCAGAAGGGAAAACAATCTCCCTCCATCTCAATTATGCTTAGCTCAAGTAGAAAATCATTCAGTTGTTGCCGGATGGCCCTTGAGAGGATGGAAAACATAAATACAGTGTCCTAATGAATTCTCGGAGGCATTGGAAGAAAACAATGTGATCAAAGTGGTGGCTCCCCCACCGAACGGCCCAGAGTGCCCTGACCTCAAGCACGTTGTTTACTGCAAAGGGACATGGTTCCACCACCCTCTGCATGGGGACAGGACCGGCCACACCTCTGCCACTCCCTGATGTGAGGACATGGTCCTCCATCCCTCTGCCAGACCCACATGTGGGGATGAGCCCTGCATGCCTCTGTCACATTGTGTTTGAGGAGAGGCATGGCCTCCCTGGTGGCTCAGAGGGTAAAGAATCTGCCTGCAATGCGGGAGACCCGGGTTCAATTGCTGGTTTGGGAAGATCCCCTGGAGGAGGAAATGGCAACCCACTCCAGTATTCTTGCCTAGAGAATCCCATGGACAGATGAGCCTGGTAGGCTACAGTCCATGAGACTGCAAGGGTCAGACATGGCTGAGCAACTAAACTACCACCGTCAATTAAGTGTACACACCACAAAACCAACAGGTATTTAAGTGTCCTGGAGAGCATGTGTTTCCAAGGGACTTTATTTGCTACACCTGAGACAAGGGTTTCCCTGGTGGCTCAGAGAGTAAAGCATCTGTCTGCAATGCAGGAAACCCGGGTTTGATCCCTGGATTGGGAAGATTCCATGGAGGAGGAAATGGCAACCCACTCCAGTATTTTTGCCTGGAGAATCCCCATGGAAGGAGGAGCCTGGCGGGGCTACAATCACAAAGAATTGGACACGACTGAGTGACTACACACTCACATACAGCCCACTGCAGCTAGGCCAGGTCCAGGTATGTAGCCCTGAGGGATCAGCTGTTCTCAGTCCCATGACTGCCCAGGTTACAGAAATGGGCACAAAAAGCAGTTGTGGAAGGGAGTGAGGGGAGAGGTCTAGCTCAGATTTTCTGAGGGGATCATGATGGTGAAGGAGGGATATTGACAAAGGAACAAGGTGAGAAAGGCTTAAAATGAATGAAGTAATAGATGGATGAATATCTGAATAAATGCATAATAAATCAGGAGTTAGAATAAAGAAGTAAAAAAAAAAGCTTAAAAGTAAAGGAGAAGGAAATACAAGAGAGGGAATAGTTTTAAAAGTAAGGAAGAAAAATAAAGTGAAAAGGAAGACACAGCAGAGAAAGAGCTGACATAAAGAGGAAAACATCGTGAGTGATCCTTTTGTGTGTGTATACAAATATATGTATATATATATATTCATTTTCTTAAGAAGCTTGTTAAATCCTTCACGCTTCTGAATGTTCTGATGAGTAGTGTTGAGTAGATGGAGAAACCATAACTGGAGCCTCCGAAGAGACCATCTTCTCCTTTTCCCTCTTCCCAAACCATTTGCTCAGTGGTTAATTAGGTTTATCTTGAGGAAAGCTGCACATGTGAGAAAACATTAACTACATGTGACCTGTCTGGTCTAACACAGGTCTGTCTGTATCACACAGTTTCTCCTGGGGGTAGGGATGGGAAATCACGGTTTCTAAATCTTAAGAAAGCAGAGAGGAGGAGATTTGTGGTAAGTGAAAATCTCCAGAGGATTCTGAGGTGTCCAGAAGCTTTGCTGGGCACTCCGGGAAGGCAGCCCCTAGTGCCAGGGTTGGACCACTCCAGTTACCAGAAGTGCAGGTGACAGAGCTCCATGGAAACTGGTGGTTCCAGCAGACCTAGAGAGTCACAGGTGCTGACCATGGGTTTTGTATATCCTCACCCAGAGACCATGGCAACCGGCAGACACGTCCCCCCCACCCCAACCGTGGCACAGGCCAGCAACAAGGCCTGCGCTGGGTTTGGGGACAGCCCATGCATGGGTGCACCAACCCCCCACCCTGGACAATCATCTAGCTAAAGGGCAGCTACTTTTCTTCAGGACACAGTGAGAACAATCCTCCTTCCCAGCTTTGGGAACGCGTGAGAGTGCAGAAGAACAAAGGTGGAACGTGCAGGCAAACAGCCCTGGGTAGAAAATGAAGGCCTAAGGAGCCAGTGTGCTCAGTGTGGGTGCGCGGGGCAGCCCTCTAATGACACCCCAAATTCACAGCTCTGTACTGAGCATACCCAACAACAGGAGCCCTGTGCTCAGAAAGCTGCTAACACACCAAGCCCCTCATTTGCAGCCCAGAGTCTGCTGGCGCTGACCTTTCACAAATAAGAAGGCAAAAACGTGCAGTAATATTATTTCAGTGGGGACACTGATTTCTGCTCCTGCGTCCCAATTTAAGGAGTCATAAGAAAGAATGGTCGATTTTAGAAATTTAGAAAATTAACAGGTCTGTGAGAGCTCTGAGTGCGGCTCAGGATGGGACCGAGGGAAAAGATGGGCAGTTTTAAGTGGTGCTCTTACCTTTTTGTCACTCAGGCCGGAAACCTGGTCCACATACTCCTCTTGGATCATGAAGGCAGCTAAGTTGGCAGTGTAGCTGGCCAGGAAGATGACGGCAAAGAAGGCCCACACAGACACCATGATCTTGGACGTGGTACCCTTGGGGTTCTGCACGGGGACGGAGTTGTTAAACACCAGACCCCACAGTAACCAAATAGCTTTGCCGATGGTGAAAGATGGGCCACCTGGCTCTGGTGGGACAAAAAGACAAGGACAGAAGGTCAAAACAGACTCACCAGTTCCATTTAAACCTACAAGTACATAGGCTGATAAATTCTTGCTCAGACTGGACACCAGCCAGTGAAGCCCCAGCCCTTTCATAGGTGGCTTTTTCAGTTGAGAGTTCATGTCTCACTTCTTCTGGGGCCCTCCGGAAGGCAGAAGAGAAAAACCAGAGACCTGGGATGTGTGGGGGATCTCACTTCAACCGATGACCATAACTCAACCAGGACAATGGAAGAGCCAGCTTTCTGCCTTGATGGATGGAAGACCATTAAGATCCCATCAAAACTGAGTAACAAAGGCAACCATCCCACTGTGGTCACCTTTGCATTCTCATTACTGTTCTTCATAAAATTTATATCTATCAAGAAAGCAATTAAACTTCAAAGAAGATGAGCAAGAACCATGCAGGGTCTTTTCTGCCCATTGGTCACAGACCTCCTCCAATTTTATTCACTGACACTGCTTTGAATGCAGTTGATCCTGATTTTTCTGGAGTGGCTTCTAGCACTCAGCATTCAGTCTTTCAAAGAAATCTTGACCTCACTCCCATGCCAAGGTTGCCTTCAGCAGGGCCTGCGTTTTGTTCTTACAAGAGAACACCGGGAGGCCCAGAGAATGAGCCGCAGATCCCTGGCTTGGCCACATGAATCTAAAGGCAGAAAGGTAAGCTGTCTTTGTCCTCCACCCAAACTTTATGTAGATCATGCAAGGCTTCTGCCCATAAATTTATTGTGACCTCTCTGCTTTCTCTGCTTGGCAATGGTGAAACTTTGCCTGCTCCCTGCATCTGCTGGCAGCTCCTCTGCTTCAGAAACGAACATCTGCACACACAGTTTTACAGCACATTAGCACAGGTCTTACGATGCTTTCTGCGATCCTTTGAGCATCTGCTCTGCCACCTAAATCATCAGTGACTAAACATGTTAGGCCTAAGATCTAACTGCGCACACACATCTCTGTGTGTGGACCTTATCTCATGGAGCAGATGCATATTGAAAGAGTTGTGTCTAAATCAAAGTTTTGTACCTGTAAGATGCCCCAAGGGGACTTGATATTTAAAGTGGCCCTATGTTGAATTCCTTGGTGAAGACAAGCATCCTTTGGTAAAGTGAGTCATTGTAAGTTCTTGCTCTGAATTTGGTGTCTGAATATTTGCCGCTTTGATTTTCTTTGCGGGTCGGGGAGGGTACATGCTGGCTTCAGTTCTTAACATCGCCAACATATGTAGGTACTCTTGTGCTTCTCCAATGTCTCACTTGTTACTAATTGGGATGGGGAGTAGTCACGGCTTTTGGGTGACCTTCTGGCACAAGCTGGAAGCACTTGACTATTCTGTATGGTGGAGACGTTCAAATTTCTAGCCCAGAATGCACACCCCAGATGAGAATGTAGGTGTGTACCTGGAAATCCTTCAGCACAGGAGTGGTTCATAGCCTGGACTGTGAATTCAGCAGAAGCACAAGGGGAGCTTTGACAAAATATTGCTGCCTGACACCCCATCCCCAGAGATTCTTATTACATTGGCATGGGGTGGAGTGGTTATTCTAACATGCAACCAAGGTAGAGCACTGCTATTTTGAAACATATAGTGGTTTGAGTCCCACTCTGGACTTGAATATTGAATATTCAGAATATTGGAATGCGAGGTCTTTGCATCTTTGTCTTTTAAGTGCCCTATAGTTAATGTATTAAGAATCTCTGCTCTTTGAGGCATAATTCCAGGATAAAGTTCACGTTGTGGATGGGAAAAGACTCAGAGAAGGCATATTTCCTAATCCTGGGGTTCTCAGGAAGTTTTAGAAGAGATATTTAGAAGAATCCCACAGCCCCCCTTTGGAAATCCCAGTAAACTTTGTGTGAAGTCTCACAAATGCCTTAAACACATGGGTGGACCTTCATAGCCAGGAAGATGGATGCACCATCCTCAAGAGTAGCTGTGGGTGAGAACTGTTATCTCCTGGCCATTTTATTTAATACCCAAATCTCTACCTCTTGACAGAGTGATGTGAGCTGTGGACACATGCTGTAGAGACCAGAGGTGATCCTTTGGCTGTGGAGAATTCTTTCAGTCACAACTACCCTGGCATGTACCCTGGGGTGACCTATTTTTTTCTTTTCTCTCTCTCTCTCTTTTTTTTTTAACCATTCTAGATGTTTTATTCTCTGAATTTGGAAAATTGTGAAACTAATTCTAGCCCTTGCTTTTCCATGATTCAGTCCACTTTTTTTCTTATTCTTGATACACGCATCTCATCTGCCTTGTTAGCCCATCTGATCAGACAGACTGCTTATCACAGCCTAAGGTTATCACAACAGTTTGCTCTAACACGGTTATGTTACACGTATCTCCTGCCAGCTCTGCCTCACTCTCCCAGGGGTGGAACTGGGCTTGGGGTCAGGCTTAAGCCGGGGAGGGGACATACAGATTCAAACTAGCATCTTAATTGGAGTCTTTCTAACAAGTCACCAAGAGGACGACCCAGAAGACTGGGGGTTAGGGAGGAGGCAGACAGCAGGTGACGGGCACAGAGATTCAGGGCCGGGAGCTAGGCAAAGGCAGACATGCAGCGGATACAGCCGCCTTACCTCTGCCGTCAGCGAGGCACCTGTTGTAACCCACGGGGCTAAAGTACTCGAAGACAAAGACGGCCACGGCCGAGACGATGAGGAGCATCACAAACATCATGACCCACACGTCAGCGCTGAATGGCTCTGGGGAAGGAGAACATCAGTACTCGCGGTTAGAACAGAACGAACGGGTCCTGATTTAGTCACGTCTTCCTTCACTCCGGGCCGGGCGTCTCTTTGGGAAACACAAACCACAGGTGTGTGCTCCTTTCAGAGAGCCAGGGCCTGGGTTAGGGAGGAGTAAGGGGCTGTGTCTGACCATTTCCATTCCCCTGATAGGCACGTGGAAATTTATTTTCTTTCAGACACGTGAGGAGGACAGCCTCTTGCCTGTCCTTTTTGAGACTGTAGAGATAGTTTCTGCCACAATTAGACCGATATCTGGTTTTTTGGTAAACAGTGGAACTAGAATAAGTATTGAGGTGGCCAAAAAGTTGGGCTTGCCAGTGGCTTAGTGGGAAAGAATCCGTTTACAGTGCAGGAGCTACAGGAGATGCAGGTCTGATCGCTGGGTTGGTAAGATCCCCTGGAGGGCACGGGAACCTACTCCAGTATTCTTGCCCGGAGAATCCCAAGCATAGAGGAGCCTGGCGGGCTACAGTCCGTAGGGTAGCAAAGAGTCAGACTGAAGCAACTGAGCATGCACTCATGTGGCCAAAAGGTTCGTTCTGATTTTTCCATACCATCTTACAGAAAAAAACGAACTTTTTGGCCAATCCTACACTAGACATGGAGTAAGTGAGTTCTGTGGGATCCACTTTTGGTTTACACCCTCATCTATACACCCCACAGTGGGACCTAGGAAAGCTTTCATTTTCAAGCCTTGTGGCCAAGTTCATTCTCAACAAACTCAGTCACTCTTGGAGGCTTGAACTGGTTCAGTAATACTTAAGTACAATGACTGACTCCCTTGCCTCCTTGCCTCACTTCTCTTAAACTTTCCTGCCTAGATTGACTTTTTCAACGTGCTTGGATATGGTATATTTTATTAGATATCATTAGTGTATGAGACTATGTCAATGTTAAAAAAAATCAATCTAAATTAAATATCAGTATCTACAACACTGGGAATCTAGCAAATAACAGAGGAACATGATAATTAACAATACAAGCACAATCTAGTTCTTATTTCCGGGTGACAGGGTTGATGGGACAAGACCAGGCAAGATAGCAGGAATGTTGTACACTTGCTTTCTTTAATTTCTTTAATCATTTTTGGAGACTCTTTTCCAGCTGATCTAAATCTCTCTGGCTCAGAGGTATCCAGTAATTGAACACTGAATTCCAGTAGATCTCTCTCTGGAGGCCTGTGAAAAGGGACAATCACTCTTCTGTCCCACAATACAATGCTTCCTCAATTGTGCCTCAAAATAGTTCTGGCCTTTTATAGCTGTCACATCACATTGTAAACTCCGAGCTAAGTGAATTAACATGCTGTTTTCTCCATCTTCCAAGTCATTAATAAAGATGAAACTGAAAAGGGGGAAAATGGACTGGAAATTCAAAAATATTTCCTTAACTTTAAAATCTACTTTACTTTTGAACTCTGAAGGGAATTATAACAGCCTAGTCACTTAATTAATTTAAAAAGAACCTTGATAAGGCACACTCCAATTGTGAAATGCAAAACCTTTCAGTGGTAGCCAGAGATGTGAGGGTGGAAGGTACATTTCAAAGCCTCTAGACAGTAGAGTCAAACCAGTCAAGCCTAAAGGAAATAAACTCTGACTATTCATTGGAAGGACTGATGCTGAAGCTAAAGCTCCAGTATTTTGGCCATCTGATGCTAAGAGCTGACTCATTAGAAAAGACCCCAGTACCAGGAAAGATTGAGAGCAGGAGGAGAAGGGGATGGCAGAGGACAAGATGGTTGGATGGCCAACCATCCAACTCAATAGACATGAATTTGAGCAAACTCTGGGAGATAGTGAAGGACAGAGGAGCCTGGCATGCTGCAGTCCATGGGGTCGCAGAATCGGACACAACTGAGCAACTGAACTATAAAAAAGTGGAGTAGAAACCCTCTCCTCCTTGGTTCTGAGTGACTGCAATCCTACTCCAATCTCACTTTGCCCAAGATTAGGGAATAACTGAGTAAAAGCACTGTCTCTAGGCTTTCCCCTCATTAGGCCCAGGGTAACTTTCAGTACATAAAACACAAAAAATATCTGTACTGGTCTACACAACTTAGTTTCTATCTGCTGCTGCTGCTGCTGCTAAGTTGCTTCAGTTGTATCTGACTCTGTGCGACCCCATAAACGGCAGCCCACCAGGCTCCGCCATCCCTGGGATTCTCCAGGCAAGAACACTGGAGTGGGTTGCCATTTCCTTCTCCAATGCATGAAAGTGAAAAGTGAGAGTGAAGTCACTCAGTCGTGCCCGACTCTTCGAGACCTCATGGACTGCAGCCTACCAGGCTCCTCCATCCATGGAGTTTTCCATCACATAGTTTCTATGGTTCTTTAATAACAGCCCTTTCATTATGGATTATTATATGTATTTTACAGAGCAGTAAACTAAGACTCAACGGTCCCAGCCCTTTGTAAGTTCATACTCAGAAGGTGGCAGGGCCAGGTTATAAACACTGAGGGCTTCTGAGGGCAAAAGTCTGTGCTTTTCCATTTAAAATCACATCTTAGTCCCAGCCCACTGGACTGGTTCCTGATTTAGGAGTTGAGCTCCGAAAGGGCCCGACATGTACTAGAATACAGGCTGCAAGGGCAGCCACATCTAAACCTTAATCCTGGATCTGCTCCTTACTAGCTGGAAGACTGCTGGAAAATTACATAAATGAGATTCAGTTTCCTAAGCCATAAACTGGGTATGTTAATAGTGCCAATGAAATAATATAATCGAAATTGGAAAAGCGATGCCTGGGCCTTCATATAATAAGTGTTCAATAAATATTGACTGCTCTTACTCTTGTAATTAACTGACTGTTCCTCCTCCACACACACACACACCCCGCCTGGCATTTCTATGTCATCCTAGAGCTACACTGAAGTGTCACTGGGTCTACTAGTTCAGAAATTAAGGTTAGTGCTGGGCTGACAAGGTGAGAATTACAATATGGTTTATTTGTATTTTTTAATGTTTCATTTACCCTTGTAAAGGAGAAAAAGCAAATAAAATAGGTAAAATTGCTCTGAGGATTAATATACATGGTGTGTGCTATCCAATAACATTTCACATAAAATTGGCAGGGCGAGAATCGCTTTACTGTAAGAGGTTAGTTGAGAAATCTGAGTAATTTTAGAAAAATTCTCTGGAATCTGTAACTCTGCCTTGGAGTATGTTCCTTCAGTAATTTCCCCCAGATTGGAGCTGAAAGAAGTGTTAGTCATTGTCTATTCCAATATCCACACAAAAAAGTATTATGCCCTTTAGACAGACGGTGACTGGCCCAAGGGCCTTCAGCTTGTTTAGGACCAAACCAGCTTCCTATCTCCTAGCCAGTGGTCTGTTTTCAAGGTGACATTTTATTTTCCAATCTCTTGCTCTCACAGTCCCTGCAAAAAAATATGGAGTATGAGCTCACAAAAGACCTCATCTAATTGAAATCTTGGCCTCACCTCATCCAGTCTTATATCATATGGAAGGCTTTTGACACATAAGTGATGCTGGAGAGTGAGGTGCAGGTTTCTATGGAGAAGGGTGGGGGACAGGTTAGGGTCAGAATAGCTTGATTTGGCAGCCTCTGAAAATTAATATGAAGGCAGAAAACCATTTTTTTTTTGGTAGCACTGAGCTCCATTCTTGAAGATAATTTGAAATAAATAGGTATTTGAATGATATCCAGAATTAGAAGTTATTAAAACAGGAAGCAGCTTCAGAGATCAGCTAGTCAAAATGCCTTCTTCTACAGATGAAGGCTGAGTGCCAAAGACCTGATGCTTTCAAATTGTGGTGCCTGAGAAGACTCTTGAGGGTCCCTTGGACAGCAAGGAGATCAAACCAGTCAATCCTAAAGGAAATCATCCCTGAATATTCACTGGAAGGACTGATGCTGAAGCTGAAGCTCCAGTATCTTGGCCACCTGATGCTAAGAGCTGACTCACTGGAAAAGACCCTGCTGCTGGGAAAGATTGAAGGCAAAAGGAGAAGGAGGTGGCAGGGGATAAGATGGTTAGAGAGCATCACTGACTCAGTGGACATGAATTTAGGCAAACTCCGGGAGATAGCAAAGGACAGGTAAGACTGGCCTGGCGTGCTGCAGTCCACGGGGTCAGGAAGAGTAGCACGCAACCTAACACTGGACAGCAGCAATAATGGATGAAGAAACTGGGTCCCAGCAGGGAGCAAGCTTGTTCTAGGTTAAATGACAGGAAGTGGCAGGAGTGAGACTTAAGTAGGATCCCTTGCTTCCGGTCCTGCATTTTTTGTTGTTGTTGTTTTTTTTAATAGAGAATGATGCCTTCCAATTTTTGAGGGTGTTTTTCAGTTTCCATGTTGGAGAAAGATGAGGTCCCTGCAAGGAAATTGAGGGAATTTTTGAGGGAAGCTCCTGGCAAACCAGCTCCTGACTGAGAGAGCCTGGCCTGTACCTCTTCCTCATTTCCTCTACCTGTCCCTGCATCCATATTCTTCACACCTGCAAGCCCATCACTCACCTAAGAAGGCAGAAGGTGAGACGGTCCCATTGCTGCGTGACACCATGACGCTGATGCCAGTTTCTATGAAGGGCACGGAGAAATCGACCACCTCCGATCGCTCCTCATTGATGGTCAGCGACCCCACTGCCATGTAGGCCCTCTTCATGACCACCTGAGGAAAAAAGGTGCAAGGCTCCAGTTAAGAGTGCCCAGGGAGGTGAAGGGTCAACATGGGGAAAATATTCTGGGCCCTAGAGTGCTTCCCTTTGTATAGTGGGAACAGTACATTTCATTTACAGTCATCCCTCAGTGTCCCCAGGTACCAATACCTGCTGTGGATACAACACCTGAGAATCTTTAAGTCCCACAGTCAGCCCTCCTTATCTTCAGATTCCACCAAGTGCCGCAAGTAAACAGGACAGGATCTGTGGCTGGCTGAATCCCAAGATGCAAAACCCACAGGTAAGGAGGGCCGATGATGTATTTATTGAGAAAAATCCATGCATAAATAGAGCCACACAGTTTAAACCTATGTTATTCAAGAGTCAACTATACTATTTTGTATTTTCTAGATAGCTGGGGGGCGAAGGGGGGCGGGGAGGTTCCCTGGTGGCTCAGTGCTAAAGAATTCGCCTGCCAATGCAGGAGACGAGAGTTCGATCCCTGGGTCAGGAAGATCCCCTGGAGAAGGAAATGGCAACCCACTCCAGTATTCTTGCATTGGAAATTCCATGGACAGAGGAGCCTGGCAGGCTACAGTCCATAGGGTAGAAAAGAGTTGGATATGACTGAGCAGCTAAACAACAACAGCAGGAAGCTGCTGTATAGTGTAGGTAGCTCAGCTTAGAGCTCTGTGATCACCTAGAGGGGTGGGATGGAGGGTGATAGGGAGGCAGAAGAGAGAGGGGATACAGGTTTACATATAACTGACTCATGTTATACAGCAGAAATGAACACAATATTGTAAAAGCAGTTATACGCCAATAAAAAAATGCTGATTGTGAAATAAGCATTTTTTATATTGGATGAAATAAATGAAACATGGAAACGGCCCTTAACTCCTGACACTCACCTCTCCAATCATACCATTCCAGGTTCCATTGATTTTCTTCCCGTGCTTGCCGTTGGTAACCAGGTAAAGATCATAGGTGAACTTCACAGATTTAGAAATCTTCTTAAGGATATCAATACAGAACCCCTTGCAGCACTTTTTGATGTAACCTGGCTCCTCATCTGTTTTATTTCTAACCGGGTAAAGAAACAAAAAACAACAAAAACCAGGCTTTTATACAAGAGGCAAAATATTACCCTTTGCCATTAAAACTCCAACCACAAAGCAGGCACCCCTTCACAGCTCGGCACAATTTATATCAGGCCTGAATGAAGACATAAATCAGAACACAGGACTAAAATAATCTCATTATCTCATCACACTGGACCATGTTTTCTTATAATTTTCAATGTTCCTTTGAAGTATAAAATGCATCAGGAAAGTACAGATATCCCAGCACCTTAGAGGCCTCTTGATCTCCCTTCCAGACCCTTTCCACTCTCGCCAAAAACGAACCATTATCCTGACTTCTAACAATATAAGATTAGTTTTATCTATTTCCCAAAATGTTTCTAAATCTCACAATGTCAGGACATGCTGACCGGAAAAAAACATCTTTCAAAGCCAATGTAAATTTAAATCTCCATGAACTTGAATCTCATGGAAACCCAGGCAAAGCCTCAGAAATTGATAACAGTAGTTTAGCAGCAATTCTCCCGGGTCATGATCTGGATAGAACCAGATGCCAGGCCACAGGGCTGCCAGAAACCCCATCACTTGACAGTACCAGGATTCAGACATGGCGCCCAGTCGATTCTGTGCCTCGGGTCCCAGCCTGGGGCCAACAGCTGGGGCCAATCTGACTGTCCTGGGCCCCACTCCCTGCCCAGAGCCCCGGGGAAGGTGACATACTCAGAGATGATGCGCTTTTGGCAGGGGACCGTGTTCCTCATGCAGGTTCCACTCAGAGGGTCCACGCTCTCCACAATGACGAATGGGGCTTCCTCCAGTGTTACGATGCTCAAGTGGTCATCCTCCTGCTCTTCTGTCTCAGGACACATTCGGGGCCACACGTAGTACTTCATCTGCAGGGACTTGTCTTTCCACTTCCCTACCTGCACAGGGGTAAAGGAAAGACTCAGAAACCACTGGCAGAGACAGGGTGGCCTCTCCTCGCATCACCCAGTCAGCTGTTAAACGAAGGTGAAAGATGCTGGCTTTGTCCATAGTAGAGAGACGGATCCTCCTTAGACCATGTGCTCAGCATGCGAATACTGTGTCTGGATCTAAGGAAGGCTGCTGCTGCTGCTGCTGCTGCTAAGTCGCTTTAGCCATGTCCGACTCTGTGCGACGCCATAGATGGCAGTCCACCAGGCTCCCCCATCCCTGGGATTCTCCAGGCAAGAACACTGGAGTGGGTTGCCATTTCCTTCTCCAGTGCATGAAAGTGAAAAGTGAAAGTGAAGTCACTCAGTCGTGTCTTAACTCTTTGTGACCCTATGGACTGCAGCCTACCAGGCTCCTCCGTCCGTGGGATTTTCCAGGCAAGAGTACTGGGTGCCGTTGCCTTCTCCGTCTAAGGAAGGCAGGATATTCATTTACTCATCCATGTACAAAATGTGAAAAGAGGGCCTACTATTGCTGGATACGCTGCTAAGCCCCACGGCTCAAAGAAGCCCTGCCCTTCATCAAGCTCACACGGAGTGAAGGAGTCAAAGTGTAATCAAATGTTTACGGTGCCCAGTGACAAGTGCAAAAACTGATGCCTGCCCAGTGCTGGGAGGAGGCCAGAGCTGCCTGCCTAGAGTGCCTGCCGGTGTTTTCTCCTTAACTGTAGTGAGGAGTGGGATGATGAGAGCAGAGTGTACTTCTGGAAAGGTCAACAGAGCGACTGGAGCAAATAATCCAGAAGGATGTGTTTTGGGCCGTGCCAGAGGTCCAGGGGGAAGCCATGTGGACAACTGGGTGGGTCTGAATTGGAATAAAACAGTGAGTCAGGATGAAAGACTAGAGCACAGCTTGCCTGGGGACAGGAGTGTGGTCGTGGGGGTGATGAGTGTCACAGGTCAATGCAGATAGCACCTGCTGGACTGGGTGGGTGCCCCAGGGGGAATCAGAGAGGTCTCTCTGTGAGCTGTCACACGTGGCCGTGTGCCCCCATATCACACACTCCAGCATAAAGATGGGTGCCCCTGGCATCAGGCACATGGTGGCCCTGCTGCCAGGCACTGGGAGAAATGTGTGGGTTCCATTCCTTTATAAAAGAGCCATTCATTCCTGTTTTTATAATAAAATCTGCACACCTTGTTGGTAAGATTCTTGCTCTCACTCTATCATTGAATTTACTGAAGAAAAAGGAAACACCTTTTAATTTTCTATAACCAAACATCTTCAATTAGCGCCAGGAATTATAGATGGCAAGTTCCTGCATTTTCTCAATCTATAATTTGCTCCATGCAGCAAAGCAAATTAGTAGCACAGGTGAGGCTCCAAAACTACGGAACGACTTAATTTACGAATCTCGAAAACCAACAAGGAGCAATAAATGGGCAGGACTGCATACACTTCCAAGCAAATGGGCTTAGATTCCACATTAATACAAAACTCAAAGTCACTGCTTTGTTTCTGCGTTTGTCTTCACCTCAGTTTCTACCCAGTGCCTCCCTGCTGCTGCTGCTGCTGCTAAGTCGCACCCCTAGCTGTGGTCTATACCTCCCCCGAAAATGTCTGGTGGGTATTGCCTACTTTCATGCCCAAGTTAGGCTGTATAGCCACTGCCTCTGTTCTCCTGTGTCAGCTAGCATGGGCAGTGGCTTTGTGACCTGGCCTCTCTTGTTTGGCATTAACTTTGATGCTCGTTTTCTTCCAAGAATGTCAGCCACGTTTCACATCTGTTCAGAATTAGGCCCTGAAGCAAACATGGCTTCCCTTTACACATCTAGTCTCTTCCATACTGCTGGTCCTGACTTTGGTGCAAGTTTGTCTTTCTCCATATTGCTAAGACTATTCATTTCTAAAATGAAAATGTCCAAATAGCTTCATATTGCTAAGACCACTTATTTCTAAAACAAAAATGTCCATGTAGAGATCTTAATAATGTCTTTTTTGTGTGATATGGGGGAGGTAGGGCTTGAAGAAGGGAGGCCCCAGCCCTGGGGGGCTGATGACATTGGGTCATGGCCCTGTCCAAGCAGCCCTAGTTACCCCAGTGGCCAAACTGACATTTTCTGCATGTTCCATTATGTGAAAAAGATTGGGAAGCCCCAAAGTATCTATTTTTATTTTTTCACTGCTGCTGTGTTACCCCAATAGTCTCCCTGAATTTTCTCCTTTAAACCCAAATGTATTCTCTTCCATCTTTATTGCTAGTCCAATGATCTGGAAGCCTATTTTGGGATCACTGTGAGCAACATCAAACCTCACAAAACGTGTTGCTAGCATCCACCATGGACACTGCTGCCAGATGGATCTTCTTAAAACATCGTATCATCATATAATTCCTATTCAAAAATTTCAACAGCCTTCCACAACTCTCAGGATTGTGTCCAGGCTTCTCACCTAGATGGTTGAGGTTTGGGCATTGAGTCTAATCTATCTTGGTACTGTTAACTTCACTATTCTGAAACATACATCTCTTGTTAAAATCAGAAAAGGAAGTCAGTTTAGGAAGTTCACATAGATTAATCAGGAACAAGTTTCAACAAGTTGTCTGCATTTTCTTTTCTGACAGCTTTGCTGTATCGGTGAAACAAAAATGCTGCAGACATAACATGCTGGCAAGTTTTCTCATGAAACTTGTGAACAAGAAGGAATATAATACAGATCCTTATATACTTGATAGATTTGAAAGGAGTCTAAAATCTATACCCAAGGAGAAAAAAAAAATACAAGATCGTTTAATGAATCAATGCTAACACAGAAAGAGGTCTCTAGCAAATAACACAGAAAGAGGTCTCTAGCAACATGTCTGGAGACTCTGTTTTTAGAAGTGGCCTGTATAGTGTTTCAGAAAACAAAATAAAAGTCATGCTCACCCAGTTGCAGATAACACAAACTAGAATGGATAGAAGATAGACTGCAATGCAGAATTAAGGTAGGAAGCAACACAAATTCACTGGAATAATGGATTGAATGGAACAAAATTCAACAGTATTTATACTAATGTCTAGCATTCAGATTTTTTAAAGCATCTGTACAGTACTGAAAATGAGCTATTTCAAGGAACAGCAGTCTACACAAGCTATTGCCATGAAAAATGGGATATTTCCAGACTTTAGAGCGTTCAGCATACAGGGCGAAGGGAGGGAGTAGGTGATCCTACCCTGCTCTGTGTGTTCATCATATCACAGCTGGAGCGCTAGGTTCTGATCCTGCAGTTCTATGATCCATCGGTTTTCATTTACTATCTCTTTCTCATTTCCCTAGCAATCATGTGCTCACATGGTCTCCTCTAGCACTCTTTTCCCCAACTTCCTGTCAAGCTCGCTGGATCACATCTGTGCTTCACTTCAATGCAACGTAACTGACATCAACTGCACATCAGTTCTGTGCCCAGCACTGAGTTACACGCTCGAGAAAATAACACCGGCAATGCTTACTGAGGGCTTAGTATGTGCTGGGTACCAAACACCTCCAGGAATCTCATGAATCGTCACAGTGAGCTTGTGAGATGGAGGCTGCAATTTAAGGTCTCATTTTACAAGTGAGAGCAGAGGGTTCTGATGACTTGCTCATGGTATCAAGGTAAGTGAGCACAGTGTTGGCTTTGGAGCTGACCAGCCTGACTCCAGAGCCTGGGCTCCCACCCACCACCCTGCACTGCTTCTAGGAAAATGAAGGAGTAAGACATGGTCCTTTGTCCTTCAAGGACAGTCTCTTGGAGAAAGACACTGTGCTAAGTTCCTTCAGTCATGTCTGACTCTTTGAGACCCTATGAATTGTAGCCCGCCATGCTCCCCTGTCCACAGGATTCTCCAAGCAAGAACACTGTAGTGGGTTGCCATGCCCTCTTCCAGGGGATTGTACTAACCCAGGGATGCAACTTGCATCTCTTATGTCTCCTGCATTGGCAGGTGGGTTCCTTACTGTTAGCTTCATCTGGGAAAGCACTCAGTCAGTTCAGTTGCTCAGTCATGTCCAAATCTTTGCAACCCCATGGACTGCAGCACACCAGACTTCCCTGTCCATCATCAAGTCCCAGAGCTTGCTCAAACTCATGTCCATTGAGTCAGTGATGCCATCTAACCCTTCTCCTCCTGTCTTCAATCTCTCCCAGCATCAGGGTCTTTTTCAATGAGTCAGTTCTTTGCATCAGGTGGCCAAAGTATTGGAGCTTCAGTTGCAGGATCAGTCCTTCTGATGAATATTCAGGACTGATTTCCTTGAGGATTCACTGGTTTGATCTCCTTGCAGTCCAAGGGACTCTAAAGAGTCTTCTCCAATACCACAGTTCAAAAGCATCAATTCATCAGTGCTCAGCTTTCTTTATAGTCCAACTCTTACATCCATACCTGACTACTGGAAAAAATCATAGCTTTGACTAGATGGACCTTTGTCGGCAAAGTAGTCTCTGCTTTTGAATATGCTGTCTAGGTTGGTCATGGCTTTTCTTCCAAGGAGCAAGCGTCTTTTAATTTCATGGCTGCAATCACCATCTGCAGTGATTTTGGAAACCCGCCAAAATAAAGTCTCTCAGTGTTTCCATTATTTCCCCATCTATTTGCCATGAAGTGACGGGACCGGATGCCATGATCTTTGTTTTTTGAATGTTGAGTTTTAACCCAACTTTTTCACTCTCCTTTTTCACTTTCATCGAGGCTCTTTAGTTCTTCTTTATTTTCTGCCATAAGGGTGGTGTTATCTGTGTATCTGAGGTTATTTCTACTTCTCCCGGTAATCTTGATTCCAGCCTGTGCTTCATCCAGCCCAGCATTTCTCATGATGTACTCTGCATATAAGTTAAATAAGCAGGGTGACAACAATCAGCCTTGACATACTCCTTTCCCAATTTGGAACCAGTTTGTTGTTCCATGTCTGGTTCTAACTGTTGATTCTTGACCTGCATACATATATCTCAGGAGGCAGATAAGACGGTCTGGTATTCCCACCTCCTGAAAAATTTTCCACAGTCTGTTGTGATCCACACAGTCAAAGGCTTTGACGTAGTCAATAAAGCAGAAGTAGATGTTTTTCTGGAACTCTCTGGCTTTTTCTGTGGTCCAATGGATGTTGGCAATTTGATCTCTGGTTCCTCTGCCTTTTCTAATCCAGCTTGAATATCTGGAAGTTCATGGTTCACCTACTGTGAAGCCACAGTTGGAGAATTTTGAGCATTACATAGCTAGCATGTGAGATGAGTGCAACTGTGTGGTAGTTTGAATACTTTGGCATTGGCTTTCTTTGGGATTGGAATGAAAACTGACCTTTTTCAGTCCTGTGGCCAATGCTGAGTTTTCCAAGTTTGCTGGCATATTGCGTGCAGCACTTTCACAGCATTATCTTTTAGGATTTGAAATAGCTCAGCTGGAATTCCATCACCTCCACTAGCTTTGCTCATAGTGATGTTTCCTAAGGCCCATTTGACTTTGAATTCCAGGATATCTGGCTCTAGGTGAGTGATCACACCATCGTGGTTATCTGGATCATGAAGATCTTTTCTATATAGTTCTTCTGTGTATTCTTGCCACCTCTTCTTAATATCTTCTGCTTCTGTTAGGTCCATACCATTTCTTTCCTTTATTGAGCCCATCTTTGCATGAAATGTTCCCTTGGTATCTCTAATTTTCTTGAAGAGATCTCGTCTTTTCCATTCTATTCTAGTCTTTTCCATTGCATTGATCACCGAGGAAGGCTTTTTTTTTAAAAAAATCTCTCCTTGCTGTTCTTTGGAACTCTGCATTCAAATGGGTATATCTTTCCTTTTCTCCTTTGCCGTTTGCTTCTCTTCTTTTCTCAGCTGTTTGTAAGGCCTCCTCAGACAACCATTTTGCCTTTTTGCATTTCTTTTTCTTAGGGATGGTCTTGATCACTGCCTCCTGTACAATGTCAGGAACCTCCATCCATAGTTCTTCAAGCACTCTGTCTATCAGATCTAATCCCTTGAATCTATTTGTCACTTCTACTGTATAATCATAAGGGATTTGATTTAGGTCATACCTGAATGGTCTAGTGGTCTTCTCTACTTTCTTCAATTTAAGTTTGAATTTGGCAATAAGGAGTTCATGATCTGAGCCACAGTCAGTTCCTGGTCTCGTTTTTGCTAACGGTATAGGGTTTCTCTACCTTTGGCTGCAGAGAATATAATCAATTTGATTTCAGTATTGACCATCTGGTGGTGTCCACGTGTGGAGTCTTCTCTTGTGTTGTTGGAAAAGGGTGTTTGCTATGACGTGCATTTTCTTGGCAAAACTGTGTTAGCTTTTGCCCTTTTTCATTTTGTACTTCAAGGACAAATTTGCCTGTCATTCCAGATATCTCTTGACTTCCTATTTTTGCATTCCAGTTCCCTGTGATGAAAAGGACATCTTTCTTGGGTGATAGTTCTAGAAGGTCTTATAGGTCTTCCTAGAACCATTCAACTTCAGCTTCTTCAGCATTACTGGTTGGGGCATAGACTTGGATTACTGTGATATTGAATGGCTTGCCTCAGAAATGAACAGATATCATTCTGTTGTTTTTGAGATTGCACCCAAGTGCTGCATTTCAGGCTCTTTTGTTGACTATGAGGGCTATTATAAGGGCTACTATGAGGGAAAGACACTAGCTACTGACGATAGTATCAAGTCAGGCTTTGCTAATTATCCTAATAAAAGATATTAAAAAATTACTCTGGGATTCAGAGTAGAAGTGACTATTTCTGAAAGTGTCAGGGAATATTTTGACCAGGACCCTTTCTTAAAGCTGGGCCTTGAAACGGAAGTGATGGCTTAGTGGATGAAGAGCAGTTTATCTGCTGAAATAAAAGCAAGAGCAAAGATGCAGATTCCTGCATGTGCTCCATGTAGAGACCAAGGATGGTCCTTCACATATGTGGAAAGGAGAGTTGGTCTTGCTCAGTTCTCTTCCTTACAGATCTGCTTCCCCCACAGAGAAGATCACTGTTCCTCCTGACACCCAGCTGGCCTGCACCCATCTCTTCCCAACTCATTGCTCGATGGCTTCAGGTTGGTGGTTTGAAACTGGCCACAGGCACCATGAAATTGGGGCTTCCTCTGCCCACTCCCAGCACACAGATATATAAACACATGGGCTTCCAAGGTGGTTCAGTGGTAAAGAATCTGCCTGCTAATATAGCAGACATGGGTTCAATCCCTGGGTCAGGAAGATCCTAAAGTAGCACCCCTCCTCCAGTATTTTAGCCTGAAAAATTTCCATGGACAGAAGAGCCTGGCAGGCTATAATCCACAGGGTTGCAAAGAGTCAGACATGACTGAGCGATTGAACATGCATGCATTGCTCACCCAGACCCTCAGACGTTAAACATTTACCAGCTCACCACTGCCCAGTGTAGCTAAATCATTTCACACTCTTTCCTACCTTCTTTAGTGACTTCTTAGATGTCTTGTCTCCCAAATGAAATTCTGAACATGTCCCTAAGTATTACTATGACTGTGGACAAATTTCTGTAACTCCCTAAGCCCCAGTTTCCACATCTGTAAAATATGGAGTAATTTCTAGGTGCTTTCTATATATTCTCATGCTCCCAAGATCTCTTTAGGACACAGGCTCCCTACTACATTTCCATCTGATGAGAGACCAGTAAAAAGGTGTTCTTAGAGATTATTTCCTAAAGGGAGAGAAGTATCTGACCTGTGTCTACAGAAGATTAGCTTGTCTTACAGTTGTGATTCTCTTTTCTTGATCGTTTCTTCAAGGATGATGACAGTGGGAAGGAAATTAACAAATTCCTTTAGGACTGAAAGGAGAACCAGGTTTAAAAAAAACGCAATTCTGCTATGAATATCAGATTTGCAACGCCAATACACAGTACTCATGTTTAAGAATGTGTTTGCTGTTTGCTGTTGTTTTAGTTGCCAAGTTGTATCTGACTCTGCATCCCATGGACTGCAGCCGACCAGGCTCTTCTATCCATGGAATTGTTCAGGCGACAGTACTGGAGTGGGATGCTATTTCCTTCTCCAAGGGATCTTCCCAACCCAGGGATCAAACTGCATCTCCTGAATTGCAGGCTGATTCTTTACTGTTGGGCCACCAGGGAAGCCCAAAGAATGTGTTTAGTTACCACAAATTGTTGGGTTAAAAATGTTACAGAAAGTCCCAAATGAACTTCTTGGCCAACCCAAGAGTTACCTCAAATTCTTTGTGATGCAAGACTGTTAGAAACAAGTAAACAAATAAAGTTAATATAGGGACTATTTATGTGGAAGAATAAGGTATGTTTTAAGCAATTCTTTCAAGAAGGGGAAAGTATGGTGAAAACATTATAAATGGGTTGTGAAAGTAAATTCAGAAAGAGAAGCCTGAGATTCTGAAAGGAAAAATCTTGAAGTCTTTTCTAGGATGGCTGAACCAGCATGAGTATATCATCTTGGAAATGCAGAGAGTAGGAGGAAATGAAATAAACAGGAAATATTTCAGAGAAAATCCAGTGAGAAAAGCCGAATGAAAAATTTATAGTCAAGGAGTAAAATACGTTCAGGAGAAAGAAAAATCCTTAAGAAATAATGAAGAAAATGTCTGTAAAGCACCCTGAATTCCTCAGAGGGCGGCACTAAGCAAACATCATCTCCACAAACACATTTAACAACAACATCTGTCTATAAAAAATGCAGTTCCCTGCCACACTAACATTTCAGAAGATCTCTGGAGACCTGAAATCATCTTCCTCAAGAGAAAAAAAAAAAAATCTCTGATTAGTTTTCTCAGGGAAACACGAAGTCATTTCGAGGGTTTCTGATCAGTTCTCACAGTACAAGCTGAACACCTGTTCGGCCAGGGAGTCTCCTCAGAAGAAAAGTCTGCCTCACAAAACTATAGCATGTTATGCCATAAGCCTTCCCCTCAGGAAAATTCTAGAACCAATCTGTGCTGATTTGAGACATCAAAGTCTTCCTTCTGCTTTAGAGTTCCTCCACCAGCAGCAGTGAAGGTGGTAGCCGTCGGCACCCTGGGACACACAGGGAACATATTCTTTCTGGAAGTCCCTGGGTCTGTCCCCTGGGGGAATGTGTTCTCGTGGAGAAGGAGAAGGGCCCAGGCAGGGCTGCTGTGAAGGCTGCTGCAGTCCCTGCTCAGAGAGCAAAGGGCATCGCTCTTCCCGGACGCCCTCTCTCATATACAGGCAAAGTCATCTCTCAAGATTCTGGAACAAAAGCACTTATTAGAGCCTCTTTAAGCGTCAGAGGTTATTTTTCCCAAATCGGAGCATTTTTGTTTCTGGCTGGAGATGACATCTGGATCTAACAGCAATGCTCGCTGCTTATTTGTAGCCGTCCTCTGACTGTTGGAATGCAAAATTTCAAACTACAAGGCATTTCCCTGGGCAAGTGGAAGGGACCAGCATAGTCCCTGCCAGGCGACGGGAAATCTGCACCTCCACCCCATCCCAAAGTGACGTCCATCAGGCAGCTGTCCCTGACCGGGGGTGGGGGTTGTCCTGGGGCAGACCTGAGACACCTAACAGGACAGAAATCTGAGGAGAGCAGGGCACTCCTGTTTCTCCTCCCCTAAAACTATGCCAACTCTTTGGAAAAGACCTTGATGCTGGGAAGACTGAGGGCAAAAGGAGAATGGAGTGGCAGAGGATGGGATGGTTGGATGGCATCACTGACTCAATGGACATGAATTTGAACAAACTTGGGGAGACAGTGAAGGACAGAAGAGCCTGGCATGCTGCAGTCCATGGGGTCACAAAGTCAGACACGACTTAGTGACTGAACAACAACAAAGCTATGCATCTTCGCTCTGAAGGTTTCAAAGGTTAAGTATCTGATAACACTTCATTTTGCTCAATATTTTCTTCCCTTCATTCCTGGTAACCAAGTGAATTTCTGGTGTATAACCATCCATTCTCTATATTCGCAAAGAATACACATACATTTGAGGAAGGAGTATATGTGAGTATGTATGTATTTTTCCAAAATCAGATCATAGTAGACACGTCTCAGCAGATTTGCTTTTCCCACTTAATTATATGCCATGGACTTCCTTCCAACCCAATAGATGGCAGACCTAATTCCTTTTAATAGCTGCATGCCTGCGTGTGTGCTTAGTCGCTTCAGTCGTGTCTCTGTGAACCTATGTTCTGTGACCTGCCAGGCTCCTCTATCCATGAGATTTTCCAGGCAAAAATACTGGAGTGGGTTGCCATGCCCTCCCCCAGGGGATCTTCCCGACCCAGGGATCGAACCCACATCTCCTGCGTCTCCTTCACCGTAAGCGGATTCTTTATGCTCAGTCACCAGGGAAGCTGTTTAGCTGCACAGTACTTCCTAACAATGAATGCACCCTAATTTATCCAGTCATACCTTTACTGATAAACATTTAGGGTATTCCCCCGAAAGTTAACCAAAACACTTAGCACGTATCTTGGTATATCCAAAGCATCGATTCCTAGTAATAAAGAAGCAGAATGAAAATGTGCTTGATGTTGCCAGAAAGAATGGTTTACTAAAGGTTTAGAGTGACTGAAGTTCCCATCAGCAAAGCACAAGAGTGTACCTGGCTAACATTCTTGCCAGCACTAGCTTGTCATCCCTATTTAATGTTTGCTAATCTGAAGAATAAAAAAATGGTATCTAACTGCTCTAATTTTCATCTCCT
This sequence comes from Oryx dammah, assembly GCF_014754425.2. NCBI lineage: Eukaryota > Metazoa > Chordata > Mammalia > Artiodactyla > Bovidae > Oryx > Oryx dammah. The sequence continues at coordinate 22,484,050 of NW_024070213.1, forward strand.
TGACTTGTAATGGGCCAGAGCACCTTTGCACATCTGTTTCGATTTTCCTCTTAAACCTTCTGTTCACATTTTTCACCTATTTTCTATTGAGTTGTTTGTCTTTCCTATCTATTGATAGGAAGCTGTGATATACAGCATGACAGGAACGCTTTATACTTGAAACATTCTTCTGTTTTAAGATTTGTCTTCTGACTGTTTTTGGTAAATTTTTATGCACAGAATTTTACTTTTGGTTTTTCTTTTGAAGTAAAGTATGACCAACCTAAAGAGCATATTAAAAAGCAGAGACATTACTTTGCCAACAAAGGCCCATCTAGTCAAGGCTATGGTTTTTCCAGTGGTCATGTATGGATGTGAGAGTTGGACTGTGAAGAAAGCTGAGCGCCGAAGAATTGATGCTTTTGAACTGTGGTGTTGGAGAAGACTCTTGAGAGTCCCTTGGACTGCAAGGAGATCCAACCAGCCCATCCTAAAGGAGATCAGTCCTGGGTGCTCGTTGGAAGGACTGATGTTGAAGCTGAAACTCCAATACTTTGGCCACCTCATGCGGAGAGCTGACTCATTTGAAAAGACCCTGATGCTGGGAAAGATTGCGGGCAGGAGGAGAAGGGAACGACAGAGTATGAGATGGTTGGATGGCATCACCAACATGATGGACATGGGTTTGGGTGAACTCCAGGAGTTGGTGATGGACAGGGAGGCCTGGAGTGCTGTGGTTCGTGGGGTTGCAAAGAGCCGGACACGACCGAACGACTGAACTGAACTGAACTGGATGCCTCTTTTAACATAGAATGTTTGGTTCCATACTCTTACTTAAAAAAAATTTACCTCCTCTCATAGCATTTTTTTTTTGTTTTTTTAATATTTGGAAGTGTTATTTGCAATACTAATTTAAACATAGAGCCAGGAATAAATAATAAAACAGCTAACATTATAAGATGAAATATATATGCTATGAACCTTGACAAAGGAAAATAACTAAAAGGGACTGGGAAGAAATATAAAAGTACAAATTTGTTTTCGGTGTGACTCTAGAGTATAGCATAAGTTGGCTTTTGCTTTACAAGCCAACCTGAAAGTATTAAGAACTAAATTTTGCTCATTTATATTAATTAATATGATGTATTTGGCTTTGTTGCTGTAATATTTCAGTCTTTACTGTTTTTTGTTTAAGGATAGTTGACTTACAATACTGTATTAGTTTCAAGCACATAGCAAAGTGACTCAGTTATATTTTTCAGGTTATATTCCATTATAGGTTATTACAAGATACTGAATATAATTCCCTGTGCTATAAGTAGGTAGGTCCTTGTGGCTTATTTATCTTATGTACAGTAGTTTATTCTGTTAATCCCATGCTCCTAACTTGTCCCTGCTTCCCTCCCTCTCCCCTTCGGTAACCACAAGTTGGTTTTCTATGTCTCCTCCCAGTGTTCTTTGTTTTTCCGTTTTGCACGAGCTTTTTCTGTACTGTGTGTGGTAGCTTTGCTTTCAGGGCTGCACAATCTTTCCTCCATCATCTCCTTCCCTGTTTCTCAAACGCTCTGCAGTCTTCCCAGCCCTCCTCGGGTCTCAGGACCACCACGATGCTGTGCCTGGCCACCCTGCCCAGAGAAGAAGCTCGATGTAATCTTCCATCATCATTTTGTGGGTCAGCTGCTCCCCTGGGCAGTTACATTAAAATGTTAGCTATAGCTTGATTCACAAATTCCTTTCTCTGAATGTATCTTTAAGCACTGGAGGGCAGAGACTATATTATTGGCCTCTTTCTGTCCCTTGTACTGGCTTGAACAAGTGTATTCTCGGTAAATTATTGACTGTGTGTTCTTGGTAAATTATAATGTCACTAGGGGGAAAAATATTTCATATCCTCAGAAAGTCCCCAGTGCTAGATATCAGTCCAGTGCTCTTCCATGGAGAGGCTTTAGGAGGTAGGAGGTGCCCCACATACCGTGTCTCTCGATTCTGTCTCCAGATTATAAAGGTGCCCTGGACAGACTCAGTTCCATGTGGATGGCTGTATGTACAACCACATTATCTACTGCATACATCCTCTCATCACATGCATACTCAGCGATGTCTAAGATCTGGAAAGCTATTGCCTTGAAAAAATGTGTTAGCAAATTATTTCCATATTCAAATTTGATCTGTGACTGCCCTGATCTTTGAAACTTACTAAGCTGGGAGTGGGGGCTCTGGACACACACACCCATCCAACCTCTCTTGCCTGGCACCTGCGTGTGTCTCCCAGAGGCACCGAGAGTTAGTTGTCATCGCAGGCCTCAGCTGCTCTCCCTGGCTGACTCCAGCCCCTTGGAGAGAGCCTGGGGTTCCCTGGGGTTTGTGCCGACCCACTGCTGCTGCTGGTCATGGCTGTCTGCGTGGTCCTTGTTCTCCATGGTTCCTCCCTTCATCTCTCCTGTTCTGAGAACAAAGGAATGGAGAAGTGGCATGCTGGGGTAGAATCTGGGTCCAGGAATGGAAGGTGCTAATTCCCTCGGCACCAGACAACAGTTATGGTCATTTCAGATAACACCATGGGGAGAGATTGCGATGGCATTAGAGTCACTGTGGCTACTCTAGGCTAGGCCCTGTGCCAGGCACCTCACAGGCTGATGGCATTCCACTAGCACCAACTCCCAGATAGGTGAGTATTATGAAAAACTGAGGCTCATCAAGGGTCTAGGTATAACGGTCCCCAACCTTTCTGGCACAGGATTGGTTTGGTGGAAGACGATTTTTCCAGGGACGGGGGTGGAGGAGAGATGGTTTCAGGATCATTCAAGTGCATTACATCTATTGTGCACTTTATTTCTATTATTACTATATCAGCTCCACCTCAGATCATCCGGCATTAGGTCTTGGAGGTTGGGGATATCTGGTTTAGGATGTTATTGCTGATCTGTTTGATTCTGGAAGCCCAAGTTTCTTGCATAATGCCATGTTGCCATGAGACTATTTCTGACCTCTTTACTCCTTCCCTTCTGTGATTCTAGGAGGGAAGAGTCTGGAGAAGAGTCTGTTTCAGCTCCACAGCCTCCCACTTTCATCTCAGCCCCGCAGAAAGTGGGGTTGACAGTTGTGTCTGAAGACTTTACACCAAGTGTCAGCCCAAGTCTGTTGGGAGTTGGGGCATCGACAGGATTGTGGCAGGTGGTTGTGGGAGGCAGGACACAGGCAAGCTGTGTGACCTCTGGGGAGTGGTTTCATCTCTGGGCATGGGGTGTGGTGGTTTTACACAACCAGTATTTGCTATTTTTCTCCTTCTCCTCCTCCTCACTGTTACTATCACTCCTGCTCCCAGAAACATCAGTGCAGCTCCTCAACATGACCGCTCTCCTCTCAGAAACATGGTTTCCCCCATGCCATGGGAAATGTTAAACCACTCCAACTTCTCAAATCCTCAACTTGATGTGTTTCAAAATGTCAGAGTAAACTCTATGCAATTCTTCCAGTTTCACGCAATATTTTCATTCAGGTGCAAATAAAATAGATCATGTGAACAAAATTGCTATGATCCTTCTAGGTTTACCTGAGGCCTTGAACCCAACGAATGCCATCTAGCCAGGTGTTCCTCTCCCATAAGCCCCTCCCTGGGGCAAGATGGATAGTTTAGAAAAGATAATAATTCTTTTAAATCAGAGGATATTGTAAATAGTTTGCTAAATAGGCTCAAAAAGGCTGAAGGATACATCATGTTTTCCTCCAGTATCTGATCCCTTCCTGCTCTGAGGGTTGGAAACTTCCCAAGTTGACTATTGCTCCTTGAACAGCAACCCTTGGAGTCCATTCCAGGACTCAGAGGGGCTCAGTTACCGAGACCTGAGCTCCACCTTCTCCTCTGATCCACCTTTCCCCTGCCCCCCAAAAGGCCCCTCTTCTTGAACATCAAACTGAGTCCTGAACCATCTCCTCTTGAACTTCATCAGCACCAATCTGTGTCCCACCTTATCTGAATCAACTTTCTCCTGTATCGTGGGGCTCCAGACATGTGTGCAACATACCCAGGGCTTTGGTTGCTTGAGAACACAGATGAACATGGATGCTGATGGACTGACCAACATATGAGGGTGGATTCATGACTTGCTGGGATGACTTGGCTACAGGCTTTAGTCATGGACATTACTTACCATCAGGTTCCCCTCTCATTGCTACCTTGACCCTGGATTACAAGCTGGTAGGATAGAGAAAAAGTCCACAGTGCCAGAAGGTTTTGAATGTGGCTTCCTGGACTTGAGGACTTCCCTAGTGGCTCAGATGGTAAGGAATCTGCCTGTAATGCAGGAGACCTGGGTTCTATCTCTGGGAAGGGAAGCTCCCCTGGAGCAGGAAATGGTAACCCATTCTAGTATTCTTGCCTGAAAAACCCTCATGGACAGAGGACCCTGGTGGGCTACAGTTCAAGGGGTCACAAAGAGTCGGATACCACTGAGTGACTAACACACTCCTAGATTTGAGAGCTGACTTGGCAAGGTCTAAAGTGGTATTTCCATATGTACATATGTGTGCACTCAGGCTTTCACTTACTTCACTAGTTCATTCTAATTCACCATCTTAGTTAGATGCATAGGTGTTGAACTCAAAAAGGCATAATTTGAGTCCTGGCTTTGGTTGTGTGTGACTCTGGACAAATTACCTAACCTTTAAATTCTGGGTTGTAGATACCTGCTAGTTTGTCTACCAACCAGCGATCTTCTGCCTGAACCTCTCCCCCACCAACCCACTCTCTCTCCCGACCCCTTTTCTTAGCTCAGTTTCTCCTTTTGTGAACTGCCGCTTCCTTAATTCCAGCCATGTGGTTCTCTGAGAGCTGCCATGTTACTCTGTCTCCCAGCCCATCCGCTGACTGAGCTGTAAACATCAAGTAGGCTGTGTCACCAGTGACAGGCAGATCCCACCGTCATTCCTAAATAAGCACTTCCTGCACGGGACCAAGGAGAAGCAGGACCAAGTTCTTGGGTATGAGAAGGGCTGATCAATAGAGTTCCTGAGGTCAAGTCTCACAGTGACTTGTGGCTGCATCCACCATTGGTCTCCAGGCCTTGGGCTGGGGGTAATTTGGATAATCACAGGGTCTCTACTTGCAGACAATCTCACTTGGAAGGTTCTTTTACCCATTGGCCCACATGCTAAACTGTGCTTCCAGGTCCAGTTATTTCATTCCTTTCACCTCTGTTTCTGTTCTCCATGGACTCTGCCCACAAATCCTTTTCCAGGATCAATAGCTCATAACCAGAAGCTTCTAAGAAGATCCTTATATAGAGGTTTCAAAAGCCCAGGAACAATATTTGAATTCAGGCATTCTAACACCAGAGTCTTCGCTTTTACCACTCTTCTGTATCAGGGGTGCCCAAACCCCAGGCCATGGACCAGTACCAGTCCAGTTAGGAACCAGGCTGCACTGCAGGAGGTAAGCAGCAGGTGAGACAGCGAAGCTTCCTCTGTATTTACAGCTGCTCCCTATTGCTCACATTACCACCTAAGCTCCGCCTCCTGTCAGATCAGCAGTGGCATAATAAACGTAACGTGCTTGAATCATCCTGAAACCATCCCTGCCTCCCTCTCTCCTCCAAGTCCACAGAAAAATCATCTTCCATGAAACTGTTCCTTTCCTTTTTCCTCTGGTATTTATAATCTAGTTTCACATCATCTGCTAAAGGTTAGGGGTCTCAAAGCAAGAGCACTTGGCCAGGAGTGTGGAGACTCATTTGGGCTCTGCATCTAAACAGCTGTGTGACCTTGTCCCTTAACTCGCCTGAGCCCGATTCTCTATCTGTAAAATATAAGGGTAACAATATTTACCAAAATTCCCCAGTTAGGGCTCAGGAGAGACAAACGTGATAATATGTGTGGAGATGTCTTGAAACTGACTATTCCTTGCAAGCAGAATGCTTTCTATTTTCAAGCAGAAAATACCCAATGTTTAGAAATATTTATTTAGAGTTTATTTACACTGAAGATGGGCTTTCCAGGTGGCGCTGAAAGTGAAAGTGTCAGTTACTCAGTCATGTCCGACTCTTTGTGACCCCATGGACTGCAGCCCGTCAGCCTCCTCTGTTCATGGAATTCTCCAGGCAAGAATACTGGAGTGGGTTGCCATATCTTTGTCCAGGTGGCACTAGTGGTAAAGAATCTGCCTGCCAGTGCAGGAGATAAGAGACTCCGGTTTGATGCCTGGTCAGGAAGATCCCCTGGAGGATGGATTGGCAACCCACTCCACTATTCTTGCCTGGAAAATCCCATGGACAGAAGAGCCTGGCAGACCCCAGCCCATAGCAGGGCCTATGAGTGGGACATGACTGAAGCGACTTAGCATGCATGGACACCTACTCAGGACATGCCAGACACTGGATTAAGTGGTTGATTTGGTCCCTGGTGCCCAAAAGGTTGGGAACCACTGCTCTATACTGCCTCAATTACTGGATAAGACATACAAGAACTATATCAAACGTGTAGTTGCTGCTGCTGCTAAATCACTTCAGTCGTGTCCGACTCTGTGCGACCCCATAGATGGCAGCCCACAAGGCTCCCCCGTCCCTGGGATTTTCCAGGCAAGAACACTGGAGTGGGTTGCCATTTCCTTCTCCAATGCAAGAAAGTGAAAAGTGAAAGTGAAGCCGCTCAGTCGTGTCCGACCCTCAGCGACCCCATGGACTGCAGCCTTCCAGGCTCCTCCATCCATGGGATTTTCCAGGCAACAGTACTGGAGTGGGGTGCCATTGCCTTCTCCGAAACACGTAGTAATAATGCTCAATTAATGGTACTCATGCTCAATTAATAATTGATAACTGATACTCAAATAATAATGCTCAATTAATGGTACTAATGCTTGCTCCTTGGAAGAAAACCTATGACCAACCTAGACAGCATATTAAAAAGTGGAGACATTACTTTGCCAGCAAAGATCCATCTAGTCAAAGTTATGGTTTTTCCAGTAGTCATGTATGGATGTGAGAGCTGGACTATAAAGAAAGCTGAATGCTGAAGAATTGATGCTTTTGAGCTGTGGTGTTGGAGAAGATTCTTGAGAGTTCCTTGGATTGCAAGAAGATCAAACCAGTCAATCCTAAAGGAAATCAGTCCTGAACATTCATTAGAAGGACTGATGCTGAAGCTGAAGCTCCAATACTTTGGACACCTGATGCAAAGAACTGACTTACTGGAAAAGACTCTGATGCTGGGAGAGACTGAAGGCAGGAGAAGAAGGAGACGACAGAGGATGAGATGGTTGGATGGGATCACCAAATAGATGGATATAAGTTTGAGCAAGCTCTGGGAGTTGGTGATAGACAGGGAAGCCTGGCGTGCTGCAGTCCATGGGGTTGCAAAGAGGTGAACATGACTGAGTGACTGAACTGAATGGTACTGATGCAGAATAGCCTACCTGCCCTGCTCTTAGACAGTCCATGTCCTAGGGGCCCAGAGTAGCAGCAGGATGGAAGACATGAAGCAGAAGCAGCACCACCATGTAGAAGACACCAGCTCCTCATGGAAGACCTCTGGAAGCTAGAGGCGATTACACTGCTCTTCAAATAATGTTTACTGAACCAGATCCCCGATCGCTCTGCCCTTGGCCTCCTGATGAGTTTCATCACATCCTCCATCATAATCCTTCTCTGAATTTGAAATGTATTTAATGTTTAAAGACAAGGTTATTTGAAAATATGCAAGCATCTACCCATAAATCTTAGACACACAAGGCCAGAACCTTTATCAAGTACATCTCAGGACACTAAGAAAAATGACGCCAGTGTTGCTCGTTGACTGAACTAACCAAACCAGCAAAATCGAGGTCTCATGCAAATCTTCAGGAGCTAAGGAATAAAATGGCCAGGGCTGGAACAGGGCCTCATCAGCGGAGGCTGCGGAGAGCTGTTTTCTGCACTGCAGGCTGCTTGTGCACAAGAGCCGAGAAGAAAGTATAAGGAGGAATTCTGGAAAAGGAATATATTGTGTAAGTATAATGACAATGTTTTCCAGACCACAAATCTGGATGTAAAGTCTGATGATTATGAATGTGTTTTCAGGGACCAAGAAACAGCAGAGTTGAGAGCATGATCATTCAGGAAATCCAAGGCATAAGGTTGTGAATATATGTGAAAAGAAACAAGGCATAAACATTGAAAAGTCACAGAAAAATAACAGAAGCAATAAGGGAGCACAATTAGAAGAGGTCAAAGTCATTGAAAATGTATTAAAATTTCTAAAAGACTAGACCGCAGAGAAAAGAAAAACATCTTGAAGATGCGTGTCCAAGAAGGTCCCTTAGAGAATTCACAGAATGGTTTGCTCACACTTCACTAAGGCCATGCACAAGAAGACAAAATTCTTCATTAGAACACTTTAAGGGTGTTGAGGGTCTACCACCTCTCCTTAGCCAGAAAAAAGTCCCTTTTGTAGACAAGCATGGGCTTCCCTGGTGGCTCAGATGGTAAAGAATTCGCCTGCAATGCAGGAAATGTGGGTTCGATCCCTGGGTTGGGAAGATCCCCTGGAGAACAGAATGGCAACCCACTCCAGTAACCTTGCCTGGAAAATCCTATGGATGGAGGAGCCTGGTGGGCTCAAATGAGGTCACAAAGAATCAGACATGATTGAGTGACTAACACTTTCCAACTTTTCACTTTCATACCTGTTACATATGTAGAAAATAGCTTTTCTTTTCCAGAATATTCTGGACTATGCTGTCCCAAACTTGGATATCTGAAATCACCCCTTTTCTCACTGAAATGACTTTCCCCAGCTTCACAGGGTAGAAATGGCTGGAAAGAATCTCACTCGGGCCTCCATTCTCAGATATTCTATCACTTGCCTGGGGTTCTGGATTATTCCTAGCTGGTCTCTGCCCTCTTCCAGTCTTACCTCCTCCACTTGGCCCTGCTGCTGCTGCTAAGTCGCTTCAGTCGTGTCCAACTCTGTGTGACCCCATAGACGGCAGCCCAGCAGGCTCCCCCGTCCCTGGGATTCTCCAGGCAAGAACACTGGAGTGGGTTGCCATTTCCTTCTCCAATGCATGAAAGTGAAAAGTGAAAGTGAAGTTGCTCAGTCGTGTCCGACTCTTGGCGACCCCATGGACTGCAGCCTATCAGGTTCCTCCGTCCATGGGATTTTCCAGGCACGAATACTGGAGTGGGTTCCCATTGCCTTCTTCCCCACTTGGCCCTAGATTTCTTAATATACAGATCTGACTCCACCCCAGCTCTTTACAAAACCTCTCATGCCTCCTCATTCACCTAGAGAAAAGTCCCCGACCTCCTTGGAAGAGGATGCACTTATTCCCACACTTTGTCTTTCCCGTTCCTACCCACCCTCCTTCCGTCCCTCTCCCTTTCTCTCTCTCTGTCTTTCTTGCCTTCACACCTTCTTTTTGGCTTATCTCTTCAGGATTCCTCATCTCTAACTCTGATAGCAACACACTACACTCTTACCTAATGCCTTCACTCATGCTATAATATTCTCTACTTTAAACCCCTGCTCTTCTGGATGAAAGCCACATAGCCTTTAGGATTCAATTTATATAGTATCCAGAAGCCTTTCTGCACCACACCTCCAGGCTGGGTTCAGGGGTTAGGTATCCTTCTTTGGTACAGCAAGTCCCCTACATACGGAGGAGTTCTGTTCCAAGAGCATGCTCAGAAGTCCAATTTGTCCGTAAGTCCAACACAGTTAGTCTAGGTACCTGACATAATCGGCCATACAGTACTGACCTGTAGTATAGGTTTAATATTTTTCACAAAAAATAATACATAAAAACAAACACAAAAACACAGAAAATATTTTTAATCTTATAGCACGCAAAAGTACGACCATTTGTAGAGGATGTACACATGTGACAATGTATGCCAGACAAGCGAACCAACTTATGTGACTGGACACACGAATACACATTTGCATCTTTGAAAGTTCACAACTTGAAGGTTCTTATGTAGAGGACTTCCTGTACTCTCTAAATGCTCTGAGCAAATCTTAATCACTGAACTTGCTGTAGGATACTATATTTATTTGCTTATGCGTCTCCTCTGCTCCAGCAGACTATGAGTTCCTCAGTGGCAGAGGCTGAATAACATTTCTTTTTTCCTAAATGCCCAGCATAGAGAATAGTACCATCATGGGCACTCAGTAAAAGTTAGCTGAATGTAAAAGTGAATAGGATTTCAAAAGGAGAATCTGTTCTTGGTAGCTAATAAGGGCTAATGGAGATAATACTAGTATTTACTGAGCATTTAATATATGTCAGGATCCATGCTAAGCAATGCACACACATTATCCAATTTAATTCTCAATATAATCTTACAGGGTATATATTATGTTTATACCCACTTATGGTAGATGTTGGGCTACCCTGGTGCTTCAGATGGTGAAGATTCTGCCTGCAATGCCGGAGACCTGGGTTTAATCCCTGGATCAGGAAGACCCCCTGGAGAAGGAAATGGCAACCCACTTCAGTATTCCTGCCTGGATAAGTCCATGGACAGAGGAGCCTGGCAGGCTACAGTCCATGGGGTCGCACAGAGTCAGACACGACTGGGCAACCAAGCAGTAGCAGCAGCACGCAGGCGTCAGTGGCACCCAATGAATCATATGTCTCAGGAGCCATGCCCTTGTGACCTGCTTTGACCAAAAGGAGACCAAAAAATGTGACATGTGTAAAGATTTGACAAATGACAGTGCAGAGGATCTTTCCTTATTCAACTGTTGTTGGCAACCCTGAAAAAACTTGGACCAGCCTCCTTGAGTGTGAGCAAACACACAGAAAGAGGTTCAGTCGACAGCCAGTACCAACAGCTAAACACGAGTGAGGCCATTTTGGATTACCCACCCTCGGTTGAGCCACCTGACTGCATCAGATGAGTGATACATGGACCAAGGACCACCCAGCTTATACTAATCCAGGCTCTCCCAAAGAATGACGAGTAACAAAATGGTGGTGGTCTCAGGGTCACTAAGTTTTGGGTGGTAGTTACATAGCAGAGGTTATTAACTGAAATATAGCCACCTCTGGAAGAATGCTATGCTAGCAAGCAAAACCAGTGGAGAAGATAAGAAGCAAGACAAATGGAGATAGAATTAAAAGACAAAATAGCACAAAGTTCTTTAGAGTTCTTTAATAAGTACAGTGCTGACGTAAGTCCTTCTTAATTGTAGTACTGTTGGAACAGTGCTAAACATAGAGTTAGAAAACCTGAATTTCAAGCCCAGCACTACTCCTGACAAGCCCTGCGAATGTGACAAATCACTCAGCCTCTTGGAATCTGAACTTCTTTATCAGCAAAGTAGAGCGATATGCATGTATACATATTTCTACAGGGCTGGTGGAAAAATCCAAAGTATATAAAAAACTGTCCAAATGTGAGTATTAATGTGATTGAAATTAGTTAATAGCTTTGGTTCCCAACAATGACTAACAATTCACCCCTGAGCCAACAGAAGCAGGGAGGGCAGTGAGGGAAATTTGGAAGTTAAACTGTCATCATGTTTCCATGGATCAAATAATGTTTCTCTAGTAGGTATTTCAACACCTTTTGTATTAGTGCTATCTTTTCATTTTCTTGTAGAAGGTGGTCTTCACTATTTCATGAAACTGTTTTCTTTTTTTCCCCTGGTATTTATAATCTGGTTTCACAGCATGCACTACAGACTGGGTGATAACTGATCTCAAAGCACTTGGCCAAGAGTGTGGAGACTTGCTCGGTCTCTACTTCTAAACAGCTTTGGGATCTTGTCCCTTAACCTTCCTGAGCCTGATTCTCTACCTGTAAAATATGAGAGTAATGACATTTACTGAAACTCCCCCACTGGGGTTCAAGAGAAACAAATGTGACATTGTGTGTGGATATGTCTTGAAACTGACTATACCCTGCACAATGTCAAGGTAGCAGCAAGTAGAAAAAACCTGATGATTAAAGTATTTATTTACTTAGCAGTATTTGTATTGAGAAAATGCCCAGGGACTGGACCAAGTGGTAGGTGTTGCAAGGGGAAAATGGGGAAACTGACATTTTGAGATGCAAGATTATTCGCCTGTGTCCACATAAGTAATAAGAGCTTCCCTGGTGGCTCAGACAGTAAAGAATCTGCTTGTAATGCAGGAAACCCAGGTTGGATCCCTGGGTTGGGAGGATCCCTGGGAGAAGGAAATGGCTCCCCATTTCAGTATTCTTGCCTGGAGAATCTTATGGACAGAAGGGCCTGGTGGGCTACAGTCCACAGTGTAGCAACGAGTCAGACATGACCGAAGTGACTTAGCATGTACACAGGCACATAATTAATAAACGGCTGAACTGGACTCAAATCCTAATCGGCCTCCCTCCAAAGCCTGGGCTTCTTGTATAGTTATGGGCAGCCTCTAGATGGAAACTTCTCAGCCCTGCAGGAAAGCAGGATTATTGGCCAGGTAGTTCACCATTAAATGGGGTCACCAGCTTGTGGCTAAAGAAACAGATGATCAAAAAAGTGCTGGGGGAGAAACGGCCTATTTACAGACACAGCTTAATTAATTAGTCAACTCAGATGAGGCAGAAGAGGCCAGTTTCCAGATGCCTGACACGCAGGATTAATTAGCAGAGACGCACCAATCCCCAGCCCTGGATTTCTGTCCAGAGCACGTGGTGGGATTAAATGACTATATTGCCTCAGTGTGCCTGTGTGTGTGTGTGTGTGTGTGTGTGTGTGTGTGTTAGTCTCTCAGTCGTGTCTGACTCTTTGAGACTCCATGGATGTAGCCCACCAGGCTCCTCTGTCCATGGGATTCTCTAAGCAAGAATACTGAAGTGGATTGCCATTTCTGACTCCAAGGGTTCTTCTCAACCCAGGGATTGAACCCTGTCTCCTGCATTGCAGGCAGATTCTTTACCACCTGAGCTACCAGGGAAGCCCCCAGTGCCCTTCATGTAACTTAACTAAAGCCACTGGACTGGGGAAAAAAAAACCCACTTCATTGAGAATGATAATCAAATTGAAAAGGCTCCACCAACTAAAGCTTCAAGTGTAGTCCAGAAAAGAAAGTGATTTCCAGTGTTTCTAGTTCGAGACAAAAGGTCAGAGCAATTCCAAATCTGTATCTACTAAGGAAATAAAATGGAAACATCCTAATTCCTTCCAAGTGAAGCCACCAGTTCACTGCCACTATCTGCATGGTTACAGTGGAAGTGTGGGGAAGGCTAAAGCACCCAGACCACTGCTTCCATTTTCCAGTTCATTTCTGCTTATTTAAGGGATATTTCATGTTGTGCTCAGTCGTGTCTGACTCTTGTGACCCCATGGACTGTAGCCCGCCAGGCTCCTCTGTCCAAGCAATTTTACAGCAAAGAATCCTGGAGTGGGTTGCCATTTCCTCCTCTAGGCAATCTTCCTGACCCAGAGATTGAACCCAAGTTTCTTGCCTCTCCTGCATTGGCAGATGGATTCTTTACCACTGTGTCATCTGGGAAGCCCATTTAAAGGATAAAGGGTTGTTTAGGAAAGAGGGATTTACTATACTTACTTGAGTTACAGTAAATATAAAGTACAGTTATCCTTTGATATCCATGGGATATTGGCTTCAGGACTGCCTCCTCTCCTCCCATCCCTGGGACCCAAATCCAGGGATGCTCAGATGATCAAATCCCTTATATAAAATAACATAGTACAGTTAGTGCTCAGATCCTCGGATACGGCGGGCCAACTGTATGTGTGCAATCCGTTGGGATCACAACAAGGGGGAACGGGTCAGCCTAGGGGAATAAATAATATGGAGCCAGTGTTAAACGCCATGCATCCTGTTTTGACTCTCCTGTGACCTCATGAGTCACAGTCACTTTCCAGGAATGAGTCCCTTCTCTGCTTCCACACTTAACATTTCCGAAGGGTTCTAAAAGTGCTCCTAATTCATTGTTTATGCTTCTGTCAGTGAATTGCCATGCATTCTGCAGTTGTTTGGGACTTGTCCTCTGCCTAATTAAGCAGAGGAAGTTAATGAGGTATGCAGTGCCTTCATGTCACCCAGTGAATAGAACATAAAGTACATGGGGAAAGATAGAAAGGGGTCAGGGCAAAGAGTCAGGGAGGCTTGAGGGTTGGGACTGGGCTTAGCGTGGAGAGACCAGGTGAGACTCCATGAGGGGGTGGAGGTGGTAAGGGTAGACTCTTAGATCTGAAAACGATCTAGAGAGATTCAGTGTTTTTCAACCAGGCTGTATGTGAAAATCACCTGTAAAGCTATTAAAATGGTGATCCCTGTGACTTTCCTGGTGGCCCAGTGGTTAAGACTTTACCTTCCAATGCAGGGGTTTCGGGTTTGATCCCTGATCAGGGAGCTAAGGTCTCACATGCCTTGCAGCCAAAAATCCAAAAAATAAAACAGAAGTAGTATTGTAACAGATTCAATAAAGATTTAGCCCCATAAAAAATGCTGATTCTTGGGCCCTGTCCCCAACCTCAATCTTGGAATTTCAGGATATAGTCTAAACATAGTATTATTAACAATCTCCCAAGTAGATTCCCACATGCAGCAAGACTGAGGTCCACTCATCTATGGTGAGATGGCTGGATGGCATCACCGAATCAATGGACATGAGTCTGAGGAAACTCCGGGAGATGGTGAAGGACAGGGAAGCCTGGCATGCTATAGTCCATGGGGTCGCAAAGAGTCGGACACGACTTAGCAACTGAACAACAACAACAGCATCTATGGCGACCTCTTCATTTTACTGAGGGGGAATCTCGGGAGCAGACATGGGGAAGCAAAGGAGAGAGCCAGTGGGGGCCAAAGGTGGTAGCGGACGTTTCACTCAGTTGCCCTGAGCAGCCTCACTCTGCATCCACAGATTCAATCTGGCTTTAAGGGAAAGGCATTTATCAGAACCTGGGATCCTTCCCTTTGTCAGGCTGTCACACTTGGGCATGCCTTTGTTAACAGGAAGTGAAGCTGAGGGAATTTACACCAGTGATGCTCAAAATGTAGTCCACATGGCAGCCTCATCAGCATTACTTGGGACCTTGTTAATAAGGCACGTTCTCAGGCTTCACTCCAGACCCCATGAATCAGCAACTCTGGGGGCAGGGGGTGGAACCCAGAAATCTGGGTTATAACATACCTGAAGCACACTGATGTTAAAGAACCACTGATCTAGAGCGTCAGTTTTCAAAAGCGGGTCTTTAGCAGCAGGAAGTAGAGTGGGTGCGGATGGCAGTAAGAGGCTCATGAGGACACTGACCCCTGCAACTGAGGATGAAGGATGGCTGGGTTTTCTTTGGACGAATCATGGACTGCAGGGTAAAACACATAATGTCTGTCTACAATGAGGATTTTGATATTTACCATGTGTCACCTGCCTGGCTACAGCTAACTGGTGAAAATTAAATGCCTTTTCTTCCGTTGAAGAGCTGTGATGTCAAACTGATACATTCCTGCTTTGATTAAAGCTCTAGTTTTGCCTATGATAGGGGTTATTTCAGTACCCTACCTGCTGTTAACTTTAGTATTTCTATTTCAACCCTTGATTATGTCTCATAATAAATAATAAGGAAATTCATATAATAGTATAAAGATAACATTTTATCTGCTCGTACCCAGTCAATGACACCAGCACTCATCCCCAAATACCCTCCCCAACTTGTTTCTTATCCTCCCTTGGCTCAGGGCCCTTCTCAGTGCCTACCACACAGCTGTTGACAAGAGGAATGTGCTGAGATGATGGAAGAGCCAGGTCACAGCAGATAATCCATTTAGGGATAATAAAAAATGTGTGTCACACTTCACTGACCATGTCAGTTCTGAGCTCCTGTACATACAGAAGAGATCCTTCATCCCCAAGACGGATTTCTAAGCAAAATGAAAAGCCCATATGATTTGGCCATGTTCCTACTCATGTTTTAACTCACCCTACAATAAAACGTAGAGATAAGCTCTCCGACCGACACCTCTTTATTGATCATGTGGGCTGGGCCAGGTTGCATGTGAGACCCCATGGGGGATATAGAAGACGCTTGACACAGACTCTGCTTTCAAGAAGCTTACAGTCGTGCCTCGGGGTCCCCTGAGAAATGGTTCCAGAGTCCACCAAAGATACCATCTCTGTGATGCTCAAGCCCCTGAGTTGGGCCTCACATCTGCAGGGTCCACATCTGTGGGTTCAAACAACCCCAGTTGGCTGGATTCAATCCTGGTTGAATCTGAGGACACAGAACCCAAAGAAATGGAGGGCTGATGGCACAATAAAATGGAGGAAAAAGCAATACACATACTGAAAACCACCTTACAGCATCTGGTGTATCAGCTCTGTAACAAATAATCTCTTAAGTGTTTTATAACTCCAACACAGTAGAATTCCATTTCTAATTCACGTAACTGCACTGAGGAGGCCAGAGCAGCCTCCTCCATGTAGGTATTTGGGGCCAGTGGAGACTCTCCCATCTTCAACAGGAGGCTTTCAAAATCCCCATGGAGGTGTTTCCCTTGCAGCCAGACAGAGACAGAAGGAGCAGAGTTGAGTTTGTGGGGGAGGATTTTATGACACCCATTGCTTCTGTTCATGTTGCATTGGTGGGCTATTAGTCACAAGGCCACAGCAGCTAACTATAAGAGAATCTGGAAAAGAGAGTCCAGTTACACGCCCCAAGTTGAAGAGCAAATACATTTTGGTAAACAGCGACACCCTCTGCCATACTAAGCATGGTTGGGGAGGGAGTGTGAGGCTCAGGTGTAGGGAGATTGGTAAACGCTTGCTCTATATATGATGGTCTTGCTTTGTTGCTTCCCATTTTCATGTTTTATTTTTTAAATTAATTAATTTATTTTAATTGGAGGTTAAATTACTTTACAATATTGCAGTGGTTTTTGCCATACATTTACATGAATCAGCCATGGGTGTACATGTGTCCCCTCTATCCTGAATTTTGAAGATCTTGGTATCTGTACTTATGGCTACTTCCTGGATTTTCCCAGACCTCTAGGGAATACCATTCAGTACAGTCCATACCAGGGATGGGTATTATTATGATGCTTCTTGATATCTTTACTTCCCTCTTTTCAGCCAGTAACTCATTATTTAATGCCAACGCTTGAAAAACACTTTGGTGTTGGCACTTATCAGGTAGTGATGGATTTCATTTTGGTGCCTGGGCCGAGAGTGGTCCAGTAAGTCAGGACACTGAATGAATGTGTGTTCTGGGACCTGATGGGATGTTAATGCTAAAAGGAGATTTAAAAATTCAGAGGCAAATGGCATTATTTCATTCTTTTTAAAGGCTGAGTAATATTCCATTGAGTATATATACATATTCTTTATCCATTCACCTGTCGATGGACATTTAGGTTGCTTTCATGTCTTGGCCATTGTAAACAGTGCTGCAATGAACAGTGGGGTGTATGTCATTTGCAGCAACATGGATGGATGTAGAGATTGTCATATTGAGTGAAGTAAGTCAGAGAAATAGAAATAATATATGATATCCCTTATATGTGAAATCTAAAAGAAATTATACAAATAAACTTATTTACAAAACAGAAGAGACTTACAGACTTAGAGAACAAGCTAAAGGTTACCAGGGGGAAAGGATCGGGGGAAGAGTTAGTTAGGGAGTCTGGGATGGATGTGTCCATATTGCTGTATTTAAGATGGAAAACCAACAAGGTCCTACTGTTAGCATAGGGAACTCTGCTCAATGTTATGTGGCAGCATGGATGGGAGGAGAGTTTGGGGGAGAATGGATATGTAGATACGTGGCTGAGTTCCACTGCTGTCCACCTGAAACTATCACAATATTGTTAATCAGCTATATTCCAAAATGAAATAAAAAGTTAAAACAGAGTGTAGAGAAATATGAGAAAACAAATCTCTTCACATGGAAGAGTGCAGGATGATGAAACAGTCTGCAGGACTAAAGAGGGACTGGAAATGGAGAGAGGGCCATTTGCACTTTTTCCTGTTTTCTACAAAGAAGGGAAATCAATAGACTCTCTTTAAGAGCTCCCTCTGGGCAAAGGCCAGATACCTATCTCATTTTTCCCCCTGGCTACCCTGCCAGCACTTTCCCAGACACCACTTTATTAGCTCAGGGTACAGGGAGGAGCAGAAGAAGATAGAAAAGCAGCGCACACCTGGGATTGCAACACCTCCCCCCACCTGCTGCTTTTCTGCAAAGATAATTGTCTAATTGGAATCAACAGACACTCATCGTCTGCTGCAAACAGCAGATGTAAGTAGTCATCAAAAGATTGAGTGTGAGCACAGAAGAACTGGCAAACGTGTGAACCTGGGCTCTTTAACTTGGTGCCCTGAATATAGCCGTTTGCTTGCTTTAAGTAAGACATTCTGCTTCACCTAGACAGTGGCAGGGAGGAAATGAGTATGTGCTTGAGTTCCCATGCGTTATGCTGGGGAAGATATTTTACACCTCTGGCATTTGATGGTGGAAACGCAAGCTCAGGAAAAAACTTTCATATACCAACAATTAGAATACAAGTTTTTGTTCATTCCTTCATTCAACAACTATACACCACTTAGAACACAGGCACTTTTCTAGGTTCTGAGGACAGAGGGGAACAATCTACTCCCTGCCCACCAGAAGTTTACACTCCAGTGAGGGAGACAGACAGTAGGCAAGCATATAATAGAGGGTCTGTTGGAGTGATGTGCTACTAAGAAAATTAAATGTGGGAAAGAGGAAGGTGTGTGATGGGACACAGGGTGGTCAGGGAGGTTTTCTCCAAAGAGATGGCATTTGGGCAGACACTTGTATGAAGTGAGGGTCCTGTGAATACCTAAAGGAGGAGAATTTCAAGTGGAATTCTGAACGGGCATTAATCTTGCAATGGCATCTTCCTTGGAGTGTTTAAGGGACAGGAAGTTGGCCAATATGACAGGAGCTGGAGAATCTGATGGAAGACTGGCAGGAAATGAGTCTGGTGGGACCACGTAGTGAGGTTTTGGACCATCTGTGTTTGATGGACCGCTGTTGCAGGGTTCTGAGCAAGTCACTGACATGAAATGTTCTGTTTTGAATGTTCCACTGTGGCTGTTACATAGAGCACTGACTCTGGCAGCAAGAGTAGATGGAGATGTCAAGTGGTGGTGAGTTTGACCATGGTGGTGTAATAGAGGGAGTGTGAATTGGTTAGTTTCAGGATATATTTGGAAGGTAAAGATGACAGGATTGCTGACACATGATAGGAGATGGAGAGAAAGAGAGGAACAAAAGATGACTCTGAGGTTTGGGGTCTGGGCCATGGGTGAATGGTGACGCCATCTATTAAGACCTTGTACAGTTGAATATTACTCAGCCATAAAAAGGAATGAAATAATGCCATTTATAGCAATACAGTCAGACCTAGAGGTTATCATATTAAGTGAAGTAAGTCACACAAAGACAAATGTCAAATGATATCACTTATATGTGGAAGCTAAAAAAAAATGATGGAAATGAACTTATTCAAAAACAGAAATATATCCACAGGCATAAAAAATGAACTTATGGTTACCAAAAGAGATAGCGGAGGGGGCAGGGGATAAATTAGGAGTTTGGGATAAATATGTGCATAACAACATTGTAAATTAACTGTACTTCAATAAAAAATACAGGTCATGGACAAGAAATTAATGCGTTCTGAAAGCTAACAAGGAAAGGCAGGGCGGCAGAGTCATGCACAAGAAGAGGTTGCTAAGTTAGAGACTTGGGGGCACAGGGATGGCTTCCCTGAGCAACTGAGATTTAAGTTGAAACCTGGGGGAAGAAATTCCATTCATAATTATGCTCACACTCCTCTTTGTCTATTTCTGGTCATGACACTCGTGGCCCACACTGAGCAGGTTAAAAAAGATATGTGCATAGAAAAGGACAATGAAAAAAAGAATTGTGCATCTATGTACATTTCCTTAGGAAAAACATCAGTGAGTCCTTTTCAATGAGATGTTCCATCTTTGGTAAAGTTCTGGCATCCATCAGTGAAAGGAAATGTCAGAATTTCCATACATTTTGCATCTGCAGCAAGAAATGGTTCATGGCTTAGTCAGCATTTTCTCAAAACAATAATCATGACACTGAGCCTTAATCTAAGCTAAGAAACCATTATCCTTCATAACCCAAGTGTAAATGGGACCCTGATGAAAAGGTTTACTAGGTTTCCTCCCTGTTTAGGTCAGTAGATCCTTTAATATACATAGAAGCTGGACATATGAAGATGGCTGTTCACATAGTTCATCAAATAAATAGTTCAGTACTCGTTTCCTTTTCCCTTCTACTTTGGGTGCCAAATCACTGAAGTCCAAGCGGCATCAGTAAATTGTATCACTAACTCAAACAGAGCTTGTTTAAGAGTTGAGGCCAAAATGATGTCACTGGCCTGTAAATAAGTATACAGGTCTGACTGGCAAATGGGACTTAAAAGACACGAGATCAGATTTCCCACTGAAATGGGAAGGAAGGCTTCTGCTCTTCAGAGAGATCTGCTGTCATCTTTCCACAGCCCCAGATGGTGAGAGTTATGTACTCCTTGACCTGAGCCAAAGATGATGTAAGAGAAAATAAAGGGATAAACAAGATCTGCCCAAGGAAACTGAGCAAAAGCCCATCTCCAGTGGCTTAAGTACACAAAACAAACTTTCCAGACAAGGACACCTCCCTTGACCCTGTTTCCTAGAGTATGGTATATAAGATAACTGAAAAAAAAAAAAAAAAAAACTAACAACAACAACAAAATCCTCAAAAGAACTAGTACTAGGTTTCCCACAATACTGGGAAGTGACAATAATAGATTTAAAAGACTTGAACTCAGTGACGATGATTATTTTTTTTTTGGTAAGGAGTAAACTGGCGCCAAGATATGTCCATAGGCATATGTAGTATCATGGTGAATGAACACTGATGGACAGGTATGTGCAGGCAGAAGGAGTAATTGGCAGAGGCAGTCAGTGAGCACTGACACTGATGAAAGAAAGTAACATCTTGGAGGGAAAGTCATGCTTTCCAAAGATAGTGGAGCTGAGCTTTGTAGCTTTCAGTCTAGTCCTCTGTCAATAGCACGAAAGTGAAAAAGTGAAAGTGTAGTCGCTCAGTTGTGTCCCACTCTTTGTGACCCCATGGAGTGTAGCATGCCAGGCCCCTCTGTCTACAGGAATTTCCAGGCAAGCATACTGGAGTGGGTTGCCATTCCCTTCTCCAGTGGATCTTCCCAACTTAGGGACTGAACTCAGGTCTCCTGCATTGCAGGCTGATTCTTTACCATCTGAGTCATCACAAGAAAGGGTCTTCGTAATTTGCAAGTTAAACACATCTCCAGAATGTAGGAGTCCAACTCTTTTTATGGAAGGGTGCTTGAACTCTCATTTCATAATGGTCCATCTTTAATAATACCAGTAACAGAGCATAGATGTCAGCCTTTAACACTGAAGAACCACTTGGCAAGTGAGAGTAGAGTGAGCTTCTTGTAAGTCATGTCACACTGAGAACTGAACTCCTGGTGACCACAGGATGGCAAGCCCCATCCTACCTCTGTCTATGAAAAGGAATGAGTGTGAATTTTCTGGGCATAGAATGTGACCCCTCTTCTTTCCCTACTCTTGACTCCCCTGCTTATGAGAGGTGATGTTGAAGGGGAGGCATTCTCTTCCCCTTTGTTGTACCCCAAGGGAAGGAAACAGGAAGTGAAGGATAGCATTTATGGAATACCTCCAATCTCCCGAACCTGAGGAAGGTCTACATACCCAGCCATGTAAGTTATATTTTCTCCTTTTTACTGAAGAGAGAACTGATGTTCAGGAACATTGAGTAACTTGCCCAAGGGCACTGAGCCAAAAGTTGCAGTGTCAAAATTCAAACCCAGTTGACACCCCAAAAGCCACAATTCTTCCCAGGGAAGGCACTCTGGTTCCCCCCCTTTTTTTTTAACTTTTTTGGCCACACCCTGTGGCATATGGGATCTTAGTTCCCTGACCAGGAATCAAACCTGTACCCCCTGCACTGGAAGACAAAATAATCACTGAGCCACCAGGCAAGTCCTGGTTCTGATCACGCCTATCCTACTCAAGGTCCCAGTGAAATCTCAGGAACAATGCTTCTTGATCCACACACCATGGCAGCCAGTCAGCAGCAGATCCCAGTGCCAGAAAGTGTCTTGGATGCATCATGAAAATAAAAAGATTCTGCAGCAGCAGAGGCAGTAAAAGCTGTCACTGTGTTCACAGAGAGGGAGGTGGTTTGCCCTAATACCGGTTAACTCCTGTGGTTTTGGGCAGTCAGTGTTAACAGCTTTTTCATACCTGGAAACCATTAATAGGTCACTTCTCAACGTTCCAGTGTCCCATTTCCTTTTAAGTTGCCACACGTGTTCCATTTACCATCCTTTTAATCATCCTCTTACTTTCCAACAGATACTCACCAGGTTCTCTTTAATTCCTGTGGAGTCTGTAGTTTTCCACGGGATCCAGTTCTCTGGGGAGATTGGAAAAGTGCAGTGCGTCTTGGAAGAAGGAGGTCTTGATCAACATTTAGAACATGCTTGTCAGATGCACACCACATCCTCTGCTGGGGTTTCACACCTCCCTCTCCTCATTTCACTGAGGCCTCCTTACCCTCCATTTCTCAACCTATCTCCCCCTACCATATCTCCTTCTTTCTATCCCTGTTCCATTTTTCTCTAGTCATTTTCTCTTTTTATCTTTCTCTCTTTCACTTTTTAAATTTGCCACAATCGTTTCTTCACCTGGCTCTTCCTCTTTTATATGTTTAGGGGCCAGTTAGTTCGGTTTGGGGGCTTCCCAGGTGGCATAGTGGTAAAGAATCTGCCTGCCGATATGGGAGACATGAGACTTGGGTTTAATCCCTGGGTTGGGAAGATCCCCTGGAGAAGGAAATGGCGACTCACTCCAGTATTCTTGCCTGGAGAGCCTGGTGGGCTACAGTCCACGGGGTCGCAAAGAGTCAGACACGACAGCACACACAAGCAGTTGGTTTTAAAAACACAGGAATTGATGTCACACAACCTGGTTCAAAAACTGGGCTTAGACTCAATGTTCCTTCAGTGTGACCCCATTCCCTCAGTCTTCCCACTGGTAAAGTAGGTTTATCAATGATATTCATGTCTAGATCTGAATATTACACGAGATAATCTGTGTAAATTCAATTCAGGGTTTTGGAAGGAAGTAGGACAAAACCCCCACTTCCGTCCTGTCTGCTGTCCTCCTGTTGTGAATTCTACCCTTCTCTCTGTTCCTCTCCTAGCTGTTGTCTCTGCTCCTGGCTCAGAATCCAGCTCATCTCATCCCCCTCACTGTGTTATGGGTTCCCTTTGGCTGACTTCTCTATTCTGAGTCCACCCTTATGTGGGAAGAATTAGACATCACGGAATACTGCACACAGACAAAGCGTTCAAGCACTTCAGTGACATGCTGATTTTAAATAATGGTGAGACCAACAATATTAAATACCTCTGGACCATTCTGAATTATCTGTAAAAAGTGAGGAACTTAGAATCAAAGAATGGCCAGGTTGCCCTATACCCGCAGGAACCAAATGTGTAACTGAGGAGTCTACCTCATAGGTAAGGGCCACACTCACTACCTGCCCAGATAACGAAGATAATGGCTTTCTTCTCTCTTTTTTTTTTTTTTAGCTGAAGGTTTTAAAATTTGCGAGCAATATTAACCACTGGCTCTTACTCCAGATTACTTTTTGGTGGACATAATTCTATTATAAGAAGATCAGTGCAGGGCATAAACATCCTACAAAAACTTCAGATCCATTCTCCTTTCCATAAAACGTAGGATCCACAGATAGACACTGACTAGCATTGCTGCACACGGTGACCTCTGTAACCATGTAACTTCATGCTCCACAACTGCGTCACGTTTATTTCCAGGTTCTCTGTAGCCCACACACCTTCTGGTAGTTCTCAGCCCGACCTGCCATGTCCATGTCTCAGAGTTTTCTTGTCTTTATTTTCTCTGAGTCCTCGACTTCCCTCTGCCCTTGTCTTGGCTGAACTTCATCCTGTTAGCTTCTGATTACTTGTCCAATTTGTTGAGACCATTTCCAATTCTAATCGCATCCCCCAAGGCTTTAGCCTCCACTTTAGATTCAGTCTCATCCATGAACTTAATGAGTATGCTGTTGCTGCATCCAAGTCATTGATGACAGGCTTAACTAGAAGTGGGTCCAGGGCTGGGCCCGGCACAAGACCTAGCTTTAATGTGTTTACTTGTCAAGAGAAGTGTACGTGCAGGTGCTTTAATGATGTTTAGAAAAGAGAAACCTCTCTTCTCTTCAGAATCTGGGGTAGACTTTGTGACATTTTTGGCAATTCAAGTCGGTAATTTGACCTTACAAGTCAAATTAAATAATCAAAATCATTGCTTAAAACATAACTTTCTTTCTAAAAAAAAAAAAAGTCTCATTGTTTTGAATGTAGAAGTCAGTACCTGGTTTCACTTTTCTTCCCTGGGAATCAGTCATTCACACCCTCTGCCCTGCTGAGGGGGCCTTGGGTGGGGAGGGCAAGGCCCTGGTTCCCAGTTCCATCTCTGCCATTCGGCATGTGACCTTGGGTGAATTACCTAACCTCTGCCAGCCTGGACTGTATCCTCATCAGTAAATGAGGGGCTCCCATCAGATGCCTGCAAATGTGCCTTCCTGTCTGAGAGGCTGTGATTCTCTCGTGATGAAGGGCCTAATTATTCTCAGTGGCAAATTGCTACACACATTCTTTGATTATAAACTTTTCCCATGACACGTATATATAATGCTACAACTCTGAATACATTTTAGAAGTAAAATTTAGACTAGCTCCAACATCATCTGGAATTTATCTGCCAGAAATGCATGTTTATCTGCTTATGTGTGCCTTCTCCATGCATTCTCAAGTACTTGAATGCTAGGTATGTATGAGGTGTGCCCTGATGCTTGTCATTTCTTTGTGACATCACTGATAATCAATACAGGAGCCTCTTTCAGAATTCCCACTTGAAGAAGGAGGAAACTGAGGCCCAGATTGGTTGAGTGACTGTGTAAGGCAACAAAACTTGCTTGTGGCAAAGCTCAGGCTTGAACTTGGATTTCTAGGCTCTTTATATATATATATATATATATATATATATATATTTCATCCTTACAACCTTCCTATGAGCATTTTAAAGATGAAGAAACTGAGGTATGAAGCAGTTCAGTAACTTAACCATAGATAAACATTTATGAAGTTTCAAAGTCAGGATTTTAGACTCTGTCGTCTGTACCTTTTCCATTTGGCATGTGCCTTTTCAACATAACTTACTCTTCAAACTCAGTATAGTATCTGCATTAAAAGAAAATACCATCAATTATTTCAGCAATCAACTAAAATGCTTCCCTATGTTATAGAGGACCGTCTCTCTTTTTCAATGATGAATGACCATTTAATTCAGCTGGTGGAGACAAAGTCATTCTGAATTTTCTTTCACTGTGGATATGTAAATTATTTTAAGATATTTGACTCTAAGCCTGGAAACAATCATAATTTTTTAAAAATCAAATTCTTGGTACTAAGTTCATCACAGAAATAAACAATTTCCTCCTCTTTCTCCCCAGTCCCCCTTTCCTCCTCCTCCTCCTTTTTTCATCCAGACCTTGATTTTTCTTTTCTACAGTTACCAGATTGGGCTCCAGGTAGGAGGAATGATGTCAACAGCCCCCTTCCCTGACCTTCCATAACATTTCTACTCTCCTAGTCACTGATTTCTCCGATTCACTTGAATTTTTCCTGCAAGGCAAGTTCTACACAAATAAATATTTAAACAGCAGGGAAAAGGTGGGAGACATCCATAGGCCTTGTTGTGGAATCCGGGAAAGAGTAAAAAGAAAGACATATTTGAAAGGAATGATTAGAAGAAACCGGAAAGCATCATTTCGCCCCAGAAATTTGTGTTCTTCTAATCAGTCACCTTAAGACACTGAGAATTGTTTCTTTAATTCCTCAGACAATGCTCACTAATAAACAAGGGAACAGTCTGCAGTGGCTGTTCTCCAGAACAAAAAACAAGAACATGAAACAGCAGCAAACCATAAGAGGTTAATGATTTGAAGCTCCTCTCTCTCTGGAATTACAAAAGAATAATCCAAAGAAATACATGTAATGTTTCTAGTCAGAAGCTTATGAATAGAAGCTGCAGTCCATGGAGTCGCAAAGAGTCAGATATGACTGAGCAACTGAACAAGATTCTCCAAACATCTCAGTGTGTCTCCCAGACAGGAACAAAGGAACTGATATTTTTTTCATATGTTATACATAGATTATCTCACTGAATCCTCACCATAACTGAATGTGGCGGTAGGGGGAGCAGATATTATTTCAGCAGATACACCCTAAGGTGACTCCTACTGAGTAACCTTGTATAATCTCCTCCCTGAGGGCTTGTTTCTAACCAGTAGAATATGGCAAAAAGTGGTAAGATGCTCCCCCCTTGGTTGTTGAGGCTACTGCTAAGTCACGTCAGTCGTGTCCGACTCTATGCAACCCCATAGACAAAAGCCCACCAGGCTCCTCTGTCCCTGAGATTCTCCAGGCAAGAACACTGGAGTGGATTGCCATTTCCTTCTCCAATGCATGAAAGTGAAAAGTGAAAGTGAAGTCGCTCAGTCATGTCTGACTCTTAGTGACCCAATGGACTGCAGCCTAGCAGACTCCTCCGTCCATGGGATTTCCCAGGCAAGAACACTGGAGTGGGGTGCCATTGCCTTCTCCCCCTCCTTGGTTAGGTTATGTTAATGGCAAAGGTGATGTAACTGTTACTTTCATGACTATGTTATGTTACATAAGATTTCTTCTTTACAGACTAGAGGGAAAGACTCTCCCACTGGCCTTGAAGAAGCAAACAGCATGCTGTCAACCTGCCTGTGGAGAGGACCATACGGTTAGGGGCCTCTAGACCACATCCGGCAAGAATCTCAAGCCAAGCAGACACAAGCAGATGAAAACAAAAGTGTGAAAGTGTTAATTGCTCAGTCGTGTCTGACTCCTTGCAACTCCATGCACTGTAGCCCACCAGGATCCTCAGTTCATGGAATTCTCCAGGCAAGAACACTGGAGTGAGTAGCCATCTCCTTCTCCAGGAGATCTTCCCAACCCAGGGATGAACCCAGGTCTCCTGCACTGGGGGCAGATTCTTTACCATCTGAGCCACCAGGGAAGCCCACAAGCAAATGAATCCTGCTGACAAAACAGAACAAGCTTGAATGGGATTCTTCCCCATTCAAGCCTTCAGATGGGAACACAGCACAGCCAATATTGGGACTGCAGCCTTGTAAGACCCTCAGTTCAAGAGCCAGTTAGAGACATCCCTGGACTCCTGGTCTCCAAAAACTGAGATAATGAGTTTACCTCAACTAAAATCACCAGATTTGTGGGAATTTGTTCCACAGCAGTAGAAAACTACTATAATTCCTCTTTCTATTTCATAGAAGAGAAAAGCAAGCTTTGAAGACCTAAATAGGCAAGCTTTTGAGAAATTAAGTGACTTTGGTCAAGGTTACAAAGCCAGTGAACAGCAGAACTCATATTTCAACTTAAGTCTCCGTAAAGCTAAAGGTCAAATGCTTTCCAATACAGCATGATGCCTTTCCACACTTTTCTTCTCATTCACTGGCACTGTTGATGAAATATCACCACATTTGGCCTATGATATGACCTCTGGCAGTTATGAACTTCTAGTGGATATGGTCTTGAAGGTTAAAATGAAAGACCTGAATTATAATAGTGCGTTCCTTGCCTCCCTGGCCTTGATGTAGAAGAACGCTGCTTACTCTTCACCCTTGAGGGAGAGGAGAAGGCCAAATGGGGAAGCTTAGAATGGAGCAGGCTGTTTGACTAGCCCCAGAGAGAGAGGTTCTCACCCACTCAAAAGGGAATTAAATAAATGTTCTCCAAAAAAGAATGGCTCCACCTAGGGAAAAAAGCTCTGAGAATCACAATAATGAGTTTCCCACCAGGAGTACCCCAGAGGCAGAAGCCTGGGGCTGATGAATAAGGTTTGGTCAATGCTGGGTAACAGTGAATCCCGCAGCTTCACTTCAATAATGTTTGGCTTGGGTTGGATGAAAGGACGATGGCAGGAGGCTGACTTTGAGTTTGACAAGTCAAGGAGTGCTGGTTCAGATATCTTAGGAGCTGTTTGTTTGATGTGGATTATAACAGCTGAAATTTCATTGGTTAGGCTTGGCTGGGCCTGTCTGCTGTTGGGCAGAGTTGGACTGTACTTTATATGTGCCTTGCTTAAACTACTGGAACTGTAATAAACTAAGTGTATCAAAATCTTGACATGCCAAATTACACGGGAGCATAGAGGGAGCAGCATAAATCTTAGCTCTCCCCAACCCATCATAATGCTCAGTTTCTATAGCACTGCTTCAGAAAGAGCTCAACAAACAGTTAAGAACCTATCCCATGCCAGGCCTAGGGCTGGGTACTGTGAGGCGAACAGGGGTGAGACACAGCCCTAATTACCCCCGCCCAGAGTCTATAATCCAGTAAGATAGAGAAGGGTGTACATTGATAACTAAGCAGACTTCCCAATGGTTGGAACTGGTCACCTCTAGAGCAGGCAAGAACGAAGAGCACTGCCAGCCTCAGCTCTAATGTAATCAATTAGGTAACACTAAGCCACTTGGAAGACCAGGTGTGTGTGTTAGTCACTTAAGTCATGTCCAGCTCTTTGCGACCCCATGGAGCCCACCAGGCTCCTCTGTCTATGGAATTCTCCAGGCAAGCATACTGGAGTAGGTTGCCATTTCCTACTTCAGGGGGTCTTCCTGACCCAGGGCTCGAACCTGGGTCTCCTGCATTGTGGGCAGATTCTGAACATCTGAGCACCCTGCATCTGAGCCACCAGAGAAGAGAAGACCAGGTAGCAAGTGTGAAAGGCCTAAGGGACAGACTGTCATTTGCTATGAGAATTCCTAGAGTTTCAGATTCCCTCCACTGCCTCGAAGGAAACATCCTCTTCCTGAATGAAAGATCTTATTGCAGGGACCTCCTGTGATAGCAGGCAGGGTCTAGTTGAAAAGGGGTGTGAGATCAATGAAAACTTCTGGACTTTATCATCTTCACCTTCCAAGAAAAAGGCACGCATAGGTAGTGTTCAGTGAGAACTTCAGAATGCAGATAACAAAGCCCTGACCTAGAGGATCTGATGATTGAGAAAGACTAAATTACATGCTAAATAAAAAACCTAAGAGGCACAGGAAATGTGGGAGCCTTAGGGCTGAACGTCCTTGTGAGTCCAGCATTCTCCTTTAACTTATTAGGATATTGGTTTTAACATAAATGCCTTGTGTGGTTGACTTCACAAGGGAGAGAAGGATAAGAGACGAAAAATAAATAATCTGGGGAGAGTAGCACAACAGACAGCCATACTAGCTTTCATTAAGTACTGGTTTGAAGAGTCCCCAGAAGAGGCTGTTGGGAAAATATTCTGAAAGAAGAGGCCCATCTTCCTCATCAGCTAAGCTGCCCTAGTTGTTCAAACCTCTGGCCCTCTGTTTTCTCACTTGTAAAATAAGGGGTTAGAGACATATTCTGAGTACTCATCTAGTTCTAATAGTTGAACATTTACATGTGGATGAGAACTATAGGATTAAGGATTCAAAAATTATGCATGTTATTATGGCCCTTCTTAGATAACCAGCAATTCCCTTCTGGGAGGCTTTCAATGGTGGTCTCTGAGCATTCATCATGAGCCACAATCTGTGATAGAAGTTCTTCACTCTGCATTCTCCTGATTGATTCTTAATTCAAGAACTCCCCTTACAAATAAAGCAGAAATGGTCACTTCAGTCATCTTCTCAGTGAGGACTTCTTCAGCTACATATCTAAAATTTCAACACCTTCCCCGTTACACTTCAAATGTCCTTCATTCACTTTATCTTTTTTGCATTTATCTCTTTCTAACACACTGTATGGGCTTCCCCAATGGCTAGGTGGTAAAGAACCCGCCTGCAATGCAGGAGACATGGGTTTGATCCCTGGATCTGGAAGATGCCCTGGAGGAGGAAAAAACAGTCTACTTGAGTATTCTTATTCTTGTCTGGAGAATCCCATGGACAGAAGAGCCTGGCGGGTTACAGTCTGAAGGGCTGGAAAGAGTCAGACACAATTGAGCGACTGAAAACAACAGCATACGGTATAATTTACTTAGCTCCATTGTTTTCTGTCACCCTATCTATAAAGGATATTCCATAAGAGCAGAGATTTTTGTCTTTTGGGTTTGTGACCAAATCTTAGTTCTAGAGGACTATATAAGAGCCTGGTGCACCAGTTCAGTTCAGTTCAGTCACTCAGTCATGTCCTACTCTTTGTGACCCCACGAATTGAAGCACGCCAGGCCTCCCTGTCCATCACCAACTCTGGAGTTCACTCTAACTCACATCCATCGAGTTGGTGATGCCATCCAGCCATCTCATCCTCTGTTGTCCCCTTCTCCTCCTGCCCCCAGTCCCTCCCAGCATCAGAGTCTTTTCCAATGAGTCAACTCTTCACATGAGCTGGCCAAAGTACTGGAGCTTCAGCTTTAGCATCATTCCTTCCAAAGAAATCCCAGGGTTGATCTCCTTTAGAGAGATCTCCTTGCAGTCCATGGGACTCTCAAGAGTCTTCTCCAACACCACAGTTCAAAAGCATCAATTCTTCAGCGCTCAGCTTTCTTCATAGTCCAACTCTAACATCCATACATGACCACTGGAAAAACCAGTGACTAGTTGGACCTTTGTTGGCAAAATAATATCTCTGCTTTTCAATATGCTATCTGGGTTGGTCATAACTTCCCTTCCAAGGAGTAAGCGTCTTTTAATTTCATAGCTGCAATCACCATCTCCAGTGATTTTGGAGCCCCCCGCCAAATAAAGTTTGACACTGTTTCCAACTGTTTCCCCATCTATTTCCCATGAAGTGATGGGACTAGATGCCATGATCTTCATTTTCTGAATGTTGAGCTTTAAGCCAACTTTTTCACTCTCCTCTTTCACTTTTATCAAGAGGCTTTTTAATTCCTCTTCACTTTCTGCCATAAGGATGGTGTCATCTGCATATCTGAGGTTATTGATATTTCTCCTGGCAATCTTGATTCCAGCTTATGCTTCTTCCAGCCCAGCTTTTCTCATGATATACTCTGCATATAAGTTAAATAAGCAGGGTGACAATATACAGCCTTGACGTACTCCTTTTCCTATTTGGAACCAGTCTGTTGTTCCATGTCCAGTTCTAACTGTTGCTTCCTGGCCTGCACATAGGTTTCTCAAGAGGCAGGTCAGGTGTTCTGGTATTCCCATCTCTTTCAGAATTTTTCACAGTTTATTGTGATCCACACAGTCAAAGGCTTTGGCATAGTCAATAAAGCAGAAATAGATGTTTTTCTGGAACTCTCTTGATTTTTCCATGATCCAGTGGATGTTGGCAATTTGACCTCTGGTTTCTCTGCCTTTTCTAAAACCAGCTTGAACATCAGGAAGTTCACAGTTCACGTATTGCTGAAGCCTGGCTTGGAGAATTTTGAGCATCACTTTACTAGTGTGTGAAATGAGTGCAAGTGTGCGGTAGTTTGAGCATTCTTTGGCATTGCCTTTCTTTGCGATTGGAATGAAAACTGACCTTTTCCAGTCCTGTGGCCACTGCTGAGTTTTCCAAATTTGCTGGCATATTGAGTGCAACACTTTCACAGCATCATCTTTCAGGATTTGAAACAGCTCAACTGGAATTCCATCACCTCCACTAGCTTTGTTCGTAGTGATGGTTTCTAAGGCCCACTTGACTTCACATTCCAGGATGTCTGGCTCTAGGTGAGTGATCACACCATTGTGATTATCTGGGTTGTGAAGATCTTTTTTGTACAGTTCTTCTGTGTATTTTTGCCAGCTCTTCTTAATATCTTCTGCTTCTGTTAGGTCCGTACCATTTCTGTCCTTTATCGAGCCCATCTTTGCATGAAATGTTCCCTCGGTATCTCTAATTTTCTTGAAGAGATCTCTAGTCTTTCCCATTCTGTTGTTTTCCTCTATTTCTTTGCATTGATCACTGAAGAAGGCTTTCTTATCCCTTCTTGCTATTCTTTGGAACTCTGCATTCAGATGCTTATATCTTTCCTTTTCTCCTTTGCTTTTCACCTCTCTTCTTTTCACAGCTATTTGTAAGTCCTCCCCAGACAGCCATTTTGCTTTTTTGCATTTCTTTTCCATGGGGATGGTCTTGATCCCTGTCTCCTGTACAATGTCATGAACCTCCGTCCATAGTTCATCAGGTACTCTATCTATCAGATCTAGTCCCCTCAATCTATGTCTCACTTCCACTGTATAATCATAAGGGATTTGATTTAGGTCATACCTGAATGGTCTAGTGTTTTTCCCTACTTTCTTCAATTTGAGTCTGAATTTGGTAATAAGGAGTTCATGATCTGAGCCACAGTCAGCTCTTGGTCTTGTTTGTGCTGACTGTATAGAGCTTCTCCATCTTTAGCTGCAAAGAATATAATCAATCTGATTTCAATGTTGGCCATCTGGTGATGTCCATGTGAAGAGTATTCTCTTGTGTTGTTGGAAGAGGGTGTTTGCTATGACCAGTGCATTCTCTTGGCAAAACTCTGTTAGCCTTTGCCCTGCTTCATTTCGTATTCCAAGGTCAAATTTGCCTGTTACTCCAGGTGCTTCTTGACTTCCTACTTTTGCATTCCAGTCCCCTATAATGAAAAGGACATCCTTTTTGGGTGTTAGTTCTAAAAGGTCTTGTAGGTCTTCAGAGAACAGTTCAACTTCAGCTTCTTCAGCGTTACTGGTTGGGGCATAGACTTGGATTTCGGTGATATTGAATGGTTTGCCTTGGAAATGAACAGAGATCATTCTGTCATTTCTGAGACTGCATCCAAGTACTGCATTTCAGACTTCTGTTGACCATGATGGCTACTTCATTTGTTCTAAGGGATTCCTGTCCGCAGTAGTAGATATAATGGTCATCTGAGTTAAATTCACCCATTCCAGTCCATTTTAGTTTGCTGATTCCTAGAATGTCGACATTCACTCTTGTTATCTCCTGTTTGACCACTTCTAGTTTGCCTTGATTCATGGACCTGACATTCCAGGTTCCTATGCAATATTGCTCTTTACAGCATCGGACCTTGCTCCTGTCACCAGTCACATCCACAACTGGGTATTGTTTTTGCTTTGGCTCCATCCCTTCATTCTTTCTGGAGGTATTTTTCCATTGATCTCCAGTAGCATATTGGGCACCTACTGACCTGGGGAGTTCCTCTTTCAGTATCCTATCATTTTGCCTTTTCATACTGTTCATGGGGTTCTCAAGGCAAGAATACTGAAGTGGCTTGCCATTCCCTTCTCCAGTGGACCACAATCTGTCAGACTCTCCACCATGACCCGCCCGTCTTGGGTGGCCCCTCACCCAAGGGACAGTGGTCGAGAGGAGCAACCCCATGTTGCTGCACAGGTGCAGGTCAGCCAAGAGGAGCTACACCATGTTCAAGGTCAGGAGGGGTGGCGGTGAAGTGATACCCCTCGTCCAAGTTAAGAAGCAGCAGCTGTGCTTTGCTGGAACAGCCATGAAGGGATATCCCACGTCCAAGGTAAGAGAAACCCAAGTAAGATGGTAGGTGTTGCGAGAGGGCATCAGAGGGCAGACAGACTGAAATCATAATTACAGAAAACTAGTCAATCTAATCACACAGACCACTGCCTTGTCTAACTCAATGAAACTAAGCCTGGTGCATCAGTTCAGTTCAGTTCAGTTCAGTCGCTCAGTTGTGTCCAACTTTTTGCGATCCCATGAATCGCAGCACACCAGGCCTCCCTGTCCATCACCAACTCCTGGAGTTCACTCAGACTCACGTGCATCGAGTCAGTCATGCCATCCAGCCATCTCATCCTCTGTCGTCCCCTTCTCCTCCTGCCCCCAATCCCTCCTAGCATCAGAGTCTTTTCCAATGAGTCAACTCTTTGCATGAGGTGGCCAAAGTACTGGAGTTTCAGCTTCAGAATCATTCCTTCTAAAGAAATCCCAGGGTTGATCTTCTTCAGAATGGACTGGTTGGATCTCCTTGCAGTCCAAGGGACTCTCAAGAGTCTTCTCCAACACCACAGCTCAAAAGCATCAATTCTTCAGCGCTCAGCCTTCTTCACAGTCCAACTCTCACATCCATACACGACTACCAGAAAAACCATAGCCTTGGCTAGGCGGACCTTAGTCGGCAAAGTAATGTCTCTGCTTTTCAATATGCTATCTAGGTTGGTCATAACTTTTCTTGCAAGGAGTAAGCATCTTTTAATTTCATGGCTGCAATTACCATCTGCAGTGATTTTGGAGCCCCCCCCCAAATAAAGTCTTACACTGTTTCCACTGTTTCCCCATCTATTTGCCATCAAGTGATGGGACCGGAGCCTGGTGCATAGTAGATACTTAATAAATTTTTTGAGTGAATAAATCAATGCAAAGAATGCCATTTAACCTAAAGGGTTTATATGGCCTTTTACTGTCTTCTCTTTTATCTACCACATATTTCCATGAAGATGAGGTCATTCCACTCAATAAGGGGAAAGTCCATTTTGAAGCACATCCACCAGTGGCAGAGGAAAGCGAATGAGAAAGATAGCTGGAGCATACTGCTCATCTCAGAAACCTTGAGCTCAGCTGGTGTAGACCTCCTAACCCATGGTAGAGACAGCACCCAGGCCAGACTAGCATGTGGAAGATAAGAGAGAGGGCGACAAGACTGAGTTCCTCATGCAAGGAGAAAGGGTGATATGGACCCACAGGTATGCAAACAGACCCAGGCAGCATTCAGGCAGAAGCACAAGTCTTCGGCAGTGACTCTGTCCTCCAATAAAATGGGCCTTGTGATCAATCAAATTTGTCACCAACTATGTGTAGACAAGTGGGTCTCCAATATCTTTCCTGCAACCCAGTGGAAAGAGGAGCCTAAGAAGAAGTTTAATATCTTTTGTGGGAGAGACAGAAATGAGAGAAGAGGGGGAAGAAAGATGTCTCAGGGCAGATTTTCTCAAGCAGCGGCAATGCTAGCCTTACATTCTCCAATGAGTCAAGCATATAACGGTGGCTCAGTGAATGCTAGTGAATTGGAGCACTGGTGTTGATTTTATAGGCATTAACAGAAATTTTGCGACTAAAATAAAGGCCAGCATAAAGTCCGTCCATTTCACTGGGCTTTAGGATCTATTGCTAACTTTCCTCACTCTGAACCTAACTTGTTAATATGACTCTTTCCTACTTCCCTACCTTTCTCCTAACCATGCTCGAAGCTGTTCTACGTCAGAAGTTGCTTTGAGTGCAAGGAGATGCTGTTAGTGCTTATGCAAACTCTCATGCTGCTCTCTGACATGATATTTGCATGATCCTGAGCTAGTTATTTAACCTCCTCAGATCTAGGTTTTCTCATCTATAAAACGAGGATAATATTTATCCAATGAGATGTTGTGTGGATTAAACGAGATCATTTAAGATTTCATTTATTTGTTCGTTTAACATTTACTGAGCCTTTACTATGTTTTGGGCTGCATCATGTACTAAGGACACAGAGATTAAGGACTCAATTCTTATTTGGCAGGAACTTGCAGTCAGGAGAAAGACACACTCAAGCAAGCACATCAGGAAAGACACACATCAGCAAGCACAGTATAGTGTGATAAGCATATGGATGAAGGTACGTATCAGTTGGTTCCAGGACAAACATACTCAGTTTGTAATCTACTCGGCAAGAAAGTCAGGAAAAGCTCGCCAGAGGCGGCAACTTCTGTACTGAACCCTGAGGAGTCATTAAGAGTTAGGCAAGTGACTGACTGAGATATTTATCCAAAAATTAAGACCAACTGATTAGCTGGCCCAAGCTAAAGGAGATCAGTCCTGGGTGTTCATTGGAAAGACTGATGCTGAAGCTGAAACTCCAATACTTTGGCCACTTCATGTGAAGAGTTGACTCACTGGAAAAGACCCTGATGCTGGGAGGGATTGGGGGCAGGAGGAGAAGGGTACAACAGAGGATGAGATGGCTGGATGGTATCACTGACTCAATGGACAAGTGTTTGAGTAAACTTCGGGAGTTAGTGATGGACAGGGAGGCCTGGCGTGCTGTGATTCATGGGGTCACAAAGAGTTGGACACGAGTGATCGACTGAACTGAACTGAAATGAAAAAAAAAAAAAAGGGTTAGCCAAGTGGAAAAGTCCTGAGACAAGAAGAGGGAAGTTGACCCTTCTAGATAAAGGGAAAAGCAGGTTAAGAGAGGGAGGCGAGAGTCTGGTAGATTCAGAGAACCATAATCAGTTTCTTGTGGATAGAGGATCAGGTTTAAGGGGAGGAATGATGGAAGATGAGAATGAAGAGGCTAGCAGGAGTTTGGAGCCAGAACATGAGAATCAAAGCTTCTCAGAGTAGCTTTGAGTTTTCATCTTGATGTCACTGGAGCGCTAGGGCAAAGTTTGAGACAGGGAACACAGACATGAATAATTTTATGTTTAGGAGGATCCCTCTAACACTGTGTGAAGGATAGATTAGAATAGGACTGGATCAGAGTTAGGGAAAGGAGGAAAGTGCACTGACTCATGCAAAAAAAGAAGAAAGAAAGAGAAGCAAGCAGATACGAGAGGGATAGGCGAGAAAGAGAAATAACCCAGAATGGTTCCCAGGTGTCCACCTTGATAACTGGATAGATGGTGGTGTCAGTGTTCACGCGAGAAGAGAGGAGGAGACGAGAGTTTTGGTTTTGGTGGGCTTGAGGTCTCTGTGGGATGTAAGACTAAAGGTGGGGATTTCCCTGGTGGTCCAGTGGTTAAGGCTTCGCCTTCCAATGAAGGGGGTATGGATTCGATCCCTGATGAGGGAGCGAAGATCCCACATATTTTGGGGCCAAAACACCAAAACATAAAAGAGAAGCAATATTGCAACAAATTCAATAAAGACTTTAAAAAAAGTGGTCCATGCTGGAAAAAGAAAAAAAAAAAAAAGACTAAAGGTGGTTGGACACTGAAGTCTAAGTCTGGGTTCAGGAGAAAAATCTGGGTATAGACATTTTTAAGTCATCACTTGTAGACACAGGCTGTCCATAACGTCGGTGTAGATCAATCTGTGAGAGAATGAGAGGATTAAGGACAGAACCCTGGACGTACACAGTGAATATGGGGTGGCAAAGTGAGAACAAGAGTGAAAGGTAAGCCAGTAAAGGAAGGAGACACAAACAGAGAGGAAGGCACAAGAATGAAAGAGGGGTCACCAGAATCAGCTCTCAAAGAGAGGTCAGAAAGGAAATAAGTGGATTAACTGGACTGAGAGCCAGGAAGTCACAGTGTCACTAGGGAAAGGCCATTACGATGGGAGCACATTGTATAGTATGACAAGTGTTGGAAGTGAGACAACTTCCATTCTGCTCATTGGGTATATACAGTGACAATATTGTGACTTTATCTTTGAAATAAGTTTATGTCTTAAAATTTTCTTTAATTAAAAAAATATTCTATGGTGTTAAGAACACAACATGAGATCTACTGTCTTAACCTTTTGAAATGCATGATACAGCAGTATTGACCACAGGTACAATGTTGCACAGTGGATCTCTAAAACTTTTTCATCCTGCATTACATAGACTTTATGCTCATCGGTTAGCAATGCCTCATATGCCCTACCCCCTGGCCCCTAGCAGCCACCGTCCCTCTCTCTGAGTCTATGAATGTGGCTATTTTAGAGCCCTCACATAACTGGAATGATGCAATGTCTGTCCTGTGACAAAATATTCACACTGTTGAATACTGCAGATTTCCTTCTTTTTTAAGGGTTGAATAATATTCCATTGTTTCAAATAAGTGTGTCTCCATCCAGTGACAGCAGGTGAGTTTTGCCTATGACCGTTAACTGGTCATGTGCATTGTCTGTCATTCCCCTTCTCTGCAGGATAGGTCTATGGTTCTTTTACCCAAAATTTTCTATCCATTGAGTCAGACTTGGGACTAGGTATCTGCTTTTGTCAAAAATGATCAAGAAGACAGCTGCACAATTTTGCTACTTCCTTCCTACATCCCCTACTCTCTGATGCTCAAAACACCAAGGGGCTACACCTGTGTTTCCAGCACTTTCCCTCCAAGGCCCAGAAGCAGAGGGACACTGCACTGGCCACTAGGCTGCTGGGCAGCCCTCACTGCTTGAGTGGCTCAATGGGAAACCACAGATAAAAGGCATGAGGGAAGAGGGAGATGTTGTTTCTGGAATTATCATGTTAAGAGGTGTAATGAGAAGCTCACTGCAGGGCTACAGAGAAAGAAGAAGGAGGCGGCGGCCAGGAAAAGAAAAGCTTCCTTGGGTTCTTTGCAGAGAAGTTGTAGGAAAATATTTGAAAATGTGTGAATGTTGAGAAATAAGTAGAAAACTGAAGAATGAAAGGCTTCAGTGCTGGTGAACTAATCCCATTTGCTTGTTTGTATGTGAAAAGACCAAAGAGAGAATCTTGACATAAAGCACATCTTTTAAGAAATCTGTTGCTAACACTTTACAGCTGGGGGTCTCTGCTTAAACTTTCAGACAATAGCCTTGCAGGGTGATGCCCATGGGAAGATGGACAAGGCAGCTTAGCATTGGCTCCCCCAAACTGCTTGCTGCCCATGAGGCAACTGGTTCTGTTTCTGACAGTTCATTTTCATTTTTGCTGAGTTCCTGTAGACAACAAGTACTGACTGTGTTCTCTTCTGGAGCTGAAACTGCTAAGGGCTCTGGAGTTTAGTTTTGGCCATCCTGCTAGTATGTTTTGCTTTTCTGGGCTGGAAACCTAAGGTTCTGGGATTCCTGTCTACTCGTTACCGTGGCAATTATAAGAAAGTGAGGCTAGGTCTGCCTCCAGTTCTGCAAAGCCCAGTCCAAGGCTTAAGAACAGGTCTTAGGTGAAGGATGACATTCTAGCCCAGGTTCTGGTTATTTATCTGCAAATAAGAGAAACAGAAGCTTCTAACTGTCAGAGACGGCAGGAACAACGAGGAACAATATTTTGACTGAAGAAATGGAATTGGGAATGTCAGCATTCTCTCTGAGAGTTGAAGAAATAAACAAGCAACTCCCTAAGTTGTAAGTAAGTAAGTAAGTAAAGTCACTCAGTTGTGTCCGACTCTTTGTGACCCCGTGGACTGCAGCCCACCAGGCTCCTCAGTCCATGGGATTCTCCAGCAAGAATACTGGAGTGGGTTGCCATTTCCTTCTCCAGGGAATCTTCCCGACCCAGGGATCAAACCTGGTTCTCCCGCGTTGGAGGCAGACACTTTAACCTCTGAGCCACCTTCTGTAGTTGGAATACAAGTGCTTTACAATGCTGTGTCAGTTTCTGATCTATGTTGTTGTTCAGTCGCTAAGTTGTGTCTGACTCTTTGCAACCCCATGGACTGCAGCACACCAGCCTTCCCCGTCCTTCACTATTTCCTGAACTTTGCTCAAACTCGTGTCCATTGAGTCGCTGATGCCATTCAACCATCTCATCTTCTGTTGCCCCCTTCTGCCCCTGCCCTCAATCTTTCCCAGCATCAGGGTCTTTTCCAGTGAGTCAGCTCTTTGCATCAGGTGGCCAAAGTACTGGTGCTTCAGCTTCAGCATCAGTCCTTCCAATGTGTGTATATATATCCTTTTCCTCTTGAGCCTCCCACCCCACCATCCCATCCCTCTAGCTTGTCGCAGAGCACCGAGCTGAACTTCCTGTGCTATATAGCAGTTTCCACTAGTGATCTACTTTACACACAGTAGTGTATACATATCAATGCTACCCTCTCAGTTCATCCCCACTCCCCCGTATCCCTAAGTCTGTTCTTTGTGTCCACATCTCTATTCCTGCTCTTGAAATAGGTTCATCACTACCATTTTTCTACATTTCATATACTCTCAAGGATAGGCTAGAAATGAGTGGGGTGTCAGTTACATGAAACCAGCAGGCATAAGAAAGCCAAGGTATTCAAAACCCATATAGTTCTCATCTCTCTCTGTACAAGCAAACATGTGGGCCAACTACCCTCTTTTCTCAGACTTGCTCTCCTGACCGGATTTGGCCCAGAAGAGAACCACTCAGCCCAACCAGCGACGATTATACTCAATGCCTGAGGCCAGAGCAAACATGCTGAGCACCTTTGGCAAACATGCAGCAAGAGGCTTGAATTTCAGAGCAGCGAGAACTGATGGGGAAGGAACAGGCATCAGGACACTTAGAAGCTAGAGCATTAATCCATAGTGCCTCCTGCCCCACCAATGGGCCATGAGTGGGACCAGATCTTTCCTTATGCTACATGTAATGGTGTGCGGTAGTCAATATCATCTCTGGAGTCTGACTGCCTGGTTCAAATCCTGGCTCCTCCACCTATTAGCTGTGTGACCTTCAGAAAGTCACTATACCTCTCTGGGCCTCATGATTTTTTGATTTGTTGCTTTGTCCCTAAATAATGCTCCATACCAATGCTGTGAAGACTACTATGAGTTGATATAAGTGATCTGCTTAGAACAGGGCCTGGGCTATGCTACTGACATATTGCAGAAGTGATAGCTATTACTAACTGTTATCTGTTAGCCAGGGCTCTTGTCTCTTTCGAGAATCTTCTTTAGAAGAACTGGCACAAACTAGGGTTTTGACTCCCAAAGTCTTCTGATTTCTTCCCTTCATTTCCCCTGTTTTCTGTCCTGGGTGCAGTCTACACTATTCCTTACCCCTTTTGAGAAATGTCCACCCTTTCTAACTTCTCCTGTGGTGCCGACCCTTTTCCTCGGTTCTCTCTTGCTTTCTCCATCTTTCTGTCCATTTTCCCTCACTCTCCCTTCTTGGAGAACAAATCCAGCACACTGCAGGCACTAATTAAAAATTCATCCAACCAATGGTAAACCAGAGCAGTAACATACAATTCAGTCTCAGAATACAATAGTGACTTCAAAACATATAAAGAAAAAAAATACCCTATAAGTTATTTCTAATATTGAAGGAAGGGATCTCAGAGAAAGAGATAAGTGATCACTTATCAAACAATATCCAGAAACACAAAATAAAGATAAGAAGTTTCCAGTGGATGTGTGTGTAACCGTGACACACTTACATGTGGCAACACAGACACGCATGCCTCTTCCATGAAGGAGACACAAACAGGCAAACCTCATAAGGCAGACCGTCAAAGCTTTCCCCCGATTGCTCAGGAGCCAGGTCCCAAAGAAGCCTGCCCTCTACCATTATTTTGTCAATTACTAAAAAGACCAGAGAAGCAGGGCAGTGGAAAAATTCAACCCCTCTTCCCAGCTCCCATCCCAGAAAGATGGCCGTTAAGAAAGCCTACGGAACCAAGGACAGAGCTACCCCACCTAGGAAATGAAGTTCCAAAAATAAGCAATTCTTACAACAAATTAACGAATAAACAGACGCCCTTAAAACCATGGCACAGTCAGAACACTGTGGAAAATCCAAGGATGTACTTGAAACCACAGACTGCCTGAACTAGAAGGGATCCTGGGGATTCTTGCTTTATAGATACGGAAACTGAAGCCCGAGGACCTTAAGTGACTTGGCCAAGGTCATGCAGTGATGGAGGTGGAGCCAAGTCTGGACAGGCCAAGGGGAATGGGCTTGCCTGTATCTGGGAATTTAGGGCCCACTGGGGCTGGACACCCTGCTTGAAGCAGACAGCAGTGAGGAGCCAGAAAAAGAAAGCAAGCAGGGAGGAGAGACTTCCCTGGTGGTCCAGTCAATAGTTAAGAGTTCACCATGCAATGCAGAGGACACTGGTTCGATCCCTAGTTGGGGAACTAAGATCCCACAGGCCGCAGGGTGACTAAACCCACGGGTCGTAACTAGAGCGTCCACATGCCGAAACTTCTGAAGCCCACGCACCGCAACTAGAGAGTCCATGAGCCGCGACGGAAGATCCCGCGTGCTGCAGTTGGACCCGATGCAGCCAAATAAATAAATACTTTTTTAAAAAGAAAAGGGCAAGGGAAGAGATCAGGAACCTCCATGCCAGCAGACTGGTTTCAGAGATTCAACGAGAGTTGAGGCCAGGATTGAAAAAGTAACGCAGAGAGGAAATGGAGCAACAAAACCCACCAGGCAAACCACTTGCTGTCCTGGAGCGAGTGGTTATTAAACACTGTCGCGGGGATTTGGGGATGTTCCAAGACTCGGCTCTAAAGGGCCAAATAGCTTTTTCATGTTCTGAAAACCACTGGAGCTCTCCTAGAAGAAGGGCCCAGGTGCTCATCTATTATTGAACATGTTTAAAAAGGCATTTAGGAAAGAGCACCAGGAGACAGATTTGCAACTACAGCGGCAGTCCCAGGAGGGCTGTGTTGGCTCAGAGGAGGAGCAGAGTTCACGTTCAGTGGTGCAGGGAGAGCCAACACGGGCAGGTGGCCCAGCGTTCTCTGAGCACCTGTTGGTGTCCCCCTCTAGCAGGTCACCTGGAAGTGACAGATGCAGGAGGCAAACCCCGAAAAGGGCAGCCGCCCTACTGCTAAAACGCTCAGACCAATGAGCCATGGCCAAAATCTTGCACCTTATGTGCCAATGATCGGGGCAGGGGTGTGGGAAGAGGAAGGGGTGCATTGATGGGAGAAGGATTTTTGTAATGTATATCTACACACACAGATTCTAACTAATGAGATAATACCTAGCACCAAAAGTTATGTGATAAATAAATAGATGAATAGAGACGGTTAGATAGCATCACCACCTGCATAAGCATACAGGACAGAGGATAAGATGGTTAGATAGCATCATGAACTCAATCGACATTAATTTGAACAAACCCTGGGAGACAGTGGAGGACAGGGAAGGCTGGTGTGCTGCAGTTCATAGGATTGCAGAGTTGGACAAGACTTAGTGACTGAACAACAACAATATGTAGATAATAGATCAATTAATGGCTTGATAAATATTTAATGATATATTTCTATCATATTTTATTTCTTATATTTTAATGATATATATTTACAGCATAGCATTCACAACACATTGTTAAAGGAAAGCATGGATTGCAAAACAGGACATATAATATTATCTCAATTTTCTAAAAATACACACTTACATTGATAAAACATTTATAATCTGGAAGAGCATGGTGGGAAAGATTGGAATGATAGAACCCAATATATAAATAGAAATTATCTCTGGGTGATAGAATTTGAGGTGAAGTTTATTTTTTTCTTTATGCTTTTCTCTATTTTATGAACTTTTTCTCAGTGAACAACTGCTGTACTTTTGGATCAGACATAAACAACAAATATCAATACATAAAAGAGAGGTTTATTACTAAAGATGAAATGAGATTCCTCTGGTTCTGAAAAAGAGATCCTCACAACTTTGTGTGCAATGCATTTAAAACCACGGTTTCCTCCTCTGGACTTTCACATAAGTATAGTCTTAAGTAGCCCAAGCAGTCATGGAGAGAATAAAAATATACATAGGGATTTGGGGGGCTCTCCTTAGTGGCTGCCTACTATCATCACATTCTTCCCTATATTATACCTGTGTGATATTCTCAATAGCATGCATTTCTTGAGGAGAGTGTCTTGCTTACCCTTATTTCCTCCTAGCACCCAGTATAGAGTCCTTCGCAGAGAAGCCCTTCAGAATAGGTTTGCAGAACTGAACTGAAGCCGCGTGATAAAGGAAGTGGTAACTGAATACAGGAAGGAAAAGCAATGCCTTCTGGTGGACTTTGAGATTCTGCTCTCACATGAAAAGAAGAAATGCCAGTGGATATCCAAGAAGAAATGTTTGTTTATCTGAACTTTGCAGAGTAGAGGAAAATGCTGCCTACTCACTGTAGTTCTTTGGATATAGGAAATTCTGTTCTGAAATGGGAGCGTCTCTCACTTCTGGGGTGGGGTGGGGCAGGGGGCCCAGAAATCTACAATTCCTCGTCTCCAGGACAGAAAGAAATCGAGTACCCTCCTTTACATCCTTATTTAGCACTTGCAGGAAGATCAAGATACCCCTGCTGATACCGTCATGATGAACCTGCCTTGCCTTACATCCTAAAAGC
Source organism: Oryx dammah (assembly GCF_014754425.2). NCBI lineage: Eukaryota > Metazoa > Chordata > Mammalia > Artiodactyla > Bovidae > Oryx > Oryx dammah. Next base: position 22,528,033 of record NW_024070213.1, read on the forward strand.
TCAGAATCTCTTCTGAGTGTGACTCTTTTCCTGCCTGGACAACCTCAATCTCCTTTTTCCCTGACTCTGCTGACTTTTCCTTTCTCTCTGCATTAGTTTAAGCGGACTACCATAACGGGAATCATCTTGCTCTCTCCCTACACTCAGACTCCGTTGCTCTGTCTTTAATCGCTATCGGGTTTCTGTTCTTAAGATGTGACATTTCCCCTACCTTCAATTCTGATTTCATTTTTCCTCTTCCACATCTCTTTCCTTTCATTTGCCCATCGCTTTCCTTCATTTTCTTGGTCTCCTGGCTGAGATTTCTCTCTGCAGAAGCCTTCTTTCTTTGCCAGGTACATGTCCTTGGATCACTCAAATTCCCCTTGAAAGCTCTTGTCTATGAAGCCTTTCCAGGATATTCATCTAGGCAGAATTATTTGTGACTTTGCCAAGAGAAGAGACAAATTCACACATGCCTAAAACTTTTAAAGACATTAGAAGTTTATATTTCTGTATTTCATTGTCTGACGAATAGAGAGCCCTTTAGACAGGTAGTGTCTTTTGCCTTCTACAATTCTAAAGTGAATTTGAGGATTCAGTACAGTCCAGAACTGTGGATGCGCTGTGGGGCTGATGTGTTTTTAATACAGCGCTCAGAATTCTCAGCTGCCCCCTAGGGACCACAAGGAGAATTGCAGCAAGCAGTCAAAGGCTTGTGGTCTCTACATTTTTACCCAATTCCTTAACCCTTAATGTACCCATTTTCAAGGTACATGTTTTAAATTTTAAACAGGGACTGCATCTTTTCTGAACTCATTCCTGTTCTAGGAGTTGCAGACTCCAATGGCTGCAGGAACTAGGCAGACTGTTAATACAGGGCTGGACCCCAGAGGGCTGCATTGAATTGATAGCATGTATTCCTGGGGTTTCCCAGGTGGCACTAGTGGTGAAGAACCCACCTGCCAATGCAGAAGACACAAGAGACACGGGTTCCATCCTTGGGTAGGAAAGAGCCCCTGGAGGAGGGCATGGCAACCCACTCCAGTGTTCTTGCCTGGAGAATCCCATGGACAGAGGTGCCCGGTGGGCTACAGTCCATAAGGTCACAAAGAGTCAGACATGACTGAAGCTGCTTAGCAAGCATGCATTCCATTCCAAGGAGGGTCCACGTCTCAGTCCCAGCAGAATGCGAGCCCAGGGTGGCCACTCTCCTGATTTTCTAGGAACCCACAAATATGGAGTTTCAGGGTAATCTATAAAATTTTAAATGGTAGAGCCAATTTAATCTTCAGTACAACACCCCAGGTCACGTAGAACATGTCTATGACCCATGTCTTACCCATCCTGTGATTCATTACCTTTCCTAAACCTTCTCACCAAATCCTCGTGTCATGTCACCACAGGGTCAAATGGAGACACCTGATGGAGCGAAATAATTGACACAACAGCCCAGACAATGTGATGTTCACTTGGAACAGTAGGTTAGGGTACGTGACTAGATGCAGTTCTTAGTGAACAAAGAGGGTTAACGCTTACCGACTCTTTGGAAAAATCAAGCATAAAAAGTGGAATGTTCATAGCCCAGTGTGTCAAAATTATAAAACTTCATATCCCAATTCTCTAAAACTGAGTAGTCATGGGAAAAATGATAGATCAAATACTACCCACATTTTCCCTGTTGCCCGGAAGTGGGTCTGGAGTCTCAACAAAGCAGCTGCTGCTGCTAAGTCACTTCAGTCGGGTCCGACTCTGTGTGACCCCATGGACTGTGGCCCACCAGGCTCCTCCATCCATAGGATTTTCCAGGCAAGAGTGCTGGAGTGGGGTGCCATTGCCTTCTCCACAACAAAGCAGCTAGACAACATTTAAACAGGGGATATAGGGGCATCATCTGAAAGGTTTTTACCTTAAGTTGCAGTTAAATTAATAACAGCCATTGGGTATACCCCTTAGAAATTTATCTAACAACTTATTTAAAATAATACATTTTTTGTTTATTTGTTTTTTAATTTAAATTTATTCATTTTAATTAGAGGCTAATAACTTTACAATATTGTATTGGTTTTTCCATGGGTGTACACATGTTCCTCATCCTGAACTCCCCTCCCTCTCCGTAGCATCCCTCTGGGTCATCCCAGTGCACCAGCCCCAAGCATCCTGTATCCTGCATTGAACCTGGACTGGCGATTAGTTTCTTATATGATATTATAAATGGAAGCAACCTAGATGCCCATCAGCAGATGAATGGATAAGAAAGCTGTGGTACATATATACAATGGAGTATTACTCAGCCATTAAAAAGAACACATTTGAATCAGTTCTAATGAGGTGGATGAAACTGGAGCCTATTATACAGAATGAAGTAAGCCAGAAAGAAAAACACCAATACAGTATGAAGTGAAGTGAAGTCGCTCAGTCGCGTCCAACACTTTGCGACCCCATGGACTGTAGCCCGCCAGGCAAGATTCTCCAGGCAAGAGTACTGGAGTGGGTTGCCATTTCCAATGCATATATTTGGAATTTAGAAAGATGGTAATGATAACCCTGTATGCCAGACAGCAAAAGAGACACAGATGTATAGAACAGTCTTTTGGACTCTGTGGGAGAGGGAGAGGGTGGGATGATTTGGGAGAATGGCATTGAAAATAATACATTTTAAATAAGCCCCTTTGTGTATGCTTAGTCACTCAGTTGTGTCCAACTCTTTGTGGCCCCATGGACTGTAGCCCACCAGGCTCCTCTGCTCATGGAATTTTTCAGGCAAAAATACTGGAGTGGGGTGCCATTCCTTCCTCCAGGGGACCTTCCCAATGCAGGGATCAAATCGGAACCTTCTGCACTGGCAGGCAGATTCTTTACCACTGAGTCATCTGGGAAGCCACTTTGGGGGCTAGTATTTCTAAAAGCCCCTTGGTGGCTGGTGTCACGTGGTTGAGAGCCACTGTACCCAATCTTACCACCTTAATGGCACTTGATATTATTTGAAGTGATGACAGTTACTTATTTGTTGATGTGTTTGTTGTCTCATCTCAACAAGACATAAATTCATTGAGGGTGGGAAATTTATTGATCTTATTCAGTACTGTTTACCCCACACCTGGAATAGTGCCTGGTACTTAGTAGGGCCTCAGGAGATATTTCCTGAATGAATAGCCTCAGACAATCAGCCTAATATCCTGGAGTTCTGTGTCAGCAACTGAAGACCATGAATAATTCAGAATCTCCTGGAGTGAGAGGTACAGGCCTTAACTCTTTCCTGCTGGGCTTCTGGCTCTATCTTTAACTTTGTGGAAGGATAAAGATTCAGATTTATTTCAAAGTAAATGGCTGGAAAATAAAATGAGAACAGTGACAAAGTGGCAGTATTCAATATCCATTAAGTGGACATTTCTCCTTGCGAAAAAGCAACATCTGTGGTAAAATACCCCTGCGTTTTATAGGTCCAAACTCAGATTTTTGGGGTCTCATCCCTGGAGCTTCAGCGATAGGACCTGAGAACTTGCATTTCAAGTAAGTTCCCCGGTAATGCTGCTGCTGCGGGCCGGGGGACCACACTTTTAGAACCACTGGTATGAACTGTAAGACACTATTCATGCGTCAACTGTCATTCACTCTCCACTTCACCACCATCCCCTTTACAGTCAACCCTGACTGGGACTTATCTTTGAACATAAACCACCATCCCCTGTGGGAGGAATTCCTTTCACACTTGTGGGTCAACCTACCTGCTGCACAGTTAGGAAGCCATAAAGGAGAGATTGGCTGTTCTTTACTATCAACCACAAAGCGGTGGTTTATTACAATGAATAAAAGCCAAGGAGATCACGTGGTACAAGGACACATTATATATGAGGTTTCAGGAGCAGTCACAACTGCCTAATGTGGTTTGGTGGTTATTTAATGGTTACTGAGAACCACAAGGTCCTAAATTGAAGCTGAACATGTTTCCAACCCCCACTTTGGGGGCGATGAGCCCAGCACGGACTGCTGTGCTGTGTTGCGGACTTTTCAGTTCAGTTCAGTTCAGTCACTCAGTCGTGTCCGACTCTTTGCAGTCCCATGAATCGCAGCACGCCAGGCCTCCCTGTCCATCACCAACTCCCGGAGTTCACCCAGACCCACATCCATCGAGTCAGTGATGCCATCCAGCCATCTCATCCTCTGTCATCCACTTCTCTTCCTGCCCCCAATCCCTCCCAGCATCAGAGTCTTTACCAATGAGTCAACTCTTCGCTTGAGGTGGCCAAAGTACTGGAGTTTCAGCTTCAGCATCATTCCTTCCAAAGAAATCCCAGGGCTGATCTCCTTCAGAATGGACTGGTTGGATCTCCTTGCAGTCCAAGGGACTCTCAAGAGTCTTCTCCAACACCACAGTTCAAAAGCATCAATTCTTCAGTGCTCAGCTTTCTTCACAGTCCAACTCTCACATCCATACATGACCACTGGAAAAACCATAGCCTTGACTAGATGGACTTTTGTTGGCAAAGTAATGTCTCTGTTTTTGAATATGCTATCTAGGTTGGTCATAACTTTTCTTCCAAGGAGTAAGTATCTTTTAATTTCATGGCTGCAGTCACCATCTGCAGTGATTTTGGAGCCCCCCAAAATAAAGTCTGACACTGTTTCCAACTGTTTCCCCATCTATTTCCCATGGAGTGATGGGACCAGATGCCATGATCTTCGTTTTCTGAATGTTGAGCTTTAAGCCAACTTTTTCACTCTCCTCTTTCACTTTCAAGAGGCTTTTTAGTTCCTCTTCACTTTCTGCCATAAGGGTGGTGTCATCTGCATATCTGAGGTTATTGATATTTCTCCCGGCAATCTTGACTCCAGCTTGTGTTTCTTCCAGTCCAGCGTTTCTCATGATGTACTCTGCATATAAGTTAAATAAGCAGGGTGACAATATACAGCCTTGATGTACTCCGTTTCCTATTTGGAACCAGTCTGTTGTTCCATGTTCAGTTCTAACTGTTGCTTCCTGACCTGCATATAGGTTTCTCAAGAGGCAGGTCAGGTGGTCTGGTATTCCCATCTCTTTCAGAATTTTCCACAGTTTATTGTGATCCACACAGTCAAAGACTTTGGCATAGTCAGTAAAGCAGAAACAGATGTTTTTCTGGAACTCTCTTGCTATTCTTTTATTATTAATAAGACTTAATTTTTAAAAATCCTTGTATAAAACATTGTTCAAGAATGAAGGAAGAAGCGTATTCATCGCCAGTTTATCATCAAGTGTGTCAAGGATTCTATGTGTCTCCTAGCTACGTCCTTTCAGCAACTAAGGCCAAAATCCAGCCATGTTCTTACGTGTGCATGTGGATCATTTTTCTTCATTTTCTTGTTTTCTAGAACCCAATTTCAGTTGTATTAAAACTGGTTTAACATATGTTCAATTATACTTCAAAGACAAACTCATATGAAAGAGCTTAGATTTGTGGCTACCAAAGGCGGAGGGTGCGGGTGGGTGAAACTGGATGAAAGCGCTCAAAAGGTGTAAACTGCTAAGTGTAAGATAAATAAATCCCAGGGATGTAGTGTACAACATGATAAATATAATTAACGCCACTATAGGATATATATGAAAATTGTGAAGAGATGAAATCCTAAGAGTTCTCATTAGCAGAAGGACTTTTTTTTCTTATTTCTTTAATGCTGAGTCTATGCAAGATGATGGATGTTCACCAAACTTATTATGATCATCATTTCATGAGGTATGGAAGTCAAATCACCTGAAACTCACACAGGGCTGTCAATTTTATCTCAATAAAACAAGAAGAAAAAACATGTTCAAGTAAAGAACAGTGAACACTTGCACAGTGCCTGCACCTGATACTGTGCTAAGAATTTTAAATGAATTAAAGTTCGTTTGATCCTTACAGCAACAGTTTGAGGTAGGTGCTACCATCCTTCCCATTTATAGAAGAAGAAAGGGAGGAAAGGGATGAGAAAGCTGAAGCAACATTTATTTACACTGGTTTGTATGATTCACTGTTTTAGGCAGAGGGGCAGCAAGATGTGACGCCTCTCAGCTTTTAACTATGCCCCAAAGGACAAGTTCAAGAATCCAAGGTTAAGGAGAAGGCATAAGACAAGACACGCAGCCATAAAAGTACGGGAGGTTGGGAGAAGGTGTTGTCACAATTATGCTGGTGTGTAGACTCAACACAGAGAGGTGAGGAGGAAAGAGGAGGGAAAGGGAGGGCAGTCCTGACTCTTTGACTTGGGAACCGGGGGTCAGTAACACCCCTTGCCTTCTGGGAGCATGTCCCAAATTTCACTCAAGAACTACTCTTCTAATTTTTGTAACATATGTACACCATTTCCACTATTTTTAATTTAATATATGAAATAACCTTCTTTTAAAAAATACATTTATTAAAAAATTTGTATCATTACTGTGAGTGTAAGACAAGTGTTACTTGCCAAAGAGAGAAGATAACTATAAAAATAAATAGGACTTCCCTGGTAGTCCAGAGGTTAAGAATCCTGCCAATACAGGATACTGTATTGGGACTGGGGACTGGGGCTTGATCTCTGGTCTGAGAAGACCCCACGTGCCTCAGGGCAACTAAGTCTGTGCGCCAGAACTACTGAAGCCGTTATGGCCTAGCGCTTGTGCTCCACAACAAGAGAGCCACTGCAAAGAGAAGCCCTCTCATCACAACTGGAGTAGCCCCTGCTTGCCAAAACTAGAGAAAGCCGACGCATAGCAACGAAGACGTGGCACAGCCAAAAACAAATTTAAAAACTTTAAAGTAGATTATTTAAATTAAAGAATACTCATTCTTCTTAACTTATGTACCACAGTGAAACTCAAAATCACATTTCAGGAAACACTGAAGTGGCAATGATGAACCACAGACCAGTGGTCTCAGCTGTCAAATTTGGCTTTTACTTTCTCTTTTATATATTTGTACATATTTTTCTCAATGGATCTTTACCTAGCTCTATATAAGATCCCCAAACTCCTCTCTCTTAGCTAGTTGAACTCATAAAATATTTGGTTGACTCTGTTTTATAGAAAACAAAGTTAAAATTTCATGTCACTCTCCTGCTAAGATTTGAGGACTGTTTTGTAGGTCAGCTACTTTAAATTCTCCTTGGTGGTTCAACATTTCTCTGCACCTCCAGCAGGTGTCTGATCAATGGGGCTGCATGGCCACAGTACCACTGCCATTTTTAGAAGAGCTTTCAATTGCAGAAGTGAGCTCTTTGCTACAAAAGCTCCCCTACGCCCTCAGAACCTAGACAGCTGCCTCTGTAGGTAGCTGTGGCCTTTGCTATTGGGAGAAAGGTGTTCTGTCCTCACAGTTTGAAGAGACAGGTTATTGTTCTAACTGAAAAAAAAAAAAAGACACTATGGATGCGTGTATTCATGATGTATTTTTAGGTGTGTGTGTGTCTGCATTGCGTGCGTGCATGCTAGTTGCTTCAGTTGTGTCCAACTCTTTTCGACCCTATGGACCGTAGTCCACCAGGCTCCTCTCTGTCCATGGGATTCTCCAGGCAAGAATACTGGAGCGGGTTGCCATTTCCTACTCCAGGGGATCTTCCCAACCCAGGGATCAAACCCACGTCTCTTACATCTCCAGCACTGGCAGGTGGGTTCTTTATCACCACCTGCCACCTGGGAAGCCGGTGTCTGTAATAATAGCAAAAAGGTATAAGGATGTAAGGATGCAGAAAAGCTTTTCTGCTGTTGCTCTTTCTACCTTTCCTGCCTCTCTCCCTTCTTCCACTCCTCCCCACCTTCCTTTTTCATTTCGTGTTCCTCTCAGGAAAATATTACCCTGAAACAGCCAGTCACATTTTGAGCCAACCTCTCCCTCCTCCCAGTGCAGGATCATTTGTGAACACTTCGTTTAAACACTCTCATGTGATAGGGCTCACATGTATCCATGGTGTGGTCTGTCCTCTGGTCTACAGAAGAATTCCCATTGGTATTGCTACCCTTTGACCCCATTAGTCTAGTTACAGTCTGTGTATCAAGGCAAAAAGCATAATGAACTTAAATGGAGCCAGATGTAAATATCTACACTCAGTACTGCCATTCCTGAAGTGTATGAATTTGGCAAGTCAGACAACTTTTCTGAGCCTCAGTTTATGTAACTGCACAAGTATTTCCCAAAGTTTTCACTGGAATCAAAATTAGATCCTATATGATGAAACTCTTCATAAACCACATTGCTCTTAAAGGGCCATATAAATGTCAGATGAGCTAGAGGCCAAATCTTCCTAAGATCCTCGGATCTCAGGTTACAGTGTTCTAGAAACTACACATCTTCCTCAGAACCTATAGGGAGAACAGATGTTTTTCACTGTTCTATGAAGAGAATGTTAAGGTGACTTAAACATCCACCAGAAATTCTAACTAAGAGGTAGGTAGTATTCAAATTCTTTACCAGCAAGTTTCCCTCCTTATAGGATGAGTGAAAGAAAAAATGGTACGTTTAATTACGAGAAGAGCCAAAGTTGATGATCTTAGAAGACACCACACATCAAACTCTAAGACTAGAAAACCAGGAAAGAAGATCTAGTGGCTGCTGCTGCTGCTAAGTCGCTTCAGTCGTGTCCGACTCTGCGACCCCAGAGACGGCAGCCCACCAGGCTCCCCCGTCCCTGATCTAGTGGAGTCTGGCGTAAAAGGAGAATATGGTGCACTTGGAACGCACAGCAGAGGAGACTGGTCCTCTTCCCCGTGGAGTCTATCACTCTCCCCCAGTGACTGCCTTCTACTTCTGCTCTTCTCCTTGCTTTGCCTCCCCAAGACCACACTTTCATTCTCATCACTCCCCTGGTGCTTTAAGTTGAAACCTTCAGAACACTTAGCTGATAGAACTAAGACCTGGAATGCTTGTAGAAACAGCAATTGGCAGCCTTTATGGGCAGGAGAGAACAGCTGGGTCACATGATCACAGAGAGGGAGAGTGGGTAGAAAGTGTGAGAGCCCCCCCCCCACAACTCACTCTCAAAATGAACTGAAATGTTCACCAAATTGTGGACAGAAATCATTCCAATAGAGAAAGAAAAATCACACCAAATAATGTGACTTCTATACCTGTTGTGGGATGTTTATATTCATGTTTTTTATTAATAGCTTTCATTCTTAAAGGTAGAAGTGAAGTGGCTCAGTCATGTCCGACTCTTTGCGACCCCATGGACTGTAGCCTACAAGGCTCCTCTGTCCATGGAATTTTCCAGGCAAGAGTACTGGAGTGGGTTGCCATTTCCTTCTCCAGGGGATCTTCCCGACCCAGGAATGGAACCCAGGTCTCCTGCATTGCAGGCAGATGCATAACTGTTTGAGCCACGAGGGAAGCCTTTATTTTCTTAATTAGACTTCCCTTTAAATTTCTGTACTAGGGGCCAATCACGAGAGTTAACAAGCCAAGGTCAGTTGCTTCCCTTCCTGTACACACAAATTGCTTTACCCTGGTCTCAGTGAACTCTCAGAAATAGGTATAGCGGATAGAGACACTGTGTGTGAACCTGCACAAATCCATCAGCGCTACAGGAAGAACTCAAAGCAGAAGATCTGGTGGTAGATTAACAGAGGTATGCTTGCATATGAAGGACATTCAGATATTATAGCTTTAATGCCAAACCTCAGGAAAAGTTAATAGGCTATTAATGTACGCACAGAGTAGCCAGTTCAGTAGAAAATGATCAAGGTACAAAAGGAGTGGTTTCTGCCATGATGGCCTCTGACAGTCTTGAGGCACATCATCCTGTGCCTGTGAGAGTCAGCCAGGTGCTGCCCCCACTGGTGAAAAAAGGGATTGCTCTCCTGTCTTTCTGGGTCACTTGGGGCACAGAGAACGGAAATAGCACTAGAAATGATGTCACTACAAGCATGAGCCCTATTAGCTCCTTGGGAACATGTGCCTGAATTTTGAAGGCCTCTAACTTGCAAGGAAATGGTCCTAGCATGATGAAAAATGCAGACACAAACCACATGACCAACCCCATCCTCTGTGTGTTGTAACTGACAAAGATGATAAATATTCTTATCAGTGAAATTAGAGAATCAGATGATCAGAAAGAGAAAACCCTCTGAGATTCCCAGCAAACCAGGAACCACCAAGGAGAGACACATACCCACCACATATGTGTCTACTTTCCTGTTACCAAATTAATATAACCCAAGCTTCTCAGGTTAAAGGATGTCATTTTTAATGTTTAGCGTCATTATACAACAACAAAAATGTGACCAAACCTTGTCACCTTGGACATCAATCTTAAGGCATCGAAGTTGGATTATCAAAAACTCTGAAATTATTCTCATCTGAGTACCAGTCTCTACTGAATACACATGTGAATGCTTAATCACGGGAGGTTAGTTTAAAGAAGTATGATACAGGGACTTCCCTGGTGGTCCACTGGTGAAGACTGTGCTTCCACTGCAGAGGGCATGGGTTAGATCCCTGTTTGGGTAACTAAGAACACACATGCCATGCGATGAAGCCAAAAAAAAAAAAAATAGTACAATACATCTTTACAATGGGATATGAGGCAGTCATTAAGTTTCATGCTTTCAGATAACATTAATAAAATAAGAATATGGCCACAATATCATAGTGAGAGAAAGAAGATTGCCAACTGTTCATACACTGTGTTTCTAATTCTATTGTATCACATTGTATTATATTATAATATACACAGAAAAAAGCACCAGATAAGAAACAGAAGAAATGTAAATGCTAGTTCTTTGTAGGTATGGAAATGGGTAAGTTTTATTTTGTCCCCTAAATACATTTAATAAGCAAATAAGAAAATTACACATGTTATAATAAGAAAATCATAAGTATTTTTAACTTGTCTATCAACACAAGAGTCTTGTAACTACCCCCTACACCACTACTTCTTCTTCAGTAGTACTACTGAAAAAATACAAGCCAGAATTAGAAAGATGGTTCAGAGACTCAGGAGCCAACCAGAGACAACTGTCATGAAATAAAAATCTCAATAAAATGTAAACAAGGTAGATGAAAGCCATCTTTCAGCTTTGGGGACACTTTCCTCTTTACTGCGTTTCCTTAAGTCAAGGTCAAGCCAGCACTTCTGTCTCCAAGCTCCGTCCAGCTTTTCTCAAACCCGATAAGCGGGTATAGGTTTCAAAAGCAAAGTCAACCAAGGTTATCTTGGTCTTTTATCCTTTTCGTTCAGTGGCTGAACATAGCACATGAAGACAACCAGCCTTTCTGAAATGACATTTCTGAAGTCTATTCCCCCAATACTTCCTGCTCTGCTCTTCAAATTATTTTATAAACGTACATGGGGCAGCAGCTTGACTTTGTGGACTAACAGGGCTGCGGAGACTTTGAGGGCTAAGCGCATACCTCCCCACCCCACAGGTCTCCTTCTGGAACCTCAGAAAAGGGTGTAGACAAAAAGCCACATGGGCCATGGCTCTTGGAGCTGAGGGAACCACATCACTTGGGTGTAAGAGTCTGTGATTATCAACAACTTGGAAAGACAGCCAAAAGCATGCAACCCAGGGGCCATGTCTATAAGCCAGGGTCATATAGATGCACGGTCTTTACTAACCAGGCAACATGAAAGGCCACCCAAACAATAGGCGATAGATTTAAAAGTCATCTTAGGTTATAGAAATTTTGTGTCACAATCAGCATCCTTCTCCTTGCAGTACTCTTTTTTTTGTTTTCCCCAGCAACCAGGAAAATGACAAGACTAATTTGGTGGGAGCAGTGCTAGGCTCATAGTAGGTGCTCAATTATTATGTGTAAGAAAGAAGGGAAGACTCAAAACCCTCAACGCCTTGGAGGCCACGCCTTGCTGTCAGGGCCGGACTGCCTCCTAAGAAATACCCCAGATTTTAGGTTCTTCCAAAGTCAGCCCCTGGCGTGGTTAACAGTTCTGGCACTATACACTTCTCTCTATGAAGAAATTCTCCCAGGAGCTAGTAGAGATCCTTTCTGCTGGATCTTAAGCCCACTTACTCTGGTTCTGTTTAGGAGAAGAGAGAGTGAACAGCTGATGTCAACACTTGGTCCGATCATTCTTCATAGATTTAAAGAAAGTCATCACCTCCTTGCTCTCCTCCTTCCCCTCCATGACCCCAATTCCCAAAGCCTTTCTCCATGGAGTCTGTTTCTTAATCCCTTAATCCAATGATGCCTATTAGGACACAGCTCAAAGTCAGCGAAAAGAACATGCTGTTAAGCAGTGGTATTGGGAGATGCAGAGCAAACACACCGACACGGGAAGGAGTTCATATTTCACTCCTCAGATGCCTTCTGTGAGCCTGGAAACTGTGTGGATGGCGCGTGGCTCCTCTCCTGGGGTGGGAGGTGGAGTGAAGTGGGGGCAGGTGTGTTCCAGTCATCATCAAGTATTTCCTGGCTTGCTGAGCACTCTCTAAGGCAGGGTACAGACATCCAGTGGAAAACCAAACAGATGTGGTTCCTGTGTTTGTGAGCAGTCCGTCAGCTTGGCCATGATGTGTGTGTGTGTGTGTGTGTGTATGTGTGTGTGTGTGTGTGTGTGAGCCCACACAAGCACACACGCATGCTTGGGAGATGGAGAGGCTGTTTTATGTCAAGAGTCAATGGCTTTCAAGTGGAATCTGTCACAGCAGTGATCGACCTTTCTCATATCACCACCAAACTGACCATCCTGGAATATGATTTTGCTAGTCCTCAAGGGATTCCCCAGTGGTCAGCAGTAAAAGAATCCACCTGAAATGCAAGAGATGCAGGTTTGATCCCTGGGTTGGGAAGATCCCCTGGAGAAGGAGATGGCAACTCACTCCAGTGTTCTTGCTTGGGAAATCCCATGGACAGAGGGTTACAGTCCATGGGGTCACGAAGAGCTGGACACGACTGAGTGACTGAACAACAACCACAGGTACCAGTATGACAGGGCATCCACAGCCTGGGGTTAGTGCTGTCTCCTGGATACGGGGTGACCAGAAGCATCCTTTAACCTGACTCATTTGTCTCAGGCTCCAAATGCCAGTGGCACCTTCTGTTTTATGATGCTGCTGCTGCAGGAGCTCTTGGGAGTTATCTTTCTACCAGTTTGGTTACCCTTCCTCTCTCTTACTGATCCAGACGTTAATTCATAAATAAGACTACTGACCCAGCATTTCCAACCAACCACTTTCTCCTGCAGTCCTTCTCTCACTGGTGAATGTGGCTCTAATCTGTTAGGACTGTAAGCCTAAAATGACACCTGAGGATTGGGGAGCCCAAAGAATGACCTGGACAAACAGAATGCCATACTCTATACAAGGAGGAGTATTTTCTGGTGGATGGAAGCAGGGAAGAGGGAGTGGGCTTGTAAAACACACGTCTGGTGTTTTTGGGAGAAAGGATAGCGGAGGTGAAAACCATACGTATCCTCGCAGTTCTGACCTAGACAGTCTCTTTAAGGTCTGTTTGTATCTTACAGCTTGAAAATGCACCATCATCATTTCTTGAAGTCATTGCTCAGAACACACCCCCACTGCATTTCATTTTTATTATCCCCATTTTAGGAACGATTAAATGGAAGCAGGGAGCAGCAGCAATGAAGCAAATCATGAGAGGCTCAGATAAAGACAGAAGCCCGAATGCTTGTTGGAACTGCCTCTCTGTGCCAGACTATTTTTAATGCAAGTTTATGCATCTGCCCCCCTCTTAGAGAGACTTAGAAATGAACCCTTCTGCACACAAATATTTTTCTACCATCCCCTATCCTTTCCAACTCCCCAGGCTATGTCTGTGTGTTTGTGTAGTCCTCTTTAAATGTTCCTCACATTTCTACCTACCAGAGATATGTACTTGGCTTTCTGTGAATATAATTCTGATCCAGAGATCTCTGCTATTTCAGCTCCCTGCCTCCATGCCTCCTTAATGGCTACTTATATAGGATCCCATCAAAGGGTCACAAAAGCATGTACCCTTTGTTTAAAAAGAAAAAAGGAGGTTGAGTAAATGTAGAAACTTTGTATATGCTTGGCATGTTTTCAGAGCAAATAGGTGACAGTGGGAACAACAATTGCTCTGAGGAACGGTCTGGGGAACCAAGGCTCATAGATGATAAAAGGACATTCTTTTCACTGAATGTTCTTTTGCATCATTTGACTTTTTATCATGTGTAGATAGTATCTTAAAAAATTGTACAAAGAGGGTGGAGACTACCAACTGATATTTGTAAAATACTGGCTATGTTTTAGCCACCGTTAACCAGTTTTACTATCATCTCCTTTATAGTTGGTTACTGTAAAATCCCCTTTAATCTGTATAATAGCCTTAGGCAAAGCCCTATATTACAGAAGGAAAATAGACTCAGGTAATATCAGTGGCTCAGCTAACACAGCTGATAAAAAAACTAGTGTGGGTCATTGAACTGGGCTCTCTCCCATTTCCAAAACCAAGCTCAGTTCTCTAGACCATCCTGCCTTTACTTGAGTCTTTCAGAAGGAACTGAATTTATAAGACAGTGGCTTTGTAAAAACCTGAAGGAATCCTGTGAAATCCTATCATGGGGTTCACACTGACAACGAATCTTCCTCCACCCAAGGGGTCTTGTCGAGCACTGCTTGGGCACGTCTGTCTGGAGATGAGGCCTCCCCGAAGGTCCCCTGAGTCCTTCGCTGGTCCTTGGGGGCACTCACCCTAAAGGCAGGGATGTATGTGCTCTTGCGAGCTGTTCAGTAAACTACTCCATCTGCACAGGAGAGCCTGAGGTAGAAGTGAATGGCTAGTCACTACTCCAACCCCTCTAAGCATATGGATTCTTCGTTTATTGAACAATGGTCTCTGGAGTGAGCCAAGCACCCTTCTTAAGTGCTGGAATTACCGAGGTAAAAGAGGCCCTTGCCCCATGCAACATCCCTCCTGGTGTGAGAAAACAGGCAGTAAACAGGCAGACAAATAAGCAAAACATCAGATAACAAGTATACTGAAGAAAAACATAAACCTGGCTGCATGGCTGCTTCAGCTCAGGTCATGATATTTACCCAAGTGACAAGAATGACCTGGGAGCTACTGTCCTTAAAAACAAAGTCTTCTTCTGTATGCTCCAGCTCTCACCCAACTTCCACGCCAAGGTCCTATTTCTTTACAGCATGAATTTGTAATCTCAGGAGTTAGAGCTGAGAAGGACCCATTGTTCATGCCACCATTCTAGACGTGAGGAAAGAAAGGCCTTAGACAAGTGAAAGGAGCAGAAGACACAGTGAGTTAGGCATGTCACTAGAAGCCGACAGCGCCGTCCCTTAGCCCAAGTTTCTTCCTCAAGTTGAGACTCACTCCTTGATCATCTCCCCAGTGAGCCTCTCTTCACTGTAGAATCCTCACTCTAAGGCCTGCCTCTCTGAGCTCCAAATCTTCTCAGGACCACTGGGAGCCATTTAGAACACTATTAGGAATCCTGGGGATGCAGAAGGGTTCTGGGGGCCAGGGTGATGGTGGAAGAAAAGGATGTTCAATTTCACCATTTCCCAGACATGCCTTTCACCTGAGCCTGGCTGCCCCTCCCTGCCCACAGGGGCTTCCACGTTTGGGAGCCAGGAGGCTCATAAAGCCAAAAAATACTGACTTCTCTCTGCAGCAGCGTTCTCTGATGTAACCAAGTCAGTGTGAAATATTCTATTCTATTTAGTATGATCCCAATCCCCCCAAAATGCTTTATCAAAGGATTACCCACAGAATTTCTTTAAATAACAAGCTCCCTTAGCACACTTAAAATACGATCTATGAAAACTCAATCTACATAAAGATTTTATCTCCTCTTGCCAAAAAAAAAAAAAAAATCCAGCTATTGTATCAAGGGCAACAACATAAACTTGGATTCTTAATGATGGATTTTAGACCGTTGCATTATGTAATGGTTCCCAGTTGTTCGACACGTTTATTGAGCCGTGTGACATGCTCCTCCAGGTTCCCGTGAGGACACGACGATATGAAGACACAGCCTCTGCCCTGCAGAAGCATCACACACACAGCTCTGGCACAGGCAGGTGTCACGAGTGCTGCTGACATGGGTGCGGACCAGTGCTACAGGGCATACGGGAGCAAAAAGTGAAATCCCAGTCAACGATCAGGCAAGGAAAAGGCAGCATCTTAATTGGTTTCAAAGGATGATTATGATTTGTATAATTGGACCATTCGTTCCAGGAAAAGGAAACGTCATGACAGGCCGTACAGGGAGCAAGACGTACAGGGGCACCTTCTCAGAACAGCGACAGACCTAGTGCTGCTTGATGGTGATACAGGACACACCGAGGAGGAGAAGATGGTGTTGGAAAACAGACCGGTGCCTTGAATGCAAGAAGAGATAAAGTCTGGGCCCAATTCACAAAACACAGGAGCTTGGAGCAGGTTTGGAGCAGAGAAAGAACATAACCAGAACTGTGCCTTGGGAAGCTCATTCTAGAAGCCATGTCCAGAACTGAGCTGAATGGATAAAAGTGGGTGTCATCCCGAGTGATCTTTTTTGAACACCTGGATCCAGGTGTGGTTGATGCTTACATTGAGCTCCCAGTTAATCAAGGGGCCAATGCAACTAAAAATTTCACTAAGTGTTATCATTGAGTAAAACACATCATTTTACAATCCGAATCTTTATTTTTGTCAGCTAGGGCTTAATTTTATTTATGGATGATTACTGATGCCACTTGAATATGCCAATGATCTCTGAAATAAAACATATCTAATAGTAAAAAAATAAAAAAAAATAAGAACGTGTGTGTGCATCAGAGAGAGGGAGGTCCATTTAAAACATTATCCACATGGTTTTTGGATCATATAAAAATAAGCAATACATATAAGAGTGAGAGTAAAGGTAGAATTGATAAGGAGGGGAGGGATCCAACCCCCAGGAAGGAGAAACTAGCTGTGGAAAGGGGTGGGGGTCCCAGGCCTCAGGTTCCAGCCTAAGGAAGAGAAGGCAGCGCCAATGAGTGGAAGTGGTGTCTCTTTAAGACAGGACGGCTGTGAGAGGCCCCATACTCGAGTCAGTAATCATGAGTCTATGGCATAAAAGCTATCCCCAGCTGGACGTCTTCTGTTCCACGTATGAAGCCTCAGTTTTTAATAACTCCTCTTCTGGAGATCTACAGAAGTGCCTGGTGTACACGCTGGCCCCAGAACACTTCTTAAATTATTATGTCTGCACAGCAGCCGTGAAAAGCAGCTTGATTGGGGTGAAGAGCAGGAGCCCGGAGAACAGCCATTTCGGAACAAATGATAACTTCAATCAAGGACGCCGGGTATGATGTTAGCCTTATAGCTGAGCCCTTATTGAAGGAACACATGACAGGAAGACGTCTTTCGTTTGAAGGACAAGGCACTGGGTCCCACTACCTGAGACACGCACATCCTGTTTCACCTGTCCATGTCTCTCTGTGACAAGATTGTGAATTTCAAGAAGTTTATCTCTGGCTTCTTTTCCTGGCTACTCTCTTGGAAAATATATCGCCTGGTTTCCATCCTAGTCAGAGCCACGCTGACATCCTGAAGTCTGTTCTCAGCCAACTGGCCCACAGAGTCTGCAGAAATTGCCTTAAATCAGTGTTTCTCAATGTGTTTCCCAGAATCTGATTCCACAAACTAAAGGGTCTTGTGATAAAACTCATTTGGGGAAATGCCAAATTAGATAAAATTAAAGATGTTCCTTTGGAAGACACCTCTATTTGCAGCAACATGGATGGACCTTGAGGGTATTTATGCTAAGTGAAGTTAGAGAAAGATAAATACTGCATGATCTCACTTATATGTGGAATCTAAAAAAAAGAAAAAAAAATCTAGCCATAAATACAAAGAACAGACTGGTAGTTGGTCAAGGAATACAAACTTCCAGTTATAAAAGGAAGTCATGGGAATGTAAGGTAGAGCACGATGACTATGGTTAATAATACTCTTACATATTTGAAGTTGCTAAGAGAGTAGATTTTAAAAGTTCTCATTACAGGAAAAAATATTTTGGAACCATGCACAGTGATGGATGTTAACTAGACTCTCTGTGGTGATCATTTCACAATATACACAAATAGTGAACCTATTATATCGTACATACAGAACTAGTACGATGATATATGTCAATGACACCTCAGCAAAAAAGACACCTCTGAACTTTCAAATTAATATGTGTTCAGAGACTCTTCCAGAGTGAGACACAGTAGACAGCACCCCTTAATCTTATTTATCTGAGAAACCATTTCTCCGCATAGCATCTCAAGGCACAAGTGTCCTGATTCTCATGAACACGTGTAATGAAATGACTCTCAGGAACATTTGTATTTAACTAGGAATCAGGTGTAACAATAAAAACCAATACCTAGTAAGTGCGTACCATGTGCCAGGAACCCTTCTAAGTTCTTTACATATATCAGTATATTTAATCCATATAGCAACCCTGTGATACTGACACTATTAATTTTTCCCATTTTTCAGATGAGGAAGTGGAGGCAGAGAGAAGTTAAGAGATTTGCCCAAGGTTGTAAATAGCCAAGGTAGTGGGTAGAGAGCTGGGAATTGAACCCAGGCAGTCTGGCACCCATGTAAATTAATGCCTAATAGTAGAATTTCAGACACTGTGATCAGCTGACAGTGGGAGAGGTCCTAAGAGCAAGCCTCCAATCACAGGAAATCCAAACTTGTGCACTCATAAATTAGGTTTCACAGGCCTCCCAGTACACCCTGTAGGACACGACTCCTATACCATCATTTGGTTTCTCCACTTAATTGTATTATCTCGTGCCTGCACACTCTTCCATTAAAACAAAGTCATGCTGCAGACAGCACAGCTACTAATAAAAATGGTAATATACAGGGAAAATCATCTCTTGATTGACCAAAGTAGCAAGAAAATGAAGACGCACGTTCGAGAAATGGCCCCCTCTGTGTTCTCAAAGTATTGATCTCCAGCTCAGAGACCAAAACCAAGTGGCCGTTTTCCTCCTGTGCGTTGCAACATTTCTGATCCCCACCCCCTCCACTTAGCTCGAGAATTGCCAAAGACATGTCCTACCCTCTCCCACTTCCTCTCCTTGTTCAGAAGGATGATCACCAGCTTTGGGTGCATCTGGTAGCCGTCTTCACTGAAGGACAGATTTCTCCCTTCAAAAGTCACATTGATCAGATACCTGTAAAGAGAGAATGAAGAGAAGGTTACAAGCATGAAGAAGGTATGCCAGAACAAGACAGTCAAGAAGACAGAGAGAAAGGTGGATGGAGACTGACGTGTAGATAGCTCTATAAATATCACGTAAAGCTTGTGTCCCTCGGGCTTCCATTTCATTATCCAATAACTGCCATCCAAGTTTTCACATTATAGGAATGGTAAGAAAATATAATGTAAAAATTTGACATAAGAGCAATGGGCTTGAGTTTAGTTGGCAGCTATGACTGAGCAAATTATTGAGCCTTTTGAACATCTTTTTTTTTTTTTTCCACAATTTGACAAAAATGGGATAATAAAGAACCTACTCTATTAGGTTTGTATGGCTTAAATGAGATAGCTGACCAGGGGGCAGAGTAAATCCTCATTAAGTGTTAATGACTATTATTCAAAAAAGGAGGTGAGTTCAATGGTGGGGTGGTAGAGACAAGACACAGAGGGAGTAGGCAAGACAGCTTTCTGCTCAGAGAGGCTGGAGTTTGGGGTCTTTCCCCTCCCAGAGATACACTGATGCTTTCAAACTCTTGCGACAATTCTGTCCAGCCCATACTTAATGAGTCTAGCAGTCAGGGATCTGGTTCTTCCAAATGCATCTGGAAACCAGGGATACTGAACTTTTATTTGTTATTGTTGTTGCTCAATTGCCAAGTTGAGTGCAGCACTTTGCAACCCATGGACTGCAGCAGGCCAGACTTCCCTGTCCTTCACTATCTCCTGGAGTTTGCTCAAACTCTTGTTCATTGAGTTGGTGATGGCTATCTAACCATCTCATTCTCTGCTGTCCTCCTCTCCTTTTGCCTTCAATCTTTCCCACCATCAGGGTCTTTTCCAATGAGTCGGCTCTTCACATTAAGTGGCCAAACTATTGGAGCTTCAGTTTCAGCATCAGTCCTTCCAATGAATATTCAGGGCTGATTTCCTTTGATCTCCAAGGGACTCAGGCGTCTTCTCTAGCACTACAATTTTAAAGCATCAACTCTTAGGCACTTAGCCTTCTTTGTGGTCCCACTCTCACATCCGTACATGACTACTGGAAAAATCATAGCTTTGTCTATACAGACCTTTGTTGGCAAAGTGATGTCTCTTTGCACTTTTATAGTGAACAAAAAATTGCAGGGGTGGGGTGGGGGTCCACGGAGGAGGGAAAGACATTTTGCAGAGTGCTTCAGGTTCAGACACGTAAATTAGCAAAAACTCTAATAATGTGAGTCAGACCAATGGAGCTGTTTTTCAACACCTGTACCCCCAGCTCACCCCATTCTCTCTTTCTGGCTGCTCTGACCTGATGAAGTTTCCTCACGGGGAATTCCCACAGGCATGCTCATTCCCATGGCATCAGTGCAACCATGCTGATGGTAATTCAGGTCCTTTCACCACCGTGGCTCAAGGAGTCAATAATGATTGGCTCCACGTTCACATGACACGCTACTCTGGAGCTCTGCACCTGATGCTCAGCGAGACCTATCTCTGTTCAGAAGCGGAATGGGCATCCTGTGATTGTCTGGAGTATTCTGACAGCCTTCAAAACTTTGACCAACCATGGCTCCCTACTGCACTGAAGGGGAGGAGAAGAACGTGCAGAAGGCAGCCTAAAGGCTCCTCTTGTAAGTCTTCTCATTTAACAAAAACTGTGAGCCTCTTCTTTGAGGCTACCAGGTAACATTAGATTAAGCAACCTAGGGTTGCTTAGGGTTGCTAGGATGTAGATCTTTCAGGAAATTCTAAGGATGTCTAGGTACTGTGACCCAAATCCTCATGGACCACATTCCTGCTTCTAAAGCTGCCTGGGACTTTTAAACTTGTCATTTCCAGGGCAAATGCAGTCAAACACAGAGACCACAAAAGAGCAGAGATCCCTAGAATCTCAAAATTGGAAGAGATCTTCATAATCAACGAGCCCAGTTCCCGCAGTTTATCTTTCCTTTCTATGACATCATAAAACCAGCCCTCTCAGCTCTTCTTGAATACTTCCACTGATGGGGAGCTCATCACTGTATTCCCTATCCTCAAGGCAGCCACCTCACTGTTGGGCAGTTCTTTTTCACCTAAAGGTAAAATCTGCTCCCCTTCTACCTCTAGATCCTGGTCTCCTTCTTAGGAGTTACACAGTCTTAGTCTAATGCTTCTTTCACTTGGGAGCTCTTCAAGCATTTGAAGATATTCATCATGTATCCCTCATAAAGGGCTTGCCAGGTGGCTCAGTGCTAAAGAATCAGCCTGCCAATGCAGGAGACACAAGCTTGATCCCTGGGTTGGGAAGACCCCCTGGAGAAGGAAAAGGCAACCCACTCCAGTACTCCTGCCTGGGAAATCCCATGGACAGAGGAGACTGGTGGACTATAGTCCATGGGGTCGTAGAGTCAGACATGACTTAGTGACTCAACAACAACAACGAATCCCTTATGAAATGAATTTTAGTCTTTTTCTGAAGAAACTATGAGCTCATTTGGTTCTATAATTTTAACTTGATAGATAAGGGAACTAACTGAAGCACAAAGAGGTCTAATTATTTGCCCCCAGCTAATTGGGAGCAGAAACAACATTTTAAGAGCTATATTATCATATGTGAAACGAATCACCAGTCCAGGTTCGATGCATGAGACAGGGTGCTCGGGGCTGGTGCACTGGGATGACCCAGAGGGATGGGATGGGATTGGGAGGGAGGTGGGAGGGGGGTTCATGATGGGGAACACACATACACCCATGGCTGATTCATGCCAATGTATGGCAAAACCACTGTAATATTGTAAAGTAATTAGCCTCCAATTAAAATAAATAAATTGATATTTAAAAAAAAGAGCTGTTCCCAGTCCCATGTGTTCTCTAGCATCCCACTCTGATTCTCACACGCCACAGCAGCTTTAATATCCCTGATCCTGCACCAAGCTACACTGTACCATGGTGTAACTCACTCCCTCTAACTCTCAGCTGTGATCTCTGGACACCTTCAGTTGGTAAACGTGTAACATCCTTGATTCAACGCGAGGCTCCGTCTGTATCTTCTCCACCCTCTGCGCCGCTGCTCCTCTCAGCTCATTGCTGCCTGCTCCCGCCCATCAGTAGTGAGAAGATGATATTCGAGTAGTTTACAACAACTTCAATACTCTAACCTAAGTCCCATGCAATTCATTTCAGGGAGTATGATTTTAAACTAACAGACCAGAATTTAAGCATCAGACATAATCCATTTGGAAAGCAGGTTCTTACTACATCAGTATGGCGTTATACTTTAATTTCTGAAAGTTTTCAGAGGAAGTGTATGCGACTTGTAGAAAAAAATTTGTCTTGACTCTTTTTTGCAAGAACACAAGAGAGGAAGCGGAGAGGGAGAAGGAAGGAAGGGAGAGAGGGAGGGAGGGAGAGAGGGGAGGGAAGGGAGGATAGAGGGAGGGATTAAAGGAAAGGGAAGGAAAGAGAGGAAGAAGGAGGAAGGGATGGGGGAGAGATGGAAATTATCTGGCTAATGAACCCTCCTTTTCACCAGACATGTCTCTGACTAATTCTGACTTTATCTAAAACACCATTAAGAATATTTCAAAGAAAGTGTCCATTTCAGAAGGCAATTATAAAAGAGAAGCCCCCAAATCATACAAGCAACTATCAGCATGAATGGAATAAGCATATGGCCTCTCAAGATGACTTCTTTGAAAAGGGATAGCCTTGAGTAGATAGGTTGGGAAATTCAAACTCCAAGAAAATAAAACCACATTCATGGGTAATTGTTCTGTAGTTAAATTTCTCTAGTTGTTCCTGCTCCCAATCCTTTTGATTTTCCTTATATATTTTTCTCTCTCTAGAATGTTCACCTTATTCCAGTTCTACATGTTCATTTTATTCTGTGTTGACATTTCTCATATATTTTACTTATCAAAAATATTAATAAAATGTTATGACAGTACACAAAATACTCTTCTGCAAAGTATCCTTTAATTATTCATATCCTTCAGCAGTGTAAAGATTCATCATTCACATTGTGTTTTTCTGAGTAATTCCCTGAGACGTGCCAACCTTTAGCTATTAGTGAGGAGCTTGCAAATACACACTTGCCTTGAGCAAGGATGCCCTTAGAATAGCAGAACAGACCAATCCATTCATTGGTAATGAAAAGTGTGAAAACATAATTGGGAGTGCAGTCACTTCTAGACCTGTGACCTTGGCCCTGAACCTGAGTTTTTCCCTCTTTAAAATGGAAACACCGATTTTTTTTTTTTTTTACCTCTAGTTTATCAGGTTGTGATGATCACCTGAAATAGGGGGTAGAAAAACTGTATAAAATATGACACAAATATAAGGTTATATAGTAGGAAACATTTCGACAAAAATAATATGCTAGCCTGATTAGAATTATCTAAAGGCAAGGAACTTGCCTCATTTTGGACCTCAGCGAGTAAAAGTGGGATGATTACATTCACCAAGACTGAACTGTCAGTGGAACACACGGGAGAAATGGAAAATGCCTCCGACATATGGAGGATAAACTAGGTCAAATGGTCATATTAATCAGTTCAAGTTTCCATAAGACCTGAAAGTACCTAACCACCTTTGTATCTGGCGGCACTTCGTCAATTTTAAATATTAACTAAAACCTCAAAGCGTCCGTGTAAAGGATTTGACTATATTATTAAGAGATGCCACAGCTATTCTGTTTATCTCTGAAAATGTCATCCTCAAGAATGTAATGAGAAAGCCTAGCTTCAAGTGGCACTCAAATTCAGAAGTTCTGCCCATAAGATCCTAGTCCCTTGGAAGGCCCATCAAGGTTTGGTATATAAAAAAATATTGCTTGATTTGTCTCTGGGATGTAGTTTGACCCATAAGCCAAATGATGGCTTATCTCATAAAGTTCTAACATTGCAAAAGTCTCAGATTACTGGAACTAGAAGAAAACTTCAAAACCATCCATTGAGAACTGTCAGTTTGGACGGGAGAAAACGGGTTCCCCAATACTACCTGACTTTCCACGGTGGCTTGCCTGTTCAGGACTGGAGTTCAAGTCTTCTTATTTCAAGCTCAGGGTTCTTTTCGTTACCTCAGTAAGTAAAGCGAAATCAGTGTCTCAGAGCCTCAGATGGGCCTCTTAGCACTCTCACATCACCATCACGTGCCCTCAACTACAGAGACCCCTCATACAAACTGCAGAAAGTAAAACCGATCACATTTCCGGCCTGACTCTGGCTTGTGGAGAAAGTCTTGGAACCCTGCTGGGCTCAGGTCCAACACATTTGCTGCCTGTGGCCAAAGTCAACCTCCGCTGGGTTGAATAGGGTCAAGCTGAGGTAAAAGGCCTGTGTGCCTCTTTGACTTTGACCATGCCACTCAGAGCTCATCCACTGCAATGATTTAGCAGTACACCATGTGTGGGAGGCGTCCGAGAGGGCCCTGCCAGAATTTCCCCAGCAAACTAAGTGCCCTGGCACCACAGTTCTCATTGTGCCCTCCAGATTCTCACAAGGGACTTTTTTTTTTTTTTAAATGAATGTCTTTTAATGTGGTAATAAGAGAGACAAGTCTATCCTCTCAGACGATCCTCTCATTTTCGGATGAAGCAGATGAAGTCTGGAGGGGTTTGTGTTTCCACCAAGATCAGATGACAAGGTTGGAAAGAGGATCCAGTGTCCCCACCCCACACCAGTGATCTTTCTGCTCAACAGCATGCCTCAAAAATGTGGAATTATTCTCATTTTTTTTGAGGCATCTCCATACCATCTTCCATAGTGGTTGTATCAATTTACATCCCCACCAGCAGTGCAAGGAGGGTTCCATTTTCTTCACACCTGCTCCAGCATTTATTGTTTGTGGATTTTTTGATAGCCCTTATGACTGGTGATAGGTGATATCTTATTGTAGCTTTGATTTGCACTTCTCTAATAATGAGCGACCCAGCATGTTTTCATGTTTATTAGCCATCTGTATGTCTTCTTTGGAGAAATGTCTGTTTTTGATTTGGTTGTTCTTCTGGTATTGAGTTGTACGAGTTGGATGTGTATTTTGGAAATTAATCCTTTGTCAGTTGTTTAATTCACTATTATTTTCTCCCATTCTGAGGGCTGTCTTTTCACCTTGTTTATAGTTTGCTTTGCTGTGCAAAAGCTTTTAAGTTTAATTAGGTCTCACTTGTTTATTTTTGTTTTTATTTCCATTATTCTAGGAGGCGGGTCATAGAGGATCTTACTATGATTTGTGTCATACTGTGTTCTGTCTATGTTTTCCTCTAACAGTTTATAGTTTTTGGTCTTACATACATGTTTTTAATTCATTTTGAGTTTATCTTTGTTTGTGGTGTTAGAAAGTGTTCTAATTTCATTTTTCTACACTTAGCTATCCAGTTCTTGCAGCACCACTTATTGAAGAGACTATCTTTCCCCCATTGCATATGCTTGCCTCCTTGGTCAAAAGTAAGGTGCCCATAGGTGTGCGATATACTCCGAGGAAACCAAAACTGAAAAAAAACACATGTACCCCAATGTTCATTACAGCATGATTTACAATAGCTAGGACATGGAAGCCACCTGGATGTCCATCAGCAGACGAATAGATAAAGAAACGGTGGTACCTATATACAATGGAATGTTACTCAGCCCATAAAAGGAACACATTTGAGTCAGTTCTAATGAGGTGGATGAACCTAAAGCCTATTATACAGCTTATACAGAAGTAATTCAAAGAGAAAAACAAATATCATATATTAATGCACATACATGGAATCTAGATGGAGAAGGGAATGGCAACCCACTCCAGTATTCTTGCATGGAGAATTCCATGTACACAGGAGCCTGGCCAGCTACAGTTCATAGGGTCACATAGAATCAAACACGACTGAGCAACTAACTCACATAGACATGGATCTAGAAAGACTGGTGCTGACGAACCTATTTGCAGGGCAGTAATGGAGATGCAGACATAGAGAACATACTTGGGGACATGAGTAGAAGGGAGGAAGGAGAGGGTGGGGACGAATGGCGAGAGTAACATGGAAACATATATACTACCATATGTAAAATTGATAGCCAGTAAGAATTTGCTGTACGACTCAGGGAACTCAAACTGGGGCTGTGTAACAACCTAGAGGAGTGGGAAGGGGTGTGAGGTGGGAGGGAGACTCAGTAGGGAGGGGACAGATGTATACCTATAGCTGATTCATGTTGATGTATGGCAAAAGCCAACACAATATTATAAAACAATTATCCTTCCATTGTTTAAAAATAAAACAATTATTAAAAAATGTGGAGTTTTTCATAGCTCTCAATTTTCATTCTCTAGCTATTCAGAGCAAAGTAATAAAGGAGGAAACACAGTTCCAGGGAAGAGACTCAAATTCTTGACACCTTTGCTTATGATTTTCCAGCTCTGAAAACCTGTAACTTTGTCACTATGTCTTTGGTTTGTCACTTACCTTTTAAAGCATTTAGCTCCTTCATCTATAAAATAGACCATCATCTATAAAATTCAGACTACCTCACTTGCCTGATGTGGGAAGAACACAACTCCTAGGAGATGTTCTCTATCTTGGTGCTTCACCTGATTAATACTGCGGCTATTACAATGCTAAACTCCATCATCTAAACGACAGAGACCAATTTTTAATCTGAGAGTCCAGGGTTTAAGTCCCTGCCCAGGCACCAAAAGTAAATAAAGAAAAAGAAAAAAAAAAAAAAAAAAGCAAAACCACAGATTTTTCAAAAAGCTTTTGCCGGTCTCTTTAACAATTACTGTATCATATGCATTTCCTCCTGAAAACAATAGGAACAATTTTTTACAATTTACAATTTTAGAAATAGAAAATCTCTATTTCTAAAGATTAGAAAGAGTAGATGTCATGCAAAGATGGATACAATAAAGGACAGAAATGGTACGGACCTAACAGAAGCAGAAGATATTAAGAAGAGGTGGCAAGAATACACAGAAGAACTATACAAAAAAAAAGATCTTCATGATCCAGATAACCACAATGGTGTGATCATTCACCTAGAGCCAGACATTCTGGAATGCGAAGTCAAGTGCGCCTTAGGAAGCATCAGTATGAACAAAGCTAGTAGAGGTAATGGAACTCCAACTGAGCTATTTCAAATCCTAAAAGATGATACTGTGAAAGTGTTGGACTCAATATACCAGCAAATTTGGAAAACTCAGCAGTGGCCACAGGACTGGAAAAGTTCCATTTTCATTCCAATGCAAAGAAAGGCAATGCCAAAGAATGTTTAAACTACTGTACAATTGCACTCATCTCACATGCTAACAAGGTAATGCTTAAAATTCTCCAAGCCAGGCTTCAACAATACGAGAACTGTGAACTTCCTGATGTTCAAGCTGAATTTAGAAAAGGAGGAACCAGAGATCAAATTGCCAAGATAAACACTGGATCATCGAAAAAGCAAGAGAGTTGCAGAAGAACATCTACTTCTGCATTATTGACCACATCAAAGCCTTTGACTGTGTGGATCACAACGAACTGTGGAAAATTCTGAAAGAGATGGGAATACCAGACCACCTTTCCTGCCTCCTGAGAAATCTGTATGCAGGTCAAGAAGCAACAGGTAGAACTGGACATGGAACAACAGTTCAGTTCAGTTCAGTTCAGTTGCTAAGTCGTGTCTGACTCTTTGCGACCCCATGAATAAGCACACCAGGCCTCCCTGTCCATCACCAACTCCCGGAGTCCACTCAGACTCACGTCCATAGAGTCAGTGATGCCATCCAGCCATCTCATCCTCTGTCGTCCTCTTCTTCTCCTGCCCCCAATCCCTCCCAGCATCAAAGTCTTTTCCAATGAGTCAACTCTTCGCATGAGGTGGCCAAAGTACTGGAACTTCAGCTTTAGCATCATTCCTTCCAAAGAAATCTCAGAGCTGGTCTCCTTCAGAATGGACTGGTTGGATCTCCTTGTAGTCCAAGGGACTCTCAAGAGTCTTCTCCAACACCACAGTTCAAAAGCGTCAATTCTTCAGCGCTCAGCCTTCTTCACAGTCCAACTGTCACATCCATACATGACCACAGGAAAAACCATAGCCTTGAGTAGACGGACCTTAGTTGGCAAAGTAATGTCTCTGCTTTTCAATATGCTATCTAGGTTGGTCATAACTTTTCTTCCAAGGAGTAAGTGTCTTTTAATTTCATGGCTGCAATCACCATCTGCAGTGATTTTGGAGCCCAAAAAGATAAAGTCTGACACTGTTTCCACTGTTTCTCCATCTATTTCCCATGGAGTGATGGAACCAGATTCCATGATCTTCGTTTTCTGAATGTTGAGCTTTAAGCCAACTTTTTCACTCTCCTCTTTCACTTTCATCAAGAGGCTTTTTAGTTCCTCTTCACTTTCTGCCATAAGGGTGGTGTCATCTGCATACCTGAGGTTATTGATATTTCTCCCGGCAGTCTTGATTCCAGCTTATGCTTCTTCCAGTCCAGCGTTTCTCATGATGTACTCTGCATATAAGTTAAATAAGCAGAGTGACAATATACAGCCTTGACATACTCCTTTTCCGATTTGGAACCAGTCTGTTGTTCCATGTCCAGTTCTAACTGTTGCTTCCTGGCCTGCATACAGATTTCTCAAGAGGCAGGTTAGGTGTTCTGGTATTCCCATCTCTTTCAGAATTTTCCACAGTTTATTGTGATCCACACAGTCAAAGGCTTTGGCATAGTCAATAAAGCAGAAGTAGATGTTTTTTCTGGAACTCTCTTGCTTTTTCCATGATCCAGCGGATGTTGGCAATTTGATCTCTGGTTCCTCTGCCTTTTCTAAAACCAGCTTGAAC
The DNA here is from genome assembly GCF_014754425.2 of Oryx dammah. Classification (NCBI taxonomy): domain Eukaryota; kingdom Metazoa; phylum Chordata; class Mammalia; order Artiodactyla; family Bovidae; genus Oryx; species Oryx dammah. The sequence goes on from NW_024070213.1 coordinate 22,556,898, forward strand.
ATCTGGAAGTTCACAGTTCATGTATTACTGAAGCCTAGCTTGAAGAATTTTGAGCATTACTTTACTAGCGTGTGAGATGAGTGCAAGTGTGCGGTAGTTTGAGCATTCTTTGGCATTGCCTTTCTTTGCATTGGAATGAAAACTGACCTTTTCCAGTCCTGTGGCCACTACTGAGTTTTCCAAATTTGCTGGCATATTGAGTGCAACACTTTCACAGCATCATCTTTCAGGATTTGAAATAGCTCAACTGGAATTCCATCACCTCCACTAGCTTTGTTCGTAGTGATGGTTTCTAAGGCCCACTTGACTTCACATTCCAAGATGTCTGGTTCTAGATGAGTGATCACACCATCGTGATTATCTGGGTCGTGAAGATCCTTTTTGTACAGTTCTTCTGTGTATTCTTGCCACCTCTTCTTAATATCTTCTGCTTCTGTTAGGTCCATACCACTCTGTCCTTTATCGAGCCCATCTTTGCATGAAACATTCCCTTGATATCTCTAATTTCCTTGAAGAGATCTCTAGTCTTTCCCATTCTGTTGTTTTCCTCTATTTCTTTGCATTGATCACTGAAGAAGGCTTTCTTATCTCTCCTTGCTATTCTTTGGAACTCTGCATTCAGATGCTTATATCTTTCCTTTTCTCCTTTGCTTTTTGCCTCTCTTCTTTTCACAGCTATTTGTAAGGCCTCCTCAGACAGCCATTTTGCTTTTTTGTGTTTCTTTTCCATGGGGATGGTCTTGATCCCTGTCTCCTGTACAATGTCACGAACCTCATTCTATAGTTCATCAGGCACTCTATCTATCAGATCTAGGTCCTTAAATCTATTTCTCATTTCCACCATATAATCATAAGGGATTTGATTTAGGTCATACCTGAATGGTCTAGTGGTTTTCCCTGCTTTCTTCAATTTAAGTCTGAATTTGGTAATAAGGAGTTCATGATCTGAGCCACAGTCAGCTCCTGGTCTTGTTTTTGTTGACTGTATAGAGTTTCTCCATCTTTGACTGCAGAGAATATAATCAATCTGATTTCGGTGTTGACCATCTGGAGATGTCCATGTGTAGAGTCTTGTGTTGTTGGAAGAGGGTGTTTCCTATGACTAGTGCATTTTCTTGGCAAAACTCTATTAGTCTTTGCCCTGCTTCATTCCACATTCCAAGGCCAGATTTGCCTGTTACTCCAGGTGTTTCTTGACTTCCTACTTTTGCATTCCAGTCCCCTATAATGAAAAGGATATCTTTTTGGGGTGTTAGTTCTAAAAGGTCTTGTAGGTCTTCATAGAACTGTTCAACTTCAGCTTCTTCAGTGTTACTGGTTGGGGCATAGACTTGGATAACTGTGATATTGAATGGTTTGCCTTGGAAATGAACAGAGATCATTCTGTCATTTTTGAGATTGCATCCAAGTACTGCATTTCAGAATCTTCTGTTGACCATGATGGCTACTCCATTTCTTCTGAGGGATTCCTGCCCCCAGTGGTAGATATAATGGTCATCTGAGTTAAATTCACCCATTCCAGTCCATTTTAGTTCACTGATTCCTAGAATGTCGACGTTCACTCTTGCCATCTCCTGAACAACAGACTGGCTCCAAATTGGGAAAGGAGTACGTCAATACTGATTATTGTTACCTTGCTTATTTAACTTATATGCAGGATACATCATGCGAAATGCTGGGCTGGATGAAAAACAAGCTGGAATCAAGACTGCCAGAAGAAATATCAATTATGTCAGATACACAGATGATACTACCCTTACGGCAGAAAGCAAAGAAAAACTAAAGAGCCTCTTGATGAAAGTGAAAGAAGAAAAAGCTGGCTTAAAAGTAAATATTCAAAAAACTAAAATCATGGCATCCTGTCCCATCACTTCATGGCAAATAGATGGGGAAACAATGGAAACAGTGAGAGACTTTATTTTGGAGGGCTCCAAAATCACTGCAGCTGGTGACTGCAGCCATGAAATTAAAAGATGCTAGCTCCTTGGAAGAAAGGCTATGACCAACCTAGGCAGCATATGAAAAAGCAGAGACATTACTTTGTTGACAATGTAATCTGTCTAGTCAAAGCTTTGGTTTTTCCAGGAGTCACGTAGGGATATGAGAGATGGACTATAAAGAAAGCTGAGCACTGAAGAATTGATGCTTTTGAACTGTGGTGTTGGAGAAGACTCTTAAGAGTCCTTCAGACTGTGAGGAGATCAAACCAGTCAATCCTAAAGGAAATCAGTCCTGAATATTCATTGGAAGGACTGATGCTGAAGCTGAAGCTCCAATACTTTGACCACTTAATGTGAAGAGCTAACTCATTGGAAAAGACCCCAATGATGGGAAAGATTGAAGGCAGGAGGAGAAGGGGACAACAGAAGATGAGATGGTTGGATAGCATCACCGACTCGATGGACATGAGCTTGAGCAAGCTTGAGGAGTTGATGATGGACAGGGAAGCCTGGCATGCTACAGTCCATGGGGTCGCAAAGAGTCGGACATGACTGACACGACTGAGCAACTGAATTGAACTGAACTGAAAACGTTGAAAAGCTACTTAGTTAGAGACCAGTATTGGGAGACAAAAGTAAATATTTAAAAATCAGATGTTCCTTGTGATGGTTTGGGAAATTAAATGGAAAGTTCTGACTTTTCCCCCCCATAGAAATTCATAATAATTAAAATGAACCTAAAATGGCCAACTCAGTATAATGTGGTCATTGTCGCAGACCATGGCCTGGGAACAATTCTCTCTAGGATTTACCAATAGCTTCTTCTGGGATCAGACTCAGAAGAAATAACTCATTAGTAAGATATCCTGCACTCACATGAACAACATAGACAATGCCCCTAAATGCTGGTAGAAAGAAAACTGAGGGAAATAGGAAAAATAAGCTAAGTGGAGAGGAATGAATGTAGTGTGCTCTAAATACATACTCCATCACCAGCAGCAGCAGCAGCCAGTGTGCATGGCATTTAAGGTAAGGATGCTGCCATCAGACCACTTCTGTTCAAATTCTAGATCCATCAGTTCCTAGGTCATGTGACAATGTTCTCAAGGCACGTGAATTATTTTATTCTGGTCACCAATGGTATTCTCTTTGATGAAAAGGGATTTGAAGAAGTTTTAAAGGTTTCCTTTGAGCCACAATGTCAAATATAAAAACACTAAACCATGCTATTGAACAAAATAATTAGAAATACCAGTTTCCCAAGCTGTCAAGTGCAGGCCTTTTCTCATTTTTGCAAAATGATACTTAGAACCTCAGGAAAAACTAATTTAAAGAGTAGACTGTAATATTAATTTATCATTACTTGAGGCAAATTAAAAATAGTTTGTCTGCCAGTGGACTAAACACTTTCTCTGAAGTGGTGTTTATTCCATTTATTTTATGAACCATTCTTTACAAATCATAAAAGCTTCATGTTTGGGCTAGTCCATAACTCAGTTATTGAAATTCTAAATCTGTAGTGTTAAACTAATGAGATATTAAAGTATCTTAAGAAAAAGGATTGTGTTTCGGCCCCTTAGTAGTCTGGCTGAGGGTAAGTGGTGATGTGTCAACTTCCCAACTATTTCAGGGAAAGAGTCTTCTCAGACCCCTCAGCCTGACAATGAGGTTTTCTGAGCTCTATTACCCAAATTCTGTTTCACAACTGAATGCCATGAATTAGTTTTATTTAAAACAAAAGAAGGGCTTCTCAGGTGGCTCAGTGGTAAAGAATCCAGCTGTCAGTGCACAAGACGTGGGTTCAGTCCCTGGATCAGGAAAGTTCCCTGGAGGAGGAAATGGCAACCCACTTCAGTATTCTTGCCTGGAGACTGCCATGGACAGAGGAGCCTCGTGGGCTACAGTTCATGGGACTGCAAAGAGTTGGACACGACTGAGCAACTGAGCACACACAAAATGAAAAGAAAAACAGGGGCATCGTTGACAGTTGCTGACAATCTCTGCTCAGATATATAAGAAGGTAGAGAGCATTTCCTCTTCCTCTAAATGTTAACTCAATGAGCTCCAAGAGGTTCTCCCCCCAGCTGCAATGGCCTGCTGTCTACCTTTCACCCTCATGTCTGTCTCCTTTCACCAAGTGCAGTCAATGTGGCAGGTCATGGCCAGGGGACAACTCTCTTCTGGACTCTTTCATCTGGGGTCAAAGCCAGGAGCTTGTTCTCATTATAAGATACCAACATTCAAATGAATGAAAAGTCCTGAATGCCTCAAATGCTTAGTGATGAGGAGTGAGTAGAAAGAACATAGAAGGGAGAAATGGTACTCCTAAGACTAACACAATGCTGCAAATCAACCATGCTTTAATAAAAAAGAAAAGGAAAAAAATAGCGATGTTAAAACAAAGGGAGAAACAGAATATGTGAAGCAAAGATGAGAGAAATGCAGTATGTATCACACACACACACACACACCCAATATTAGCAATGTGCAGTGCAGCGTGGTGTGGACAAGCAAGGACTCTGCAGCCCGTTGACCTCTGCTCATGTCCTTGCTCGGCCGGTTCTGGAGCTGTGTGATCTCATGAGCTATTTAATCTCTCCCTGCCTCAGTTTCCTCACTATGAAAATGTGAACAGTAATAGTACTTACCTTACAGGACTGTTGTGAGGGCACATGCACGTGTACATAATGAGCGTTTAGTTTTAGCTGCTGCTGGTGTTTTATCATGATTACCTTTAAAACAGTATTGCCTGGATACCAGAGAATGTTAGAGTTTGCAGGGACTTCTGGATCACAGTCTGACCTTCCATATTTAAAGCTTAACAGAAGATATTGCCTTGGTAGATGTTGCTGCTCTTTGGCAGGATAAATTCAGAGTCTGGTCTCCCAGTCTCTGGATCTCTGTTTTCCATTAACAGTACATTCACCCCATCCCCACAGTATCCCAGCCGTTCAGGCTTGGGGATGTCTGTTCTCTCCTATGATTGGTTATCCCTGTGAGGTATTTTGCAGTGGGGAATCATTTAATTGTATGACTTCAGTGTAAAGTTCGCTTTCTGAGGAAGGCAAAAGATGAGCTCATAACCCCATAATTTTAGTCTAGAATAAATGACTCCTTGAAATGACCCCCATTATGACCTTCTAGAGCCCTGATTGGAACACTATGTAATTCTCTTTAAAATTCCCTTCAGCGGGGCACGCTTCTGCTTGTGGGTTCCTTAGGAACTGGCGATGCCAATTAATCAAGAGTGCTGGACACCAAAGCTTAGGGAACTGTGCACAGAACTTGAGACGGCAAAGGAATTCCTCCTGGTATTCATGTCCACGGCCCTTTATCACCTCGGCGATGGGTGAGGAGAGTGAAGGTGTGACGGGAAACCCAGAGTCATCAGAGGCACTGAGAAAGGTGACAGTCCCAGTGGGAAGGAATCAAATAAAACTCCTGGATTCATTTTAAGCTCATGTTTTCACGTTGCACGTAAATTAAAGCCGCTTTCTTTTTCCAAAGCCCTGAATAAAATCTCTCTTCTCTTACCTAGACGATGTGCTCAATATACTGGAATACAGCCCAGCGTGGGCCATCAGAACTAAGCAGCGAACCTTCCTAGAGAAAATGCCAAGGCAGATCAAAGGGGAGCTGATCACTGAGTTCTCAGTATTTCTTTTTTATGCCTACTAATATTTTTCAGGGATTTCAACTTTATGCCTACTAATATTTTGCGGACATCCATTCTAGCTCATGAGCGGGCAGACCTACTCAGGGGTTATGCCAAAATCAGCCAAACAATGACTGGCAAAGATTTCTCTAGGACATCCAGCTCTCCTCAGAAGCCTTTTCCTACCTGTGAACCATTCCGACTTAATTGAAAGCAACCCTGGTCACTTATACCCAAGAAGAAACCTCTGGTCAGAAATCCAAAGTGACCTGGGCATGAAAGCGAGGGGATAAGGAGGTTTTTCCTCTTCCTTTTGACCTTTCTCCATTTCCTCAGTTTGCTTTGCCATGGGAGCCCGTTTCTACCCTGTCCTCTACCTGAGATGGCCAACAAGACCAACAGACTGGCAATCCCTCCATATACAAAACACCTAGCCACTCTGTAGCTCTGATGCACTTAATTCCACAGCTCCCTGCAACAGCTCTGTTGAAGGGAAGAAGAAGAGGTAAGCAAAGGAATTAGTGAGATGACTCTAGTTACAGGGACTGGGAATGAGGTTATGAGGAACTGTCTTGTCATCAATGGAAAAAGGGGGTTATGACTTAAGTCCTTCAGTAGCAGTTGGTACAGATCTTTAAGTAGAAATTTCTAGAAGCAATTACACTGACTGGAAGGGAAAGAGTGGTCAAAAGAAGGAAGACATTCCAGGGACAGGAGATGGTTTCCAACAGACAGAGGGCTCAGGTTACCTGGGTGAAGATGATGTCTTTCAGGGAGACGGGTGTCTCAGAATTTCATCATGCTACAGACGCGAGGCAGAGGGTGGTGGAGGCTGTGGCCTCATTCCAGAGCACATCTTCATCTTCAGAGGATGCAGTCATGAACCACCTATCCCAAGAATAATGCCCTTTCATACAGGAAGTGAAGTGATTTACTGAGTCTATGGTCCAAGGAAAGACCAGGGGAATGGAGGATACACACGTCCCAGATGCAACATGGAACAAAGTAGGGACGTGAAGAAAGTGAACTGTTGGGAAAGTTAGCGACAACGAGTTGGTTGATGTGGCTCCTGTGGCATGCTCTGCAAAAGAGCTTTCTTTGGCTTCAGTGCAGCAAGAGGACCCACCTCTTAAAGTCTGGTTGAGTTTGAAGGTACTGGAAGTGTACACCTGTCAGTATTAAAAGGGATACGAGGGACCTAAAAATAGTAAGATGAAATGTATATCTTGTCAAGGAGAAAACATCAAGATAGAAACTACAATGCAAAAGTGCTGAGCCAAGGTTATCAGTCAAATACAGCCTGTGTTTCTAGAGCTTCTATAAGTGCTGCTCTGAAGCACAGTGCTTCATAGCACAGTTTCTAGATCAAGTTAGAGCAGAGAGGTCAGGGGAAGATCAAACTTGTTTATTTATTTAACTATTTTTAGATAGTTAGTTAGAGACATTCATTGATATGTTCCAATAACTCTAACGTGGCTTGACCCTTGAGTCAGAATTTGCAGCAAGGTGAGGGCAATTGTTTATTTAAATCCAATCCCATTTCCCACTTTCCTGGTCCTCAAGAGGACAGCACATATGAATCCCAACTGCATCTTCACAGGGAAGCTGAAAGAAACATGTAATCATCTCTCCCTGCTGTACATGTGGGGGCTAGAACTCGGCTGTTCCTTCTTTGTCAGGGGATCCTAGCTCTTTCTCTCCCTCTGTAGGTTGATGTTGCCATGGAAACATGCTCTTTAATGCTTCTGAAATTACTGTGCAGTTCTAACATTAACTCCTTCTCAGCCAGGGGAGGTCACAAAGAGATTTGTTTTCCAACTTCTGCAAAGTAATTCTATTTTCTACCTCTTTTTACTACAAACTTAAAAAAAAAGTAATTGACACCTGATGCCCCGACTTCCTCACCAGCCCTCTCTCCTTAACCCTTGCAGTTAGGCTTTTGTCTCTATCACTCTACAGAAACAGTTCTTACGAGGTCATCAATAACCAAAACAAAATCAGTAGCTCTTGCTTCATCATTATTCCGCCTGACATTATACAACTAACAGATGACAGTCCCACATTTTCAGCACTCTCCTTTCCTTTGTTTATTTGTGGATTAAAGTAGGATAGTTTCTTGGTTCTTCCTATACCTTTAGAACCAGTTCTCTCTCCCTCTCCTGTCCATTTTTGCTGAGAAATTCCTAACTTGGGGCACTCAAGACTCAAGTTTTCACCGCTGCTCTCTCTTGAAGACACATTCACAGCCAAGTATCAACCATCATCACCTCGATACCAAGGCCTCCAAAATCTCCATTGGAGCTCCCATCTCTTTCCTGACCTTCATTCAGTTCTATATTCCTGGTGGGACCATTCTACCTGAGTGCTCAGTTATCAAGTCAGACTTAACATGGTCAAGGCCAGGCCAGGTTGCCCCGTCTTCTGGCGATGAGACCATCACTCTTAGGGTTTGACAGTCTGCCACAGCTCTGGCTCCTCCCTCCGTTGTGCTTTCATCTTTACAACATGAGTGCAAAGATCAGGCTGGATGCTCTTATGAGCTGCTTTCTCAGAACCAGTCAGATCAGCTAAATCACCAGCTGGAGTTTACCATTATGTACAAAATAAGCTGATGGATATTTCCCCCCCTTTTTTTCAGAATTTTGTCTCCCCAAGGTAAATGAATCTCATGGCTTTCTAGCTTATAAGTGAAATTGCTTAGAAGTCATGTTTCTGCTCTGGTCACTCAATTAAAAAATAAAAATAAAACCTCTAGCAAATGCTACCATGTTTTGAGCACATGCCAAACTCTGTTCTGGATGTTTTGCATTATATGATTTTGTCACAGCAATGCTATAAAATAACAGATCACATTATAATGAAAACCCAAGGTTGGTGCCACGGGGAGTTGACCGTATTCAGTTCCGAGTGGCTCTAAAACCCATGTTCCTCCCCCTAAGGATACTGTTGTCAGAAGTGATGGTCAGGGAAGAGGGAAGTAAGTTCCTAACTCCTAACATGGTAGAACAAAAATCTAAACCCAGTTCTGAATGGCTCAAAGCCTAAGTACTCAGTCACTATTTAGACCACCAAGGAGCAGTCGGTCAGTTGCTTTTAACTGTCCCTTAAGCCAGCAACATTAAGGGAAGCTTTCAGGGAAGAGGTGAGAACCATATGGGCTCTCACAACCCTGAGGAAGACTGGAGGCACATTGCTGGTCAGGGGATATATTCACAGAATAACAAGAGAATTCCAGGTCTCTGGGGTCTGTCAGTCTGTCATTTCACAAGCACTAAATCCCCAAACAGTCTAGAAATGGAATTAATTTTCTTTATAAGAAAACAGGAGGCAAACCACAAAGCAGTAAGCCTGACTGAACTTATAGAGAAATTAATTCTCAGATCACGCTCTGGGAGGAAGTCAGTTATGAAAGTCTAAGACTATATTCTTGGAGCTCTTGTTAGAGGCAGACAACAAGAGTTAGAATATTTATTTGGCTCGGATAAGATGGGGGAAAAAAACTTTATCCTGCTTTGGCACAGAATATTCAAGCTCTCTCTGGACCTAAAAAATACAATATTTAAAGTATTGCTTTGGAGCTGCAATCAACTCTCAGCAGTCCTCCATGAGGGAGGCAGAACCGTACTTATGATCTGGACAATCAAATACACTGATTATCCTTGGTGCTCATCCAGTGCATTTTGTCCCAGGTTTAAGCCGCATGACACGCCCCTCCTTTGGAAACGTGTCTAGTCTAAGTTTCATCATTATCTCGGTTCTTCTCCTTTACTCGCCATTGCTCCTTCTTTCCCTTCTTGGTTGGCTGCTTTAATTTCTCTTTTCCCTTATTTGAGGTTTTGTAGAAAATCTGTAGGAACCCTGAAATTATAGCGTCTCTGTTCATTTCAGCCGTCCGCAGGGAACCAACTCTTCCTCTGAGTTCTGATTCTACACCTGCATTCCCACCTCTTTCTCATCCCTCACATTCACCCTTCAATCGCCATTTCTGTTCACATTTCTCCCGTTACAGACTCTTAGGGCTGGAAATGCATTTGCTTTATCTTCTTCCTCACACTAACTGACTTTCTAATTCCTCTCTCTGACTTGGTTAATATTTACCAAGCATTTGGGATGCTGCCCAGAGCACAGTGCATATTGTTGTTCAGTCGTTAAGTTGTGTCCCACTCTTTGTGACTCCATGAATTGCAGCATATCAGACTTCCTTGTTCTTCACTATCTCCCAGAGTTTGCTCAGACTCATGTCCGTTGAGTCAGTGATGCCATCCAATCATCTCATCCTCTGTAGCCCTCTTCTCCTCTTGCCTTCATCTTTCCTAGCACCAGGGTCTTTTCCAATGAGCTGGCTCTTCAAATCAGGTGGCCAAAGTATTGGAGCTTCAGCATCAGTCCTTCCAGTGAATATTCAGGGTTGATTTCCTTTAGGATTGACTGGTTTGATCTCCTTGCAGTCCAAGGGACTCTCAAGAGTCTTCAACACCACAGTTCAAAAGCACCAATTCTTAATCACTCAGCCTTCTTTATGACCCAGCTCAGAGTGAATATTAACTGGCCTCATTCCTGTGGTCTTGAAACTTTCCAGGAGTCTCTGCCATCTTCCTTTACCTAGTTTCCCATGTTCAGTGACCCACCCCCTCCCCTACAACAGTCCTGTTTTTACAACATACTTCTTGCATCTGGCCCTTCCCTTCAAGTCCCATGACCTTCATCCTAGACTAGACCTCATCACTTGGTAGACGAACACCTAAAGCAGCCCTCTACTGGGCCAACAGCCTGATATCAATAGCCCCCAACTTCCAGATACTACCTGCACTTCATCTTACAACAAGACCTCTTAGGACTGCTTGCTCAAAGAACTCCAATGACTCTCTGTTACGTAGAGAAAAAGTCTGCCCATGATCAAAGTCCTCTCTGCCCTGGCCCTGTCTCTCTGTGTGTTGTATGAACTCCTGCTGAAGCCAAGAGGCTTCTTCACTGTCCCCTGACCATTACCTGCATTTTCCTGCCTCTATTCTATTTTTTTTCCATTGAATTTAATACAAATCTTACTCGTGCTTTGGTCTCAAATCCAGTTTCCCTCTCTCCATTCCTGACAATCCCAGCTCCCTCTCTCCTCTTCTCTCCTCCTGCCCTTTCCAGCCTCCAGTCCACATGTCAGCATTTGATTAATTGTTGACCTAAAGCCTTTGACTGTGTGGATCACAATAAACTGGAGAATTCTGAAAGAGATAGGAATACTAGACCACCTGACCTGCCTCTTGAGAAACCTATATGCACATCAGGAAGCAACAGTTAGAACTGGACATGGAACAACAGACTGGTTCCAAATGGGAAACGGAGTACGTCAAGGCTGATTATTGTCACCCTGCTTATTTAACTTATATGCAGAGTACATCATGAGAAACGCTGGGTTGGAAGAAGCACAAGCTGGAGTCAAGATTGCCGGGAGAAATATCAATATCCTCAGATATGCAGATGACACCACCCTTATGGCAGAAAGTGAAGAGGAACTCAAAAGCCTCTTGAAGAAAGTGAAAGAGGAGAGTGAAAAAGTTGGCTTAAAGCTCAACATTCAGAAAACAAAGATCATGGCATCTGGTCCTATCACTTCATGGGAAATATATGGGGAAACAGTGGAAACAGTGTCAGACTTTATCTTTTTGGGCTCCAAAATCACTGCAGATGGTGATTGCAGCCATCAAATTAAAAGACGCTCACTCCTTGGAAGACAAGTTATGACCAACCTAGATAGTATATTAAAAAGCAGAGACATTACTTTGCCAACAAAGATCCATCTAGTCAAGGCTATGGTTTTTCCTGTGGTCATGTATGGATGTGAGAATTGGACCGTGAAGAAGGCTGAGTGCCGAAGAACTGATGCTTTTGAACTGTGGTGTTGGAGAAGACTGTTGAGAGTCCCTTGGACTGCAAGGAGATCCAACCAGTCCATTCTGAAGGAGATCAGCCCTGGGATTTCTTTGGAAGGACTGATGCTGAAGCTGAAACTCCAGTACTTTGGCCACCTCATGCGAAGAGTTGACTCATTGGAAAAGACTCTGATGCTGGCAGGGATCGGGGGCAGGAGGAGAAGGGGATGACAGAGGATAAGATGGCTGGATGGCATCACCGACTTGATGAACGTGAGTTTGAGTGAACTCCGGGAGATGGTGATGGACAGGGAGGCCTGGTGTGCTGCGATTCATGGGGTTGCAAGGAGTCGGACACAACTGAGCGACTGAACTGAACTGAACTGACCTATCTTGTTCCTTTTTTTCAAAAAATTCTTTTGTCTTAAATTGGAAGCTAATTGCTTTACAATACTGTGCTAGTTTTTGCCATACATCAACATGAATCAGTCATAGGTATACATATGTCTCCTCTCTCTTGAAACTCCCCCCACCTCCCACCCCATTCAGCCCTTCTAGGTTGTCACAGAGCTCCTCTTATTCCTACTTGTTACTCATCATTTTGTGTGTCTGGATTTTGTCTTCCAGATAGACAAGACATTGTTAGACGGTAAGTATCAAATCTTGTCCTTCGATTATCCTTTGCAGATTCCAAATTAGTGCCTTGCTTGTGCTATGCAGTCAATTAATACTTACTGATTTATTTTTGAACGTCCAGAAGACTAGTCCTGAAAGCCTTTCCTCTGCTTTCTTACTTTCCACCCCTCACACCCACCTTTCTATGTCATCTCTCTTACACACACACACACACACACACACACACACACACACACACACACACAGATGGCAGTGCATTGATATCAGCACTGAGTATTGATTCCCTGTAGAAAGTGACCCCTCCAAAGACTGATTTAAAGAAGAGTAACTTCTAAAGAATATACACCTATAATCTTTCTTTTCGAAAAACAATGAATCAAACAGTGGGGAGGACTTCATTTCTGCACAAGCAGAAATGTTTTTAAACTTTTAAACTTCTTCCCTTTGAATGTTCTTACCATTCTCCCCTTTGAATGGTCCATAAAACATCTGTTTGTCTCTGAGAATCATGTAACTTACTCAAATCTTATTCCATAAGAAAGCAAAAGGAACTTCTTGATAACAGAGTTGCTGGTAGTGATTTTTAGTTTGAAAAATGAAAGCACTAGGGGAATCTGAAATATATGTAAAATATAATATTGGGGGTGTTCGCTACCAATATAAATTCACTTTGCTAGTTTAGGAACAGAGAAAAATACTTTGTTTGTAAGTGGAATTGGAAGATCTTAAAAAAAAACAACAACAGAAAAACAAAAGGAGAATTTATTTATCTTCTAATATTTTCCAATTTAAAAAGTAAATTAAAAAATAAAATAAAATGACCTCAGTGGGGGAGGGAGAGAACTTCCCCCCAATGTCCACATAGTCAAACATGCATAATACCTGTAGTTATTCAAATAGGGCAAATCTTCAGTTATTCACACTAAGATCTTTTCTACATCTGGCTCAACCCTTGATAACCCAGGATGTCAATATCTTTCCTCTGAGACACCGTCGGGTCAGTGCAGAAAATGCACAAAGTGAATTATTTCATGGGTGGGAAATTAGGAGCTGAAATAGTTCAGGCTTTCTCCTTTGTAGATAACACCAGGACACGAAGAAACAGTCCAGGTGGAAATCAGAAAAGTACTGTTAATAAGTCTCTCTGAACCTCAGCAAAGGTTTAATCCCTGTGAAAGCAGAAGGAAGTTAATTTGATTAACACTTGCCTGAATTCCCTCAAACTCCTGAGCATCCTAGCATAACATAAAGGAATTTAGCATTTGAGTCAATTTCCTCCCCTCTCTTCCAGTCACTCCCAGGTTGCTTTGATTATATGAAGTTAAAACACAGTCAGTGTGACTGGGGGCAGAGCGGCAAAATAGCTTGAAGAGATGCAGTGTTTGATGTCCTCAGTTACAACGGGGCCAGGCTGAGTGTATAAGAGAGGATGGAGGGAGAGAGCGCACTCTGGAGAGAAAGGAAGAGATGGAGATGAGACAGCATGTAGCATGCGGGATAACATCTCCATGGCAACCACAGTCCGCGCGCAGAGAACTGCCAAAATAAGTCAAGATCCAAGTAAGTAGGTGTTGGTGGGAAGTGGAGATAAGAACTCAGCAATGGACAAAAACCAGCTAGAGGAGATGAATCCTCTTTGTGAGCTTAACTCTTCTTCTCGTTTCTTTCTCTAACCATACCCAAAGTTCCTGCTTGAATGAGAATGCAACTGATGTGTGGCTGCTGCCAAATCCGAATTTCATCCAGGAAGGTCTTGGGATCCTAGGAATGAGGCTTAAGGACCCGCAGGAAAGCCAAGAGAGAGAAAAAAAAAATTCATGAGGGAGGTGAATAAGATCCCCATAGCCCATAGCTTGTTTTCCCAACTTTTGTTTTCTTTCCAGAAATATGCACAGAAAGAATAGCTTTGTTTTCACTCTTCAGTTGACCTAAAGAGGGACAACACTGATGGAGATGCTGTTGAATGTGTAAGACAGGTACCAAGTCCCTACACTGGTGGTCTAGGCTACCCTGGTGGAGAATCCAACCCTGTAACATTGGAAGAAGCTTTGTCAAAAATAGAGTCAGATGTCCCTGGAAAACTTAGGTGCTTGGAGGGATTATTTTCTGAATCTGAAAATAATGTAGAATCAGTCCATGTTTTATAACTTTAGGACATCACATATAAGAACCACCAAGAGCCCCAGGATTTTCCACCTGAGTCAGGGACCCAGTGAGTCTCTGAGGCTCACCTGGTGTCTGTGTGTGCTCACTTGCATCTGACTCTTTGCAGCCCCATGGACTGTCACCTGCCAGGCTCCTCTATCCATGGAATTCTTCAGGCAAGAATACTGGAGCTGGTTGCCACTGCCTTCTACAGGGAATCATCCGAAACCAGGGATCAAACTTGCATCTCCTACATTGGCAGGCAGATTCTTTACTACTAAGCCACCTGGGAAACCCTACACTCTGAAGTAGGGCTCAGAAATTCCTGTTTTCAACAAGTCACCCAGTGATCTGAAGTAAGGAGTATTTGCCCACTGAGTTACAGTGTGGAGCCCAGGCTCCCTAACAGGACTTTCGGGGCCCTTCATCTCTCTGTGGTTTCCCATCAAACTCCAGTCCTGAAACGTGTGATCTCGACTCACCAAACTCATTACAGTTTTTTAAGTTAATTTTTTATTGGAGTATAGTTGCTTTACAATGCTGTGCTAGTTTCTGCTTACAGCAAAGTGATCAGCTATACATATAGGTAAGTGTGTATGTGCGTGGGCTCAGGCCCTCAGTCGTTTCTCTTCGTGACTCTATGGACCGAAGCCCGCCAGGTTCCTCTGTCCGTGGGATTCTCCAGGCAAGAACACTGGAGTGGGTAGCCATAGCCTCCTCCAGGGGGTCTTCCCACCCAGGCTCGAACCTGCATCTCCTGCCTTGACAAGCAGATTCTTTACCACTAGCGCCACCTGGAAGCCCCAGTGCTCACCTGGGGAGCCTGTTAAAAATATGAGTTGTGAGCCAAGCTCCAGAGACAGGTATTCACTGTGCCTGGGAAGAGTCTAAGGAACGTACATTTTAAAGCTCCCTGGTGGTTCTGTAGTGTAGCTGGGTGTGGAGACCATCCCAGGAAGCGAACTCCCTCCCTCACTTTCTTGTGACTTCCCCTACTCTCAGGTTCAGTCAGTAAAGAATCCTCCTGCAATGCAAGAGACCCAGGTTCAATTCCTGGATTGGGTAGATCTCCTGGAGAAAGAAATGGCAAGCCCCTCCAGGATTCTTGCCTGGAGAATTCCATGGACAGAGGAGCCTGGTGGGTTATAGTCCATGGGGTTGCAAAGAACCGGACACTATTTAGCAACAAAACCACCACCACCTGCCTCTCCAAAAAGCTTGAAGGCAGCCTCTCCTCAGCCCTGAAATGGCAGAACCCTCAAGCCTGGCAGAGAGTTACCCCTCACTCTCCAGGCCAGAAAAACGTCATTCTGTGTTGAAAACGGGTCTGAGACCTGGGCTGGTTACCACCTACTCCAGTAACCCAGCAGAACCCTATGGAGGCTTCCAGGGACAAGCCCTTCTCCCACAAGCTCTGCTTTAGCTCCTCTTGGCAATATCTGAGGCACATTTCCCGAGTTATTTTGCAGATGTGAAAAACGTCCCCCTCTCCAACAAATGGAAGCTGTTAACTACTTGAGCCTGGACTGATAACGTTAACCCCTATGACACCTCCCTGCGATCTCACCATCAGCCCATCAGAGAACTGTGCACAAGCTGACCACACACCCTGGGACCCCATCAGCTTTTGAAAATGCTTTGCCAAAACCCTCCAGGAGAGCTCTGGACTTTTAGGGTATGAGCCATTGGTCTTCTCGCAGAGCCCTGCAATACACCTTTCTCTGCTCCAAATGCCATCAGGTTAGTTTGTTCGGCCTAACTGCATGTCAGGCACATGAACTTTTGCTAACATTCCTGTGAAAGAGAGTTTGATCTTGGAATCACTCTTTTATAAATGTTGGCAGGAAAGGGTTGAACTCGGGAGAAAGGGAACACCGTTGACACTGAGGGTTTGGACAGTAACTGAGAATAGTTAGGTCTTAAGGTAAAATACGGAGAAGGCAATGGCACCCCACTCCAGCATTCTTGCCTGGAAAATCCCATGGACAGAGGAGCCTGGTGGGCTGCAGTCCATGGGGTCGCAAAGAGTCAGACACGATTGAGCAACTTCACTTTCACTTTTCACTTTCATGCATTGGAGAAGGAAATGGCAACCCACTCCAGTGTTCTTGCCTGGAGAATCCCAGGGACGGGGGAGCCTGGTGGGCTGCCGTCTATGGGGTTGCGCAGTCGGACACTACTGAAGCGACTTAGCAGCAGCCAGGTAAAATAAATAGCTGAGTTTCAAATGAGAAAGTCAAGTGCTCTTAATCCTTCTCTGGACCCACAGAGGCACTCCTCTGCATTCTTCCTTGCCCCCTGCTCAATGTCACCCTTGACATCACTTATCTCAAAACTCCGTTATCTTTCAGTAACACCAGCCTTTTAATCCTGATTCCTACTACCAAACGTCTGAAGAAGCACTTCCCAAACTAACTCAATCATGCCTATAAAGAAGTAAAATTTACGATGTGAGGCCTCTGACAGGAGCAACCTCAAGCTGATGGAACCCTGTGATGTGTCAGACATGGTGAATACAGACAGAAGTTCCTGGCATCTTCCAAGCGCTCACTCTGTCACAGGTGTCTTGCAGACGGTACCTCACGTGATCTCTTGTTACAGATGAGGAAACTAAGGCTCAGAAAGGTGACTCAATTCCTCAAACTCACGGAGCTGCTAAATGACAAGTGGAATTAAAATTGAGGTGTGTCTGATCCTTAAATGATACTTTTAAAATCTACCACAGGAACGCTTTCCCAGTCTGGGGTACACACAGAAATGTGTGTACAAAATTCATATTGCTGATCACGTGTCCACTCTTCCCCTCTACTTCAATCCCTGAACAGGCACATAGACTTATCATGGGGGAAAAAAATACCTCTTCTGATGGCTCAGACGGTAAAGAATCTGCCTACAATGCAGGAGACCCAGGTTCAATTTCTGGGTTGGGAAGATCCCCCTGGAGAAGGGAACAGCAACCCACTCTGGTACTCTTTTCCTGAAGAATTCCAATAGAGGAGCCTGGCTGGCTACAGTCCATGGGGTCGCAGAGAGTCGGACACGACTGAGCAACTAACACTTTCTGAGAAGAGACAAGAGATGTTTCCCAATCCTCTGTTCAGAGCTAAAGACTGGGAAGAAAGCCTTTCCATGGGTGGAGTAAAGGAATACATTCGTACGTTGGCTCCCTTTGCCTATCCTCTCCTTCTCCCCCTTTCACAAGACTTGAGGCTATGCATGCCCTTGAGAGGTGCTGACTGGCTTTGAAGAATGCAGAGGATTGCAAGTCCTGTCGAAGAGGTGGAGCCGGGTGCTTTGTGGAAAGTTGCAAAAAGATCCCTGCAGCAGCCACACTGTCCCACTCCACTCACCGAAAAAGACACACACAAAGCCCTGATCAAGGAAATAAAAGAATCTGGGGACTTTACTGGCAGTCCAGTGGTTAAGACTCTGCGTGTCCATGGGTTTGATCCCTGATGAGGGTATTAGGATCCCACATTCTTCACAGTGCAGCCAAAAGAAAATCTGTATTGGGGAGTGTGTCTCACTGGCGGTACACAGTCAGGATAGGCAAGCCTTGCAGGAAACCTGCACGTGTTCACTCACCTGCCGGTCCCCTCTCTCCGCCTCTCCAAGTGCTGACTGCCAACTGCATTTCCCAGGAACACAGCATAGCAAGGAGGAACCCAGCAGGGGGCGCTGCTCAGGAGAGGGAAGATTCACCAACACAGTGTTAAGCACTGTGGCCGCCTTACCAGGAAGGGAGAGCCCAGAGGACTTGGGGAACTGTGTGGGGAAGGAGCTGATGGAAGAAGCTGTGTTGGGGGAGCTTTGGAGGGGCTTCTAAAGAATGAGTTATGTCCATTTCCCCTTCTCTGGCTGTTAACATTTGCTTTATGAATTGAGGTGTTCCTGGAGGTGTGGATGGACCTAAAGAGTGTCATACAGTGAAGTCAGTCAGAAAGAGAAAAACAAATACCGTGTATTAATGCATATATGTGAAATCTAGAAAAACAGTATGCACAGGTGCTAAGTCGCTGCAGTTGCATCCGACTCTTTGTGACCCTATGGACCGTGGCCCACCAGGCTCCTCTGTCCATGGGATTCTCCAGATAAGAATACTGGAGTAGGTTGCCATGCCCTCCTCCAGGGGATCTTCCAGATCCAGGGATCGAACTGGTATCTCTTATGTCTCCTGCACTGGCAGGAGGGTTCTTTGCCACTAGTGCCACCTGGGAAGCCCAGGATAATGGTACAGATGCCCTTATTTGCAGGGCAGAAATAGAGACCAGATGTAGAGATGTAGAGAACCAGCGTCTGGGTACCAAGGGGGTATGGGACGAATTGGGAGACTGGGATTGACATACATACACTACTGATACTAAGTATGAAATAGATTACTCGTGAGAACATAACGGTACAGACAGGGAACTCTACTCAATGCTCTGTGGTGACCTCAGCGGGAAGGAAATACAAAAGGAAGGGGGCATTTGTATATGTACAGCTGATTTCACTTTGCTATACAGCAGAAACTAACACAACATTGTAAACCAATGTATATATACTCCAATAAAAATTAAAGTTAATGAATGAGTTGTTTGGGGAAGAAAGGGCTGGAGAGTCTGTAGGAATATTGGTGTCGTGGCCACAGAACAGGATGGAGGAAGGAGAATAAGGTCACTGGAGTGGAAAGAAGCAATGACAGGGTTAATCCTGGGAAGAGACTGAGGTCATGAGGGAAGGTGTTGGACATGACGCTCCATCCCTATAAGTAAGAATCCAAGACAAGTCTTCAAATGGGGCAGATAAGTGAGCCATATCATGTTTCTAATTAATTTCTTTGTTGTTGGGAAAAATAACACTTGGCATGAAGGCACCTTAAGGGGCTCATAGTCCAGATCAGAGAAACCTGTGAATGTGACGCTTAGGAGTAGAAGCGGAGATTGAACGCAGGGGGGCAATCTAAGGGACCCTGTGAATGGTGTGGATGGACGCAGGATGTGAACTGGAGTGGGTCTGGCTGCATCATCTACTCCCACTCATTACAGGGAGAAAAAGTACAGCTGTGAGCTCTGTAGGCCACTCTCAGGACACGGCATCTTGTATTTAGGATCTTCCTTACTAAAATGACAACCTTGTTAGGACTTGGGGCTCAGTTGTGAATTGACTGGTTCTTATTCAAATGAGAAGACAGTGCAGAAGGAAGACTGGGGAGTCACAAAGGGAAGGGAGCTTGGAGCCTGAATAAAGACCAAGATGGGGGGCAACAGGGCCATTCCACACATTGGAAGATTGTGTTAGCAAAAGTGGGGAGCCGGCTGCCCATAAGCGACCTGTGATATACCCGACAACACTTATTTAGCTAACTTAGAAGCCCCCCATCTTCAGGAATGAGAATTTTTTGTTGTTGTTGTTAAGTAGAGTTGATTTACAATGTTGTGCCAATCTCTGCTGTATAGCAAAGTGAATCAGTTATACACATATATATGTTCTTTTTTAATATTCTTTCCCATTATGATTTATCCCAGGAGACTGGATATAGTTACCTGTGCTATACAGTCAGACCTTGTTGTTTATCCATTCTAAGCATAATAGTTTGCATCTGCCAACCCCATCCCAGTACATCCTTCTCCCTCCTCCACTCCCCTTTGGCAACCACCAGTCCCATCTCCATGTCTGTGAGTCTACTTCTGTTCTGTAGATAGGTTCATCTGTGCTGTATTTCAGATTCCATATATAAGTGATATCACATGGCATCTGTTTTTCTCTTTCTGACTTATGTCACTTAGTATGATCATCTCTAGTAGCATCCATGTTGCAGCAAATGGCACCGTTTGTTCTTTTTCATGGCTAAGTAGTATTCTACTCAGGTCTGAGAAATCAGGTTCCTTCTCCTTTTGGAATTCCTTTAACTCTTTTCAGTGTTCTTTCCCAATTCCTCTCACTTTACATGTCAGGACATAAGATGATATACAACCCGAAGTCCATACCCAGACCTATCTCAAAAGTTAGCATGCAGAGAAATCATTGCATTCAGTTTGAGAAAGTTGTCCCAAGTGATTCTAGACTCTACCCCTCCACATAGACTCTCTCCTGTTGAAAGCTTCTATTTTACTGTGTACCTGTTCTGGATGAGGACAAAGACTGCACATCAATTCAACCCTTCAGTGGACTCTGATGGATGATACAGCCTCCCTCTCACTGGTGTCCTATCACAGGACCACGTTGAAGTCAAGGCTCACTGTGATTCTCGGCTGTATTTTGTAGCTGTTTTTCCACAAGTCAACTCTTAATCACCAAGACTAAAGGAGGACAGGGGGGCATACATAACCCAAATCAACAGATAACTCAAACCGTGTTGTAGGCAAAGGCTCACATTTCTCCCCCACTGAGTCCTTTGTAGAGCTTTTATCACGAAGCAAAACTTAATAACGCTTTGCCCATTCTCTTTGCTCCTCCACACACACTGATGGAAGTCCTAACTAGCAGCAAAAATGACCTAAACCCAGCAGGAGGTGGAAGGGGGCAGGGGAAGCAAAAGACCTAGAAACTTCATAAAATGGATAATAAGTGACTGAATGATAGGCTCTTGGAAAATCAGACCCTGGCTGATGAGGCTTCTTTTTCTCCCTCAAATACAATGAAGACAAATCATCAAGTTTGCTCCAAGATGTAAATTCTGAATTGCTGTGAATTACTCCCACAACTCAGGAGAGAGGCAAAGAATGGGAGAAGCCTCAATTTTCACTTTTTAAATGTGCAACCATAACCTTAAAATTCATCCAATTCAGGAAGCAGCTTGTCTCTAAATGTGATGGAAAAAAAAAAGAAAAAAAAGCCCAGTCTATTGCGTCTATCGGGGCTTCTAACACACAGATGGTGCAATTAACATCCAGCTCAGCCGGTGTTCCCACCATACCCTCTTCCCCCTCGTCACTCTAGGCTTTGGGCAACGCCTGACTTCATCTTTCCTTTCATTCTACCCTTTGTTTTCTCTTCTGTGGGTTCTATAGTCACCAGAGGGAATCATTTCACTTCACAGTGACCTTCTGAGAGCAGGAACTAGAGTGGAGAGGCTGACAAGATGGTCCAGCTCCCAATCCTCATGCCAAAAGACTTTTTCCAAGATTGTGTGTTGGGAGGGTATACCTACCATGAAATACTGTCTTTCAAAGAGACAGAAAGCAAATATGGACCACACTGATCTTCATTAAATCTGTGTAGAGTGGGCCTCCCCTGTGAGCCAGTGGTTAAGAATCCAACTTGCAGTGCAACAGACACTGGTTCGATCCTTGGTCCACGAAGATCCCACATGCCTCGGGGCAAGTTAGCCCAGGTGCCACAACTACTGAGCTTGCGCTCTAGAGCCCACAAGTTGCAACTACTGAGCCCACTTGCTACAGCTACTGAAGTCTGCATGCCTAGAGCCTGTGTTCTGCAACAAGAGAAGCCACAGCAATGAGAAGCCTGCACACTGCAACTAGAGAAAGCCTGCACACAGCTACAAAGACCCAGAGCAGCCAAAATAAATAAGTAAAAAAAAAAAAAAATCTGTGCAATGGAATCATGGTATCCAAGTTAGCATTTTCTGTACTTCCCTGTGCATTTAAAGAATTTTGCGTTTTAAAAATGTTATACTGTATGGAACATAAAAGACAGGGGACTTGCACCATTCTACTATTTTAGAGTTAAAGTAGAGAATGTTGATCCTAAGACATGTATTTTGCTGTGTGTACAGTATTTACTCCTACTGGAAACTCAGCTTCCATACCCAATTTAACTCAACGTCTCTGAAATATGCACCAAAGTAACAGGGAAGCTGGGCTTCCCTGGTGGTTCAGTCCATAAAGAATCTGTCTGCAGTATGGGAGACCTGGGTTCGATCCATGGGTTGGAAAGATCCCCTGAAGGAGAGCATGGCAACCCACTCCAGTATTCTTGCCTGGAGAATCGCCATGGACAGAGGAGCCTGACAGACTGCAGTCCATGGGGTGGCAAAGAGTCAGACAGGACTGAGTGACTAACCGTAACAGGGAAGATCGGCTCATCCATCTCACAGGTGGGATGAAGTAGACCCAGCCCACTCTCCTCCAGGAGGTCTGCAGCATCCTTCGTGAGAGGCTGGGGCATTGTCCAGAGGAGACCACAGTTGTGCAGAATAGCATCGTTTTGTCCAGCTTCAGCATTTAGCTGGAGGTCACCTCGCCACCTCATTATCAGCCCTGCTCCATGGTTTATGAGGCAATGAATGCATAACACGCTCTGCTAAAGGATGCGTGTGTGTGCGGCTCTATCCTGATGCAGCCCAACCTGGGAGGAAGTAATTTCACATTGAGGAACATTTCAAAACTCCCAAGGAATTCCTGGGAAACAATGAAACGCTCTAAAAGGAGAGTCCTTCTACAAAATCAAAGCATCAGGGGAAAAAAAAATTCCTTTTGTGGAGACAAGCAAACATTAGCTGAAGTTGTTGCTTTCAGCATTATCCCACTTCTGCATACAATAAAATGACATATGTGTGTCTATATAAACAAAATCTATTTATAACATATTTTTAAAGCCTGGAAGAAAATACTCCAAACTGTAACAATATTACCTCTGAGTAGAACAAAAATCTTTTTATTCTTCTTAGGCTTATGTAGATTTTTCAAATGTGTTTATAATGCACATGAATCGCTTTTATAGACAGAAAAAAATATTTTAAAAACAAACAAACAAAAACATCGATCTACTTTGGTCATCCGCCTAGACTATTACACTAGCACATATAAATTATTATTATAAAAGGTAAAAACTTGGGGGAGAGTCCAATATCAAAACATGTTCTGAAAAGCATAATGAAAATTGGGTATATGCCTGTAATGGCAATTGTATAAAAATCAGTGGGCACAAGGTAAAAGGCTACAGTAAAATTAAAACGCTTGTCTTATGGTGGTGGGAAAATAAGTCTATTTTATTTTGTTTCCAATTTTCCTATTGTTGCTATCTATCTATCTACCTGTCCTCTACTTACCTATCTATCTAATCATCTATCTCATCTACCTATCTTTAAAAAAAAAATGGACTCAGTATTATGGCTTGCTAAGTCAGTTTATTGGGGGATAGGGCCAAGTGCCTCCATATATGAAGAGAAGCTGGCTCTGAGAGGTAAACTAGTACAGTTGGACCTATCATGGCTGATGTGGGCTTGCATAAAACATCATGAAGACCGTGGACTTAGGAAGACTGAGTTCACACCTGGAGGCAGCACTAAGGACCTCAGGTGAGTTGGCCTCTCAGACACCCCTTCTTTCCCAAATACCCACTGGTGCCTTGTAGTGCTTCCTGGAGACAGTGTAACACACATATATGCCTGGAACCGACAGGTCATTGATAAGTGGTTGCTACTCGAGTAACCTAAATTCAAGAAAAACAAGCAGATTCTGGAACACTTACCAGGGTGATTCTAACAGAATAAGGAATCTGCAAAAGAATCAAATAAACATCTGCAACTTGTAGGGCAGAAAATCTCTGAAGAGAGATTGAACTGATCAAGGAAATTTGTTTGAAATCTCTAGAAGAAAAACTAATGTATGTGAATTTGCTGATGACTTTTTTAGCATAGAGGGACAAATAAAGCTTTTTGTTGTTGTTGTTATAAATACATTTGACAAGTAACACAACAGTTAAGATGGATATATCACAACTTTTGTGACACCAGATAGATTCTCATACGATGGAATTCACTCCCTTGGTCTTTGCATACCTGGGGCTCTTCTTGTAACTGGGTCATGGCAGCTCCAGTGTTTCAATAAAAGAAGAAACATATGTGATTTCTGTGTGGGGAGGGTGGACTAGGAGATGTTGGCAGACTGGGACTTTTGTTAAAAAGACATCTGCATAATAAATGGGTCCCACTTAGACTGCACATTTATTTGCCAGGGCTTGGAAGGGGAGCTGATGGGAATTTTAAGGAAGTCAAGTCCCATCCTCTGGGCTATATAATTTAGCTAACTGAAACTTTTCTATAAGGAAGAAAATGTAATGAACATTCAACTTTAGTATCAAATCTTCTGAATAGATCTTCTCCAGTGAACATTTGGAGTTCAGTAAAAATGGCTACAAATTTTTATCACTTCTTCCATCAAGAGGTTCAGTTCAGTTCAGTTCAGTTCAGTTCAGTTCAGTTGAGTCACTCAGTTGTGTCCGACTCTTTGTGACCCCATGAACTGCAGCACGCCAGGCCTCCCTGTCCATCACCAACTCCCGATGTTCACTCAAACTCATGTGCATTGGGTCGGTGATGCCATCCAACCATCTCATCCTCTGTCGTCCCCTTCTCCTCCTGCCCTCAATCCCTCCTAGCATCAGGGTCTTTTCCAATGAGTCAACTCTTTGCATGAGGTGGCCAAAGTATTGGAGTTTCAGCCTCAGCATCAGTCCTTCCAATGAACACCCAGGACTGGTCTCCTTTAGGATGGACTGGTTGGATCTCCTTGCAATCCAAGGGACTCACAAGAGTCTTCTCCAACACCACAGTTCAAAAGCATCAATTCTTCGGTGCTCAGCTTTCTTCACAGTCCAACTCTCACATCCATACATGACTATTGGAAAAACCATAGCCTTGACTAGATGGACCTTTGTTGGCAAAGTAATGTCTCTGCTTTTTAATATGCTGTCTAGGTTGGTCATAACTTTCCTTCCAAGGAGTAAGCGTCTTTTAATTTCATGGCTGCAATCACCATCTGATTTTGGAGCCCCCCAAAATAAAGTCTGACACTGTTTCCACTGTTTCCCCATCTATTTCCCATGAAGTGATGGGACCAGATGCCAATATCTTCATTTTCTGAATGTTGAGCTTTAAGCCAACTTTTTCACTCTCCTCTTTTGCTTTCATTAAGAGGCTTTTTAGTTCCTCTTCACTTTCTGCCATAAGGGTGGTGTCATCTGCATATCTGAGGTTATTGATATTTCTCCTGGCAATCTTTATTCCAGCTTGTGCTTCTTCCATCAAAAGGTAGTATATTTCTTATCCATCCCCTCTCCCTTCCCTTGCCCTGGTAAATCTGAGCAGGGCCTGTGACTGCTTTGAACAAGAAAACACAGCAGAAGTGGCACTGTGCCAGGTGGAACCAGCAGCCACGCTCTGAGGAAGCCCAAGTAGCCAAGTGGTGGCACCCCCTGGAGGAGAATTGAGTCATGATGACTCCTAGCTGACAGACAGAACCAGTCTGAGTGAACCATCTTGGAATTAGACCCACCAGCTTGAGTCAAACACTAACTGAGGTTGCTTGGAGTGAAAAATACACTATCCTTGTTGAGTCCTTCTCAAATAGCAAAACTATCAGCTTATTGGTTGTTATTTTAAACCAGACACAGTTCCTGCCCTCCCAGGATTCTTGGTCTGGTAGGTGCCCAGTTCATCTTTCTAATGATAATAGCAGTGTCTGCTCTAACTGCATTGACTACAGCTCTGCTCAGAGGAGCCTGGCGGGCTATAAAGTAAATGGGATTGCAAGAGTCAGACATGACTTAGTAACTAAGCCACCACCACCACTACAGTTCAGGCCAGATCTCAGTGGAGGTTTTGTTTTGGTATGGAAGGCTGGCCCACCAGAAGGAGCCCAGAATTTCACAGCTGAGATGCCTGTTCAAATGCTGTCACCAGTTCCTAGGGGTTTTCATTAAGCTGAGAACCCCAAGAGGCAGGCAAGACTGCTCCCATCCTCCTGGATATACCCTCAAGTCCGGGGGCTCTTTGGATGAAAGACAAATGCAAAGCAGGGGTTTACAGGAACTGTGAGAGGAATCCTTGGAGAACTAAGAAATTCACATGGAACTCTTCTAAGTGAGTTTGGAGTCTTTGGTATACAGACCAATACTGGCCAATTCAAACTCCAAGAAAGTTTTAGTGTTTTTTTTTTTTTTAATTTGAATTATCTCAGCAATAACAGAACCTCAGCAATCTGCCAACAAATAATCACACTAATTAAGATTTGTATAATGAGCATCTTAGAATTCATGGACCTCTTTCATGTATATCCTAGTTCTTCTATTATCAGTCTCAGAAACTGCTTCCCACAGGACCTTGGCCTGTTCCCTTCTCAGCTGCTACCATCACACCCAAAGTAACAGAACTATCATTGTCAAATTGTCTACCGTTTAATAGTCCAAAATGGATCTTTCCCTTGAAGAGGGAGTCTCAGGGTATCCACTTTTTACTAGATAACTTGATGACTGGCAACAATCAAAACTGCCTGGAACCAAGAAGTGCTTTATCATAGGACACAAAGCCAGAGCACAGGCTCGGAGTCTGTCTACTCAGATATCCATTGGCTTCCTGGTCTGCTCTTAGGCTCCTGACTTCAGTGAATTTAAATGATTCTACATCAGTGATGGATGAAAAGCTCTAGGATGGAAATTGTCATAAGTGGCTATAAACTACACCAAGAAGCACAGCTGCTAAATGAACATTATGGCTTGAACACAGAAATAGATCACATTAATCTGCCCTCCATAGGGGTCCACACACCATTTGCACAACAAGTCTATTCATCCCTGACATGTAGCTCCAATATAAACAAGAGAATCAGCTCGCTTTCAAAGCTCCATGAAGAGGGGCCCCACAATAATTCAAGGACAGTGTCCTAAGACCTTCAGAATTCTGGAGACCACGGGCCAGCACCAAGAATCTGAAGGACAGCTTCTGGATTCCCCATCTCTTTGCTTTCTGCTCTCAGACCCTGGGTGCCCAGGTCCCTCTTTGTGCTTTGGGTTAGTGCCCTCTGTGGTTTCAGGCTCTCCAGAGTTTCTGGATTCAGAGCTCTCAGACACCTCCTGCAAGGTGCTCCAAGATCACTGCCTCTCCCACTGGGCCATGTGCTCCTGTGCTCCTGGAGACACTCCTCCTTTCTGAGCTATGGTCTCAGCCAAACCAGGAGGAAAGCAACCTCCATGTCATTCACTCAAGCAATGGTGAAGGAATGTCCTGTTATGTGTGTGCAGGGAGAGCACTGCACAAACTCAAGAGGATTGTTCTAACATGAATACAGTTGCTGAGTGTTTTCACTATGACAATTACCTGGCTGTCCTTTAAGGAATGGATATCTTTTTCCAATTTGCACAAAGATGACTTGTGCGCTAAAATGTCCCATGAATCACTGGCAAATCTCTGCCCTTCTAGGGGTGTTTATCTCTTCAAATAAATTTCTAACTGGGGAGAACTTTTAGGCATATGTTCTGTGCCCCAAAGTAAGGTAAGCTGGAGGATGAGCTCCAGGCTTCATAATCCTCCGTTGTGTGCTCAATCGCTTCAGTTGTGTCCAGCTCTGTGTGACTCCATGGACGGTAGCTCACCAGGCTCCTCTGTCCATGGAATTCTCCAAGCAAGAATACTGGAGTGGGTTGTCATGCCCTCCTCCGGGGATCTTCCCAACCCAGGGATCAAACCTGCATCTCCTGCATTGCAGGTGGATTCTTTATCTACTGAGCTACCTGGGAAGCCCTTATTTGTCTGTAATAATGACCTCTTCCCTTTCTGCCCACTCTTCATATTTATGTTATTCCTAAAATACTGTTGTCACCTCTCATGATTTTATATTTTTTCTTAGTCACATGTTATGTGTTCACTGTAGCAAATCAGAAAACACAACTAAGAAAAATAATTTCACTTTCTGGGGGTAACCACATTATTATTTTAGCAATATGCTCAGATACTTTTGAAGCATAAATATGTAAATACAATAAAAATATACATCACATTATACACAACTACTCTAACCTTCTATTTTCACTTTATACTTCCATCCCTTTCTCTATGTACGTACACACACATAAGAATGAATATATATTTGGAATAACTCATAATTCATTGACTGATGAGCCACCATGTAATTAATCCCATCATAGATATGGACACAGTAATAAAAATCAAGGATGCATACAGTTTACAAAAACTGGATAATCACCTTCCAAGGCATGTTTTTATGCAGTTCACCTTGTCCTTATTCTAAGTAAGCCTGACCACAGGATTCTTGTGATGTCTTATCAATTTAATTCAAGCTGCTTCTTCCCATCCTGGGACCAACTATACAAATAGACAAAAGAGCACAAATTCACTCTTCATTCTGTACAGACCCTTACACTGGCACTTCCATTCACAGCTGTGTTCAGATTCAAGCTTGAATTCATATAGAAACTCACCCCATAGGCAGGGTCATGTGTTCACTATATCTGGCACCCAAAGAAGAGGAAAGGGTAGGATGGGTCTAGGGGTGATCGAGGATGGGAACAAGGCAGGAGAGGAGTTCTGAAGGCTCCAGTGGAAAGGAAGTCATCAGAAGGATAAGAAAGTAATGACCGGATCATGAGGGCAGCATCTGTAGTTACGGGAAGAGAAGAAGGCATCATAGCCTTAGTCAGAAAGGGTTTGATGCTGAGACTGGGAGGCCGATAGTGATACTCCAAGGGAACGAGGACATGAGGATGATGTGAGCCAAATAGGGAGCCACCCCATGGGGCTTCCCAGGTGGCGCAGCGGTAAAGAATCAGTCTGACAGTGCAGGGACACAAGACACACAGGTTCTATCCCTGGTCCAGGAAGATCCCCTGGAGGAGGAAATAGCAGCCCATTCCAGTTTTCTTGCTGGGATAATCCCATGGACAGAGGAGCCAAAGGACCATAGGGTCCAAAGAAGTTGGGCATGACTGCACGACTGAGCACACACACACACACACACACAGAGCCACCTCATAGCCATGCAGAGCCAGGGCTGGGGCCAGGAGGAATTGCCCTCTGGGGGTGGTCCTAGAGGAAGAGAGAACAGCAGGAGAGAAAGGAGAGGGGCACGGGCTAACACAGAGAGGAAGGACTCTATCTCTGTGAAGCACACCTCATGAATGGCCAATCCCTGCACGGCAGTCACCCAGCATCTCTGATGACTCAGCCAGCAGACATCCCTCATTCTGCATCCATCTATTTTCAGAAATATGCTGAAATAACGCCTGCAGCATTACAGTCCTTCCTGGTCATCACATCACCCTTCAGTGAGCCCCAATCCCCTAGGAGCAGGCACACACCTGCTCATCTGGTGCCCCATCTCTTTAAATGCTACTGGCATCGTCTCCAAGTGAACTTTGACCCTGCTACTGAGACCCACCGCTCCAGGAATTTCCATGAGATTTCTCCTCCCTGTTCATTTCCACATCTGTACCTCCATCCCATGGAGTTAAGACAGTATTGCCTCACAGCACTGTTGTGAGGGTTAAGTAAATTAATACACGTAGATGGACTGAGAACTTTACCTGGGATGCTGTGAAACCTCAAAAAAAAAAAAAAAACTATTTACGAAGTGGGGAAAAGGGGGTGGGATGAACTGGGACTGACATATATACGCTACTATTTATAGAATGATAACTAATGAGAACCTACTGTATAGCACAGGGAACTCTACTTCAGTGATTTGTGGTGACCTAAATAGGAAGAAAATCTAAGAAAAAAAGTGGATATACGTACAGCTATAGCTGATTGACTTTGCTGTACAGCAAAAAACTAACATAACATTGTAAAGCAGCTATACTCCAATAAAAATTAGTAAGAAAAACTTAACCATTATTACAGTGATTTCTTCATTTACAGGTAAAATGCATGCCATTGGCACTTTTATTCCTCATCTCTTACTTAGCCCTAACTTTGAGGTGCCAGTTTCCTCCCACCTGAAAAATCAGTGCCAAATGTTTGATCTCAGCAGAATAGCCCTGAAGCCCTTACCTCCTGGGACGGCCCCTCCTCCAGTGCGTGGCATCGCCACACAAACCTACCCGGATTCTATCATCCCATCCATTTGTCATCCTCTCCCCTGAGGGCGATGTGCTATCTCTGCCCATCTTTGTGTAGCCATGGGACCTAGCACAATGCCCACACACGGGAGGTAGCTGATGAATGGTGAATCTCACCCCCCTGCTCCCCAACCTTGTGTATGTGTGTGCTCAGTTGTGTCTGACTCTTTGCAACCCTGTGGAATCCTCCAGGCAAGAATGCTGGAGTGGGTTGCCATTTCCTTCTCCAGGAAGGAAATCCTGAGTATCTATTTACTTAGTGCATCCTGATTACCTGTTTAGCCCCTTACCCTCTCCATGAACCCCAAAGCCATTTCATCAAGAAATAAAGTCATACACTTTTACCCAGTTATTTGCCTATGATTTCAGGTTCTTTGGAAAAGATACTCTAAAATACACTAATAAAAAAAAAAACACAATATAAGGCATAGTGCCCTGTCTTCTCCAGGTTTATAATTTAAAAGCAATTTTACAGAAAGAAGGCACATGGTCATGTCCATGAGAATTCCAGAGAAATGCAGGTGAACCACAATGAGATGAAGTCTGTTATAGCAATTTTAAAAAACAGAAACTTGTAATGCATTGTGTCACCAATAGCCCTACCTAAAATCTGGCTCTAGCAGCAGTCATTTTAATTTTCACTGAGAAAGGCTCGTGATCTTTGTCACACTGGAAGTCATCAGTGAGGTCTCCCCAAACAGTTACTCTGCACTCAGTCTAAATTAATGTTCACTATAGTAATTATTTTAAGACAATGTAGAGAAACTCAAGAGTTGAGAAAACTTTAATAAAGATAGCTGAAGATACAGAAAAGAAACAGTTGATGAACAGTACAAGAAACTGGAGTTGTTTCATCTAGAGAAAGGCGATGAGGTTTTTGTCTTCAAGTTCATGAACAGCTGTTATTAGTGTGTAGTGGTCATTTGCTGAACTTTCCTGGTGGCTCAGAAGGTAAAGAATCTGCCTGCAGTGTGGGAGACATGGGTCCCGTCTCTGGGTCGAGAAGATCCCCTGGAGGAAGGCATGGCAACCCACTCTAGTACTCTTGCCTGGGAAGACCCATGGACAGAGGAGCCTGGTGGGCTACAGTCCATGGGTCACAAAGAGCCGGACATGACTGAGCAACTAACACTTTTTTCAATCATTGGCTGTCCTGACCCAAGCAGACAAAACAGGAGCAAATGAAATTAAATCAAGAAAGATTTCAATTAGACACAAGGAAGAACCTTCCAGCTGATTAATGACTAGAATGAGCTACTTAAGGGAGGCTGCCAGCTTCCATCCCTGGAGTGCTAATAAACAACTCTTTTATCTGTAGTGGGTTTGGAACTCATCTACCTAAAGGCACAGTGACCTCCAGAGGTCCTTTACAACTATTTGATTTGATGACTCTCACAGTGTTTACTGGTGTTTCATTGATCACAGAAATTATTGGAACTGGCAAAAGGCTGAGGATCAATAAGGCTGAGGAAGAGCAGGGATTAGTGGTAGAATTAAGTACTGAATAGACATCAGACGTGCCATCTTCCAATATGATCATATTCTAGTGCTATTAAGATCAAAAGAAAAATGCATGAACTCATACTTTCCCAGTGGGAGACTAAATGGTTAGAAATAAAATAAAGTTTCTTTCAGTGACCTAAGCAGAACTCAATCGCTAGAAAAAATGAAGAGGTCAAAGTAAAATCATTATTTAACTGTATTTTCCAGTAAACCAACATGTGCCACATATCCTAAGCCCCTGCTTTACGCAGTGCAGTAATATGAACAGCAAGCGTGTGTGTGCTCAGTTGTGTCCGACTCTTTGCAACCCGATGGATTATAGCCCGCCAGGCTCCTCTGTCCATGGGATTCTCCAGGCAAGAATACTGGAGAGGGTTGCCATTTCCTCCTCCAGGAGATCTTCCTGACCCAGGGACTGAACTCGAGTCTCCTGCATTGCAGGAGGATTCTTTACAACTGAGCTACCGGAGAAGTCCATATGGAGAGGTCTTGCACATTTCTTCCTCCAGCCTGAGCCTGGGACTCCCAAAGCCGCAAGTCTGACCCTCAAAGTCCACACCATCTCTGAAATCCCATTCCGATGCCACCTTCTCTCTGAAGATTTACCAGATCCCTTCAACCCAGAGTGCACATCTCATTCACCTCATCACTGCCTTTGCATCCGGGTTACTGCACCAGTGAGGGCTCTCTCATGTCTGCCTGACTGGGCTCCACGGCAGCAGGAGGAATGTCGGTCTACCACATCCCGGAGCATCTTTCCAGGCTCTGAGAGCTCCCATGGACCAGACGGCCGTCTTCTCTTCCTTTGATGCTAGTGCCCAAGACACAGTCTCCTTCCCCTCCTCTCAGGAATATTCCCCACGCTCTTTATCCTTTGTAAAAGCTCTTCGCTCAAGGACTATACAAGGGAAATCAGTCTCTCCAATCCTTCACTTCCTGCTGCCCATGACAGCCAATATATAAGCCCCTTTCTGTTCAAAGATATTTTTTAAAAAAAAATCACTATGGCCTTATACAAATGGGAATGAATTTTTAAAACTCAAGATTCTAATAAATATTCTCAGAGTCTGGTTTGTCTCCTTGGCCTTAATTCCCCTCTGAGACAGTAAATGGAAGTCTCATTTTGTTTTTGTTCCTGAAGAACCTATCAAATGTCAATCCTATCACCATTTACCCTACCAATGAGGTCCTTATAGTCTCTTTTTCATCCTAGAGGGTTTTTTTAACCAAAAAGGAAAAGGTGGAGGAAGGATAAACTAGGAGTTTGGGGTTACATTGTGCTGTGCAAAGTTGCTTGGTTGTGTCAAATTCTTTGTGACCCCATGGACCACAACCTGCCAGGCTCCTCTGTCCATGGGGATTCTCCAGGCAAGAATACTGGAGTGAGTTGCCATGCCCTTGACCCTCCCAACCCAGGGATCAAACCCAGGTCTCCTGTATTACAGGAGGATTCTTTACCAGTTAAGCTACCCGGGAAGCACAACATACAGACACTACTATAAAACAGACAACCAACAAAGACCTACTGTATAGCGCAAGGTATATTCAATATTTTTTAATAATCTATAAGGGTGACTCAGTGGTAAAGAATTCTCTTGCCATTGCAGGAGATGCAGGTTTGACTTTGGATCAGGAAGATCCCCTAGGGAAAGAAATGGCAACCCACTCCAGTATTCTCGAATGGGAAAACCTATGGACAGAGGAGCCTGGCAGGTTACAGTCCATGGGGTCGCAAAGATACAACTTAGCGACTAAACAACAATAACAAATAACTGAATCACTGTGCTGTACAATCTGAAACTAACACAATGTTGTAAATCAACTATACTTCAATTATAAAAAGGCAAACAGCAGGTATGCCCTAGCATCGGGTGGCATCTCAAAAGATCTCTATACTGGACTGTGTCCAGTGAAGGAGGTCTCCTCACATGTTCCAAAGGATATATTTTGAATGACAGCCTGTGACTCTGGCTTCTGGGCTTCCCTGGGGGCTAAGATTGTAAAGAATCCACCTACAATGCAGGAGACCTGGGTTCCATCTCAGGGTTGGGAAGATCCTCTGGAGAAGGGAACAGCTATCCACTCCAGTATTCTTGCCCAGAGAACCCCATGGACAGAGGACACTGTCAAGCTACAGTCCATGGGATTGCAGACTAGGACACAACTAAGCGACTTTCACTTTCTTCACTGTCTTCTAACTCCCTCTTTGCATTTTTAATCCCTATATCCTCTCCCTGAGTTCAGCAGCTCTGATGCCAAAGAGTAATAAACAGAGCTGAAGATCCTCACAGAGATGTCCATTTGCTACACATTCCCACAGTTTGCAAGATGTTAACAGCATCTTCCCATAGACTTCAGAATGTCTTCAGGAGTCTGAAGAATAATTAAATAGTGTTGTATCCATGAACAACTAAATTGAGGCAACCAAGGCATATTTTTGAACACTTGCCAGATCTCTTGCACAAAGCCTGAAACTTTCACTAAGCACCTGACGCAGGGCATGGGCGAGGTAGAAAATGTGAGGATGGGTGACATATGAGTGCTAGGTGGAAGCAGTTGTCAAAAAATTGATTACTTCAGCTGTTTGGAAGTGTTATTGAGGATATTTCCATTCAATATAGGGAATGAAAGAATGAAAAAGAGAAAATTCTTTGGTTAAGAAATGAGGTACTGAGAGTTAGTAACAGGCGAAATACTGAGCCAGGTGACTGGGCAATCTAACAGGCAAGAGGAACAGGCCTGGTGTCTCACAGAGCTCTGGTACAGGGTTGCTGCAAGGTAGATCCAGGTTGAGTTTCCAAGCAAAGCTGGAAGCCTGATGGATGTGGAGTTTTGGTCTGCAGGTCCCAAAGAAACTGCAGGCTTCATGCAGTGGGAGTAAGGCAGAGTAGGCTGTGACTCAGCAAGCAGAGTTCTGTCAAACTCAGCCCAGCTCTGCTGGACCAAAAGGTCAACAGCAGCGAAATGAATAAGGTTGCCAATTTACGCCTGCCCATTAGAATTGATTTGGGGATGAGCTGGCAATTAAAAGATTCTCTTTGACAGGCTGGGAAATGAGAAAAGCCTATATTCTCCTGTTGCCCCCAAACTTTCATAATTTTTATCCTATTACACTTAGAACAGCTCTATGGGAGTACGTATTATGATTCTCACTTTACAGAGATAATTTGACTTAACCTGAGGAAAGTTTAAAAAGTCACCTATGAAGCTTCATACTCACTTCAAAGCCATGGTATTACCTTTTTCATGTTCCTTAATAGAGAAGATGGAAGGAAAATGGCAGTAGAATATTTCTGCTTCCATTTGCCATCTGTGAACACAAAACCAACTGCCCCATGAAATGAACCCATCTTTTGGTTACTCTTGCTCCCAATTTTAAAAGCAATGGTTATTGGCTCTGTATTTGAAGAGGAATGAAAAATAAATTTTGAATCTGTGCTTTTTCTTTTCTTGGTACCTACTATGTGCTAGATAATTTCCATATTTTTTTCCACTATGAAATAAACATCAATTTTCTCATTATATAAAAGAAGACACTGACCTACACACAGAGAGAGGCTGATCAACTTGTAAAATGGCACAGGTATTGGTTATTTTAATTGGCTTCTTGTGATACTGCTCAGTGAACATTAGTGTATTCTTCCTTGTTTATTAGCTTATTCATTCTGAAATATTTATTGAATGCCTTTGATATTTATTTAGTTCTAGAAAGTGAAAGAGGAGACTGAAAAAGTTGGCTTAAAGCTCAACATTCAGAAAACTAAGATCATGGAATCTGGTTCCATCACTTCATGGGAAATAGATGGGGAAACAGTGGAAACAATGTCAGACTTTATTTTGGGGGGCTCCAAAATCACTGCAGATGGTGACTGCAGCCATGAAATTAAAAGACACTTACTCCTTGGAAGAAAAGTTATGACCAACCTAGATAGCATATTCAAAAGCAGAGATATTACTTTGCCAAAAAAGGTCCAACTAGTCAAGGCTATGGTTTTTCCAGTAGTCATGTATGGATGTGAGAGTTGGACTGTGAAGAAGGCTGAGCACTGAAGAACGGATGCTTTTGAACTGTGGTGTTGGAGAAGACTCTTGAGAGTCCCTTGGACTGCAAGGAGATCCAACCAGTCCATTCTGAAGGAGATCAACCCTGGGATTTCTTTGGAAGGAATGATGCTGAAGCTGAAACTCCAGTGCTTTGGCCACCTCACACGAAGAGTTGACTCATTGGAAAAGACTCTGATGATGGGAGGGATTGGGGGCAGGAGGAGAAGTGGACGACAGAGGATGAGATGGCTGGATGGCATCACTGACTCGATGGACCTGAGTTTGAGTAAACTCCAGGAGTTGGTGATGGACAGGGAGGCCTGGAGTGCTGTAATTCATGGGGCCGCAAAGAGTCAGACATGACTGAGTGACTGAACTGAAGTGAACTGAACTGAGACAGTGTTTTGAGTATTGGGATACATTGGTAATATGACAAAGATCCTTGCCCTTAACCAGAGATAAATGAGCAACTGGATTTTCTTTTGTTTTGTGAATGCATGCTTTTGAAATTCAAGTTCACTGGTTTGATTCCAGTAAGATAAAATGGAGAACATACATGACAACTTTTCTCTCCCCCTGAAAGCAGCTATTAAACCCAGACAGAATGCAGAAAACAACTATCTGAGATCTCTGAAAATCAAACATCAACATGCAGGTTGGGAAGAACACCAGAATGCAAAGTACCATCAAACTAATGACTCTAAACAAGGTTCAGAATCTCAGAATACAATGTTCTGGATATCCAGAACCCAACCTAAAGTTACTCATAACAATGAAGCCATGAAAACCTTGACTTGTGTGGGGAAAGACAATCAACAGATGCCAACAATGTGCTGGCAGGGATATGAGAATTATGTGATGAAGATTTTAAAGCAGCTACTATAAACATACTCAAACAAGCAGTCTCAAACACTCTTGAAACAAAAGTCTGCAACAGAAAGCAAATGAAAGTTTTATAATTGAAAATACCACCAAACAGACTCGGTGACGAGAAAGTTAATGGCAGAAGAGTCAGTGACTTAAAGTTAACAAGAGTAATTGGGCAGTATATCATTCTTAAAGCTCTAAGTAACACATCAGGTTCATATGGTACCAGACATATGTTTTCCTCTAATCTTATAAGTTCTAACCACAACCTTAACTCTAGAAATAATAGCTGTTCCTGCAGGCATTATTTCTCAGTATTCTCTTTTTGTTCTTTCATCCCTCCAGTTTTCTACAGTACATTCCCCTCCTGTTCACTGAAATATTCATACGTTTATGGTAGAATGTAAAATGCTATAACCACTTTGAAAAATGGTTTGTCCATATCTTACAAAGTTAAATATATACCTCTCCTCTCCTAACAGTTCTACTCTGAGGTATTTACCCTCAGAGTAGAGAAATTAAATGAAAAAAATATGAGAAATGAAAAAAATATGAGAAATGAAAAAAACATGTCCACAAAGAACATGAACAAAAATGTTCAGAGCATTTTCATTCAAAAGTCAAAAACTGAAATGATTGTCAGCAGAAAACAACATACTCTACTATATTCATAATGGAATATTACTTAGCTTTAAAAAGGAGCAATTTATTTATAAATGCAAAAACAGGGATGAATCTCAAAACATTATGCTGAGCAAAAGAAGTCAGACACAAAATAATGTGTTGTATGTCCATGCTAAGTTCTAAAACAAGCAAAAATAGTCTCTAGTGAAAAAATCAGTGGTTAATATTGCATGTCAGTGGGGGCTGGGAGGTGGTAGTATCAACTGGGAAGGGCCATAAGGCAACATTTAGTCATGAAAACATTCCATATTTTGGTAGAGATGTGGATTATACCTAAAAAGGCATTTGTCAAAAGTCACTGAATACACACCTAAAATATATATTGAAAAACCTAGTGTATTTACTTTCATTAGAATTTTATTTTTAAAACATATTTTAGAGTCTCTGAGTATCATTTAAGCCAATCTTTTTTTTTTTTTTTTTTGGCTTTTGAAACATCTTTCCATAAAGTACAAGCACATGATTTCTAACATCTAAATTTTAAACCCTGAAGTTAGTATGGTCAATATCCCCCAAAGTTCTAGCCACCTTCACATCGGCCAACAGTTCTCGGACATAGCTTCTCTTGGTGCTTTACATTCAGAATATGTTTATGTGGTGTAAATATTTTTTCATTTCAATTTACTTCACATTGTTGTTGTTGTCCTTTAGTCACTAAGTTGTGTCTGACTTTTTGTGACCCCATGGACTGTAGCACGCCAGGATTCCCTGTCCTTCACTATCTCCTGGAGCATGCTCAGACTCACATCCATTGAGTTGGTGATGCCATTCAACCATCTCATCCTCTGTCACCCCCTTCTCCTCCTGCCCTCTATCTTTCCCAGCATCAGGGTCTTTTCCAATGAGTCGGCTCTTTGCATCAGGTGGCCAAAGTATTGAAGCTTCAGTTTCAGCATCAATCTTTCTAATAATATTCAGAGTTAATTTCCTTTAGGATTGACTGGTTTGATCTCCTTGTAGCCCAAGGGACTTTTAGGAGTCTTCTCCAGTGCCACTTATTACTTCATTTTAATAAATATTTATTGACCAAATCTGTGTGCAAGGTCAGGTGCTTAGCAATGTAAGAAATACAAGATAGAAGGCATATAGTCTACTCTTCCGGATGCTTATTATTCACAGTAAGATAACGGAATACCAAACTAAAATATTGGTAGAATATAAGGAATTTAAAAAAGTATAATAGGGAGTCAATGAGATACAACAACTTCACAATAAATTTGAGAAATGTTAGGTACTTCTTTTAACATCCTTGGTTGAGAGGCATTCTGTTAACAATGTGACTTTCTTACTCCCACTTCCAGTTCATTTGATGTGCCATTTTTATGCTCCCTCACAAACATAATTAGCAGACAATGACGATTTTATTCCAGTGAATTTCTGTTCCTATTAGTTCTAATAATTTAAGCAAGTGATCTTCAAAGAACATTGACCTTATTGGTGTAAACTTCACATATTTAAGAGGTCCCAGCTTACATAAGGGAGAGGGCAATGGCACCCCACTCCAGTACTCTTGCCTGGAAAATCCCATGGACGGAGGAGCCTGGTAGGCTGCAGTCCATGAGGTCGCTAAGAGTCGGACACAACTGAGCGACTTCACTTTCACTTTTCACTTTCATGCATTGGAGAAGGAAATGGCAACCCACTCCAGTGTTCTTGCCTGGAGAATCCCAGGGGTGGGCTGCCGTCTATGGGGTCGCACAGAGTCAGACATGACTGAAGCGACTTAGCAGCAGCAGCAGCAGCAGCTTACATAAGAAGACCAGTGTGGTTTCCCACCTAAAGAGGCACTAACTTCTTCCTAAACGAATAAGAGAATCTAATTACCCTAAAAATTAAGCAGAACTAAGTATTTATATTTGCATTCTTCCAATGAAACAGCAGCCATGACTTACTTCTTTCCTAGGGATGAGCCATCACTGTTGGTGACAAATTCTTGATAGAACAAGAAGTGTGTTAGTTGCTCAGACATGTCCAACTCTTTGCACCCCCATGGACTGTAGCCCAACAGGCTCCTCTGTCCATGCAATTCTCCAGGCAAGAATACTGGAGTGGGTTGCCATTTCCTCCTCCAGGGCATCTTCCTGACCCAGGGACTGAACCCAGGTCTCCTGCATTGCAGGAAGATTCTTTACCCACTGAGTCAATGGGGAAACCAAACAAGAAGTCACATGCACCAGTATTTCATTCCACATTAAATGAAAATTCTGTAAGTGAACAAGTCAGAATCTGGTGGTAGATTTGCTTTTTTCCCAAAAAAAATCAGTGTCACCAATGATTAAGAAAGAAAACTAAGGCAAGGATGAGCCAAAAGTTGGTGGAAATCTGGGTTTATAAGATCATTGCTTCTTTGGGAAAAAAAGCTTGTCATCAGTATTAACCACAGAGAGCTGTTAGGCTACCTGGCTGGAGAAGAATGCAGCATGATACCCTAGCACTAGGGTTTGTGAGTTTTTCCCTATTTCCTCCTAAGGACTCATTCTTATGGCTTTCTTTGTGACCTAAAGGGTATATAACTTTCAGCTTCTTTTTTATTTTCATTTTTTATTGTGAATGCATGATTTTAATACATGTATATACTATAAAATTTATTATGAAATATAATCCTTACAACTATTTAAACTGATGTGGAAAAGAAACATTTGAAAACCAACTCAAAACTATACAAGGGGATATTCAGTTTAGAATATCTTAAAAGCTAGGTTAGCAAAATTCTTCAAAATTATGTGTTAAAGAGTAGACAAGAACATTCCAAACAATGGTGAGATGGATATCCCTATGTAATTAATAGACTGAATAATCAATCAGTAGGTAATGGTATTAGCTTGCTAAAGTTACCGTAACAGAATACCACAGATGGGGTGGCTTCAACAACAGAAACTTATTTCTTCAAAGGTTTGGAGACTAGAACTTCCAGATAAAGATGCTGGTAGGGTGCTTTTCTTCTCAGCCTTTTTCCTTGGCTTACAGATGGCCATTGTGTTTTCCCACAGACTTTCCTCTGCGTACATATCCCTGGTGTCTCTCCATTTTCTTCTAAGGATATCAGTAAGATTGTATTGTTGATGTTCAGTCACTAGGTCATGTCTGACTCTTTGCAACCCCATAGACTTCTACGCTAGGCTTCCCTTCCTTCACTATCTCCCAGAGTTTGCTCAAACTCACGTCCATTGACTCAATGATGCCATCCAACCATCTCATTCTCTGTTGCCCCCTTCTCCTCCTGCCTTCAATCTTTCCCAGCATCAGAGTCTTTTTCAGTGAGTTGACTCATCACATCAGGTGGCCAAAGTATTGGAGATTCAGCTTCAGCAACAAGACTGGTGCTCATGTAACTTCATCTAACCTTGATTACTTCTTTAAAAGCCTTATCTCAAACTATAGTCACATGGATTAGCTTCCTTTTAGCAGTGACAAAATGGCTATTGTTTCCAGCCAGAAACAAAATCCCCCAAAACTCCAACCTAGAAATGAAACATATTTCTAAAAATGGACCCTCTATCTTGCAACCAAAGTCCATCTTTGCAAAGTGGGTGGGAATAGAATTCTTTCCTCCCTCTGGTCCCTCCCCTACCCATCACTGCTGATGGATAGGAGATGTCAGCTTGTCAAGTCTTATTGGGTGCTACCTGATGTAAGGCCACACTGAGGCAGTAAAAATCTGTTTGCAGTCAGCTCTTTTAATAAGTCCCAGCAAACAGGAGGAAGGCAGATCTGTTCAGTAAGATGCTTCCTCTGATAAGGCAGAAAAAAGAAAATAGTCCATGACAGAGGCTTGATATGAGATTTTTAAACAAAGGACAGCTCTTTCTTTAGAGAAACTGGAGAGAAATAGCTTCCCTAGGGATTTTGGGATTCTAAGAAATATTATGTTTCTATGCTTATGATTTAAAGCTGACCTAGACTCCAAGCTCTTTGAAAAGGAGGTCATATCTTCTCTGTCAAATACCCCCATTCCACAAAGTCCTGCTGAGTCCTAAGTATTCTGTGGGTTCTAAACTTTGATGAATAATATCAGTGCTATCTCTTAATCTCAAGCCCAGGGGGAAACTCTGGGAGGGTACCAAGCCTCCCATCCACCCGCAAAAGGATTAGAAAGACTGAGAAGAACAAATGTTTTGAAAATAAGTTTCTTGACACTAGGACCTAATTCTTGAGTGAACCAAAGTTAAATGTTTAGCCAAGAGATTTCAGAATTCCAAGAAATATGTTTCTATGCACTATACTCACATTATTATTACCAAGATCAAATTAGGTGCCAACCTCTTGAAGACAGTGGTCCAGCTTCCTCGGTACATGTTCTCATTCATGGGGCCTAGTGCATTGCTGGTGGGCTATGGGTCTGATAGCACTAAATACTGATGAATGATGCAGCTGATGTTGGTACCAATAGTAAGAGTGATGAAGGAGACAATGAGACTAAGCCAAGGTGTTTGGTTTTTTTTTTAATGACCTGACAGAATGAACTGAGAATTATTCTGAGAGTGGTTTTTATGTATTTATTCATCATTCACTTTTTCTGAAACCTCTCAACTCTTACCTTCCATGTCACACTCCTTCTAGAACAATATAGATGTGGCAGAAAGTGAGTTCCAGGAGTCAAGCTAACATCATTCATGTTAAACTTCTTATATCATTAGACTGAGAAATATCTTTCTGTCTGTATGGAATTAACAAACTAGGAGCTACCAAAGTGTTCAAGAATATTGAGCTTTTCAGAAATAATCTTGAACTGAAGGTTAAAGCAATGCCTTCATTCCTCACCTTCCAAGTAACATGCAAGAAACACTTGGTAAATGTTTTGAATGAATGCAGGCATGATTGTAAAATGAATGAAGGAATCCATGAGTGAGTGAGCAAACGAAGAATGGCTCCTTGAACTATATTTCTTTGCTAATTAGAATAGCAACTATTGTACAGGTTAAAAAAAAAAGAAAGAAAGAAAGATCACATTTAAGAATCTGGAGCTTATGCTCTGAAAGAATGATCTCAGGAAACCTAGACGCTGATTCTTCAAATGAGCAATGCAAGGCTGCATGAGCTCCAGAACTGCAAAATATGACCCCCTGATGACAAAGCCAAGCAAACTGGTCATAATGATCTCATAAGAGCAAGCTCTTTTGTAAGCCATTATAATTTTTCATGTCAATTTAAACCAGATGATCTGTGGAAGCAGAAGAATTTGATTCCAATGCAAAGTGGTGATGAAGTGTGTCTCTATCAGTGTTCACTTATTTCCTCCACAATATCTATCCCCAAATCATTACCTTGTCCATAATGATCTGAATCCAACATGACTGAGCCATGAAATAATTTCTATAGGATTTTTTAAAAATCTACAACTAAAGTATCAATGGACCATCGGTGACATAAACCACCAAAAGATTGAAAATGTTTCAGAAATAAGAATATACCTAACTTACTTCTGTATCTACAGCAAATATAAGACCAAGTTTTGAATGAAACAATCTTTTAATAAACTGCCATTGATTAAATGCAGACCTGAGACTAAGGTGATGCAACAGGCAATAAATACTGTGCAAGTTTAGAGACAGGAGAGCATAGTGTGGAGAGGTGAAGTCAGAGTGGACTTCATGGAAGACAGAGGACTTAAATAATATATTGATAAATGATAACTGTTATTGATAATTATAAATGATAAATATAAATGATAATTGTTATTGATAAATCAGTAACAATTGATAAATATATTGATAACTGTGTTATCAGCCAGTGCTAATTTAAGTGCCTAATATGAAAAAGCCCTGGACTTCCCTGGTGGTCCAGTGGTTGGGAATCCACTTGCGAATGCAGGGGACACAGGTTTGATCTGAGGTCTGGGAGGATTCGAGATGCTGTGGGCTAGGCTGAGCACAGGTGCCACAACTCCTGAAGCCCATGAACCTGCAGCCCATGCTCCACAAGAGAAGCCACCTCAGTGAGAATGCAGTAATGTTAGTTCTCCCATTTATTCATCACCTATGAGGACTATGCCTATCTTGATATGATGACCAAATATTCAAGGGCTTGGTTCTTTAAGCATAAGAATGATAGAAAACTGTTCAATTTTATGCATCCACAGGAAATAAGAAGAGGGGGTTCTCACCAGAAGGGGGAATGAGGGAAAGAGCACTAGCGTTTCCTATCTAATAAGTGTGTTATATATAATATTAAGCTACATACACACACACACAAAATGATGTATGTATTG
Source organism: Oryx dammah (assembly GCF_014754425.2). Lineage (NCBI taxonomy): Eukaryota > Metazoa > Chordata > Mammalia > Artiodactyla > Bovidae > Oryx > Oryx dammah. The sequence goes on from NW_024070213.1 coordinate 22,600,239, forward strand.
TACATATGCATACACATGTGTATACATGTGTATGTGTGTACATATCCTGAAGTAGAAAATGGCAACCCACTCCAGTATTCTAGGTTGAGAAATCCCATGGACAGAGGAGCCTGATGGGCTGCATGCAATCCACGGGGTTGCAAAGAGGTGGACATGACTGAGCACATATGTACATATTCACAAAATCCTCACAGATATCCTTAAAATAAGGAATTAATAACTCTCTTTTTTAACTCTTGGTAAAGCTGAGGTACAGATAATTTTATACAAGTTAAATAGTAGGTGTTTATGAATCCCAGTAGACCCCAGTAGATTTATTGATTGGGATTCATCATCAGGTCTGGCTGACTCTAAAATACACTACAGCTCAGAAAACAGGCAGAGCTTGACAATTCCTGATAGTAAAACAAAGTTTTGATTTGAAATAAAAGCATGGTGTGCAGAATAATGAAAAGATCATGAGAATTAGACTCAGAAAGCCCTGATTGAACACTATCTCCTTCATCAACCCTTGGACAAATTATTTTATTAGCCTTAGTTTTCTCTTCTATAAAATGGCATATTAACTGCCCCAAATAACAGCATCACAAACTAAATCTAGTGCCTTTGTGAATGTATCTAACTCTGTAGTTGGTACAGTAGGACTTCTGGAACAGAATCTGCATTAGGCAAGGGGTAAATATTTGTTGAATGATAATGAAGTAGAAGCGAGAAACCCCAGAAGAACCATCTTCTTTTTGCAAAACTGTAACAGATGGTCAACTTAGTGTTAAGAATTTCCGATCTCTTCAACACCCTCAGAAATCATTCTACCTATGCCTTCGCTGTCATAAATCCAAAGTGAAAAACACAAAGACACTGGAGGTGGAGGTAAAAACACAGCCTGAGGGTGGGTGGGGGCTCCAAAGTTGAAAACAGACTTGTCCTTGTTCTGCAAATCAGTCTCTTTCTCTTCATCCCCTGAGGTCGCTTCCACCACGGCCACAGTTTCTCTTAAAGGAAGAACCAGGCAGGCGAATCCCACTGGGAGCACAGGGTGGAGGGCTCGCCCTCCATTGGGAAAGGGACTCCGTTTCCTCTGGGGCCTCTTGGCTCATCTCCCTCCTCCACCACTCTGTGTGTCTGGATTCTAGAATGGTGACTTCCTGCTTCTCCTCACGAAGCAAAGTCTTTTGCATCTCGTGGGCAGCCGCTTTCTCCCCAAGTTTCACATGGGCATGCCAGCCTCCCATCCTGGGACCTGGTCCAACCATGCACAAACACGCACACCATACACCATCCCCCCACACACCACACACACACCATACACACTACACACACAACCACATAGACACACACCACACACACCAAACACACAATCACAGACACACAGCACACACACCAAACACACACACACCATACACACCACACGCACCAAACACACACACACCATACACACCACACGCACACCACGCACATGCACACACACACCTCCCTCCTTCCCCATCCCCAGCAGAGATCCAGCTCCTGGCTGACTCTCCAGAGGGCCATGGGAGGACTCCAGCGCCCAGAACAGCATCTCTGCCCTCTGCACCCCCCACACACCACACACATGCTAGACACACCACATATATCATACACAAACCACACACACACATCACACATGCTACACACACAATCACACACATACACACACATACACACCATACACACACACACACTATGCACACCATACACATACCACACACACACAAACACACATGCTACACACACAATCACACATACCACACACCATACACACACATACATTACGCACACCAGACACATACCACACACACCACACACAGACACAGACACACCACACACACACAGACACAGACCACACCACATACCACCCCCCCACACCACACACACTACACCCACAATCACACAGACACGCACCACACACACATAGACACCACACTACCTACCACATACACATACCACACACGCCATACACATAAGATACACACTGCACACACAACCACACACACACCTCGCTCCCTCCCCACCCCAGGCGGAGATCCAGCTCCTGGTTGACTCTTCAGAGGGCCATGGGAGGACTCCAGTGCCCAGAACAGCATCTCTGCCACGTGCACACCACACACACACACACACACACACACACACACACACACACCACACACGCTGCTCTTCCTCCTCCTTCTCCCTCCTTTAAGGTGAAGAGACAAAGCCTCTCAGGCTGATCATTCAAGAAACTCAACTAAGAGTGTTTTCATGAAAGAATGGCAGCTATGAACGTCCACTGCTGCTGCTGCCGTTAAGTCACATCAGTCGTGTCTGACTCTGTGTGACCCATAGACAGCAGCCCACCAGGCTCCCCCGTCCCTGGGGTTCTCCAGGCAAGAACACTGGAGTGGGTTCCCATTTCCTTCTCCAATGCATGAAAGTGAAAAGTGAAAGGAAAGTGGCTTAATCGTGTCCAAATCTTTGAGACTCCATGGACTCCAGCCCACCAGGCTCCTCTGTCCATGGGATTTTCCAGGCAAGAATACTGGAGTGGGGTGCCATCGCCTTCTCCGATGAACGTCCACAAGAGGATCCAAATGTGAGGGAGGGGTCCCAAGGAAAGAAGGGCGGACACCTGGACCAAGGTGGTTGCAGAGATGAAGGGGGTGTGGGGCTGCTGCTGGCTTACTCCCGAGTGGAAAATGCTCGCCTTGCCCGACAGCACCTCTCCGGTGTCGGGAAGTGTGGTCTGCAAACTCCTGTGGGACCACAGATGATACAAACGCGCAGGAGAGAAGCTGCAAGGCCGCCTCACAACAGCCACTTCCAAAGAGGGCCTGGAAGCCCCTTCAGTCAGTCATGTAACATCCGGGCCGGGGAGGCAATCCCTGGGGCGTGAGGCTGAGGTTAGGAGGGTTGAGAAAGCTCACAGCACTATCACTGATGATATGGCTTCGATGTGTTCAATTTAAACAGGAGTACGGTCACTGGCTGCCTTCACACTGACAGTGAAACCAGGAGAAAACATGCTCCAACACGCATCTCTCTCCAACTCAGCCCAAAGCATCATGCCTACCAACGCCTTCACCCCCAAGGCCTCCCACTCTCAATACGGAGCCACACTGCCCGCCTACTTGGCCCACACCTGCTAAGCCTTCACCACTCGTGGAGTTGGTGAGAGGCCACCATCCACCCCTCACAACTGCTCTCACACAAATCCTCCCCAACAGCCCCTCACACACTAGGGTCACTTACACACACTCCCTGTCACCCCTCATCACCCACCATCTTCCATTTCCAGAGGCCAAAACCTGGCCTACCCCCACCATCGCCAAAGGAGACCACTCACTATCCCTGCTCACGCCCAGCACTCTCGCCTCCCCGTGGCACACTGAACCTGTCCTAGGTGTACATATGGCCAGAGTGCAACCTATGATTCAGCTGTGCTGACTTTTTCCCACTCAAATGAATATTCGAGTGTAGACTTACTTCTCCATTCACTGATCCACACAAACCAGACAAGTATCAGAAAATCACCCCTGTTCTTTGTTATAAATTCCAACACATGAACATAGTTTCTTTTCAGAAAAATGTCTAAATTCTACGATGCATGCGTGCCAAGTCACTTCAGTTGTATATGACTCTTTGTGACTCTATGGACTGTAACCTGCCAGGCTCCTCTGTCCACAGCATTTCCCAGTCAAGAATACTTGGAGGGGGGACGGGTTGCCATGCTCTCCTTGAGGGGATCTTCCTGACCAGGGTTTGAACCCGCATCTCTTATGTCTCCTGCATTGGCAGGCGGGTTCTTTACCACTAGTGCCACCTGAGAAGCCCAGATTCTCCGATATATATTTTAACAAATATTTGTTTTCATATAGAAGTGCAGTCAAGAAAAGACCCTCCACACAACCAAAATGATGGTGACCCTCTGGTTTACCGCCTTGTCCGTGTGACAAGTCACATAGTGGCACTTTTATAGAACACCATCACAGTACAATGTGCATGGGGTCCAGCAATGCCACGCCCATATTTCTGTTTATTATCCAAAGGGCTCTTTTCCATGCATAAAAGATTGTGTTAAGTCCGAAACGGAGCTACTGAATTCATGTGGCTACTTCTGGCATCTTGACCTTGGACTCTGGTTCAGAAATCCATTTGCAGGCTACCTTGTCCCTTTTGAAATGTAGCTGCTCTAGGGCCACAGGCTCAGAGACAGTTCTTTTGTTATCTTATTTCATAGAAACAGAAGGCAATTTGCTGCAGCAGTCACTCTCATTAATTGATGCTCCAGAGATTCTGAAGCCTCTGCTTGCGAGTACCCAAACTGTCAATCACAGCACTGCTGCAAGAACTATGGAAGACTTCCGGTTCACTCCCTTGTGCATCTTTCAATGGATAAAAGGGACAATTAACCCAAACCACCCATTCCTATGTGAAGCTAGGAAGGAGCTTCGCCCAGGGATGGTATATTTCGCTTACAGCAATGGGAGAGGGGAGATCTGACAGGGCCAAAAAAGACAGGTCTGAGTCTCGGTCCCCAGGGCTCATGGAAACATAGGTAAATGTGGAGTCAGTCTGCTTTCATCTAATTTTTAAAAATAACCTCACTTATATCACTTTCCTAGCACCCATGTGGCCTGGCACCTGTCATGGGGTGTCTGGTTCCTTGGTTCTGGCACATTCCACCAAGCAGGCTTTCTTTTCTTACATTTCCAATTAAAAATGACATGGCCTTTCCAGCACCGTGTCAGACTGTCTACACCAGTGCACAGGATGGATGTGATGGGAAGGGAGTGGTACTAACGACACTGAGTAGGGAGAGTGCTGAGGGCTGACAAGTCTTCGCGGAGGTCTTAAGGGAGGCACTTAATTCAATGGCACAATTATTTCCTTGTGAATGTTCACCAGCAGGGCACTGAGCTAAGGCTCAGTGTTATCAGAAAGCAAGTTGTGGAAGAAATATGTACTGATGCCTGTGAGTTCCTTCCTTCCACCGGCAGATTTCTGAAGGCTTGGAAAAACCTAGAGTGAGCCCTTGAAGTGAAAGTGTTTGTTGCTCAGTTGCGTCCAACTCTTCGTGACTCTACGGACGGTAGCCCGCCAGGCTCCTCTGTCCGTGGAATTCTCCAGGCAGGAATACTGGAGCAGGTTGCCATTTCCTTCTCCAGGGGATCTTCCCCACCCAGGGATCAAACCCAGGTCTCCCGTATTGCAGGCAGATGCTTTACCTGAGCCACTGACCTTTGGGTAACTCCACCATTGCTCCTCAAAGACCCTTCATCCTCTGAAGTTTATTTTGGTCAAGTACTAGGGCTTCCCTGATAGCTCAGCTGGTAAAGAATCTGCCTGCCATGTGGGGGACCTGGGTTTGATCCCTGGGTTGGGAAGATCTCCTGGAGAAGGGAATAGCTACCCACTCCAGTATTCTGGCCTGGAGAATCCCATGGACGGTATACTCCATGAGGTCGCTAACAGTCCACATAACTGAGTGACTTTCACTTTCACTTTTCCCTAAACAAACAAATAAGCATGTTATTCTTAGTCAGGGCTCCTAGGATTTCTACATAAGGAGAGCTGGGATGAGAGTGAGAGGCAGAAAACTGGTAGAAGCAAGACTAAATGATTTGTCTTAAAGTTGCTCCTGTTCAGTGCACAATTTTTACTTCCTTGCTCTTTGGATATATATTATCTACTCTATACTGGGACGGAAAAATGTTTCAGAAACAGATGTGAACAAGTTAGACTTGGAACTTGGACTTAGGACACTTAATGTCTACAAAGAGAGTCAGACAAGAAAAAAAAAAAAACACCACACAACATTGAGATAATAAAACAGTAACTAACAATGGCTGCTCCTTGGAGAATTAATTAGGGCCGTTTGATAGAGTGACCAGGGCAGACAGGAGGGGTTGCTCCCAGCAAATACCAGTTAGACTGAGACTTAAATGGCAAGAATGAGGCGGTTCAGTGAAAAACATGCCACCAAGAGGAGGAAGCAGGTTCAAGAATCCTGCGGCAGGAAGAAGCTCCGCAGAGGGAGGGAAAGAAAGAGGGAAGGGAAGAAAGTTGATGGAGACTGAACACACAACAGCCAAGGAAACAGAGTGGGAGACACAAACATGGAGAGTAAGGCGCCGGGTTTCTAACACCTCATGTGGGACAGGAGGCCACGGGAGGATCTTGAAGCGGTATCATCTGATTTCTTTATTTACTTATTTTTGATGTGGACCAGTTTTTTAAAGTCTTTATTACATTTATCCCAATATCACTTCTGTTTTTTAATGGTCTTTTTTTTTTTGGCCCTGAGGTAAGTGGGACCTTAATTCTCTGCCCAGGGATCAAACCCGAACCCCCTGAATTTGAAAGTGAAGTTTTAACCACTAGACTGCTAGGGAAGTCCCTGGTTTCTTCTTGTTAAATTCATTCTGGCTGCTGTGTGGAGTCGGAGAAGGCAATGGCACCCCACTCCAGTACTCCTGCCTGGAAAATCCCATGGACGAAGGAGCCTGGAGGGCTGCAGTCCATGGGGTCGCTGAGGGTCGGACACGACTGAGCGACTTCACCTTCACTTTTCACTTTCACATATTGGAGAAGGAAATGGCAACCCACTCCAGTGTTCTTGCCTGGAGAGTCCCAGGGACAAGGGAGCCTGGTGGGCTGCCGTCTATGGGGTCACACAGAGTTGGACACGACTGAAGTGACTTAGCAGCAGCAGCTGTGTGGAGAGCATGCCTCAAGTGTTCTGCAGTAATCCAGGGAAAGGACAGTGGCATCTTGGACAGGGCGACTGGTGGAAAGGCGAGTGGATTGCTTTCTATGAGGAGAAGGAGGGCTCCAGAGCTGTTGCTTATGCTTGGATGTAAGAGTGAGAAATGCAATGGGGTGAATTTGGTTGCCCATTGACCGAGATATGGAAGACAAAAGAGATAACAATTTGAAAAAGGAGAAATGTTCTCTTTTGGCAATGTTAGGTTATAGGAGCCTTCCAGGTGCTGTGCAGAAATGTCTGGGAGGTAACTATCAAGGTTAGTATGTGGTTCTGAGGTGGCGGTTTGAGTTGAGGATGAATATTTGAAAGTCTTTGCATAAAGAAGATGTGTAAAGTGATCAACTAGATGAAAGCACATAGAAAACCTGTGTACATTAAAAAAAAATAATAAGGGAGCCAAACAGGGCCCTTTGGACAGCCTTTAGAGATGGAGAGGGAAAAAAATGAAGCTAGCAAAGAAGATTGAGAGGAACCAGCCAATATGGTGGGAGGAAAAATCACAAGAAGTGTGGCTTCGTGAAAACCAGGGATTTCAATGAGGAAGCTGTGACTTGTATCAAATGCTAAGCGAGGATGAGATGACAATAGGGTAACCACTATATTTGGGCAAATGGTGATTGCTGGTGACTGGCAAGAGTCACAAGAGCCATTCCATTAATATGGTGTGAACGGAATCTCAACAGGAATGGGAGGTGAAGAAGGAGAGAAGACGATCATAGGCAACTCTTCCAAAAAGTTTTGCTATTACGAGGAACAGAAAAAGGTGGAGGTAGTCAGAGGAAGGTGTGCATTTTGGGTATTGTTTTATTTCTTCAAGATTTTTGACATGGACCTTTTTTTGGAAGTCCTTATTGAATTTGTTACAATATTGCTTCTGTTTTTTATGTTTTGGTTCTTTGGCTGCTAGGCATGTGGGACCTTTCTCCCCAACCAAGGGATTGAACCCGCATCCCCTGCAGTGGAAGATGAAGTCTCAACCACTGGACTGCCAGGGAAATCCCTGTTTTATTTTTAATATAGGAGGTATTAGAATGTATTCACAGCTGGAGAAAATGGTCTAGTAGAGACAGAGAAAAATAAAAAACACAAGGTCTTTGAGAAAGGAAAAAGGCTAGGAGCCAGAATTTAAGAATTCAAGAGATCTGGATTCAAACTCATGCTCTTAGACTGTGCTCTTTGTAGAGGGTTGGTCTCTATGGGACAGGAGAGCTTCATCCACAGAACCTGGAGAAAAGGCAGAAGGCCGTGGTGCTGATGCAGGTACCCTGGCAGATTTGGTAATATGAAAATGAGGAAGTTCCTGGCAGAATAATTCCATTTTCTCAATGAATTTTGAAGGCAGATTTACCAGCAGAGAGTGCTAATCAGGGAGCGGAGAGATGTAGCAGGTTTGAAGTGAGAAGAGAGAGTGAGAAGTGATTTTGGAGTGGGAGCAAGTTAATACAGTAGGAGATGCGGTAGGAGCTCTGGGCAGGATCGAGTCGCAGTTTGAGAACTGTGGCTTTGTCATCATGATTGTGTTTCTTCAACTTGGGAGGAGAAACTGGAGTCGTTCAAATGCTTTGAGGCAGGCATGAAGAGGCGGCCTACTCAGCCACAAAAAGAATGAAATAATGCCATTTGAAGCAACATGGGTGGACACAGAGATTATCATACTCAGTGAAGTAAGCCAGACAGACAAAGGTAAGCACCATAAGATATCACTTATATGTGGATTCTAAAATATGACACCCTGAACTTATCTACGAAACAGAAACAGACTTACAACATAGAGAAGAGACTTGTGGTTGCCAAGGGGAAGGGAAGAATTGGGAGTTTGGGATTAGCAGATGCAAACGAATATACAGGATGGATAGACAACAAGGTCCTGCTGTACAGCACAGGGAACTATATTCAATATCCTATGATAAACCATAATGGAAAATAATATGAAAAAGAATATACATATGTACAACTGAATCACTTTGCTGAGCATCAGAAATTAACACAACACTGCAAATCAACTAAACTTCAATAAAATTTTTTAAAAAGGAAATAGTTCAACCAGGGCTGTAACAGGCACCACTTGGGCACTACTTAAATCCTCTCATCTCCCTGCTTTTCAGTCACAAATATGGTGACTATTTGGGCTTAGGCGCCAGCCAGCACATGCAGATCTCGCCCTGGGCACATCCTGTCCAGCTCTGGCTTCTTGCCCTCTGGGCTTCTCTGCTGCCATGACCTAGTATATTAAGAAAGGAACTGCTTGGTGCAAGTTGGCAGTGGGAGAGTGCCTGGGAGCCTACAGATAAGGTTCCCCTTTCCAGTACACAGTTCTAAAACATATTTCTTCAGACTCCTTAGAGGATACTGCTAGGATGAAGGACCACCGGCCTTTATCAGTGCTCAATCCAATAATGCATCCTTGCTTCAGCCTTCTCTTCTTCCTCATCTCACCCTTCTGGTCCCTAACTTCTGCTCTTTGGGGTTGCTTTTTAAAAAACCTACCTACATATAAGTCTTTGCCTAAATCTCTGCCTTCAAAGTAGCCTACTGGTATTAAGAAGAGTTACAGAAATCAGAGCCCCAAGATGGGATTGTGGGGTTCAGTGAAGACCTCACTGCTGGGGTAAGCAGAGTAGTGGTAACTCCTGGCATGTGTGACTTCACAAATGTTAATCTCCCTGGCAGTGGCCTGGGACTGGGTGGAGGTAGAGAATGACGTATGGGGTTATGTGGTGGCTCTTTTGTCTTTGCACATGTGGGCAACTGGCTGATTTGTTGATATATCCTGCACGTTTTGCAAAAGGAAATTGAAAAGCTCAAGTGAGCCAACGATCCACTCAAGGCTTTCTGTGAAACCTGGACAGCCATGGATAAAGAGATTCACACCATACAGCCATAGGCAGACTGTTGAGAATCAGACCCAGTAGCAATGACAGCACTACAAAGGAGACTAAATGCACAGTCTTGGACTATCTCTTATGTGACAATAATCTGAAAAGAATGGGACCCTGAGACCCACATGGGGACCTTTGAGTCCACAGGGAAGGAGGGTATTCCTGAAACCTCAAGGGAGGCAAGAGATAAGATCTATAGCCTTATCCCACCCTCCTGCCTCACCAAAGGAAAGAGATCTGACATTTCACAGAGATTCTGCTAGGACTTCATCTGAGGCAGGTGCCTTTCAGTATGACTTTGCTCCTAATTCCGGGTGGGTAAGAACAATAGAGAATTTGTTGGCACGGGAGTACCTGCTTGTGAATCGAGGGTCAAGGTCCTGGCAAAGCCTCCTTGGGGCACTGCTAATATGCTCCTGAGTCGGTGGCTCAGGGAATGAGGCAGTGGGTGATGCAATGACTTTGCAGAATCTGGGGTCAGAAGACTAGTAGGGTGAGAATGCCAGGCGGGAAGCACCATGCAAGCTTGAGACCAAACATGTGACTGCACTGAGGTGATTTCTGAAGCCTCTTCCAGAAAGTGCTGGAGGGATTAAGCACTGGTCGCCACAGGATAGATTAGCTCAGTACAGCTCCTTTCATTGGCTTCCCTCCTTCATTCTCTCCCTTTCCTGGTCCCTACTATCTGCTCCCCAAGATTATTGTTGTTTTTCAGTCACTAAGTCATCTCTGACTCTTTGAGACCCCAGGGACTGCTGCACGCCGGGCTTCCCCTTCCTTCACTATCTCCCAGAGTTTGCTCAAACTTCTATCCGTTGAGTTGGTGATGCCATTCAACCATCTCATCCTCTATCGTCCCCTTCTCCTCCTGCCTTCAATCTTTCCCAGCATCAGGGTCTTTTCCAGTGAGTCGGCTCTTCACACTAGGCAGCCAAAGCATTGGCGCTTCAGCTTCAGCCTCAGTCCTTCCAATGAATATTCAGGGTTGATTTCCCTTAGGATTGACTTCCTCATAAACTCCCCGTGCAAAAACTTAGAGCTGCTTCCAAGGAGCAGAAATTCTAGGCCAGGTAGAGAATCCCAAGGCTGCTCCTGTTCCTGTCACTGACCTCAAACATGATAGGGCTCAACACCTCCTACTGCACGTCCATCCAGCACACAGTGGGTCCTCATCAGATGACAACCCTCTCCTTCCCTTCTCCCTTCCCCTGAATCAGTAACTTTGGATGGCAGTTATGGGCAAACACCTCCTAGAGACAGAACAGTACCTCTTCGCTCGGTGCTCCCCACAGCCCCTCGGAACCCACTCTGGCTGAGGGGCCCCGACTCTGCTTTTCCTCTCCCCCAGCACATGGTTTGTCTCCCTCCTCACTACATAGCCTCAGGTTAACTATGTTCCCTGGAGGGATTGCTTCCCCTTCTGGGGAAATCAAAGAGCAGATTGGGAGTTAGTCACCAGACTGTGTCGCTCTGAATACAAGGAAGAGAAGAAGACAGAAAGGAAAGGAGGCGGGGGAGGGGGAGGAGCGAAACAGGAGGATACAGCGCTGCGGTTGAGGAGTTCACACATCTGATTGCCTTTCATCATCACAATACATTTGCAAGGTGTTCTCCTGTCACACGGATGAGGACGTCAAAGCTCAGGGTCCCTGTCTGAAACACCTGCTTCCTAAGCTAAACTGACAGCCAGGAGGGGCAGGTGGTGCCACCATGAGAAGCAGAGACAGGGCTCGCTTGAGAATAAGGGAAACTGAGCGACCAGACAGACTGATGCCTTAGGCCTCTGCCTCGTTGAGCTTGGACTTATTTGGAAATACCAATTTATGGGGAAAATTCATAGAACTGAAATGCAGGCAACTAGAATATTTTCGTTTTCCCCCTCCCTTAACAAGTGGTGTGGTTGTTAAGTCATGTCTGTTTCAGTCCTGTCTGACTCTTTGCGACCCCATGGACTGTAGCCCACCAGGCTCCTCTGTCCATGGCATTCTCCAGGCAAGAATAGTGGAGTGGGTTGCCGTGCCCTCTTCCAGGGGATCTTCCCAACCCAGGGATCAAACCCACATCTCTTATGTCTCCTGCATTGGTAGGTCGGTTCTTTACCACTAGCGCCACCTGGGCAGCAAAAAGTAGAGATGGAGTAGTTTCCAGGGAAGAGGGCACAAAGGCTTGTGAAGAGAAGCACCTGCTTCACCGAGCTCTGAACTCTGAGCACCAGGATGAGGCAGCCCAGAACCAGGGCAGAGAACCAAGGCAGCTGCTGTTAACTACACAATGAACTTGACCATGATACTCCAGACAACACAACCAGACTCATATATCCTGCACAGCTTCTATGGTTCTGCTTTGCTTCTGGAAAATCGAGAGTCTTACACCACCTCCCTTTGCTTCCCTACAAAGATCTCTGCCCATGAATTTCCAGCTCTGTCAAGGAAACAGCTAATTTCTTCCTATACTACATCCCTTCTTTGAGGTTCCCACTGCAGTCCTCCTAACTCTTTGCCATTTCAGCATTCTTCTTTAGAGGCAAGTCCTTTGTAATCTGCACATTCTTTTTCCATATCCAGTAATAACTAAGCTTCAAAGAATCATGATACCCTAGAGCTGAAGGGACCATTTTTTTAAAGAAATTCAGGAAACAATTACATTTACCCTAAGCCACACACAGTGTTGAAGCCCTTGAAATTATTAACCTATTGAATACTCATGACAATTCTATGAGTTAGGTATAGTACTTCATTTTTTTCTCAGATGAGGAAACTGAGGCTCAATGAGACTAAAAACTTGATTTGTGCCCTACAATTAGAAAGTGGCAGAACCAGGAAGTCTGGCTCCAAAGTCCACGCCCTAAAAAACGTCTTAACCTGAGGGATCATTTCACCCCTTCCCTTCATTTTACAGAAGAGGAGATTTAGACACAAAATGTTAAGTGATCTTAGCAAAGATAAGCACACTGAGGCTGGCAGGCAGGTTCTCCGATTTCCAGTTCAATGTTTTTGCCCCAGCATCCCATGGCTAGGCTCTATACGACAGTCTCCACCTCTAGGTTATGTTTCAGCAGTGGTTTCCCATGAGTTCTGCAACTGACCTGCAGATTTATAATATCACTGTGGATCACCATTTTACCCAGGTTGTGTAGAAACACATGGGTCATCTTAAGGCTCTGCACCTAGTCCTTTGGGTCTTCAGAATCTGGTGATCTGGGAATCTAGGGTTCCTGATCAGCTGGGAGACCCTGACATGTTCTTTCTCTTCTCTGAAAAGTCCAGCTGGTGTCTGGGAGGTATAGCCCTACACATTGTTAAGAAACCTGTAAACCGTAAAGTTACAATGCTGATGATTAGCACTGTTAAAAACACCAGGTTTCACCCATGATTTCTGCAGACATTTTGAAATGGTGATGAGGATACAGACTCGGATTATCATCTTAAGGTGGAAACATTTGGTGCTGAGACGGCTGTTGTGGGAATCAGGGAGGCTGAGGGTAAAAGGTGGAAATGCCAATCATGCTCTGGTCATTATCGGCTCTGGATAATGGTGTGGCAGGGCAAAATGTAAGGCTAGTAATAGAGAAACTGGGGGTCATGGAGACATGCCCCTGCAGGGCCACCTTCCCCCAGACCTGGGGTACACACCTCCACCTGCCTTTCGCAGCCACCCTTACCGTAGCACCGCAGGCAAACCTCAGGTACCAAAATGGATTGGATTTGGTGTTTCTCTGTTCTCTCAGTTACCTCGACAATAGACATGGGGAGCCCTTCACCAACAGGAACCTTTGTCTTTTATCTCTTTATCTACAAAGTCAGCAGTGTGGTTGGCGCCCAGGAAATGGGTGGTGAATGAATGAGTGTTCTTTTGATGTCCTTGAATTGCAACCATTTTGCTTTCACTTAGCAGCCCAGGGCTAAAGGTGTTCTGAAGTAACCCTCCCAGAGTTGCGGTCAGCAGGGCTAGCATTGGAGTGGGGAGTAAAAGGAATTTTCAGGAAGAGTGGGAAGAGACAGTGAAGCCTGGAACTTGTTTGTGAGGACACATTGTCTGATAGTTCTCCAGTGTTTGATCACCCAACCACCAGAGGTGCCCATAACTCCCTCTGCATCACAATGCTCTCCTTCACATGTTAAAAAGCAAAAACTAAGTCAAGTTTTTATAAAACTCAGTCCAGCACTTTGTCTTGAAGGGCACTTTAATCCTGAGGAGACACTCAGAGAGTTGTAGTTTTTGGCTTCAAAGACAATTTTCAAAAAGGAAGTGGGGATAAGAAAGGCCCTGAAGGGGGAGATGCCAGCTAACACATCCTTTGTGTACTCTTCCGTAATGAGAATATTGAGAATTCCTTAGTGACAAGAAGCAAGTATAAACTTGGTAGAACTCCCACAGCACTTAGCACGTGGCTGTGCCCACAGACAGTGCTCAATAAAAACTGGGTGGATGGATGGATAAATGGGCGGACAGAATATATTAAAAAAAAAATGTTTTTGGCCATATCCTGTGGCATGTGGGATCTTAGTGTCCTGTCCATGGATCGAATCCATGCTCCCCGCCCTGGGAGCATGGAGTCTTAACCACTGGACCACCAGGGGAAGTCCCATAACACAATTTTTTATTGCCACCACTGTCAACAGTCATCTGTAACTCTGGTCAGAATGTCCTTGTAAGCTACCGTGCTCTTTCCCCTTAATTCTCTCTTGACCTTTTTTTGTATGGAACTGATATTTACTTATCACCTTCTTTAGTCAATCATTCAAAAGAAAACTGTCTCCCTCACCATCCAACAGTAAAACCCTCTACATACACAAGTGTCTTCTCACACAATAAACAACAAAATACAATGGGGTTTTCATTCACTGTATTGTGTTTTCATCTGAGTAAGAGATGAAATCAGAAATGTCGTTAAAGTCAAAGACAGACGTTTTCTTTTTGCTGTCATTTATCTGACACTAAGTTACCCTGTGCTTCAAAATGAGAAAAATAAAACAGGCTAACAATAACCTAGCATTTGCAGATTACCTTGGGTGGAGGTGGGAGGTAACATAAATTAGTCTCTGCAAGTCCTGCCATCTGTTCTTTTTATCCAAATAATTCATTGCCATTCCAACAGCTGCATCTGGCAGTTCAGGTCACTGATACCTATGTCTAAACTCCTTCTCAGAGGACTTTATTCCTTCTGTCCCTCCCAATTTTGTGTAGTTCCCTGTCTGACCCAATTTTTGAGTGATGGAGATTTTCAAGTCCAGATAATTCTTGAGTTGGGAAGAGGTGATTCACGGAGAGACAGTCTTGGAGGAGAAGGGAAGAAAGAGCATTAGAGAAGTTTGGAATGATCGGGGAGGGGGTGGGGCGAGAAACCAAGGAAGAAGTACAATTGAATCTGTAGAAAAAACTGTTTCCCACCTCTCTTGCTCATTCCAGAACTTTCAGAAAAGAAAGAGGTGATGAGACGGAGAGTGGATTTGGGGAAAGTAATCGTCTGTTCTATGACAGGATTCATTTTGTTACTGAAGGGAAATAACCTACAAAGGAAGAGAGAGACAGAAAGAAACCAGGAGTAGGGTGGGCGAGACAAAGAGGAAGACATATGGGGAGGGGGTGGAGGAGAAGAGTGAGGAGGAGAGAACACGGAATGCAGCGGGAACACTGTTGGAAACAGAAGAACCGCCCCCAGAGGAAAATGCCAGCATCTCTGGGCAAAACTCTAAACTGTCATCACATGCATCTTTGCTCTCAGAAATGTACACATCTTTTTTTTTTTCTTTTCAAGATGATTCCCCATTCCCACATCAGTAGAACACTTCGAATTGAGAGACTAAGACAATTCATTTCTGCTATCATATAGCATTTCCAGGTCCTTCTTCAGCATTCTTCATAAATGTGCCATCACCACCCTTTAGACAAATCGATGCTGGGAGCCCAGGGCAGGGAATATTCAGGGGCAAGTCCTTGTCCAGATTTCATGTAGATTTCATCTCACAAAACTAGAGTGGAAGAAATCTGTCCCTCTTAGGAAGAAATGAGGAAAAGAAATACAATCTTTAATGCTCACACTTTCTAAATACAGTTCTCTATTCTTTTTTTTTTTTTTTTGGCCACATGGCATGTGGGATCTTAGTTCCCTGACTGGGACTCAAACTCATGTCCCTAGCAGTTGGAAGTGAGGAGTCTTAACCACTGGATGACCAGGACATTTTCAGTTGTTAACATCAATAGAGCAGGGACAGTCCAATAAAACAAATAAAATAAAACAATAATAATAAAACCAATGACTACATTTTTTTGAGCACTTGTATAGGTCTTTTTGTACACACTTTGCATACATTCTCATTTAACCAGTATGAAGACAACAGGAGGCCATTAGTGCTACCCTTGTTTTTACAGATGAAGAAGCAAGCTCAGAGAGATTAGGTAACTTGGCCAAGGCTGCACAGCTGATAAATATGGGGCCAGAATGTTGAGAGACACCTCTGGCTTTCCATATCATGTAAATGACCCAAATTTTATTTTACCAACAGTGAGTATTAAGCTCCTTGCCCACCAACATTTTCCTATACCGGGAAACGAAGAGAAATGTTTGAATCCTTCCCTTCCCTTTAAATCTTTCCCTATACTGTTTAAAAACTAATAAAATGAGCCCAGAGTCCTTTGGCTCCACCATCTTGGCTGCTCCAGTTGCCCTTTATCAGAAATAAGGGGGAGTTTTCCTGGTGGTCCGGTGATTAAGACTCTACACTGACAATGCTGAGTGCATGGGTCCAATCCCTTGTTGGGGAACTAAGATCCTAGACTTTTTTTGGCAAAAAAAAAAAAAAAAAAACATAGGCAACTGACTTGAGTAATAATCAAAAACCTAAATAATCAGTCCTTGATCAATGACAGTTAATGGTATGGAAGAGGAAATGAAAGCTACGTACAGACCATATGTGTCTGCCCTCTCTACCACATTTGACGCTATGACCCTTTTTGCTTTTTTAACTTATTTCTTTTGACTTCACTACCCTGCCCCCTACAGAGCAGACCACACCGCTTGTCCCTCCCTGTCTCTACTGGCCTGTGACCTTCACTGAATAATTCTGCCTCCTTGTCCCTCCAGCTGTCCTCGGTGTTCAAGGCTCAGCCGAGTCTCACTTTACTTTTCCCTACATACTCTTCTCCTGAGAGAGCAGATTTTTTCTCAGCTGGCCACTGACAGTTGTATCAACACTACTCTGATGAATTTCAAATCTGTAACCTCACATTCCAGACTCTATTAGCTAGAGGAACTGCAAGACATCCTCACTGGCACATCCTGCCCTCAGCTCAGAATTTAACATGCTTTCTGTGAAAAACAGGTTTTCTGCTTCAACTTTTTCATTTCCATTGATTCATCACCAGCCGTTCAACCTCAAAACCTAAAAGCCAGCTTTGACTATTTCATCTCCTGTATTATCTCTATGGAAGGCACTACCAGATCCGGGAGTAGTGTTCTTCAAAATTCTCTTGTCATCTCTGAGGTCACCAAAATCCTGGCTTTTGTCACCTTGCATTTGGAGTAGCTCTGACTTGTCTTCCACCTTGGGTCACTACTCTTTCCTTCCTTTCATGCAATAGTTCAGGATCAATTTTCTCAACATAACCATTCCATCAAGTCTCTCCTCCCAGGATAAAGTTAAATGACATTAATCTAGTTTTCAGGCTTTTCCATAGCCTACTGATTAGCAGTCATACTCATTCAGCCCAAAGCATGGATTCAAAAACCAAATAGGCTGTTTCATAGAAAGAAAATTCTAAAGCAGAAAGATACCTCAGTGGTGTCCATTTCAACTCCTTTACAGAAACATAACATGTATTAACTAAAAGCTGATGTATCCCTACCTTTTACTGATGCATGCTCCTTACCATGCTATTTTTAAAATGAGATTTGAACAGACTAAATGACTTGATTAAGGTCACATAATTAGATGTCAACTCCCAATACAGTACCTTTCCAACACTAAACTTCCCTGAAAACGACTCTGTCCCATGATAACCCCACGCTTATTTCCCATTTCTTGTCTACAATTCCATTCAGATGAACTTGATCCCAATATAACCCTCACATGCTCAGTGTCAAGTCCAAATATTAGTCCATGCTATCATTCTCATTTGGAGAAAGTCACCTATCCTTGGGCCCCTACACTCCATACGCTTCAAATTCTAGATCACGTTCCACTGCCTCCAATTCTTCCAGTGTTTCAAAGCTGCAAGCAGTTAATATTGCTTGACTGTAGCATATGAACTGTATTACCCATTTGAGGCACTAAATCATATTTTGTCTGGCACTTTTACTCAAAAATTTCATGTATGCAGCCTTTGCTTCTTCAACTAAACTCAAGTTTTGAAGAGAATTAGCTCATGTCTTTTTTGTTGCGTTGCCCTTCACACTAACTATAGCTCTGTGCACAGATATACTGCATTATTTGTTAAAAACATAAAGACTCTAATACAACCTGAAACAAAGTCTTAAATAGATAAACCAAAGGCCTGGAGGAAATCAAGTCCATAGATAATTTTCCAATTAGTTTAAGTTAATTAACTCATTTTCAAATATTTAATAAGTGCCTGCTCTGGGCCAATTAAAGTGCCAAGCATTAAAATGCAATGGTGAGTGGAACAGACATATTGCTGCCAACATGGAGCTAATAGTCTAGTCAGAGAAAGACACAAACATTAAGTAATTACATACACTAAGTGTGAGCGTGTGTTTAATTTAACTAGGTGGGTATGTATGCTTAGTCGCTCAGTTGACCCCAGGCTCCTCTGTCCATGGGATTTTTTTCCAGGTAAGAATACAGGAGTGGGTTGCCATTTCCTCCTCCAAGGGATCAAACCCATGTCTCCCAAATCGCCTACAATGCAGGTGGATTCTTTACTGCTGAGCCATGGGGAAGGCCCAGCTTAACTAGGACTCTAGGAAAAACAGGACTTCCCTGGTAGCTCAGATGGTAAAGAATCTGCCTGCAATGCAGGAGACCTGGATTCCATCCCTGGGTTGGGAAGAACCCTTGGAGAAAGGAATGGCAATCACTGTAGTATTCTTGCCTGGAGAATTCCATGGACAGAGAAGCCTGCGGCCTGGCAGGCTACAATCCATGGGTTGCAAAGAGTCGGACCTAACTGAGCAACTAACACACACACCAGGAAAAATGGGAAGAAGTGGATAGATTAGAAATATATTTTGCTATAGAACCAGTAAAATTAGAAAATTGATTACATGAAGCATTTGAGGGAGGAAAAAAAAAAGATAACTTGCAAATTTCTGATACACGCAATGGTAAAGATACCCTGCCATTCTTCTCAGATGAAGGGAAGTACTGGAGGGCAAGGCTGAAGTGACTGTATTGATATCATGAAAATTCAGCCTTGGGCAGGCTGAATAGCTCATTACTAGAACCCTATCAAATAAGAAAAGTCAACAAGAAGCAGTTTGAGGCTCTTGTCCTGACTTTTATCCTGTTCACCTTCAGATGATGTTTCTTAAAGAGAAAATGCTCCACCCAAAATTGGGCCTGAGAAGAGAAAAGCAGGATCAAGGAGCTCAGACAGCTCAGAACTGGGTAACTAGACTGTGAATAACCGCAGGTTAGTGTTTGCTGAGACTGGAAGAATGCAAAATAGATCTTTTCAATCCAAGAAAATCAAATCTGGCCCATTTATTTTTCTTTATCAAGTGAATCAAAAGCTTAGCTGAATGGAAAACTAAGTTATTTGAAAAAGGACGGCTCCTAGTGTGTATACGCATGCAAAAGGCAGGCTTAACACATAAGCCCTGACTCCACTCCATTCCTGGTGCTCAGTCAGCTACTGCGTAGTGTGTGCTGGGAATGAGGCCACAGTTCTGGATTCAGACCTATTCAAGTCTTGATCACAGGGTTGGAAGGAAACATGGAAGTTCAATACCTCATAAAAAATCAAAGAATCAAAGAACCTAATCAGAAGGAACACAGGGCTCATCTTTTCCCAATTCTTTCCAGGCAATCATTTTCCCAAGACATTATCCTATAGATGAGGAAACCAAAGTCTGAAAAGGTAAATGAAAGGTAAAATGACTCATAACACAGCTAACGGGTAGCAAAGCTGGGAACAGACACGTGTTCTCAGCACAGTGCACCTTCCACGCAAGAGACCGCATCGCTGGATGGTAAAGAGAAGAGCAGGCCTAGAAAAGAAGTCCCTTTTGAAAATTAATTTGAGATCAGATTTTTATTTATTTATTTTTTATTTTACTTTACAATTCTGTATTGGTTTTGCCATACATTGACATGAATCCACCACGGGTGTACATGCGTTCCCAAACATGAACCCCCCTCCCCACAACATCTCTCTGGGTCATCCCCGCGTACCAGCCCCAAGCGTGCCATATCCAGATTTTGAAAGCAGAAATTTGCTGTCTAGGGAGGATGACTGCTGTGCTAAGTTTCAATGTGGCTAAAAGAAGTCCCCATCCATCCTTCATCATGTAGGCAAAATGATCCAAATGATATTTGAAAAATATAAACCTGATGGTGAGTAAGACAATTTTTGTGATATTAATAAAAAGGAGACCCAGAACAGCTTGTTATGGGAATCTGGGCATAAGCTAACGAGTACAGAGGCTGTGAAAGCAGAGAGGAAAGAATGACAACTTTGGGGAGCCGTGCAAGAATGATGGAGTCTGACTATTTATAAAAAAAGGCAGGAAGGGCAGTAAGAACTCATTTCCAAGTTCACATTACTGATTAGAAGGCAGAAGGCTATGTGAGCACTCTGCACATAAAGCTGATGTTTAAAACTAGTCCAAAGTCTACATTTTACTGCCAGTGAATCAGAAATATCACCTTCACACATGACGGATAACATATTGAGTTTTTAAAAAGAATAATCACTTTTTCACTCCACAGGCATGAGCCCCACCTTTCATCTTTATTGATTCAATCACATTTTCATTCACCAAAAAAAATGTGTGAGTCTTCTAGGCATTGAATCCTGGGGTGCCTGTGAAAATGAGTGAGACAGTCCAGCCTCAGGCGCTCCCAGATCTACTTTTAATTTGAACCGCCCGCACATCTAAGTGTGATAATAGCAGTTGTGAACACGGGGCTGTGGGAACACAAAGAGAGGGATGACAAATTCTGCCTGGAACTGTTAGAGAAGACTTCATGGAGGAGGTGACACGAGTTAGATCTTACGGGACAGTCATGTATCCATCAGGGAAGTTGAAAGAGGGATATTAGAGATACAACCACATGGATGCAAGGAGCAGTAAGAAACTGTTACATTTAGAGTATGGCTGGTCATGTCATTGGATGTTGCTGGATCACAAGCAGGGTATGTTGGGGCCAGGCAGGGAGTTGGAAGAGGGAGGCAGTTGGATAAGCCCAATTGTAAAAGTTAGATCCAGGGATTTCTCTGGTGGCTCAGTAGTTAAGAATCCACCTTCCAATGCATGGGATGCAGGTTCGATTCCTTGTTGAGGAACTAAGATCCCACATGGCACAGAGCAACTAAGCCTGCATACCATAACTAGAGAGAAGCCTGCGTGCCACAATGAAGATCCTGCATGGTGCAGCTAAAATAATGTATTTGGCTGATGCACCCAAATAAATAATTTTTAAAGACTGTTTTAAAAAAAATTAGACACAGATATTCAAGGTCTTTGATGGCTGGCTGAGAAATATATATATCTCATACTGGAGAAGGCAATGGCAACCCACTTCAGTACTCTTGCGTAGAAAATCCCATGGATGGAGGAGCCTGGTAGGCTGCAGTCCCTGGGGTCACTAGGAGTCAGTCACGACTGAGCGACTTCACTTTCACTTTTCACTTTCATGCATTGGAGAAGGAAATGGCAACCCACTCCAGTGTTCTTGCCTGGAGAATCCCAGGATCGGGGGAGCCTGGTGGGCTGCCGTGTCTGGGGTCGCACAGAGTCAGACACGACTGAAGCGATTTAGCAGCAGCAGCAGCAGCAGCAGCAGCAGCCAGTAGATAAAACGGAACCAACAGAGATTTGTGGAAAACTTAGCTTTCTGCTCTCAATATCCAATTCTTCATTCTTTGCAGGTCACTGAAATCCTATTTATTATCTGCTTCAGCAAGTTATGGTTGCAACTTCTTCCCAGTCCCAACGTGATTTGAGAGAGATTACTTTAGCCACATTGAGGCCTTCAGTGGCAATGTCCCCACCCCCAGGAAAGCACAGATGCAAAGGTGATGGGTTTTCCACTATTCAGGGTAGCCACCTGGCAGTAAAGTCCTAGAATGTGCTTGCTGGGACCATTGCCATTCTTGTCAGGTTTGGTTCTTTCTTTGTAAAGGAAAGCAGAATATATCTGAGGAACTATGACCAATGACCATACAGCCCCTTTCAGGAGCACACACCCCTGAACTGAATCCACGAAGGCACAATGCTGCTGCGTGGAACAGACGGCTCCCCTGCCGTAATGCTACTCCTCTGCACACCAGCAGGGTGGGCCAGCAAAGGCTGGAGCAAAGGCAAGATCTGTGGGCTCTGTGATCAGGCTCTCAGTACCCAGGCATTACAAGATCATGCCCCAGTCTCATTTCTTTCTGAAAAGTCTCTTCCCCCTCAGATATGTCCTGTTCCTTCTTTACATCTCC
This sequence comes from Oryx dammah, assembly GCF_014754425.2. NCBI lineage: Eukaryota > Metazoa > Chordata > Mammalia > Artiodactyla > Bovidae > Oryx > Oryx dammah. Next base: position 22,622,487 of record NW_024070213.1, read on the forward strand.
TGTCAATTTCTTTTTTTAATAGACATATTTCCCTGCTGCTTACTAATAACCAGAGTGACTGATTCGACAGCTGGTACGACCAAGTGTGCAGAAAGCCGGATCCTTTCTCAGGCTCAGAAGGAATGGAAGACAGGCTATTTTTTTTCCAAAAAAAAAAAAAGCTCACAATCTGAAGCACGTGTCACTGGTAGGGCTGACAAACGTAGCATGTGTGTTCTTTACACGGGACCCAAAAGATTTCGAGGCCTGAGTCAATGCTGTACTTGCTTTCTTTGCCTACTTGCCAATTTTACCTTTTCAGTGGAAAAAGAAGCATGTCTCAGTTTTCCTGACACCGAGACACATGAAGTATCCTCTCCCACAGAAATAGAGGAAAAAAAAGCATCGGGCGACCATTCAACTCCCAATGTATCCCCAGCTCCTCCAGAAGAGAATATGAAATTTATAGGTCACTCTTTTTTAGGCAAGTTCTCTAATTTACTTTTTTTTAATTTTTATTTTATTGAAGTATAGTTGATTTGCAACGTTGTATTAATTTCTGCTGTAGAGCAAAGGGATTCAGTAATATATACATTTTTTATGTTCTTTTCCATTCTGGTTTATCACAGGATATTAAATATAGTTTCCTGTGCTACACAGTAGGACGCTGTTGTTTACCCAGCCTATATAGAATAGTTTATATCTGCTGACCCCAAACTCCCAATCTGTCTCTCCTCCACCCACCTCTCCCTGTGTCAATCACAAGTCTGTCTTCTACATCCGTTTTACTTTGTAGATAAGTTATTTTCTGTAATATTTTAGATTCCACATATAAGTGATATCATATGGTTTCTGTCTTTGTCTGACTCAATTCACTTAGTTTGGAAGTCTCTAGGTCACCTTTCGGACTTAACACGTAAGACAGGACAGTGGGCTATTCTAAGGGGATTAACCCTGATGGCCCTTCTCCTCGCTGACTGGTTCTGAAGACAACACCAAACAGGCAGGGCGAAATAAAGTTGATATGAAAACAATGGCTGCAAGGAAAAGGAAACTGCTGTAAAGCACAAGAAACATTAAGAAGGGCCATGGGTTCTTGGCCACGAAGAGCCACGGATCCCTAAATGTTTGAGGTTTGCAGTGCGGGGCAGCAACTACGCCCCCCTTTATCTGCCATTCACCGCCAGGGCAGGACCCAACATTGTTCTGTGCATCCCTGCCATGAAATCTGGAAAAAACCACTCTAAATACTTAGAAACAAACAGCTAAACACATAATCCTACTTACGTCACCAGTCATTGGGCAAATGCAAAATAAAGATATGACTGCCTTCATGAGACATTCTCAATCAACCTTAAGGAGCCAGCTTTCTATTAGAACATGCCTGGTCGAGCCCAAAAGAGGTACACGTGTTGTGTGACAATTAATAAACTCTTCTTAATAGTGATTAGTTCCTCCCTCCTGTTATGCTCTCGGTGTAGAGACACCAGAAGCCTCCATTTAAGAGTCCAGATCTGAAACCTGGAGACTGGGGGAGCACAAGTGTTCTGCACTCCTTCCCTCCTGTTCACTCAACAAAGCCCAAATCCGATGGCCTTAAGGGTCCACTGCAAAATGCCATGTGTTCAGCCAGGAGATATGATAAATGTAGGAGAAATGGCAGGGTGGGTGGAAGACAGGGGCATCAAGGCCAGTGATCACAGTCACCTAATAATCACCTGCTTGGGAAGTATGTTTGGAGACTGTCACAATTCTCACTCACAAATCACAAAAAGCCTTAACAATAATAAAGCAGCATTTCTTTCTCTTCTTATTCCTCTGGACAGTTTCTTCTGTCCTGCAGTGCCTTTAATAAGATGGATGGCATCACTCTATTTTGAAAAATTCTGTCCTCCTTAATATACAATTTCAAAGCTGTGTCTTGGCCTAGCTTTCTTGCTGGCTCACAGCAGTCAGAATACCACATATTATGAAACCACCTGCAATCCACCCCTCCCCCAACCAGAACATTCTCAAGCCCAACTCAGTGGGTTGCCATGAAGGAGAGCTCCCCTGGCCTCCAGGGGTAGAGCTGTAAGATCAAGACAGCCCACTGGTTTTTTTCTTATCTTAGTTCTTACCCTGTGTCTTCCTCATTCTAAACCGCTTTTCCCTTCATTCTCTAACACTTTAGGGAGCAATTCCATTAAACGTAATAACAGTGTAGTAATACAAAGAACATCATTTTCTAGTGCTAATAACTTTAATTTTAAAACCACTTGTGTGCTCCAAAATTTAGTAAAGCCGCCATTTCTCATCAAGGCCAGCAGACACCAAATTTGAAGCATTAAATTTCTCTTTCTCTGGAGTTGGTAATCGAAGTACAGGGGAATTGAAATGCCATTTAAAGTCAGATTTGCTTTGATGGTCACGTTGCCGGCTTTCCTGATGGAGACTCATTTCTGTGCATAAAACAGACACACAGAGTGCCAGCAAAGGGACCCAAGACTGTATAAGGAAAGCATGACCAACTGCAAGAGGGCCAGCAGTGTATGACCCTCTAGGCACCCTTTCTGGATCCTCTGTGTCCTTTCTACTGTTTCCTGTATTTACTCTTTCTGAATCAAACTTTAAATTTATGGGATTAAAATTTCACAGCCCTGATAGGGATCACAATTTTTAGACTGGTCCTCAGGAGAGAATCAAAAGAAAATTCTCCCATTAGCACCAAGTTCAAGTCTGTGCAAATGCTATCATTATCTTTCACCCTATTCTGTTCATTCTCTCTTGTGTGTACTCATATTTGATTCTTTGTGACCCCATGGACAGTAACCCACCAGGCTCTACTGTCCATGGAATTTTCCAAGCAAAAATACTGGAGTGGGCTGCCATTTCCTCCTCCAGGGGATCTTCCTAACCCAGGGACTGAACCCAAGTCTCCAGTGTTGGCAGGCAGATCCTTTTACCACTGTGCCCCCATTCTGGTTTGGGGGGCTATAAAAATGGCAGCTGAACTGAGAACAATGACTTGCAATACTGGTTGCCTCTGAGAATCAACTTAGGAGCTTTTCATATATGTGCATGCCCAGGCCCTTGGACTTCCCAGGTGGCGCTAGTGGTAAAGAACCTGCTTGCCAGTGCAGGAGACATAAGAGACACAGGTTCAGTCCCTGGGTCCGGAAGACCCCCTGGAGGAGGGCATGGCAACACACTCCAGTGTTCTTGCCTAGAGAATCCCATGGACAGAGGAGCTTGGCAGGCTACAGTACGTAGGGTTGCAAGGAGTCAGACACGACTGAAGCAAGTTAGCATGCATTCCCAGGCCCTTACCCCATCCTGTACACCTAAATCGGAATGTTGCTGTGGGGGACCCTGGGATCTGTACAGTTTCTTAAACCTTTCAGGGAAATCCTAACACATAGTCAGGACTGAGAAACACTGACATGGAAAACTCCAAACACAAGGAACTGAAGACAGCTTGGTGGCAAGTCAGCACATCAGTACTTCCCCGAGGCTGTTAAGTCAGCATCAGGTGGTACATTTGAGAAGCCTCCTTTGTTTGGAAAGGGAAAAGGTTAACTTCTGATGATCACAGCAAACACAGCTTATTTGCATTACCTCACTCTCTGTTACTACTTCTACCCCAGCCACCCCGCTCCTGCTCTCGGGAAATGTTTGTGGGACTCAGGACTCATTCCCCAGCAAGACTCAGCTTCTGGACCAGTCCCCATGGTTTTGAGCACATAGTAGGTACCGACTGACGAAAGAATCTGTTCCTTGTGCTGATGAAAGAATCTGTAAAAAGCCGATCACATGGAGGATGGTTCAGAACACACAAGTGTTCCACTCGGCTAGCTTGGGTTTATTTCTTTTTTAACTTTTTATTTTGTATTGGGGTATATCCGATTAAAAATGTCGTGATAGTTTCGTAAATAGCGAAGGGACTCAGCTATACATATACATGTATCCATTCTCCCCCAAACCACCCCTCCCATCCAGGTTGCCACATAACGTTGAGCAGAGTTCCCTGTGCTCTACAGTAGGTCCTTGTATATTATCCATTTTAAATATAGCTGTGTGTACATGTCCATCCCAAACTCCCTAACTCTGCCTTCCTCCTATCCTTTCCCCGGGCAACCATACTGAGTAAAGCAAGCCAGACAGAGAAGGAGAAATATCATATGACATCCCTTACATGTAGGCAATAAAAAGAAATTATACAAATGAAGTCACAAAACAGAAACAGACTCACAGACTTAGAGAAGGAACTGATGGTTGCTGGGTGAATTTTGGAATCTGCTGAATGTTTCTGTTCCGGGAAGCGCTTCCCTGAGGACTGAGCCAGCCGCTAGAGGTCGCTCTGAGCCAGAGCCTTGGTCAACTGGGCATCAGAGTAAAATCACGGGGAAGTGAAGGCTGCTAGTAGCCTGGGGCCTGGTGGCCTGCTGTCTATGGGGTCGCACAGAGTCGGACACGACGGACGTGACTTAGCAGCAGCAGCAGCAGCAGCAGCCTGGGAGTCGTGGCAGCACCGCGGCTCCTATTTTTAAACTTGTTGGTGAGTGAGCACAGGACATGCGTGTGTGGGGGAAGAGGGGAATCTGATTCCTTTCCAAAGAATATTCTTTTGTGAGGTTTTGAGTTCGCAGGTGGCTAATAATCTGTGACCATGAGAGCAAAGAATTCAGCTGCTATCAGCGATATTAGAAGGATTCTTTTCTCCTCCTCAACTCCACTATCTCGTTCTCTGTCAGAGGAGATCCATCACAGTCTTGTGTCAGAAGGATCAGGCAATTCTGGAAACTTTTAACAAATGTATATTGAAATTTTGATCTTGGTTTCTGAGGCTCATTCCTCTAGCCTCTTCAGCAATTCACTCTGTGTTATAAGAAAAATCAGTCTAAACAAGGAGACTGAAAGAACTTTCTGTGGATGCTCCACCGCTAGTGATGCCAAGCAAATGGATGGTGTGTCATTTGTATGCCTAGCACCCGGGGCCCAGCACAGTGTGCAGGACATAGAAAGGGTCAAAAACTAACAATGAATGAGAGATTAAGAAGTAGAGAAAGCTACCTTCTTCATATCACGTTTCTTTCGCTCCCAAAGCACTGCTTTCACTCTTACCCAGTCTCTAGCCAAGAGTCGGACACGACTGAGCGACTTCACTGTCACTTTTCACTTTCACGCACTGGAGCAGGAAATGGCAACCCATGCCATTCTTGCCTGGAGAATCCCAGGGACGGCGGAGCCTGATGGGCTGCCGTCTACGGGGTCGCACAGAGTTGGACACGACTGAAGCGACTTAGCAGCAGCAGCAGCAGCAGCAGCAGTCAAGTATTACCCTTAAGCAAATCCAAACTTATCTGACCTGTCAAAAATGAAGAGCAGCCTTGGAGGACATCTGTAAATCATGACAGGGGCCAAGGTCTTGTTTTGTTTTATTACAAGCCCCTGACAGTGTTTTTCCACATGTATGTCATCTCCAGGAGTCTTGCTGGATCTCAGAACAGAAACTCAGCTCTCATTTCAGTTCAAAGGACTTTCAGGTCCAAGAATACTACAAGTGGTTGTTTTTTCATATGCGTACTTAAAGGACTTTGGAATATACAGGAATATGGGGAGAAAATCAACCTTTCTCACTGAAAAGGAAGGTATAAGACAGACCACAGCAAGGCTGGGTAAACAGAGATGTGACACAGCTTGAGATGGGGAGGAAAAGAAACAGACTCAGTCTGGAACGTCTTGAACACATGTGCACAGATATCTGTTCCTGGACTGTTTCCAGATTGATCACAGCTTCAGGACAAGAATTCAGCAGGGCAGTCAAGAAAGGATATTATTATCAAACTTCTCCGTCCCGAGGTTAATGATGTGTTCACCTACATCACAGTTCAGTTCAGTTCAGTCACTCAGTTGTGTCTGATTCTTTGCGACCCCATGAATCGCAGCACGCCAGGCCTCCCTGTCCATCACCAACTCCCGGAGTTCACTCAGATTCAGGTCCATCGAGTCCGTGATGCCATCCAGCCATCTCATCCTCTGTCGTCCCCTTCTCCTCCTGCCCCCAATCCCTCCCAGCATCAGAGTCTTTTCCAATGAGTCAACTCTTGGCATGAGTTGGCCAACAAGGTCACGCCCACCTGACCTCCTCAGTCACAGAAAGATGGACAGCGTGGGGCAAAGTACACCTGGAACCCATCAAGACTTGGGTTTGAAACTCAAGTTTATCTGTACGTGGAGTAGGCAAGTGATGGAACCTTTCCAGATCTCAGTTTCTTTCTCTGAAAAATGGAAGTAATAATGCCTCTGAGCAGTACTTTTAAAATGAATAAGGCTATATAAAACACTTGGCACAAAGTAGTCACTCAATAATCTTTTTTAAGTAAATTTTCTAAATTGCTGAAGCTTCATGTTTTTAAGTATCAAGCTTTTTCTTGATTATAGAAAGCATTTTCAAATGGAAAATTTCAGAAAGGTAGTATAGAGTTCACTGATGCCTTAAACAAAAGATAATCAATATAATTTAAGCTCTTATTGATGACTTAACAATGCCTATGCTGTTTTGCTCTACAGGGATGCTTTTAAAGGGGGTATATGTTTTCTAAGGAGTATAAGGCAGTCTGCCCCAAATGATCTTAGACAAATGTTCCTTTCAAGGTCTTCCACTGGGTTTTCCTAATACTTTCTGCACCTCATAATTGTATTTATTTCTTAATGCCATCAGTTCACCTACCCAACTCCCATCCTATTTATTATTTCTAAGCTCTTGTCATCTGGGAAATCAGAGAAGCTAGTTATCTCCAGACACAAATGGTCACCTACCAAACATAGAGCCTTCAGTCTGTCTCTCTAGTTAAGGCAACTTGGATTTTTAACTGGTCCTATTACTGCCCAGGGCAAAAACTAGATTAAATTATACTAAGCTGAACTGCCAGCTTCTCTTGCAGCTAGCAGTGCCCTGATTTGACTGATTTCTGACCGATGGGCTAGAAGTAAAGTATGGGCCTTCTGTGTATTCTCCTTGAAAGGAAACAACCTGCCCTACTTCCTTCCTAACTTCACTCTGCTGCTTAAAACAGGCATCTTTAGCATGGGGATAAAGGCCACACCCTATAAACAAAAGAGTAGAAAGCTAACAGGAGGAGTCTGGGGCCTGATGACCAGGCAGCCACCATACCAGTTCTGGACAAAAATCACCCAAAATATGTTCATGAACCTTGTTTAAACTGGGTTACAGATACTCTATGCCACATTTAAACCAACTTCCCCACAAGCTTCTTAGAAATATGTATTAAAATTACAGTAAATGAACTCTTTAGATAAAATAGGCCACATTCATTTTATGGTAAGATTTTGTGTCTGTGGTTTTAGCTCAAAGCCCTTCTTTGCTTTCTTTGGAATTCCTGGTTATGTTCAGTGCATCCTATTGCTGAATTTATGACCCCTTCTCTCTCTCAGGTAAAGGAGGTAAGTCTGTATGTGAACACATGTGAGATGTGGGAACAAAACATAGCCTGTGGGGGGCTTTCCCGGTGCCTCAGTGGTAAAGAATCCACATGCAGTGCAGGAGATGTGGGTTCAATCTCTGGGTCAGGAAGATCTTCTAGAGAAGGAAATGGCAACCCACTCCAGTATTCTTGCCTGGAAAATCCCATAGACAGAGGAGCCTGGCAGGCTATGGTTCATGGGGTAGCAAAAGAGTTGCACACAACTGAGCGACTAAACAACAAGGACTTCCCTGGTGGTCCTGTGGTTAAGAGTCCGCACTTCCAACTCAGGGGGTGCAGGTTCAACCCCTAGTTGGGGAACTAAGATCCCACATGCTGTATGGAGTTGCCAAAATTTTTATTTGGGCTTTCCATGAGGCTCAGTGATAAAGAATCAATCTGCAATGCAGGAGACTTGCAGGTGACAAGGGTTTAATCTCTAGGTTGGGAAGATCCCTGGAGAAGGAAATGGCAACCCACTCCAGTATTCTTGCCTGGAGAATCCTATGGACAGAGGAGCCTGGTGGGCTACAGTCTATGGGGTCACAAAGAGTCAGACACGACTGAGCGCACACACACACAGCCTGTGGGATCACTCACCATTTTGAGTCATAATCTATAATACACTCAGATACCTGGCTTTTTCTCTACCTACTCAAAATGAGAGAAGTTTGACTTATTAGTATAATCTATGTAATAATGAATTATAATGCCATTCTATTGTGCTATTTCACTTGAACAAAAGTTTCTGATAGATTTTTGTTCAATGACCAAGAAAAGTACGTAGGAATATCTGGAAATGCTGGTGGGAAAATTAAAAGAAATTAAGTGTCAGAGCTTTCTCTGTTGATCCCCACCGTCTATCTGTGCAGTGATCAGACAAAGCCCTCACAGCTCTGTTGTAATGAATCTGTGAGTCGATGGACATGAAGATTCCATGTAGGAAAATGGTCACTTTGATCATCATCAGCCATGATCATGAACGAATTGAAGGCATTGATAATCAGGTTGGATGTCAAACACTAAATGGACTTTGACATACATCCTCACCTGGACCACACATCCTCATTTGGATGCCACCCTGACCTCTTTTAAGGAGTGCTGAAAAGAACTGCTTAGAATGAATATGATACGGTCACAGTGTGGCTTCCATGGCTGTTTCTGCTGCTTCATCAGGGAAGATCTTTCCTTCAGAAAAAAGAAGATATCTATGGACTTCATGATACAGACCCACTGGCCTACTATGTCTATCTCCTTTACCTAAACAGTAAATGTGGGGTTACTTAGCAACCAGTCTTACAGCCACCAAGACTTTATAAATGAAATCAGAGTGGATGGAAACCTTGTTGATATTCACCAGAGCTAACTGCAGGCAAGTCACATAGAAAGATTCTTCCCAACTTCTGTCCCATCTACAGCCCTTTGCAGACAATCAACAACATGGTCTCACTGACAGGAAGAAGTGGAGAGATTTTCTATGTGAAATATTTTCATCCAGTTCTTTGAATAATTTTCTATTCACCTGAGAGATGCCAAAAGTGAAAGTCACTAAGTTGTGTCAGGCTCTTTGAGACCCCCATGGACTGTAGCCTGCCAGGGTCCTCTGTCCATGAAATTCTTCACTCTTCTCCAAGAAGAGTGAAGTGGGTTGCCATTTCCTTCTCCAGGGGATCTCCCAGACTCAAGGATAGAACCCAGGTCTCCTGCATTGCAGGCAGATTCTTTACTGTCTGCGCCACCAGGGCAGGGTACACACAAAAGTCCATGCTGTATGGATATCTAATGCACATGTACATAGATGTGTATGCCTGTGTGTGCGTGTGTAAGAACTCCACGGGGCCACATATGACCACAGAAAGCTAAATGCAAGAAAGCTTTTAAAGCTTGGATAGGAAAGCTGGGGAGAAAGAGAAAGGGGCAGCAAGAGATCAATGAACAGGACCCCCTACAGAGAAAGATGGAGAAGAATAAGCAGGAAGATGGAGAGCAGTGTGAGGCAGCGATGGATGAGGGACAGTGAAGCCGGAGCAGCGAGGGAGGCAGTCAGTCGGCAGCCCCCAGCCTGCTGCTGCTGCTGGCAGCCAGACAAGAGGGAACAGATTCCAGCAGCAGGGGCTCTAATCTGTCAGCAGCAGTCCCTACATGTGTGATCGGCCGGCCTAGCTTGGGGACTGGTGCCAGTCTGGGCCCACTGACCCCGCTGGGCCCTCCTGGAAGAGAATGTGCCACTGCTGAAAGCTTGAAGGGCCGGGGAGGGCTTCCTGACCCCCAGCCACAGCCACTGCCCTCCTCCTCCACCTCTCTGGGTGCCCCTGTCTGCAGCACGGGGTCAGTTCCCTCAGCAAGCCCTTCTCAAGGTCAGCCAGGCCCAACACCCCACTTCCTCCAGATCCTTATCAGCCACACCAGTTCCTGGAGGATTCTTTCCGAGAGATGACCATCTATGCATCCATGACAGCTCCACTGGAAAGGAAACGGAGAAAGGCTCAAACCATTACTTATTTAAAACGTGTGAGGTCTTACAGAGATGCCAAAGCCACAGAACCCTCTCTACTCTCAAAAAGCTTGTGTTCGTTAAGCTGACCTTGGCCGGCCGTGGTCCAGCCCTCAGTTGGGCTTCCAGCCCATGTCTGTAACATAAATGACAGCACTCGCGCTTTCTGGCAACTCGCCTCCATCCTTACCGCCACCCAGCCAGCCTTTATCCTCTGGTGGGAAGAGAGAGCAGATGGAGAAATGACTCCCACTCAATTCCTAAATAACACTAGCTTCGATTCCCATTAACTGTGAATTTGCACCCTTGTCTGGGTAAGAACAAGGGAGCAAGGATCATGGGGACATTGCCAGACCTGGCCAAAGGTTACCTGGGGAGCCCTGGCTGCCTGCCAGCTCCTCCAAGGCTGTGGTCAGGTGGCCAAGAGGGGTGTATTCTCTGCAGAGTGTGGCTCCTCCCAGTGGGACCCCTGGGTTCTGCTGCTGCCCTGCCTCCAACAGCCAAGGGACAGTTCTGAGATTCTGTCCTCACATTTGTGAAATCCATTCACCATCCTACCTACTCTCTCTCTCTCTCCCTCGAGAATACGTACGTTGAAAGGGCTGGATGAGATGAGCACCGAGGCCTCTCACAGCTGCGGTGCTCTGATTCTAAGGGCAGCCAGGGCTTCTTTAAAGCTTGATTACTATGCAGCAGGGGGAGGGGCTGAATTCCAGGTACCCCAGACAGACCCAGGCATCACATTGCCCAAGCCTGGGCTTCGGGCTTCTTACAAACATAAAATGGGCATAGTGGTTCCCGCTTTCATTCATGCTTTTATGCACAAATATTTATCAAGTGCCTACAATGCAGACAACAAAATATTTTAAAATAAAATTTATACAACATGTCAGATAAGTGCTACAGAGAGAAAAAAAGCAGGAGATGGGGACAGGGAGCTTGGGAGGGTGGGAAGGACAAGCTGCCCTTAAAAGGGTGATAAGAAAACGTTTCCCAAGGACATTTGCATGGATCAGGATTTTTGCAGGGATCCAGTTAGATAATCGCACTATGCCAGGTGTGCAGAACGCATTCAGAAAGGCAGTCAACACTGGAGTTATTAACTTTGCCAGCCTGGCTGACAATGGGGCTGCTTTTGAGCATGTACTTATGACCGTCTTCTTAACCCTGACCATTGCCACAAACCCACATTCTGAGGCTAAGCGTGCTCTGAGGATGAATCTGTCTGCTTCCTTCATGGAAAGCCACAGCCCTGCACTGCTCTTGCTTCCTTTCTCCTGAGACGATCCTATTTCTCCCCACAGATTCTGGACCACCTATGCCTTCTCTCCCAGAGCAAGTGGGCATCCCATCCCCTCCCCAAACTGTCCTCAGTGGAATGGAATTCTCTTCCCACTCACTCCCCCTCTCTGTTTCCTGCCTTCGCCTCCAAATTGTAAATAATTTTTTAGAGGAGGAAAGAAGAGAGTGAGGAGGAAGAGGAGGAGGAAAACGAAAGAGAAGAAAGAGGAAAGAAACACCAACCATAACAGTGTGTAATGAAATGTGTTAGTCACTCAGTCATGTTCGACTCTGTGAGACCCCATGCCCTTCTCAAGGGAATGGCTACCCACTCCAGTATTCTTGCCTGGAGATCCCATGGACAGAGAAGCCCAGTGGGGTACAGTCCATAGTGTCACAAAGAGCTAGACACGACTGAAGCGACTTAGCACGGCACAGCACTGATTCCCTTCTACAAGGGATCTTCCTAAGCCAGGGACTGAACTCAGGTTTCCCACATTGCAGGCAGATTCTTTACCGTCTGAGCCACCAGGGAAACCCCAACTATGTCATTGGTAAGTAACGTCAGCCATAGAATTCAATAGTGATTAAGGAAGGAATCGTGCAGAGGGTCTCAGTGTTAAGCAGTTCAGAATGCTCTTCACTGAATTTAAGGGAAAGGAGTCAGACTCACTTACTGAAATGACCGTCTATATATCTGACATGAGGAAGGTGAAAGACTACAGAAAAACAGGAGAGCTTGAATAATCCTCGCATTCAGCCATTCCTCCATGAATAGTTAAAGCTTGCTTTGCCTGAATTACAATCAGCAATGAATATATCTTTTAGGATTATTAGATTCTTCTGTTATTTTCCCAAATTTCTATTTCCTGCTACACCACTGAGCAGCTAAAATCTCTCTATACACAGACTGTGTCTTGCCTTACTAAACATTTCTTGTGAAAAATGGAGCTTTCTTTAGGTTCTAGTGAGTGAGTGAGTGAAGTCGCTCAGTCGTGTCCAACTCTTTGCGACCCCGTGGACTGTAGCCTACGAGGCTCCTCTGTCCATGGGATTCTCCAGGCAAGAATACTGGAGTGGGTTACCATTTCCTTCTACAGGGGATCTTCCCGACCCAGGGATGGAACCCGGGTCTCCGGCGCTGGAGGCAGACGCTTTAACCTCTGAGCCACCAGGGTAGACTTCTTCAGTCAGGTAAAGACCACCATGCCTAACAGTCCACTTAGAACAATGCATTTGTGGAAACTTTTGACTCACATATAAATTCTACAAAATGAACCTATAATAACTATTTGCCTTACCTTCGGTCTGCCTGTGCTTGGCATGCCCCTCATAATTTAACAACAATAAGAGATGGGTGGGGCTTCCCAGGTGGCGCTAGTGGTAAAGAACCCACATGCCAAGGCAGGAGACTCAAGAGATGCAGGTTCCACCCCTGGTGGGCTATAGTTCACAGGGTCGCAAAGAGTCTGACACAACTAAAACAACTTATCGTGCACACAAGAGATAGGAACAACCAAGCTGGTCTTGCCCACAGTGCCTAAAAACTAACTGACTCAACTCCTAGTTTATTTCTTAACCTCTCAGCATTTTTTAGGCCAGGAGAATCAAAGAGGCATCCCGTGGGAACGATCCCGCTAACATAATGGTTTGAAGGATGTGGCATCTGCCCCAAGGTTAGAGGAAGATCGTGTTCATCACAGCTTTTTTAAAAAGAACCTAACAAAGCACCTTCCTTCACATCCTCATCCTTCAAAGACCTCACTAGAGGAGGATTCTGTCCTTTTGAGATGGCAACTTTCGTGGGGAAGGAAGAATTTGGGGGTGGCGGGGGTTAACACAAAACATTTGTTGAGTAGGAAAGCTGAGGACACCAGGGGAAAATAATTAAGCGAGATTCAGGTGGTACTAGTAGTCAAGAATCTGCCTGCCAATGCAGGAGATGCAAGAGATGAGGGTTTGATCCCTGGGTCAGGAAGATCCCCTGGAGAAGGAAATGGCAACCCACTCCAGCAGCCTTGCCTGGAAAATTCCAGGGGCAGAGGAGCCTTGTGGGCTATAGAACATGGGATTGCAAACAGCTGGACACATCTGAGCACAGCAACAACAAGATAAGAGATTTTCTATATTGAGATCTCAAAGAGCAACTGCTCTTTCTACAAGTCCCCAAAGTTGCTATGGATGAAGAACAAGAGTGCTGGGTCCTCAAGACAGAAAGGGAGCCCTGAGGTGAGCAGCAAGTATACCACCAAGTTTCCGAAATATGCTGGCCAAGTACTGGAGGCACACTGAGAAGGAAATTCACCATCACCTGTTTCCCTAGGGAAATGATAAAGGAAACACACAGATGCGTGCACATTTCTTGTTGCTGTTCAGTGGCTCAGTCGTGTCTGACTCCTTGGGATCCCATGGACTACAGCACTCCAGGTTCCTTGTCCTCCACCATCTCCCAGAGTTTGCTCAAACTCATGTCCATTGAGTCGATGATGCCATCCAACCATCTCATCCTCTGTCACTCCCTTCTCCTCCTACGCTCAATCTTTCCCAACATCAGGGTCTTTTCCAAAGAGTGGGCTCTTCATGCCTCCTAAAAGCTACCAATCTTCTCTAGCTTAGGGGGATAAGAGAGGCTTTAGACAACTTGCCTGATCACTTCCTAAACACTTCCAGATCATCTGGTAGCCAAAGGTTTTCAGGCTTCTCCGGGCAACTAAGATTCTTCACTTCAAGAATGTATGGCATAAGAAATTCTCCAACTCTTTCAACCAAATAAAGTTCCCAGTTGGAACAAAATGTTCTCAGCATGTCTTGGTATAAGGGCTCTGTACTACATTTACTAATAAGGCATAGATGAATGCTATAAAGTTCTAACAGAAAATGAATTCCTATCAGTATACCAAGTAGGATTGTCATACTTGGCCAAAAAAGAAAAAATAATACAGGAGCCCTGTTATATTTGAATTTCAGATAAACAACAAATTATCTTTTAATATCACTATGTCCCATGCCATAATTGAGTCAGACTTATGCTTAAAAAAATTTGTCATTTATCTGAAGGTCAAATTTAACTGGGTTTCTGTACTTTTCTTGCAATCCTGGTAAAAAGCTTTGTCCAGGAGCCTGTCTGGATATAGGTACCAGGCTTCCAAGAGCTAAGAAGTTACTAATAAGGAATTTGGATTGATGGGTGATAAATAACATTCATTTGACAGTGAAGGAAATAGCTCATTTTAAGGATTCTTTCTGAGAATGCTTATATATCATTAAAAATTTTTTTTCCTCCTGCAACTAACAAGTGTGTGCATGCTCAGCCAGTCAGTCGTGTCTGACTCTTCATGACCCCATGGACTGTAGCCTGCTAGGCTCCTCTGTCCATGGAATTTTCCAGACAAGAATACTTGGGTTGCCATTTCCTCCTTCAAGGGAGCTTCCTGATGAAGGGAGAGAACCAGAGTCTCTAGTGTCTCCTGCACTGGCAGGAGAATTCTTTACCACTGAGCCACCTGGGAAGCCCAAATAACAAGTAAATCCCTTCGAATATGTGTTTCTGTTTGGGATTCAGGGAGAGCATAGAGCCTTTTGTCTGTGTTCCCCAAGTCAAGACTTAGGAACGTCCCTCATGTGGAAAGAATGCCACAGTCTCGTCAGGTATGAATGAGGGCCTTCCCTCCCCTTGCAGTATTGCTGGGGATGGATGGACTAGAGGGTCTGTGAATGCTCCTGGGTTTTCAGAAGGTGAGGCAAGAAGCCATTTCCTGACTCTGTATTCTTGGTGCCAACTGGGGGCTGCATGCCTCCCGGATATGTCCCGAGGAGCCTTCCTGGGGCTGCTGCTGTTGCGGGGAGCTAAGCATCAGGCCAAAGGAAAAGTCCTCCTTGGAAAACAGCTCAGCATCTGCAACAATTCATTTGCAAGATTTCCTGCTGTGGCTAAATGCGGTGGCTGCTTGGTTTGTTATTTAAAAGAGTGACCCTAGTGAGACCAGAGCTCTGATGGGAGTGGGGAGGGGCTGATTTCAGATCAGGAGGAGGAGGAGCACTGAGGATGCCTAATTGAATTCCACTGATGAACTGAAAGAGTCCCTGTTAGTCAATCCCAATCCTTTCTGGATCCTAATAGAAAAACTATTCGAATACTAGTGTTCAAATACTAAGGGAGGCTAGGCATTGGATTCTAGAGCCAGGGGCAGCTGCACTGGGGAGAAGGGGAAGGAAAAGGCAACGGAGAAGCATGCGGGCTGCGGGTCCATGGACAGGGGAGATATCCTGGCCAGGGGAGATGCCCAGCAGACAGTCAGAGACAGAAGCCTGGAAGAGTCAGGGAACAGGAGCAGAAGAGAACCTTCACGGAGGAAACAGTGGAGACATCCTCTGGTAAGCCTGGTGAGCCCTTTACACGGGGCACTTGGCAAATTGACGGAAGACAGACTGTCTCTCTGCTCTGCACTGGTCTCAAGGAAAGTGTGAATAACCTGCACTGTGCCATCTTTGTTCTATTTAGGACCACTGTGCACAAGAAGATGGAGGTGAGCATTTGTAGTCCTCTTGACAATAAGCTTTAAGCAAGGAGGACAGGGACTGGGACTTCCCTGGTAGTCCGGTGGTTAGGACTCTGAGCTTTCACAGCCTAGAGCCCAGGTTTAATCCCTGGTGGGGCTACCAAGATCCCATTTTGTGGACAAAAAAAAAAAAGAAAGAGCACAGAGAATGAAGGAGGCTGCCTTCCTGAGTGGCCAGAAAAGATGGCAACAAGGTTAAGAACAATTATGGTTTCAAAGATATGGTGATTGGAGACCAGGCTTCACAGATAACTTTTACAGTCTGACATGAAGTCAGCCAGATGAGAGGTACTATATTCAGATGGCAGCTTACCTAGAGGAAGTTTTAAGATAAAAGCAGGCATTCCTAAACCGTATTCATGGACCCTAAGGTAATACCCACTTGACTTCCTTGGGTTCTTTGGCAGATGTTTTCATCTCACTATTCCTTCATTATTAGTTTTGGTTTTCATGAACAAATATTTGGAAAAATCATCTGAATCAGATTTGAATTTAACACTGACAATGAGGAGAAAGCATGAATGTACAGAACTGAACACATAGTAAGATTTTAAAGGAAACGCCCTTTGTCTTGAAAAAAGGAGCAGAGCAGAGACGCTCCTGCGGGGCAGGGAGGTACTGGGTGATGGGCATCTCGGAGATATGTCCTGCATTCGATCAAAGGATCTTTCTCATGCTGCATGAACAAGGCAGACAGAAGCGTCCCTGATTCCACAGAGCGTACAGGGAAGAGAGGTGATAAAGCACATAACGACGATCGTCTCTACTGGAAAGGCAGAGGATGCAGGGCAGGTGTGTAACAGAGTGATGTCAGCCCAGGGCTTGGCTTGCAGAGGAAGGGATGCCAAGACTGAATCCTGAGGGATGATGAAAAGGGGGCAGGAGAAGAGGGCAGGGGTATGTGGGGAGCACACTTAGGCAGCAGTAGGGGCTGGAAGGGAGGGAGGGCATGGTAGGTTCAGCCTGGCAGGAAGGTGGCATTGAAGAGAGAGAACTGCAAGAGACAGTTTTGGAAAGCCAAGAAGGCTCACGCTGTGGAAGACTCTATAAACCATATTAAGGAGCTGGGACTTTATTACAGGAGCAATGAAAAGCTGCTGAAAGGTATTAAGCACGAGAGTGATGAAATCACATTTTCATTTTAGATCCCTCTGACTGTAGAGGAGATTGAAAAGAAGCAGAACTGGGAGCCAGAAGGTGTTTAGGAGGCCCTGTAGCAATGCAAGTCAGCAGAGGTGGGCTGGGATGCAGCGCACGGGTCAAAGTAAGAGAAGGCTCTCCAGGGAGAACCCACAGACAAGGTCATGGTTCGCTGGGGCACCAAGGACATCTTGGACATTTTTATTGTAGGCACTGGGTAATAAGAGGTACTCTTTATAAGGGGCTTCCTGGGTGGCTCAGTGGTAAAGAATCTGCCTGCCAGTGCAGGAGACCCAAGAGATACAGGTTCAATCCCTGGGTTGGGAGATCCCTTGGAGAAGGAAATGGCCATCCACTTCAGTAGTCTTGACTGGGGAATCCTATGGACAGAGGAGCCTGGCAGGCTGTAGTCCATGGGGTCACAAAAAGTCAGACACAACTGAGCGACTAAATAACAACATCCCTTTATAAGAGGTGCCAATTTCACTAGAAGAGCGTGGGGAGGGTTGATGGGAGATAAGACAGCAGTTGAGCTCTGGATATGGTGTGCTCTAGGGCTCACAGCACCCAAAGGAGAACAGATGTGGTCATGGTTAGAGGGATACATATGGGGCTCAAGGGAGACACTGCAGCCAAAGGCATCAATTTGGGGGAACTTACAGACATTGCACTCTCAGCAATGGATGAGAAATCCAGCAGAGGGGCTAGGACAGAACCCTGAGAGGCACCAACATTTAAGAGATGTGTAAAGAAACAAACGAGCTGGGAGGCCAGGACAGATCTACCAGGAAGGCAGAAAGAAAACCAAGACAGTCTTTAGCAACAAGTGGGAATAACGAGGGATGACAGAGAGAGCAGGGAGATCAAGGCGGGGGAATGTCAGGGCTGGATCCCAGGTCCAGTCACCGAGAAACTAGTTTTAGTTCCCACGGGGAACTGGGAACGTAGTTGAGAGGCTACGGAGTTCAAGTCCCTTCTAGAAGTTAAATAAGCATTAGTCGGTACACATTCAACCTCCTGTAAATACAATATACTTGAACCTCTCCAGAGTACAGTTTCTAATATTTTATTTTTTTTAAGCTGGGTGGAGGGTACCTGAGTATGAATTAAGTTTTTCTGAATATGTTTCTACGTGTCTGATAGAGTTCACAATAAAGGTGAAATGGATACCCAAAATACATTGTTGAGTGAAAGAAAGTAAGGTTATCAAACAGTATGTCTGGTTAGAGTTTCATTTATGTAAAACGGTAGATTCATCTCTACACAGGTACACACGCACAGGGAGCTAAGTTAGAAAGATGGTCATTGATTATTTCAGCAATGATTGTTTCTTCAGATTGAAGGTCTTTTTTACTTTTGGGAGGGCCTCTTCCATATTATTTGAATTTTTACTGGAGTATAATTGCTTTACAAAGTTGTGTTAGTTTCTGCTGTACGATGAAATGAATCGGCTATTGGGCTTCCCAGGTGGCTCAGTGGTAAAGAATCTGCCTGCCAGTGCGGAAGATGAAGGAGACACCGGGTCCATCCCTGAGTCAGGAAGAGCCCCTGGAGAAGGGTCTCCCTCTTGGACCCCTCTCCCACCCCGCAACATCCCACCCATCTAGGTCACCACCTGTAGCAGCTTTAGACAAATAACAAAACCACAGAAGCAGATACAGAACCTGTACCTGACACGTTGATACAATGGCCCCTATGAGGATGTCCTGCCAAAAAGTTGGATTCTAACTGTAACCCGCCAGGCTTCTCTGTCCATGGGGAGGGGTGAGGCCAGGGAAGCAGATTCCACCCATATCTCCTCATTCAATAAACCAGAACAAGGGCAATCATAAAAGTTTTCTTTACAATGATGCTCTCGCTTACTCTCAAAGGCAGAGAGAGAAGAAGCAAAAAAAAAATTTTAATTAAAAAAAATTTTTTATGTAATAATAATAAAAATAAATGTTCAATGAGCCAAAAAGAAAAAGACATCACCATACATGTAATATCTATTTCTGTCATATTTGTAATGTCATATCTGTAAAGACAAACTATTAATAACCTATTCCTGGTGGTAAGCACACTGCTATTTGTTGTAAAATTCTTTGTATTTACTAATTTTTAAACTTTTTTCAATAAAATCCAGAGTATTTATTTAAAAAAAAATAATAAGCCAAGGAATGAACTCTCTTCACGTGCCTACAGACTCAGGTACAGCATCATCCCGAAGGTAAGGAGCCAGTCCTCTCTCAAGTCTATGCCTGTCTCATCTTTCCCAGTGATCAGGTGTGTAGCCATCGGAGAGATCTGTCTTCAACTCCAAAGTCAACCTCTCAGTTTCAGCATGACCTTAGACAGCTTACACCTACAAGCCTATTCTCTTATATCCTAAAATGCAAGCAATTTTCAAAAGCTGCCTCGTAGAGTTGTTGCCTTGAGGGTTAAATGAGGTTGAACACACAAAACTCTTAAGAGGAAGACCAGGCATGTGGGAAGCAATCAAGAAGGAGGGGAGCTGTTCTGTATTTCTTAAAACAAGAACAACCGCACAGCAAGCTCTGAATCTGGGTCGCCCCCACCATCACTGGCCAGCCTTCAACCAGACACGGCGAACTGCTCCTCCCGGTATGTGAACCTCCAACCCAGTCTCGGAAGCTCCCCTCCGACCTCCACGGTCGGTGTGCCCCCTGCCACAGGCTCACCTGTTCAGCATATTGGACTGGTAGATTCTCTTCTCATGGGTGTTGTAGCAGCTGCTCTTGGGCTCGGGGATGAAGCTGTGCTCAGACAGCATGTCAGAGGCCGCGGTGGTGATGATGGCGATCCCGTCCCTCACTCTGGCAGGGAGGCCATAGTCCCACTCATCGTAGGACACAGAGACCAGGCCGGTGGGGAACTCCGAGGGCACTGTGTCCGTGTCCCCCGCCACCAGACTAGGCACAATCCACGTGTAGCCGTAGCCGGTCAGCCCTACTGAGTTAGCCACTTCGAAGATGTAGGTGGCCTCTTCCTTAGTACAGTAAAGAAGAATGACGGGGCTCTGAAGTTTCTTGAGCTGGTTCTGGATTTTCGAATCCCCATCGTCCAAGGACATGTCCAGCAGAAGGACCTCCTCCAGCTCCCAGCCCACGAAGCTGTTCTCGATGGTGCTGCGAATTTTGTTGACAAAGTCCTGGTAGCCAGGGAAGTAGGTGGTGACGATGGAGAAGATGTACCAGTCATACTCCTCCATGATGTTGAGCATCACGGAGGCCTGCTGTTCGATTGATGGGCCGAACTGGAAGAACATGGAGGATTCATCCTAGAGTGGGAAGCATAGAGAGAGAAAAAGAGGGGGAAAAGTCAAAACAAAGATGGTGAGGGAGAGCCTGAACCAGCTGGACACAGAGCTTTGTGTGTGTCAATTACTCTTTCCACATTGATGCCTTTAAAGAGGGATATGTTTGAATTGCAAACATCTGTAATACTCTCCTTCTTAAAACCTTCCCCTGGAGAAAACCAACCTGGGTCTGTGCTCTCTTTGAAGTCCTCGAGACTACTGCAGAGCCCCAGACAGCCTCTCAGAATCAAATATGTTAGTATTTCTAGAGCACAATGTAGGAAGAGTCACAAAAAGCAGGATAAAGACTAAATGGCCTCGTGTCAGTTGAGGTCAGGGTTTGCTGTCAAATGAGTTATATAAACACAAACTTGCTCTTTCCAATTTTTGAGACGTTTGGGTTCATCAGTTGTGGGTGTGTTTCATTCAATTCGGGGAATAATCCAAAATGCCCTCAATCTGCCCTTAAATCTACCTCAAGTAGGGAGGGGGCAGGTGAGTGGTCCAGCAGGTGAGTGGCACTCAGGTATGGCGAGCTGGGAAGTGCACTGTAGCACAAGATTTGATCTCTGCATTGTCTATAAAGACATAACTGTTAAATGAATAGCATATGGAGTTTCCTCTCTGTCTTTTACTCTGGCAATGAGGCATATAGGTTAGAATGAGGCACAGTCAGTCTATGTAAGCTACAAGTTACAATGACTTATCTTCAAGGTCATCTGTGATTAAGCCTGTATTCTAGAAGAGCATATAGAGAATAGCTCTTTCTCTTTCCTCTATAATGCCAGGGGTCTCCGTCTGACCTGTGTATTACACACAATCCTCTGTCAATTCTAAGCATCTTGTGTTTTCTCCCACTTTGTGAGGGAGAAGCCCTTTCACATTTCTCCCTTTTGAAGCTATATTCCACCTGCCATTTGGACATGTCAGGCCCTGCGTTTTATCTCCATCTTACAGCTAGAAGAATCTGAAACCACAAAATGAAGACCCTCTCAGCCTCATCCTTCTGTTTCAGTCTATTTCCCCCTGAGTTCCTCCTGGGTAATGGCGTCTCTTTTCATGGTCAGTGGCCTCTGTCTCCTATCTGATGGTTTATCTCCATTTTATAACTATCCAAGCTAACAAAATTGTGTTTTTAATTCAAAGGGGGCAGTGCTTTTTTATCCCCAAAACCAGAGCTTTGAAGCATGGTTACAAGAGATCAGGCTTTTAAACAAAATGATGCAGTGATTTCTTAGTTCAGAAGCATATTGTTGTATAGCTGAGAAATTGCTGAGTATTTTTTGGGCACTCGCTATTGAAAAAAAAAAAATGCAGGCTGGGAGATATCCAGCTGGTATCCAAAGACCCTGATTCGGCAGCAAGAGCTGCCAGCCCAAGGCTCTGCCACGGCTGTGTGTGCTTCACGTGCCTTGAACTCTTCACATTTTCTTACAAGTGATCCAAATGAAACAGGAGCTGCTCAGTCATTTGGGGTTAATTCCTTCTGCTATGGGTAAAATGGTGCTTATAATGGCTCCCTCCTCTGGCTTAAACATACAGTCCAAGAGGAGCCTCTTAGGATCATGGAACTCAGGGATATAGAGAGGGTGGGCCACCAAGAATGCATGAGGAGGGAATGGAAATTATTTCAGAATAAAAGAAAGCCCAGGGCCAGATGGCGTCACAGGTGAATTCTCCCAAAAGTGTAGAGAACAGCTAACACGTATTCTGTTCAAACTCTTCCAGAAAACTTCAGAGGAAGGAAAACTCTCAGACTAATTCTATAATGCCACCATCACCCTGATACCAAAACCAAAGATGCCACACACATACAAAAACATTACAAGCCAATCTCACCAATACACATAAGTGTAAGTGAAGTCACTCAGTCGTGTCCGACTCTTTGTGACCCCGTGGACTGCAGCCCACCAGGCTCCTCAGTCCATGGGATTCTCCAGGCAAGAATACTGGACTGGGTTGCCATTTCCTTCTCCAGGGGATCTTCCCAACCCAGGGATCAAACCTGGTTCCTATACACATAGATGCAAAAATCTTCAACAAAATTCTAGCAAACAGAATCCAACAACACGTTAAAAAGCATCGTCATCAAGTGGGCTTTATCCCAGGGATGCAAGGATTCTTTGATATATGCAAATCAATTAATGTGATACACAAAATTAACTAATTGAAAGATAAAATGATTATCTCAATAGATGCAGAGAAAACTTTGGACAAAAATAAGCATCCATTTATGATTAAAAAAAAAAACTCTCCAGAAAGTAGGCATTAAAGGAATCTACCTCAACATAATAAAGGCCAAACATGACAAACCCACGGCAAACATTATTCTCAGTAGTGAAAAATTGAAAGCATCTCCTCTAAGATCAGGAACAAGAGAAGGGTTCTCATTCTCATCTCTATTATTCAACCTAGTTTTGGCAGTCCTAGCTACAGCAACCAGAGAAGAAAAAGAAATAAAAAGAATCCAGATTAGAAAAGAAGAAGTAAAACTTTCACTGTTTACAAATGACTGACACTACATATAGAAAACCCTAAAGATGCCACCAGAAAATTACTGGAGCTAAGGGTAAAATGGTGTTTATAATGGCTCCCTCCCCTGGCTTAAACATACAGTCAAAGAGGAGCCTCTAAGGACTATAGCAAAATTGCAAGATATAAAATTAATACTCAGAAATCCCTTGCATTCCTACACAGAACAGAATAGTGATTTTTTTTTTAATGCAGCCAGCCCCTGCTCCTCGTCTTCCACTTCAATGCCAAGTATGGACTGCTCTTCGGGTGACAATGACCTTGTTCTTGGGTTACAATATAGTGTGGGAATCCAAGACAGCAAAGCTTAATTATGACAAGACTTGTCAGGGGCCCACAGAAAACCACAGTAACAGGAAAGGAAGGCCCGTGACAGAACAACTTACCCAGAATGGTTGTGATCACTTTAAAGTGACAGCCGTTTGTTTCCCTTGTTACTTTCAGCTAAGCTGGGGAGTTTGGGAGATTCTCAAATGAGATGTATTATCACTTGAGTTTTCACCAGCCCAGTGGACATGAGAAAGGGACAGATGCATCCAAATATACCTTAAAATGCACAGGCGCAGGATGAGATGGGTAAAACTACTGCCCATTCTATGCGAAATGAACGTATCACAAGGAGATTCTGGAACACCCACAAAGCTCCAGCCACAGTGAAGCCACAGCTGATTCCAAAACACAGCTAGAGATAGCCTCGAAGGAAAACCCATGGGCATCCATAGTAAATGAGCCCATGCTAATGAGACTGAATTTAAAAGAAAGCCAATCTACTGTATACCAACCTGACCCTCTCCTTTTTAGTCTTCTCTTAAAACTCTCTCACGAAAATAAAGGAGCTCTTAAAGAAACTGCCAGCTATTATATGAAGAAAGCCAATAAACAGTGAAAGTAAAAAAAGGAAAAATGAATATGGTTTCAAGTTACCTCCACCACATCCTTACCTTACCTACTAATTCTATCATCTTCCACAATCATCCTTTTCTGATTTCCTCCACTCCTGTCCATGCCCAGTTCAACCATCTTATTTTGCCAATCCTTTATTAAATAAGGAGGCCTTACAAGGCGATTTTATCTGGGGCACCAAGAGGAGGTTAATGAAACCAAATGGGAATCAAGAGACAAAGTTATAGCTTGGACAAATGTTTCCTGGTATAATGAGTGGTCCAGCATTATTAATTTAGTTGACGCATCAATCTGGTATATAGCAGTCGGGAACGGAACAGCTCTTTTTCAACAAAGCTTTGGGCTAACTATAAGTTGTAAGCAGTGACAGCCTTTGCAAATTATGGTCACAGCCACAAATCAAAGAGCAATCTTGATGTGTGCATGGAGTGGAAAGGACTGTGGCCATGCATCCATCTTGGCAGGCTCCCAGCATGCACTGTGATCACCACAAGAAGTAGCATCTTCTAGGATGAAGGACAGGGATATAACTCAGCTCACTATGCTTCCCCACTAACATTTTTATCTTCTGGTGTCATTACAAAATGTTATGTGCACAGGTCCTTGGAGCAGTCTCCTCAGATTCCCAGTCAAATTTATTATATGAATGTACTTCTTCAGCTTGCCTCCAGAGCACCTTTAAAGCAGTCCAAGATAAAGGGTTGCCATGACTGATAGGTACAGCCAGCACAGGGAAGCTACGATGGGACATTAGAGCCTGTCAGTCTGGAACTGTTATGGTGAACCCCATCGTGTCGGTGTTCATGGTGTTTATTTGCTAATAAGAAGAAACAAAAACAAGTACTATTTTCATTCTACTAACTGCCTCAGAAAATTGCTGCCTAGAAAATTAGCAGTACATGAGATTCTTCTTCTTCATCACTGAGATCCCTTACAGATCCACTTCTGACATAAAGGATATACTAGCAATGGGGTTCAGCTGCCAGTTCACCTTGGGGACTGCCTCAGCTGAAGAGAACCCCCTCACCCAAAGTGGATAGAGTGCACAGAGTGACCGGTGGTCATGGAGTCTAAAGACCTGGTCCTCCTGCCTTAATTCTGGGCAACTCTGAAGGATGTGTCTGTCTTCAGAACTTTCCACAAGGTTCCATTAATATTGCATCAAAGGACTTCCTCAGTGGTCCAGTGGTTAAGAGTCTGCCTGCCAATGGAGGGGGAACAGGGTCCATTCCTGGTCCGGGAAGATCCCATATGCTACAGGGCCGCTAAGCCAGTGTACCACAATTAGTGAAGCTTGCAAGCCCTGGAGCCCATGCTCTGCCACAAGAGAAGTCACCGCAATGAGAAGCCGGCACACCGCAACTAGAGTGTAGCCTTTGCTCGCAGTAACTAGAGAAAGCCTGCGCACATCAACAAAGACCCAGCACAGTCAGAAATAAAGAAAGAAAATACTGTCTCACACTGTATTTCTCCTTCTGTCTACTCCTGCCCTTGCATTCAGGGCATGGGGGACTATGCACCAACTTCATCTCAGTTCACCTTCTCAGGGAACCAAGCTGGAGACTTTATCCATTTTCCTTTTCCAATGTGGAAAAGAGACAACTTGAAAGTGAACATGGTATCTGTTTTCAAATATAAAAATGACTTACATGGTAGAAAAATAAGTCTCTGCTCATGGGCTCCAGAGGAGAAAACTGGGACCAGTGAGCAGAAATAATAAAAGGCACCATTGGGCTCAATGGAGAAAGTACATTTGCAACAATTATAGCTGTTTAAAATGAAATGGGCCTCGTAAGGTAAGGAGCTTGCTGTCGTTATGAACATTCAAAAAGGAGTTGGATTATTAACAGATAAAAGGATTCCCCCCAGCACTCCATGTGGAAAATGCCATGCTCATCTCTCAGGCCTATTTCAAAAGTCAGCTTTTTTTATGCATATTGTCTTTTCTGACTTTCCCAAGTCAATTCTCTTTTCTCTGTGCTTTCACAATATTTTATACATGCCTCATCACCATATTTATTTATTTAAGAAATTTTAATGAAGTATAATTGATGTACAATATGATATAAATTATAGGTGTGCAATACAGTGACTAACAACTTTAAAAGTTATACTCCATCTATAGTTATTATAAAATACTGGCTATATTCCCCATGTTGTACAATGTTTCCTGCTGGCTTATTTTATACCTCATAGTTCGTAGCTGTTACTCCCCTACCCCTATATTGCCCCTCCGTACTTCCCTCTGTGGTAATCACTACTTTCTTCTCTGTATCTGAGTCTGTTTCTTTTTTGTTGTTATATTCACCACCTTGCTGTATTTTTTTTAGATTCTACATATAAGTCATATTATTCAATACTTATCTTTCTTTGTCTGACATCTCATTTAACATAATACTCTTCAAGTCCATTCCTATCGATGCAAATGGCAAATTTTCATTCATTTTTATGGCTGAATTGTATTCCATTGTGTGTGTGTGTGTGTATATATACATACACTCACAGACTACACCTTATTTATCCATTCATCTGTTGATGGACACTTAGGTTGCTTCTATATCTTAGCAAGTGTACATGAGGCTGCCATGAACACTGGGATACATGTGTCTTTTTAAATTAGTGTTTTGGGTTTTTTCAAATATATACCCAGGAGTAGAACTGCTGGGTTTTATGGCAGTTCTTTTTGCCTTTTGATACTGTTCGTGGTGTTCTTGCAACAAGCTTATTAGAGTGGTTTGCCATTCTTTCCTCCAGAGCTGTGGTTTTCCCATGTGTGGATGTGAGAGTTGGACCATAAAGAAGGCTGAGTGCCGAAGAATTAATGCTTTGAACTGTGGTGTTGCAGAAGATTCTTGAGAGTCCCTTGGACTGCAAGATCAACGAGTCAATCCTAAAGGAAATCAACTCTGAATATTCATTGGAAGGACTGGTGCTGAAGCAGAAGCTCCAATACTTTTGTTTACCTGATATGAAGAGCGGACTCATTGGAAAAGCCTGTGATGCTGAGAAAGACTGAAGGAAAAAGGAGAAGACAGCAGCAGAGGACGAGATGATTAGATAGCATCACCAACTCAATGGACACGAGTCTGAGCAAACTCCAGGAGACAGTGAAGGACAGGGAAGCCTGGCATGCTGAAGTCCATCGAGTGGCAAAGAGTCAGACATGGCTTAGGGACTGAAGAACAACAACAGCAAGGGTAGTTCTATCTTTATTTTTTTAAGAAACTGCCATACTGTTTTCCATAGTGACTGCACCAATTTACATTCCCACCAACGGTGTTTGAGGATTCCCCTTTCTCATGGGAAGCATATATGCATGCTTCGTCCCATTAAAAAATGTACATTTCTCAAGAGCAGGAATTGCACCTTATTCATCTCTGAATCTCCAGGTGGCACGTGAAAAAAATTTAAATGTTTGTTGTATTAATATTACAAAGTACATTCCTTTGTTGGGTGGGAGATGAACTGAAATGACCTTGATGGTCTCAACTGGTTCCAAATTTCTATGCTGATGGCACATGTCTGCAGTTATGCCTGAATGGTTGTGCACTTGTACAAAAAGTGAAGCGGACCCACCTTGGAGCCAGCCCGAGAGGCAGGAAGTGTACCAGTCATTTCTTCATTCTTCTCTACAGCAAATTCCATGAAGCGTCATCTACACTTCTTCCAACTCCTCTTCTACCATTCTTTCTTGTACTAATTCCAATCACACTTCCAACCCCACTCCTCCTCCCCAAAAGATCATCTTGTGAAACGCAGTGGTGACATTTGTGTTGCCAACTCTAACATCCATCTGCAGCCTCTGACTTGGGTCATCACAGGCTCCTAAATATGCTCTCGTCCCTTGGTTTCCAGGGCTTCGTATTCACTTGACTTTCCTCCTAACTTACTGGTAGCTGTTCTCTCATCTTCTTTGCTGGTTCCTCCTCTTCCTTCTGATCTTTTGAAGCGGGCGTGCCCCAGAGTCAATCCTTGATCCTCGTTTTGTTCCCCTTCTCAGAAATCTCACTCAGTTTCCTGATTTAAATCCCATTTCGATGCCGATTGCTCTCACACTTCTTTCTCCAAAACTTCAAACTGACACATCAAACTGCCTATTCTACATCCCCATTTGGATATCTCTGAACATATACAAAATGGAAATGTTTCCAATTTTAGTTCAAGGCAATTCTCTCCTCCTACTGCCAACTCCTCTCTTTCTTTGGACTTTTACATCCAATCAGCCAGGACACCTTGACTGCCTTACCTTCAAAAGGCTGTCCTTCGAGAGCCTTTGACCACCCACGTTGTTTGAGCCACCCTCATCCTTCACCTGTCATTGAAAGGCCTGCTAACTGGCCTTCCTGCCTCTGCCCCAGTCTCATGTACAACGAAGAAGCAAGATGATCCTTTGAAAGCTTAAATCATAAGATGCTATCTTCGGTCCCAAACCCTCAATGACTTCCCAACTCACTAAAAGGAAAAAGCTGACACCCATGATCGGAACCCCACTGGCCCTAAGATCCCACCTTTTCCAACTCTACCTCTCACTCTCCTCCAAGCATGCTGATTGCTCTTAATATACTAATTCCCACCCCAGGCCTTTACTCAAGCTATAGCCTCTGCCTGAAACACTTCATCCAGCTTCCCAGGTACCCACAGAGCTAACACACACACCTGGTACAAGTCCTCACTAAAACCTCACCTTCTCAACAAAGCTCAATCCTGAGCCTGTGATACAATACAATAGTCACTCTCTCCCATCAAAGGTAGGCCTGAGTCCTCTTATGCTGCCAACATATGAAACCTACTCTTAATTATGAATCCACTTTTGATTTTTGCCACAGCATTCATTTACCACCATCAAACATAATACAATGTATTTATCATGAATGTTTGCCTCTTCCCAACTAGAATGTGAACACCATGAAGGCCGGCATCAATTTATTTGTTTATTGCTGTAACGCAGCACCTAGAATGGGCCCTGGCCCAAAGTGGACTCTCAGTAAACAGCTGGTGAATTTTAAAAAGTAGTAATTTGCCATTGTTTGTGTTTGTATGTGTTCACATTTTTCTGTGGGGGTGTGGGGTTCATGTATCTTTTCTAGTTAGTGTGTTCGCATTCTTCAGACAAACACCTGGAAGTATAACTGCTGGGTCATACGGTAAATCTATGTTCAATTTTTTGAGGAACCCCCATACTGTTCTCCAGAGTGGCTGTACCAGTTTACATTCCCACCAATAGTACCCGAAGGCTCCCTCTTCTCCACATCCTCACCAACACTTGTCATTTCTTGTCTTTTTAATGATAGTCATTCTAATAGGTATGGGCTCCTATCTTACTATAATTTTGAGTTGATTTCCCTGAAGATTTGTGATGCTGAGCGTCATTCACGTGCCTGTTGGCCATCTGCATGTTCAGGAAAAACATCTATCCAAGCCCTCTGCCCAGTTTTTAATCATATTGTTTGCTTTTTTTGCTATTGAGCTTTATGAGTTCTTTATGTATTTTATATATTAAAACCTTATCAGATATATGATTTACAAATATTTCTCCCATTCAGTAGGTTGCCTTTTCATTTTGTTGATGGTTTCCTTTGCTGTGCAGAAGCTTTTTAGTTTGATGTAGTACCACTTGTTTATTTTTGCTTCTGTATTACTCAGCCATAAAAAAGAATGGAATCTTGCCATTTGTGACAACATGGTTGGACCTTGAGGGCATTATGCTAAGTGAAATAAATCAGGCAGAGAAAGACAAATACCATATGATTTCACTTATATGTGGATTCTTTTTTTTTTTTTTAAAGCAAACAAATCAAATGAAAACAAAAAAAGCTAAGCTCATAGATACAGAGAACAGATTGGAGGTTGCCAGAGGCAATGAATGGGGAGTAGGTGAAATGGGTGAAGAAAGTCAATGGTACAAAGTTCCAGTTATAAAATAAATACGTCATTGGGATGTAATATACCACATGATGACTATAGTTAATAATACTGTACTGCATATTTGAAAACTGCTAAGAGAGTAAACCTTGAAAGTTCTCATCACAAGGAAAAAAAGTTTTGTAACATGTTCAGTGAGGATCGGTAACAACACTTCCTGTGATCATTTCACAGTGTTTACAAATACGGAATCATTATATTGCATGCTCAAAATATAATATTACATATCAATTACACCTCAATTACAAAAGTGGCAATTGATGTTGCATCCAGATAATTCTCATGCATGCTAAGTCACTTTAGTTGTGTCTGACTCTTTGCAACTCCATGGTCTGTAGCCCTCCAGGCTCCTCTGTTCATAGGATTTCCCAGGTAAGAATACCGGAGTGGGTTGTCACGCCCTCCTCCAGGGCATCTTCCCAGCCCAGAGATCAAACCTACATTTCTTATGCCTTCTGTATTAGCAGGCAGGTTCTTTAACCACCAACACCACTTGGGAAGCCATAGATAATTTTCAAATCTAGTTTATTTTTGTTGGTTATTGAACTGATAACATTTTCCAGCATTTTATTTATTTTTTAATTGAAGAATAATTGCTTTATTGAATTTTGTTGGTTTCTGCCAAACATCAACATGAATCAGCCATAGGTATACATATGTCCCCTGAGGTCTCTCATGCTACACAAATCTTAGCAATGTATAACATCCCAGGGATTACAAGCCTGCTAGGACATTAAAGCAAATTCAGATTAAATAAATCTGACCTTTCTCCTCCTTCTGTTTTCCTTCTAAATTCAGTTCTTAAGAAGGATCTGTGTTTGAAAAAAGGCTAGAATCTCTAGGCTTTTGCTGAAAACCTCTACTACCCATCAGATTTAGAAGGCAAGTGTAGAAATGACGGGCTAAGAGGTCAGGTTCCTCCAAGCTGGGTTAGGCCTGGGTATTTCTTCTCTACTTCTTCCACACTGAGCACAAAGTAGAAGCAGAATATGGGGACAAAAATCTCTCCTCTCCCAACTCAAGGGGAGGATTTTCTCTACACCCCCCCACAACTCCAAGAGATCCCCTTTTTGGTGACTATAAACTCTGATGCCAACCATCATTTTTTTTCAAGTGACTAAGGCTGGTGTAGCTATTTAGAGTGGGTTTGGTTAGTGTCAATTCTGTGAGCCCCTCAAGAAAGAAAAAAACACCGGATGTTCTCGCCATTAATCAGAAATATGAGTGAAACACACAAAGGAAGCTCACTGGTGGAGAAGCATGATCTTTCCTGCCAGTTAAACGCTAGATTCATTCTCAGTAAACCCTTGCACACAAAGAGAATGCTCTGGGTTTTCAAAAGCCCATGAACAGACATTCAAGCAGATTGAGCTAGTCTAACAGCCATTCTGGATAGCTAAACAACTCCCCCAGAAGCCGGCATTCTTTTTCTTATTTGTTCTTTCAGAAGATAATTTTGCTTTCTCCTTGAATTGTGTCCTAGTTTCCTCCCTGAATCTCCCTCTTGGATGTGCTTCAATCACTGAATTTAAGCCACAGCTGAGAAACAAACTAAAAGTATTCACTTTGAGAATGTCTACAAGGTCCTTCCTATTCTAGGTCTCAGGGACAATTTTTTAGCAAGAAGAAAGCTTACCAGCAACAGACAGGGCAATAAGAGGAGAAGAATAAAAAGGCCAGTTCCCTCTCACTAAGATACTCAAGTGAATTAAGGAATTAAGTCAGAAAGCAAAGGGCCTGGAGAATACCAAGAGGACTTTCAGAATGTGCTTGGGCTCTGCTATAAGGTATCAAGACACCAAAATCCTAACAAGGCAATTGGATTTCATCTTAAATTAAAATTCTTCACTATGGCCAGTGTTTTCTGCACATCAATACAACTCTCAGATGAACTGACTTGTATTTTTATTAAGAGGTCCTTTTCTATAAAAGAACGAGCTGACATATTCAACAATCACCACATTCTGTGACTGAATAAACATACTTTTAAATAAATGCAAGTGGAGAAAGCAGGGGAATAGGAAAAGTTGGGGGGGAAATGAAATAGAGAAAAATAGTATAAACATCAAACCAACAGTTTTAATTAGGATTATCAATATCAGGTTAAATTTAGACAAGTTTACAAAATCAAGTGTGCTCAACACAAATATAGATCTGGGCATTTTCATGGATTAAAAAAAACAGCATTTCATAGATAAAAAGAAGGGCATGGTAAAACTAAACCACAGAACTAAGAGAAAAGAAAAATTTTATTAGGAGCGAAATCCAAAATCAAAACTGCTTATACCATCAAAATCTTTCTATTTCACTTAAGCCAAGAGGGTGGAGTTTACAGAAGAAATGTGCTCATTAATAAAGAACAGGGTGAAGTACAGACCAGTGATGTATTGGATGCATCAGCAGCATTTTTCAGAGTGAAGATGTAGACATTTGTATCAAAAACATTAATGTTCCCATCTCTTAATATGTATTTGCTCAGAGCATCACATTCATATACCAATGGGAGTAAAGAATTGGGGAGGTGCTCACAAGAGGAGATGAGGAGGAAAGGCATTTTATACTTGACAAAGCCAAGAGTGCTGGTACCTTATATGCTGCTGAAAATAACAAAGCCCTGGTTCTAAATACAGTAGCTATGTTCATGCACATGGGTCTCTTCAAAAGATTCCTGGAAAACAAAAAGGTCTCTGTCCTTCTGTCCCTGCTGTATAGAGAAAGATGAAACATTGCTGAATTGAGAATCTGGACCAATCGTGCTCTTTGGCACAGGTCAACAAGTCATTGGTGGGAGAAATATCAATAACCTCAGATATGCAGATGACACCACGCTTATGCAAAAAGGGAAGAGGAACTTACAAGCCTCTTGATGAAAGTGAAAGAAGAGAGTGAAAAAGCTGGCTTAAAACTCAACATTCAAAAAGCATCTGGTCCCATCACTTCATGGCAAATAGATGAGGAAACAACAGAAACAGTGAGAGACTTTATTTTTCTGGGCTCCAAAATCACTGCAGATGGTGACTGCAGCCATGGAATTAAAGGACGCTTACTCCTTGGAAGAAAGGCTATACCAACCTAGACAGCATATTAAAAAGCAGAGACATTACTTTGCCTACAAAGGTCCATATAGTCAAAGCTATGGTTTTCCCAGTAGTTATGTATGGATGTGAGAGTCGGACCATAAAGAAAGGTGAGTGCCAAAGAATTGATGGTTTTGAATTGTGGTATTGGAGCAGACTCTTGAGAGTCCCTTGGACTGCAAGGAGATCCAACCAGTCAATCCTCAAAGAAATCAGTCCTGAATATTCATGGGAAGGACTGATGCTGAAGCTGAAGCTCCAATATTTTGGCCAGCTGACACGAAGAACTGACTAACTGGAAAAAACCCTGATGCTGAGAAATACTGAAGGTAGGAGGAGAAGGGGATGACAGAGGATGAGATGATCGGATGGCATCACCGACTCAATGGAAATGAATGTGAGTAAGCTCTGGGAGATGGTGACGGACAGGGAAGCCTGGTGTGCTGCAGTCCATGGGGTCGCAAAGAGTTGGACACGACTGAGCGACTGAACTGACTGAGCAAGCCATTGCCTCAGGGGCAGAAAGAAGTTTCCTGAAAACGTTTTTCCCAACAAATATCCAGTGATCTGTTTCCCAGGTCCCTGCACTGAGAAACTGATCACTACTTTCTCACAGAAAGCCAAGGATGGCTGTTCACAATTAACATGGCTTTGAAACTTTCACTTTTCCAAACCAATTTGGTCCTCTGTCTAAAATAGGCAACACATTTTGAAGGGCTCCAGAAATGAAAAGAAAATTGCATACAAGCAAATTAAATATACATATACATCTTCAACCGCTTGTCATCACCTGCCTGACTCTGCCTGACTTGACTGTGGACTTAGAATTTTGGCCACCAGTTGTGCCTTCCACCCTTTAAAGCAGGACTGGTTGTGTCCCATCCTCAACCAGAACATCTTCTAGAGCTGACTGGGCTGCTCCAACTCCAGAATTTAGAGCACATGATGTGAGCCTGGCTGGGTGCAGAAGAAGAAGGCTTCCCCACTTCAGACTCACTAAGTGCCCACCCAAACTTCTGTGTGACTTTTATTCCTGTCTCTACCAGATGAGACTGGGCTTCCCTGGTAGCTCAGCTGGTAAAGAATCTGCCTGAAATTTAGGAGACCTGGGTTCAATCCCTGGGTTGGGAAGATCCCCTGGAGAAGGGAAAGGCTACCCACTCCAGTATTCTGGCCTGGAGAAGTCCATGGACTGTATAGCCCGTGGGGTCGCAAAGAGTTGGACACAACTGAGCGACTTTCACTTCCTACCAGATGAACAGCCCTACTTAGACCTTCCCACTTTCTGCACAGTCCCTGCCAACACCCTTGATGCTGGACACTCCCTGCTCCCTATATCCAGGTGCCAACCGAGACTGGACACCCTTTCCTGCTCTTAACAATAAGAAGTTTATGTTGCTTTGTCCACTATTGTATCAAACCCCTGCATTCCCACACCATCCTGAATCACACCAAGTGTGGGTTATTTGATTCGAAATACGTTTATTTGGAGGGCTGGTGGTGCTAGTGGTAAAGAACCCATCTGACAATGCAGGAGGCATAAGAGACGTGGGTTTGCACCCTGGGTTAGGAAGATGCCCTCTAGGAGGGCATGGCAACCCACTCCAGTATTTTTGCCTGGAGAATGCCATGGACAGAGGAGCCTGGAGGGTTTCAGTCCATGGGGTCACAAAGACTGAATTGACTTTGCATGCACGTACACAGGTTTTTTGGAGCTTGCTGGCTCCTCTCGGCAGGCAGTGTACAAGGTGAGGTCCACTCTCTCCCCACCCTTGGCCTCTCCTTAGACTCGTTTAGACCCCAGAATGCCTGGCTTGCAAAAAGGTGAAAGTGGTGTCCAGTGCTGGATTGGCTACATCTCAGTTTCTCTGAAATTTTCTTTGTTCACTTCATGCTGCAAATCACTCTCTTTTGCTGGAATTATTCAACTTTCACTTTAGCTATGCCTCCTTTGTGCCTATGGGTTACTAGCACAAAAGGCTCTTTAAGAATTCAGAATTCCTAACTGCTTACCCTTCATTTTCTTTCCCTCCAGCTCTAGGACATGTGGGTATATGAAGTCTCACTGAGTGCACAGCTTCATCGGCTGGAACTAACATCTAGTGCCCAATCGGACAAAGGGAGAACCACAGGATCCTGTCCCTGTTCCTAGGAAACACCTATTTCTCTATCCACACACAGAAGGAATACTTGGCTGAGAAGGTACAATGCTACAGATCCAGTTTCCAAAGAAGTCTAGGGTCACCGTCTCTGGTCCAGCCTGCCCCTCCCCCCACCAAGGCAGCAGTACCAATTCTGCCAATATCCCAGCCATCTCGCCACTGGAGTCCTGGGCACTGGTGTCTTGAGCAATGCAACTCAGGCTGAGGCTTCTTCCTTTGTTGTCTCTCTTTCCCCACAGTGTTAGTCCCACGGATGAAGACCTCACTGGAAGATTTCCCTGGCGGCTCAGACACTAAAGAATCTGCCTGCAAAGCAGGAGACCCGGGTTCTACCCCTGGGTTGGGAAGATCCCCTGGAGGAAGCAATGGCAACCCACTCCACTATTCTTTCCTGGAGAATTCCATGGACAGAGGAGCCTGGTGGGCTACACAGTCCATGGGGTCACAAAGGGTCAGACATGACTGAAGCAATTAATACACCCACAACTGGCCTACACCTTTAGCCCAGCATTTCCATTCTCCTCTCTGGAGCCACTGGTAGCTGAAATGCTGTCAGTATCTCAATCTGATTCTGAAAGACTGGCAGTGGCCATCACAACAAGGACAGTATCAAAGGTGGC
The DNA here is from genome assembly GCF_014754425.2 of Oryx dammah. Lineage (NCBI taxonomy): Eukaryota > Metazoa > Chordata > Mammalia > Artiodactyla > Bovidae > Oryx > Oryx dammah. The sequence continues at coordinate 22,657,920 of NW_024070213.1, forward strand.
AAAATCACTTCTAAAGATAAGAACCGGATGAATAAAGGAATGGACGATATATACATGGTTCTTCTGAAGTTTGTGTATTTGTTTGTTTTTAAAACCACATTCAATGGTCTCCTACTTTTCTATAGTTCATATACTTCACCTAAATACATTTCCTTTCATGGAAGCATGTGAGCAGAAAAAGAGTTCTTTAAAAGAAAATGCCAACTGGCGTTTCAAACAGAAAGAAACTCAGAGCTTAGCCTTTCACCCATCCTCATCAGCATCTCTGTAGTATAGAGCCATGGTTACAATCAGATGCTGGCACTTATTAATCTCTCATCTGGGCTCTTCACAGTGGGGCCTCTGCCTACAGATGAATCATCCCAGACAAGTAGGATTCTTACACGGTCTCATTATCTTTAGACTTGGCAGAAAAGCCATTCACCTATCAGGCTTTTATCAGCTGGCTCTGAATTCTGATCCAGGTTGACAAAAACAAAATGGCGGATCCTGATGGTCCACGGCGACATTCTGATGTTAGCTCGATACTGCTTGAAAGGTGCCAACACACTGACCTTGGGTAAGCACAGCCTAAGTGTAAGTGTTAGTCGCTCAGTCATGCCCGACTCTTTACAACCCCATGGACGGCGGCCCACCAGGCTCCTCTGTCCATGACATTTTCCAGGCAAGGATACTGGAGTGGGTTGCCATTTCCTAAATGCTCTATTAAATAAATGCCAGCCTGGGATCTCAAAAAAGACACACTAACCTGAGTGGCTTGAGAAGACACTACTCCAGGTCACATACAATTAAACCAGTTCAGGAAAATGGGAGGAGGAACTAGACAATTTCCCAAGCCTTCAAAGAAAATTCCACATTCTTCCTCGTTACACAGGCCAGTGAGTTCAGCAATCCTGACTTTCAGAAATTCTTCCCTAGCTCTGTCTCAATTCCTTCATGCCGCAGATGAAACCCTTTGGCTCTCATATTTTCTTTGGTGTGTGCATGCTAAGTTGCTTCAGTTGTGTCTGACTCTTTATGACCCTACGGACTGTAGCCCACCAGGCTCCTCTGTCCATGGGGTTCTCCAGGCAAGAATACTGGAGTGGGTTGCTGTTTCCCTCTCCAGGGGATCTTCCTGACCCATGGATCAAACCCATGTCTCTTATGTCTCCTGCATTGACAGGCGGGTTCTTTACCACCAGTGCCACCTGGGACGTCTTTCCTTGATGAAAGATCCTCAAAGATTTTATCAAACTAAATTAAGGCAATGTCAACTTAGGAGATGGTTTGTGACTTGCTTTGTGTGTAAAGATTATTATACTTACTCTCAACCTTTTCTTCCTTAGACTAAACTGATCCCTTTATGTCTCAGCAATTATGGTTCTTATTACAATATTTATTGAGCTTAAAGTGTATCAGGTGTTTTATACATGTATTACCTTCATTAATTCTCATATCTCTATGCAGAACCCCTATTACTCAGTTTCAGCAACAGAGAAAGTAAGCTTTTGAGAAGTAACACACCCAAGGTAGCACTGCTAGTTTGAGAATCTAGCTGGGTCTGCCTACAGAGTGTGCTTATTCAACCACCACACCACACAGCCTCAAGTTTCTGTAAATCATCTTTGTGGCTCCTATCTGAACAATTTACACCTCCTGTTTTAATTGTGAACCACAGAATGATCACAGTCCCTCTAATCCTAGTACACAGACTATTTTCATGAGTCCTTAAGCTTATGTATCCAACCACTAGCATAGTGGTACTACCAAGTAATGATGGACCTGGTACACATTATCAGCCTATCCAGTTCAGCTCAGTTCAGTCGCTCAGTTGTGTCCAACTCTTTGAGACCCCATGGACTGCTGCATATCAGGGTTCTTTGTCCATCACCAACTCCTAGAGCTTGCTCAAACTCATGTCCATCAAGTAGGTGATGCCATCCAACCATCTCATCCTCTGTCATCCCCTTCTTTTCCTGCCTTCAATCTTTCCCAGCATCAGGGTCTTTTCCAGTGAGTCAGTTCTTTGCATCAGGTAGCCAAAGTACTGGAGTTTCAGCTTCAGCATCAATCCTTCGAGTGAATATTCAGGACTGATTTCCTTTAGGATGGACTGGTTGGATCTCCTTACAGTCCAAGGGACTCTCAAGAGTCTTCTCCAACACCACAGTTCAAAAGCATCAATTCGCTGGTGCTCAGCTTTCTTTATGGTCCAACTCTCACATCCATACATGACTACTGGGAAAACCACAGCTTTGACTAGACAACCCTTTAATGACAAAGTAATGTCTCTGCTTTTTAATATGCTGCCTAGATTGGTCATAGCCTTTCTTCCAAGGAGCAAGCATGGAAGGACTGAACTGAGCTGAACTGAATAGAGTAATTTCATGGCTGTAGTCACCATCTGCAGTGATTTTGGAGCCCAAGAAAATAAAGTCTCTCACTGTTTCCTCATCTATTTGCTATGAAGTGATGGGACTGGATGCCATGATCTTCATTTTTTGAATACTGAGTTTTAAGCCAGCTTTTTCACTCTCCTCTTTCACTTTCATCAAGAGGCTCCTTAGTTCCTCTTCACTTTCTGCCATAAGCATGGTGTCATCTGCATATCTGAGGTTATTGATATTTCTCCCAGCAATCTTGATTCCACCTTGTGCTTCATTCAGTCCAGCATTTCGCATGATGTACTCTGCATATAAGTTAAATAAGCAAGGTGACAATATACAGCCTTGACATACTCTTTTCCCAGTTTGGAACCAGTCTGTTGCTCCATGTCCGGTTCTAACTGTTGCTTCTTGACCTGCATACAGATTTCTCAGGAGGCAGGTAAGGTGCTCTGGTATTCCCATCTCTTTAAGAATTGCCCACAGTTTTTTGTGAACCACACAGTGAAAGGCTTTAGCATAGTCAATGAAGCAGAACTAGATGTTTTTCTGGAATTCTCCTGCTTTTTCTATGATCCAACGGATGTTGGCAATTTGATCTCTGGTTCCTCTGCCTTTTCTAAATCCGGCTTGAACATCTGGAAGTTCTCCGTTCATATACTGTTGAAGCCTAGTTTGGAGAGTTTTGAGCATTACTTTGCTAACGTGTGAGATGAATGCCAAGTGTGGTAGTTTGGACATTCTTTGGCATTGTCTTTTCTCTTTTATTGAATGTCGTACAACTGGTTCTTTATGATCTTATTAGTTGTTTGCTAATCAATCAAATATTTATTAAATACCCATCACATGCTATAACAAGTAGAGATAAGGTATAAGTCTTTATCCTCATCCTCAGAGTGAGCCAACTGGACAATAAGATCAAAATATACAGAAGAATTGATGACTTTCTTAAGCTAAATGATAACATGAGGCTTAGAATATTTGTCATAGATTCAGTGTGGCTGGGAAGCTCTATTTTTTAAGCCTCTTTTTACTTATCTCTTTCTTTGCCAGTTCTCTCACCAGCTCTGTGCCTTGAGCAAATTAAATGCCTATGCATTTTAATCCAAATACCAGACTATGGACAGAAATATAAGTAGCACTGGCCTTGAGCTCAGTTTTAGACAATTTGTCCTCAGGTGGACAATGGGCCTCTGATGTCCACTCTCTCAGGCAGCGATGTAAGGGCTGATAGAAGTACCGTACAGTATCATACCCAAAGCATTCCACCGTCTAAATGAATTATATATAAATCTTTCTCCTTGATCTACCCAGCCTTTCATTTTCATCTCAGAAGATTAGATTAGTATGACAGGACTTGTCCTTTATGAAGTCAAGCTACTCAGTTAAAAAACCCTCTCTCTTCAAATGATTGCAAATTGATTTTGTTAAGATTTCTTTTCAAAGTTCCTTCAGAAGAGCTAGGGGAATGATACTTTCTAGTCTTTCCTTTCTCTCCATGAATTTTTTCTCTACTTTGGCCTTTTCCCTCTGACCCTTCAACAGAGTTCAATAACTGTGTGTATCAATCAAGAGATCAATCAACTATCTTAGTGCTCCTTGCATAAAGATGACCTACAATGGTAAAATTAGATCCAAGCTACTCACAAAAGCAGCCTGACATCAAATTTTCTTTAGTTCAATTTATTAGTCTCTATGTCCCATTCATTCAAAAACACACAGACAACTACCCAAACACTTATCAATTTTCAAAGCTCCCACCATGTCTCTTAAATTAACATAAAGTTCTTTTTAATCTTATTTGCCTACTGATGAACAAAGGGTATATTTCAAGATCTGCTTTTGTTCTTGGCTCCATGAAATTAAATGAATACATAGTAGCAACGGCATATCCTCGAGTATTCACACAGTGACACAGTTTCTCACCTTTTGCAAAAATAAAACAAAATTTTTTAAAAGGACACATCTGACCAGAGATGCTTTCAGGTGTAACTGGTGTGAGAGACAATGTCCTTGTTTGTGTGTTGAGCCTTATGTTGGCTACATATATAACCACTTATTAGCAAAGTTACTAGAAATAATCAGTTTAGTTTGCAAGTTATGCTTCACGTAAAAAAGAAACATGTCTTGGCTCATAAGAAAACATCTCCTTGTATTTGTCTTCCTGAGTCCCATAAAGATGCAAAGATTATCTAAGTTATCTAGACAGAGTTTTCAAAAGACCTCCTACCAAGGACCTCCACGGAATCAGTTGCTTAGTTATACTAAATTCTTAATATTCAAATCTTTGGTGACAAAGAATAAATTCATCTCTCTCAACTTCTTTTGGGGGGGGCATCTTTTTATTCTATAGCAATATCTTTCAAAGAACACACACTTTAAATCTGAAGTCCAAATGCATCTTTTAAATTGGATCATGCTTGTACTCCTCTAAATTCATCAGAAAAAGCAAGAGAAGGGTTCTTCTTTAGCAAGTATGAAAACTTCTGCCAGTTTACAGCCTACAGGGAAATCTGGAAATTCAAGTTTCTCAGACAGATTCTTGAAAATGCGCCCATTCCAAGCCTCAGCATTCCACTGTTCTTTACTAAGGTCCTTCACAATAAAATAAGAGACTTATTAAAAATGTGTATCTGGTATCTTTTACACTTGCATTATCTTTAAAATTTAAATTTGAGGCTTGAGAGATAAACTAAATTCTTCTCAGTCTCCTAGGATATGAGACCATTTTCCTTGCATGAGCTCAAATCATCTCAGTCTTACTGCTTACCTTTTCTATCCCCACCCATACCACCCCCCGGACAGAAAACTCCTTCTTAGAACAGCTGGCCTGAACTTGGTGAGCAACACTGGGCATTGTCTCTCAATTTCTCTCCTCCTTTTCTTCCATAAGGAGAATAATGCCCCAGATTCCCCTCTCATTTCCTTTCCATAAAGGCAAAGAACCTCCTGATGTGGTCACAGTAAAATGCCTTGGATACCTAACTGTGTTTTGCTTTTTTTTCAGTTTGTATTAAATATGTACTAGAAGAGGGTTTCCAGTCACTCAGTGAGTGACTTCCAGAGGCAGAAGCAGTTATGCTTCTTTGATATGTTGGATGTTCACAAAACCACAACCTTTCACAGGCACTGAAAGGGTTAACCATAAGTTGCTTGCAAACAGGCTCCCAAAGAAATAAAGCAAGCCAGTCGATGATGTCAGGTAACTCAGATTATTGTGCACAGGTTGTACACGCAAAGTGAAAAATGAGAAGCTCAGGCATATAACTCAGCAACAAGACAGTGGTTCCACGTGCTCTAAGGTCACGGGGACCCACACAAACCTCTGTCGGGCACTGGGGAAGGTTACTCCTGCAGTATCAGGCCTACATCTAACAGCTGAGAAAGTAAGCTATGTATGTCACCTGAACTTCTATTTTTTAAAAGATTTCTGCTCATCTGAACATGGCTCTCGGCTTCTGAAATTTCAATATATCCCATTCTGCACCATTACAAAAAAAAGAAAAATGAAATTTCTTTCATCTTGCCTTGCTAACTTAAGTCCTGTATCCATACACCCTGAATGAAGCCAAATTCATGCCAGTCCTTGACTTTTTCTCATGGCACTAAAAGCTAGTGTGTACTCTGGCTTCTCTTGTGGCTCAGATGGTGAAGCGTCTGCCTACAATGTGCGAGACCCGGGTTAGGTCCCTGGGAGGGGAAGATCCTCTGGAGAAGGAAATGGCAACCAGCTCCAGTACACTTGCCTGGAAAATCCCATGGACGGAGGAGCCCGGTAGGCTACAGTCCATGGGGTCGCAAAGAATCGGACATGACTGAGCGACTTCACTTCACTTCACTCTGTTCACATCAAGTCATTTCTTACAGCCTTATACATTTAGGACGAAAGAACATTAGTGTTCTGTTTCTTCTGAATTACGGGGCATTTCACAGTGGCCTATCTGTCCATGATCAAGTCAATAAACTTAATGTGCACTGACTTTGACCAAATTTGGCTCATTCTGAGGGTATAACCCTTTGTGAAATGGTAGCTCAGTAGCTGTCAAAAAGGCTAGTTTCCAGAATATTTTAATAGAATTCACTGAAATTTGGTATATGGAGGAGTTTCCAGAGTTATTTGCTGGCATTGAGATTAAAGTTTAAAACAAACCAGTGTCTCAGTGGTGAAGAATCTGCCTGCAGTGCAGGAGATGCAGAAGACATGGGTTTGATCCCTGGGTCGGGATGATCCCCTGGAGGAGGAAATGCAAGCCCTTCCAATATTCTTGCCTGGAGAATCCCATGGATGGGGGAGCCTGGTGCGCTGTAGCCCATGGGGTCGCAAAAGAGTTGGACATGACCGAACAACGAACTACAAAAAACATGAATTTAGCCCTTGGCATTAGCATCTCAACACCTCTGATGTACAAACTGTAAACTTGGTCCACTTTAACCACACTTAAAGACAGATATGTATTATTTATCCCTGAGAATAATGGTCTAAAGATATTCTGTGATGAATTCTGTCTGACAAGAACAGCTGGTCCTGATCTCCGAGATTTCTGCAAACATTAACTCACTGGTTTCAATCCCAGATGCTTCAACCTTCTTTGTGATTTTGATAACTGGTTTCCCATAGCCACCACTTCATAAAGACCCCTAAGTGAACATCTAAAATTTAGATTTTGCTCTTTATAAACTTGGTGGTGGTGGTGGTGTAGTCACTAAGTCATGTCCAACTCATTCGACCCCATGGAGTATAGCCTGCCAGGCTCTTCTATTCATAGGATTTTCCAGGCAAGAATATTGGAGTGGGTGGCCATTTCTTTCTCCAGAGGATCTTCCTGACCCAGGGATCGAACTTAGTTCTCCTGCACTGTAGGTGGGTTCTTTACTAACTGAGCTATCAGGAAAGCCCCTTTAAAAACATATGTGGTTTTAAAAGGAAGAAACCAACATAACAAAGCAGTAAGTACAAAAAGAGAAGACGCATATGAGGGCTATGGGAAAAAAAAAAACAAAACAAAACAGATCTGGAATTCAGATCCAAATCTACATACTTCTTTGTGATCTTGATTGTAATTTAACTTCTCCAAGCATTATTTTCCTCTACAAAATAACAGGGTGAATTCTTCATTTATAGAATTGTGAAGAGGATCAAATGAGATAACACATATGAAAGTGGCTACTACAATGCGTGGCACAGATTAAATTCTCAGATTTGGTAAGTGTGAATCTATTTACCATATATTATGACCAACAACACAGTCAAGGAAGAGGTTTATTTCACACATATTTACATAGTTACAAATTGGTTAAGTTGATAAATCCATCATCATTTTTATTGTCCTTCTAGCCTAAGCATAAGTTGTGTACCTGTGTGCTAAGTTGCTTCAGTCATGTCTGACTCTTTGCAACCCCATGGACAGTAGCCCCCAGGCTCCTCTGTCCATGGGACTCTCCAGGCAAGAATACTGGAGTGGGTTGCCATACCCTCCTTCAGGGGATCTTCCCAATCCAGGGATAGAACCCACATCTCTTAAGTCTCCTGCATTGGCAGGAGTTCTTTACCACTAGTGGCCCTTGGGGAGCCCAAGCATCAGTTATAATTGACTAAACACAGCTTCCAAGTTTGCCTGGACCTCCAATACAATGCGTAAGAGCTGGGCTCCCACTTTGTCCTCTTCTGAGTGTGTGAGAACACTCCATCTTCTCATGTCTTGACAGGAGTCCGACTGATTCTCCCATGACTTCAGTCATTCGCTCAACTGAATGGCTGCTGGTTTCCAGACCAAGAGACATACTCTTGCCTTTTTCAACATTCGCCAGCCCATGGATGATACTCATCCTATAGTTTCATAAAAGTCATCTTTTTCAGCCATTGTTCCCAGTGTTGGATCTCAGGTGGAAGAGCTTCCACTGGGTCTGATTGGCAGGTGCCACTTTGGCAGCTCTTTACCAACAGGTTACCTTATTTTACCAGATACAATTCCTCTTCACTATCATAAGGAAAACTGTCCCTCTCTTCCTGTGTGAAAATCACAGATTTCCTCTCGGCTTGCTCCAATCCAACTTCTGTCCCCAGTCTTAAGAATACAGTTAGCTTCGGGCTCATTTGCAGACTGGTTTGCTCTAAGCATAAAGAAAGACTAGGGACTTCCCTGGTGGTCTAGTGGTTAAGGCTAGGCACTTCCACCACAGGAGGCCCGAGTTCAATCCCTGGTGGGGGAACTAAAATCCTACATGCTTGTGTGATCCAAAACAAGTAAAACACACACAAAAGAACAACAGTAAAAAGCCTGATGACCAAGGAACCTTCATAGAAGCTTTGAATTCAGACCTTCAGTCCTCTTCCACATAAAAGAAAAATAAAATTTACATTGAAAAAAAGACTAACACTCCCCACTCTCACTCCATTTCATGCCCATGGTTCAGAATGCACCTTATTCCCTTGGTTCTCTTTCATGACTCACCAGCCAGCATGAATGCAATGAAATAACCATCTCATGTCTGCTGGTCAAAGTTCTAGACTATAAAACTCTCTAGCACACACACAAAGTATGCAAAATAATTCTGAGAAAAAAAAAAAAGCAGTATTTAAATCATGCCCTCATGGAGTAAATACCTGAACTAACAGCAAGAAGAGAGAAGGCAGAAATAATAAATTGAAATTCTAAATATCTGAATCCCTTAAGACATAATCCATTTCTATCACAGGCAACATAGTAGCCCTGTAACAATTGTTTTTTTTTTCTTTCGCAGATTAACTAATTTTTAAATATCTTCACAGGTCTAGAAAAATAATCACACTTTTCAATGCTCTTAATCATTATCAAAACCAGCCCCAGCTCTCTAATGAATGTATTCTCAATGAGCAAAGCCTGAACCTTTATTCTTACCCACATCCTCAGCGGTGAAGTAAGTGCTCTAGGGTCTATTCTCTGGGAAGGTCCAGAGAGGTCACTGATTACAGTTGTGAATCTCTCACTGAAACACTAGCAGAGTGGGAACTCTTGAACAACTGCAGTTTGCTGAGGTGTTAGGTTGGAGATGATGGTTAGAACTGCAGAAGGGACTGGTGTTACCATGTGCCCACCTAGTGACTCATAATACAGGCTTGGTAAGTTCTTTCCCATCCAGTCATGTAGAAACTGCAAGGCTCAAAAAAAGAGGCATTTTTTCCCCTCTACTTAAAGGTCCACTTTTTTTGTTTTTCTCAAATTCAATTTCTACATTCTCTGAAATAGATAGTGTGCTTTCAGTTGTAAGTCTGTGTACACGCACAACTGCACAATATTGTGCATGCACGTGCAAAATAGGAAGAAGGAAGTCAATACAGAAAGAGCTACATAGAGAGAGTACATATCTGTTGGACTTCCCTGGTGACGCCATGGATAAGAATCTGCCTGCCAATGCATAGGATGTGGTTTCTGATAAACTAACTATATTAAAAAGCAGAGACATTATTTTGCCAACAAAAGTCTATATAATCAAAGCTGTGGTTTTACCAGTAGTCATGTATGGATGTGAGAGTTGGTCTGTAAAGAAGGCTGAGCATCGAAGAACTGATGGTTTTGAGTTGAACTGTGCTGCTGGAGGAGACTCTTGAGAGTCCCTTGGACTGCATGGAGATCAAACCTGTCAATCCTAAAGCAAATCAACCCTGAATATTCATTGGAAGGACTGGTCCTGATGCTGAAGTTCCAATATTTTAGCCACCTGATGCGAAGAGCAGATTCATTGGAAAACACCCTGATGCTGGGAAAGACTGAAGGCAAAAGGAGAAAGGGGCATCAGAGGATGAGATGATTAGATAGCATCACCAAACTCAATGGCCATGAATTTAAGCAAACCCTGGGAGATAAAGGTGGACAGAGGAGCCTGGTATGCTGCAGCCCATGGGCTCACAAAGAGTTGGACATAACTGAGAGAATGAACAACAAAGTATCTATTAAATACACATGAGGTAGGGTCATGGTGAGGTGGAACTTAACACAGCTTAGTGAAAGAAGCCACTGACTGCTTCTTTACTAAGGTGGACTTCGGGAAAGAAGTCTGCATCCTCCCAGAAGTTCCCTAAGACAAACAAACAGCTTCTTTCCTGGAGGAGAAGTAAACGAAGGCTTTGGGGCATGCCAAAGTATCCCTCTTGGTATGGAAAACTGTGATCTCTAGAGAAGAGATGGAGAAAGTAATGCAGATCAAGGATTCAACTGGGAGAAAAGAGACTGGTATCATCAAACTCATGCAGAATTATGAGACATTCTTCTGTAGATGGATATAGTTCAGACTGAGACCACTAACAGGAAAGAAAGTGGTGGAGCTCTCCATGAGGCAATGGGGAGTCTGCAGCACGAACCCTGCTCAACTTGAAAGGGACTAGAAGTTCACGGAGAACCAGTTTCAAAACGGCATAAGGCTGAAGCTGGAAGTCCTTCAGATACAGACATCCCAGGACAATGACCCTGTCTTGGGAAGAGTGGATGAGCAAATTAATGTAACTTGAAGCACTGCAAGCCCAAGACAAATCAGGAAAAAAAAAAAAGGCAAACCAAAATGGGATATACTATGTCGACTGCTCAGACTGTCCAGTTCTCTCTCCTCCTGAGGTCTAGTAAATTCCTTGTGTTCTTGAATAACCTGGCATGGTTACTAGTGAGACCTTCAGAGGGAAAAATTGTTTTTCCTAACAATATGGGTATGAGGGAATTTTAACAGTAAATTAAAAAAAAAAAATGTGACCCTTCTTTAAACCCAAGCTGATGGCTAGTACAAATATGGACATAAAACTAGTTACACATTTTAGATAAAGATAGAACCACTTTGGGTTCAATTTAGTTAATTTTGCTAGTAGATTTTTATCAAAATGTGAAAAACAAGAAGTGTAATGAGGGGAAAGGTGAACATCCAGATGGCTAATTATAGCTCATTTGCCTGATACTCTGAAACCAGTGTGGTTCCAAGCCAACTTTATTGAAGAATGTTCATCCCTGGGAGAGAAAATAAGACTCATGAGAATTGGACTAGTGAAATTCTTAGTCTAGAGCAGGTATTTAATCTGATCTTACAGGCCTTCCCTAGGGTACAAGGGCATCAGAGTAGGGGCTAACACTTACTGGGTTACTAACTTTTCCAAGTCTAATGTACAAAGTTAGAGTAAATATCATTTTCCAAAACACTGCCATAATGTTACAGTGCTTTCCTAAAGTTCTTTTTGATTCAAGAGCTGTAGTTGGAGGATGTATTTTATGAATAATCTGGCCTTGTCTATTTACTATTAAAGACATAACATGTATCGCTGCAATTCATGGGGTTGCAAAGAGTCAGACATACTGAGCGACTGAAGTGAACTGAACTGAGCATACACTACATGAATGATCCCATACTAAGCACTAAGGAGGATACAATAAGCTGTGGGAAATTAGCCGTGATAAAAAAGAATTTACAGTTCTAACACCTGGAATGCACTATGATAATAATGCAAACTGTAACACAATTATCACAAAGTGAATTAAAACAAATGCTACGGAGTTTAGAAGAGAAAAGGATAACACATGATCAGGAATGGGGAAAATTTTCACAGTGGAGAAGTAAGACGATGGTTGCAGTGGTGATAACAACCAGGTACTAAGAGGGTGAGAAGCTGATTCTAGTGGTGGGAGCAGTTCAAGCATAGGTGAGAATTTGGTTCTGAGGACAATAAAGGTTCAATTAAACTATTCCTTCAGCAGATATTCATCAAGTGCCTAATAAATGCCAAACACTGGGTTGGAGGCTGGGGACGGAGACAGGAGCTTCTTGTCTAAGCGTTCATGGGGCTGAGCAAAAGGTAAACGGTCTTATTGCATTACAGCTTGGAGGTTAAGAGCAGGAGGTCTGTGGTAAGACCATGTAGGTGGGAACGGGACTCAATCACCAACAAGCTGTTAATGTAGGCAAGTTATTCAGCCTCTCTTGCCATGGTTTCCTCATTTGTAATATCAGTCAGTAATGTGCTTGCCTCATAGGGTAGATGAGATGACACCTTTCAAACACCTGGTATGGTGATAGACACAGAATAAGTGCTCAGTGAATAGTACTAGAGTATCTTTGTGCTCATCAATAGATAAATAGATAAACAAAATGGAGTGTATGTGTGTGTGTATATATACATATACATATATATATATATATATTATATATATATATATATATATATATAATGGAATACTACTCAGTCATAAAAAAGAATGAAATCATGGCATTTGCAGCAAAATGGATGGATCTTGAGATTATTATAGTAAGTGAAATAAGTCAGAAAGGGAAAGACAAATACCATGTGATAGCAGGTACATGTGGAATCTAAAATAGGACACAAATGAACTTATCTTCAAAACAGAAACAGACTCACAGACACAGAAACAGACTTACGGTTGCCAAGGCAGGAGTGGGGAGAGGGATAGATTGAGAGTCTGGGGTTATCAGATACAAACTATTACATATAAAATGGATAAGGAACAAGGACCTACTGTATAGCACATGGAACTACATTCGCTATCCTGTGATAAACCATAATTGAAAAGAATATGAAAAGGAATGTATATGTGTGTGTATGTGTATGAATCACTGAGTCATTTTTCTGTACAGTGAAAATTAAGACAACATTGTAAGTTAACTGTACTTCCACAAATTAAATTGTTTTAAAAAGAATCTATATCTTTGTACTTCTATGAGAATATCTGAAGTCATAAGAGTCTCTTTAGAAGTAAAACTTGGGAAGACTCAGTCAAGGTTACTAATTTTAAGTCACTAATGTATTTTTTACACACTGTTTTCCAAAAATGTTGTATCATTTCACACTCTCATAAGCAGTGTAGGAAAGTACTGACCTCACTATACTCCACAGTTAATATATTCTTTAAAATTTTGCCAATTTAAAGATGAAAATGATATATCATTTTTTTCATTTCTGTATTTTTCATTATGGTGAGGCAAACATTTTTCATGTGTATGAGATGTGCGTATTTTTCTTCACATAAAATGGCATTACCATTTTAAAGGTGGGAAAAATGGGGATTTGGGTTGCAGAGACTGGACTCAAAGAGAGCAAAGATGTGATGTGCTTGAAAATTACTGAGAGGGGAACAAATTGATATGATTTTACACTACAGTGTGCACGTGCTAGGTCCTTTCTTGTCATATTATTAGGAAAGAACAGAAATAAACTAAATTAATACTAAGGGAAGTTTATGGGAGTTATGGAGCAGGAATGGATTAGAATAGAGACAAGAGAATACATTGAAAACTTTAAGACAGAAAGAGGAATAGGGAACAAAATAAAGAGAAAAAGAGACAGTGAGCACAATGTGATTACCAAAAGTAGGCAAAGAAAGGAAGTAGATGAGAAATAAGCCCCCAAATTAAAACTTACATACAGGGGAAGGGATAAATTGGGGGATTGGGGTTAACATACACACACTATTATACATGATATAGGTAACTTATGAGAACCTACTGTGCAGACGGGGAACTCCACTCAATACTCTGTCATGATATATATGGGAAAAGAATCTAAAAAAGAGTGGATATATAGATATGTATAACTGATTCACTTGGCTGTATACCTGAAACCAAAACAACATTGTAAATCAACTCTAATTTTTTAAAATCAATTTAAAAATAAATAAAATAAGGAAATTTTCATGTCGCTTGTTTCTTTTCATCCCCCAGGTTTGTACTTGGACAAATAAGCTTTATCTCAATGACTGGAGCTGCACAGTGATGTGGAGGAGAGGGCGGGGAGAGTAAGCTGGAAGGAGAGAGCAAGGGCACGCTAATGGGAGTCCCCAGGGTGCACTGTTCCAAAGCCAAGGTAATCCTGAGCCCCATTCCATTAACCTAGTGGCCCTCTCTGTCCTGACCTGGAAGCAAAAAAAGAAGGACCTGAATAAGAACAGCTTCTGGACATGGATCCTTTCGCCCAAGTCGTCTTTGCAGTGGCCCCTCTTGGTTCCAAGAACAGAAGGTCAAGACAGAGAAAATGGAGTTAAGATGGAGGCCAAGAATAGGAGTGAACTGGAGCCAAGGGCTTCCTCTCGCCAACTTCCTTAAGGACACTTCTGCTCAAGTGTGATCACCTAACCAAACTCTCACCTACAACCTGACCATACAAGAGTTTCCAGCCTCCTCTGAACCTCATCTTTTCTACACCAAATTCAGCCCGCCTCACCTATGCCAGGAAACCACAGAAAAGGCAAGTCAGTCAGGAGAGGAGAGGCAGCAGAACAGAAAGTTCAGGAGGTCTGTACCCTCACTGCCCTGAGCTTCTCTGCAACACCCCCCAGCCCACTGCAGAATGAGAGCAACAGCAGCTGCAAGATCCACAGCGACTGGGATGAAAGGTCCCCAAAGGAGAGAAGACCTCACTTCATTTGGTGTCTTCCTATCACCGGCGGGGCGCCCCAGGTGGTGCTAGTGGTAAAGACCCCACTGGCCAATGCAGGAGACATAAGAGACAGGGTTCGATCCCTAGGTCGGGAAGATCCCCTGGAGGAGGGCACAGCAACCCACTCCAGTATTCTTGCTTGGAGAATCCTATGGACAGAGGAGCCTGGTGAGCTACAGCCCATTGGGTTACAAAGGGTCAGACATGACTGAAGCAACTTAGCAAGCACACACTTATCACCATCACCTAGAATGATTTCTCCTCCAAAGCCTTGTTATTCATAAGCCTTTCTCCTTTGTTCCTCCCTCTCAAAGAACACTGATATTTAGAAGATATGCACATATTTAAAGGGTGTGCTTATGCCCAACATCTCAGCGAATGCTTCCCTCCTCTGGGACAGTCTTACTGATGTTGGCCAAGTATCAGTTCTTACACTGGCATGCTCAATCTTTCCTGAACTTCTACCACCTCCTATACCCTCAAGTTCCCATGTCTGCCCTGGTTGCCCACTGCTGTTCCACCCAGACCAACTGAAATCTGAAGTCCAGCCTTAATTGAAATCTATATAAAGGAGGGAAAAACCCACTTGTTTCATCCATCTTGTGAGCTCAGTAATTTGACATAAGATCTTGGTAGACCTAGGGAAGGGCCACAATACTGCTGGAATGGACCAGCACCCTTTCCATGCTGGTTCACATCTGGTTCTCTCCTCCCTTCCTCTCTCTCTTTATATATATTTATACCTTCCCCATATAATTCTTCATACACCAAGCAGAACCATTTCTCAGACCCTGAAGTCCCTCAAACTCAGTTTCTACGGCAGGCAAATTTTTCAAGTTGCTTCTTCTGAAGAATATGAATTAATCTCTCTGAAAGATATTCTGGAGAATACAGCTTCCTCTAGGCATATTACATGATGGTGCAAATTATATAAAATTAGAGAACTTACAGGCTACAGTTTCCCTTAAGCATGAATAACTTCTCTCACTAGGAACTTGTTGTCCAGACTCTGCCTTTTTTCAGTCGGAGAAATAATGACCTAGAACACTTTTACATGTTCAGCTAATTAGAGGGTGCCTATCCTGACCAAAATAGATTGAATGTAACATAAAGTGAATTCAGCCAAGTACAGCCCAAGTACAGACACAGTGAAAATACACTTTTTATTTACCTGGTTAATTTATCTGAAGTTTTATTTATTCACCATCGAACTATTTTTTAAACCAGTCTCCTAATTTATGTAAGCAACTTCTATCTCTATGCTTGAATTCTTGCCAGTATTTCACGAATGTTTAGTCAGAGGAAAGCATTCACCATGATTTACCCTTCCAAATATTATTGTTGTATTTAGTTGCTAAGTCATGTCCAACTCTTTTGCAATCCTATGGACTGGAGCACACCAGGCTCCTCTGTCCATGGGATTTCCCAGTCAAGAATACGGGAGTGGGTTGCCATTTCCTTCTCCAGGGGAGCTTCCTGACCCAAGGATCAAACACATGAGCCTCCTGCATTGGCAGGTGGATTCTTAACCACTGAGTCACGAGGGAAGCCCCAGCAGATAGAATATAATCTTCCAAATGGCAGTTATAACACAGTAGATATTGCCTCAATATAAAGAAAACGTTGCACAACCTGAATCGAATAGATGCTCTTGACCATTCAGGTAAGTTCCTTGCCACCAGAGACATTCCAACAAAAAGGGTCTCAGGACCACCTCCATCTCAGAGATTCCTGCGCTGAGCGAGATGGTGAACCAAATGATATTTTGGGCTCCTTGTGAGACTCTGCTAGTATGGTATTTATGTAGTGAAATGTGGACAAACTGAGTCAGCTCTGTCTGACTCTATAACATTAAACTGTGAGGTAATTACACATATGGCTTCCCTGGTAGCTCACAAGGTAAAGAATCTGCCTGCAATGCAGGAGACACAGGAGACCTGCATTAGATCCCTGAGTCAGGAAGATTCCTTCCCCCGGAGAAGGAAACGGTAACCCACTCCACTATTCTTGCCTAAAGAATTTCATGGACAGAGGAGGCTAAGGGGCTACAGTTAATGGAGTTGCAAAGAGTCAGACACGACTGCACGAATAACACTTTCACCCATATTACAGAGTACTGTCCTGCTGCCAAGTCACTACTGACTCTTTGCAACCTATGGACTGTAACCCACCAGGTTTCTCTGTCCATGGGATTCTTCAGCCAAGAACACTGGAGTGGATTGCTGTTCCCTTCTCCCGGGGATCTTTCCAACCCAGGGATCAAACCTGAGACTCTTATAACTAACCTCCACTGGCCCGTGGGCTCCTTACCACTAGCGCTGCCTGGGGACATATGTTATTACTAGACTCAAACCTCAGCTCTTCTGTATCTGTAGATCAATTAGGTCAACCGAGTTATGTGCTGGACTTTGAGCTAGCGAGGTTGAATGTAGAACATGATCAGAATTTATCTGAGTTGATGAAATAGCCTTCACTTTTCCATAATTAGAAAGCAGAGGTCAGTCAGCAGGCTTGTCAAGGGAAGGAAAAAGGGTACAGAGGAAAAGGAATGGTGTTCATTTCTCCTGTCTATGTTGACAACACAGGGGAAAGGAAGGGAGGGGGCTGTTTCTCTCTCTCACACACACACACACACACAAACACAATCACTCTCCCAGTAGCATCCAGGGACTAGGCTTCTGGACTGTCAACATTTCTAAGCAGCTTGACAGCAAACGTTCCCCTTCTATATCCAGATGATCTTTGCCATTGAGGTTAAGAATAGTATTATATTTTTCTTTTTCTCAAGGGATGAATTTGTCAGATTGTCAGATATCATTTTTGTCTTGGAGTGGAGGCTTCAATAAAATACAGAAAGAATTCCATATCATCTCTCAGCCCTTCCAGTTTTAAAATTGATGATTCAATATGGCTCCCTTTCTGAAAGTAAGATAATGAGGCTCATTTCTTGCAGCTTTGAGAAAAGATCTCTCACTACTTTATAGTTCCACTTTGCACGTCATTCTGGAGCTTTCACTTTGGTGAATCAAGCTTGGGAGGTTCTTTGTTCCAGACCCGAGTCACCCATATATTTTTATCTCCGCATCACACTCCTGGTTTCACTGTAACTCTCCACTAAAGGTCAAGACTGCAGCTCATCAGCACACTAAAAACTCAGAAGGTAGAGATATGGAAGGAGTCCATCCTTTAGTCTACCGAGATGGGAAAAACAGATCTTTCCAGTCTTCATAGAAAGAGGCATATACTGTATGAGCACCCAGAGCTCTCTCACATTTAGAGAGAACCAATGATTTGACACAAGTCTACCATCAATCCCAAAAGAAATCAAATTTTTCAAAGACTCAGTGGGAGATCTTTTAAATACTATTTAGTATAAAAAAACACTACAATTTGTACTCTCAATTTCAACATTAAATAACAGAAAGATCTAACAAGTTTATAATATGCTACAAAAAAAAAAGAGGAAAAGTTTCACTTTACTCAATGCTTTCACTGAAAATTTATTTGGGTCTCCTCTACATCAGTTCATCCTTCTCCCATCTCAGTAATCAAAGGAGCAGGATACTGAAAAAAAAGAAAAGAAAAGAAGAAGGACTCATGCCCTAGGGAGAAAGAGGGGAGTAAGTTAGTCATTCCATGTACAACACCTACATTCAGCTTATAAATGACAGGTTTCCCTACGTAATAAGCTATGGACATTCTACTGATGTCCAAAATATGAGACAAGAGAAATACTAACATGAATGGATTTTTAGAAAACCACAGGTAGTAGGGGGAAATGCAGCCCTTTGTTCCAAGCACTAGGCAGAGTTGGGTGGGTGTTAACAGAGAAAGTATTTCAAAGGCTAAAACATCATGATATTAATAATGAAGACATGATGATCTAGGTACAAAAATCTGGGGCTTATGAACGAAGGGAGTTTGACTGAGGTCTGTGAACTCCCGGCAAGATGAAGGACTTTGGGCTCTTCCATGGGACAAACTATGTCTCTCTGTTACGAAGCAAATGATCTCAGAAAAGACATGAAATAAATTTATTCTGAATAAACAAAGAAGCCCACTCCCAGCAGCAAAGCTCTAGGACCTGTTGGCTGGACTTGGTGTAAACCAACTCAAGAACTAGGAGATGCTGAGCCTCAGGGTTCAATGTCCTCAGGGTTCAATGTCCTCAGGGTTCAATGTCTTCAGAATCTGAACTTTAGCAGATCAGAGGAACACAGGAATGAATGCATAACTAACACAGAACATATCCCCTTGCATCCTAGCTACTTATGGGGTCCCTGTCTCCCTGCTCAATAGGAAGCTTCCTAAAGGCAAGAAATGCCTGGGGTAGTGACTAGAATATAGTAAGTGCTTAATACATGTTTGTTATGTGACTACAAGAGCTCAATTTGAGCTGTCCCTATGCAGCAGAATGAACGTACTAATGGCTTTCATCAATGGCTTACCTGGATCCACCCCTTGCAACATGACTCTGAAGTTCCTCCCATTGAGAGGGATAGTCAAGCTCTTCATCCCTTGAAATAAACTTGCCTAACGACTCATTTCAGTGCATATGATGCAGGAGGTGTCAATGTGAGAGTTCCAACGTTAGGCCTCAAGAGGCTCTGCATACTTTTGCTTTCTCTCTTGGGGACCTGCCATGATCTGAGAATAAGCCCAGGCTAGCATAATGGAGGATGAGAGATCACATGGTGAAGAGCCCAGCTGTCCCAACTGAGGTCATCCTAGACCAGCCTAAAGCCAGCCAACACTCACAGATGAGGGAACTCGGCCGAGATGTTCAACCCAACACAAAGCTCACCACAGATGCATGCCTGAGTCCAGCTGAGACCAGAAGTCCTGTCCAGTTGACTCCTAGGTTCATGAGTATTAATAAATGGTTGCGGTTTCAAGCCACCAAGTTTGGATAGTGGCTTCTAGCCAACAGTAGCAAACTTACATCGCTCACTAAATGTTGCTTTTATCATTGACCTTGCCTTTAAATCCTTGTGAAATATTTTCACTTCTAATCATTTAATTCAAAAGAAAAATAAAAAAGAATCCCTATCATTCATTCAATAATAACTTATCTCTAAATGCCCACTCTCTTTCCCATCTACTTTTCTCTAACTTCTGGAAGTCCTCACTTTTACCTGTTTTTCTAGTAAAATCAGTCCCTAGCTGGTCCCCAGGCCTCCATCTTTGCTCTAATCCCATCTTAACACGTAAGAATTATCACCACAAAACATGTGTGTGAACAAGTGAGGCCTGTCATCAGAACGTTTAAGCCTTTCACATCGTGCACGGAACCAAGCGTGAACTACACAACACAGCCAGTCACGTCTCTCGCATTTTTGTTCCAACGCCTCTTCCCAGGCTGGTCTCAGACTGCAACCCCCACAATACCTCATGTCCCAGGACACCTGTCTTTCTCCATATTCCCACCGTCTCCACCTTCATGTTTCTGCCCAACTTGTTTCATAGGCTTGCAATTTCCTAAACACCAAACTCCCACCCAAGTCACCCACTCAAAGACGCTATCCTAATCTCTCACCGTATCTTTATGTAATAAAAGTGACATCATAATAACAACAGTGCCAGTAGTAATATTTAATAAACATACACTATGAACTCGCCCTGTGTTAAGCACTCCAAACGCCTTCTCTTTTAACCAGCACATCAATTCTAGGGCACGGCTATTCTTAACGCTATCTATATGCTATAGACGAGCAGATGAGACACAGGAGGCTGATCAGTCCAACGTCAAATATCTACTAAGTGGCAGAGCTAAAATGTGGATCAAGGACTCCAGGAGTAAAAACACTAAGCTACTTCGTGGTTTCATTTGAATTTCCCATATTTATTGTAATAAATGAGAGCACAAAGGAGTTTAATGACCTGCCCAAAGGCCTCAGAGTCAATCAGCAGAACCAGATCATGAATTAAGGACTCCAAATCCTCCAATCTTATGCTAATTTTGTGCCACCAGGGAAAATATATTTGCCATGTGGTATCCCCAGCAGAGCATGTGCATTTTTGCCTTTGTCCATGTTTTTTTTTTCTTTTTTTAAGTTAGAATGCTTCAACTGAACTAAACATGTAGATTTTATTTTCTCCTGCTGCTGGACTCATCCTTTGCACTTCAGCCAAGATTGCAAAGTTAGAAGAAGAAACTGAATCTAAAACCAAATTAAATTTTGGCTTCATCTAATTCACATGTGAAGAATAGTCCACCCAGTAACACTCTCAATACATAAATGAGCTAAATCTCCCACACTCCCAATTGTGTCTAGTTCTGTGGGGCCACACAGGTCACACTGATGCCTCAAACATGCTAACCTCATTCTGTCCTGCTTTAGGTGTGCTGTGCTCAGTCACTCAGTCTTGCCTGACTCTTGCGACCCCATGAACTGCAGCCCACCAGCCTCCTCTGTTCATGGAATTTTCCAGGCAAGCATACTAGAGTGGGTTGCCACGTCCTCCTCCAGGGAATCTTCCCGACCTAGGAATTGAAGTTGAGTCTCTGAAGCTGAAGCTCTAATACTAAGGCGACCTGATGCGAAGAGCCGAGTCATTGGAAAAGACCCTGTGGCTGGGAAAGATTGAGGGCAGGAGGAGAAGAGGGCGACCGAGGATGAGATGGTTGGATGGCATCACCGACTCAATGGACATGAGTTTGAGCAAACTCCAGGAGACGGTGATAGACAGGGAAGCCTGGTGTGCTGCAGTCCATGGGGTCACAAAGACATGACTTAAGCGACTGAACAATTCCGGCAGTGCAGGCAGATCTTTTACTTCTGAGCCATCAGGGAAGAACCCCGTGCTTTAGTTACTGATCTCCCAAAGAGCACCCCATAGCTGAATATATCAAGACTTGCTTTTCAAGAACTGTGCTCCCTTTTAATTACAGAGAATGTCAGCCAGGGTTGTCTCTGGTCCTGAGGCATACACTTGCACTCTTAAGAAAGCAGGCCCGCAGTTGGCTGGTCGTTATTAGTCTTGAGAGGCTAAAGCCAAAGAAAGTAGTATGAACCAAGACTATAGCAGAATGCTAACCAAGAATATGGCACATTTTGACCACAAGAATCAGGGTTGAAAAAAAGAAAAAAGCGCTGACTACAAGCTCAGGTGAACCATGTAAATTTAGAAATAGCTCTTTTACTAACTCAAAGGGGAAGGAAGAGAAACTGACACAGCTTGTTTGGCCGCTGTGCCTGGTGTCCATTCCTTTCTTTGTCCACGCAGCTGCCCAGCGGGTGCGAGCTGCCACCGCGAGTGGCAGGGGCTGCCGAGGGCTCGGGAGAACGGGTCTATTCAAGAGTGCTTAGTCCTCCCGGTTTGAGACTCTCCACAAAAGAGAGACAACAAATGCAGGCTTCAAAGGAGAACAGAAAATGTTACACTGATCCACCTCCTCCAAGGAACCTTTGATCGACAGCTCTTCCTGTGGTTTTATGTCCATCCTCTGCATCGCCCAATTCTGGCTCATGTAAGAGGGTTTTTTTTTTTTTTTTTTCTTAAGACCTATAAAATAGGCATAACAAGTGACTGGATGAAACAGAAGGTCAGGCTTCACCTAGGCTGGGAAAGGTATCCACTCAGTATTATTTGGAAAACTTTCTTAAGTTTATGAGAAGGCCTTACATTGATGGTGCTAGTGGTAAAGAACCCACCTGCCAATGCAGGAGACATAAGAGGTCTGGGTTCAATCCCTGGGTCAGGAAGATCCCCTGGAGGAGGGCATGGCAACCCCCTCCAGTTTTCTTGCCTGGAGAATCCCATGGACAGAGGATCCTGGTGGGCAACAGCCCGTAGGGTTGTAGAGTTGGACATGACTGAAGCAACTTAGTATGCAGGTACACACCTGTATTAAAGAGGAACTTCAGTTGAATTCCAGATGTCTTCGGTTATTCACTGCTTATCTCACATGTATCATAAGAAAAGGTGAATGGTATTCTATTCAGTTCAGGAGAGAGGGAGGTAATAGCAGATAAGATGGGTCTTTGCTGCTGGGAATGCCCTTAGAAGAGAAATTTCCAGATTCTCAGGCTGATGTGCATTCATTCAGTCATTCTTTCCTCAAAGTCTGACTTAACAGAACCATTGATTCTCCCCCAGCTCCTCCCACTCTGCAGGCTTATGAGCACCTCTGCCAAAGGGTGGGCAGTCCCAGTGAAATGACATACAAACAATAGCCAGCTCAGCTAGGAAAAGACCTCATGGAGGGAAAGAGCAAGAATTATGACCTTTCATAATGTTTGTGAATTATCTAAGGATTTCATATAACCTGTTGTTCTCCTAAGGTGTATAACTAAGATTAACTCCAGTAACAGACTCTTCAACACATTGGGAGACACAGTTTAGGTCAGTGGGAGCAATCTTTTGTAAATAAGATGTCCAAACTCCTTTTATTCACTCCAGATATGGTAGAGAAAAGGGAAGGCGAACTATCAGCATAAACATGTAATCTACCTTTCTAAAAAAAGAGCTCACCTTATTTTTAAATTGAAATATAGTTGATTTACAATGTTGCGTTAGTTTCAGGTATACAGCACAGGGATTCAGTTACACATATATAAATACATAGACATATATAAGTATTCTTTTTCAGATCTTTTCCATTAAAGGTTATTACAAGATACTGAATATATTGTAGTTCCCTGTGTTGTACACTAGGTCCTCATTTATCTATTTCATATGTAGTAGTGTGCATCTGTTAATTCCAAACTCCCAACTTATCCCTTCTTCCCCCTTTCTCCTTTCATAACCATAAGTTTGTTTTCTGTATCTGTGAGCCTGTTTCTCTTTAGTAAATGAGTTCGCTTGTATATTTTTATTTTAATTCCACATGCAAGTGATATCACATAGTATCTACCTTTTTCTGTTTGACTTACTTCATTCAATATGACAATGTCTTTGTCAGATCTCACTCTCTTTATCTCTCTAACAAGACTGGTCATTCCCCAATATACAAATGCACCACGTTCCAAAAATTAACTCCAGAAAGTTTCCCTTAGAAACTCCAAAGCATCCTCCCACTGACCCAATGTAATAGA
Source organism: Oryx dammah (assembly GCF_014754425.2). Lineage (NCBI taxonomy): Eukaryota > Metazoa > Chordata > Mammalia > Artiodactyla > Bovidae > Oryx > Oryx dammah. The sequence continues at coordinate 22,681,727 of NW_024070213.1, forward strand.
TGGTGACTGCAAACTCAGGCCAGCCTGCAAACACCAACTCATCTTAAAAGACCCTGATGCTGGAATGATTGAAGGCAAAAGGAGAAGAGGGCAGCAGAGGATGAGATGGTTAGATAGCATCACCAACTCAATGGATGTGAATCTGAGCAAACTCTGGGAGACACTGAAGGACAGGGAAGCTTGGTGTGCTGCAGTCTGTGGGGTCGCAAAGAGTTGGACACAACTTGGTGATTAAACAACAACAACAACACTGGGAAGAATCTTCCTAAGAGCTTCTGGCCTCTCTGAGCCTCACCCCATGGAGGCCCCTTGAATCTTAAAGTCCCCTTGGTACCAGTATCCTGACATCTCAGTGCAAATTATGGTGGAGAAAGCGAAAAACATATCAGGTTCCATCACTGTGGTAGCTGGAGAGAGACTCTGGTGGGAGAGGTGGAAAGATATAATATTCCTCCTAAAGTCAGGGAACATCAAAGGAAGGGAGGCAGTATGTGATGAAGCTTTCCACCTGGATCCTAAGGAAAGATGCCGAGTTTAGGGACAGAACTAGACCCCTGGAACATAAGGGAGGCCACTATAGCCTTTCAACAGAATGCTGAGTGCAGGTCTAACTTTTCCAGCAACTATCACACATAGAATCACCACATTTCTCTCATAATACTGATTTTAACCATTATATAGTAACTATAGAAAGGTACAGTTTTAAAAATCTAGCTATAATGATCTTATCCATAGACTCAACTCTTGGCAAGGGAATGGCTACCCACTCCAGTATTCTTGCCTGGAAAATCCCCATGGACAGAGGATCCAATGGGCTATAGTCCAAGGGGTTGCAAAGAGTCAGACATGACTGAGTGACTAACACACACATACTAATTATAGAAAGATACAGTTAACAAAAATCTAGGTATAATGATCTTATCAATATACTCAACTCTTGCCAAGAATTTTCTGAACCATAGAAGTTTTGCACTTAATGGAGCCTTGGAGGTCATCTACCTCAAGACCTTCATTTTAAATACAAGGTCATCAAAAGATGGAAAACTTGAGTGATTTCCAGAAAGTACTCCAGTTACTTAGATACAGAAATCACCTGGTGTCCACTGGGGACACTATTACATGTGCCTCTTATATAAACTTTGGTTTCTCTTCTTTCAGGAGCCTTTCATTTCTCTGCCTTGATGCTCCCCCTGGAAGTTAAATGCCACTCCCAGCCACAGAGGTTGTTTATCTGAGGGAAGGTATTAATAGCTTCACCCAAGGCATCTCCCTTTGAACTCTGAGGACTCCGTTGGAACTCTCTCTGCAGCCAGGAGAACTCTCTTTTCCTTTTTCTCCAAGGAAAGCCATCCTTGGCCCTTAGCATCAGGCCTTCTGCACTCGAAACCACCTAAGCAAGTGAAAGACACTGGTGAGAGAGCAATAAAACTCCTGCAAGTGTCCAACTCACTTAACTTGCTAACCAACTGATCAATGGCTCCTCTCCACATTTCAAGTCAGCCCCAGCTAAACCTCTGGAGCTTCTTGCCAAAGCCTTCTTAAAGAGTCTTAATTTTTTTCCCCCTGTATACACTTAAAAACCTCATTAAGCAAGAGAGAATGTTTTTAAAACAGTCGAATAGTGTTTTATCCATAGCTTTGCATGCCGGAGGTTATAAACTCTTATATTCAACAACTGCCTCGACAGGATGCGTGCCAGGGCAGCACAATGATAAACAGTGACAACAGTGCAATAATGGTTCCCTGTCACCAATTGAGATCTTAAGTGGCAATAACTGCAAAAGAATGTTACTATTAAACTAAGTGGGTGTGCCATCATATTCCAGCAACAGGTTTTAGAAGGTGGCTGAGGCTGAAAGTAGCTGGAGGAGGACAAAAGGGGCAAGAGCTGAGGGTGCTCTGCTTCTCAGGGTATCCCCTGGGCCAGGCCTTCTCAAACCTCAAGACACCCTAAAATGAAGAAGACTATTTTGGTGGTAAACATCCTGCTGTTAGACCTGAGGGCCAGTCCAAGGTCAGCTTGTTAGTGACTCTCAATATTGCCTGACCACTATTAGACTGAGTTCCCTCAACTGCAAAGGTGATAATAATGGTCCCTTTCCTTGTAGAAGAACTGCTGGAAAGATGAAATGATCGGGAACAAGGAATGAGTACAAGAAGTAAGGGCTAAATAAATGATAGCTGCCATTGTTTTTTCAATCTGTTGAAATAAGGTTTCTTTCAACGTTCCACATTACCACTGATATCGAATGGCAGTAACTTGCTAGTATCATCACCCAGAAGTGTAATGGAAGATGGGGATGGGATCACGCTGCTGGCCAGGAGGCTGGGAGTGGGAGGACAGTCTTTGGCTTGTCCTGCAGTGCTCCATCCATCTTCAGATCACAGAGCTTCTGAGGCCATGTGGTGATTTCACACAACTGGCTTTTATTGACATGTGGAGGGGTCCCATAACCACAGAGGTGAGGCGAATCAGAAGCAGATTCTATTCAGCTAGTCTAGCATAGGTTTAAAGCAGAAACACACCCTCATCACCCTCGCTCCAAAGGCTCTGACACACCGCCTGATACTTGATATATCAGCGGGGGACCACTCCTCCTTTGAGATGTCCACCCAGAGTTCAAACTTCTGAACGCCTATGAAACTGGGTGAGCAAGCGCTACCTGGTCTAGGTATGAATCTGTCTCGCGCTCTCCTGGCCTCCACCTGTCTGTCCATCACACACATAGTACCTCTGTAGTAAACCTCTCTAAGCTTCAGCCTGTAGGGCCTTCGGTCCCTTGTGTAATATTACTGCAGGGAGTGACCTCCTTAGCTGAACACTTGGCTCCTCAGGCTTCCCCGGTCCCACTCATCCCCAAGCCCTTCTGATCTGAATCATCTCTCTTTGAGCTCATTATCTCCTCTTTCCTTGAATATATGTGCTCTGCTAAGTTGCTTTAGTCATGTCCGACTCTTTGTGATCCCATGGACTGTAGCCCGCCAGGCTCCTCTGTCCATGGGATTCTCCAGGCAAGAATACTGGAGTGGGTTGCCATGTCTTCCTCCAGGGGATCTTTCCAACCCAGGAATTGAACCCAAGTCTCAAACCCAGGTCTCCTGCATTGGCAGGCGGTTCTTTACAACTAGCGCCACCTGGGAAGAGTCAAATCCTTGAAGACATAGATTTCATTTATAAAGGAAAAAAACTTATTTTTTAAAAATTTTATTGGTGTATATAGTTGCTTTACAGTGCTATGTTACTTTCTGCTATACAGCAAAGTCACTCAGCTATATGTATACACATATCCCTTCTTTTTATTACGCTATTCCCTAATCATGCATCCACCTGACCCAGATGAAAATGTTTTTATTTTCCTTTTCAAGGGGTGCAAATTTTTATGGACAGTTAAAGGCAGCATCGGCAGCTCCCAGAGGTCTCTTTTCAAGTTTTCCATAACTTTAGGGGTCATTGCATTTAATAACAGCCATCTTGCATGAACATTCTGTGGAAAATCATTTCTCTTCTCTATTCCTTTTTTCTATTCTGTTTTCGGCAGGGGCAATAGTGGCAGGGCAGTGGGAAGTGGGCAGTGAGCAGTGGGCAGTACCTGTTGGCAGTGATTTTATAAAATTTGTAGTAGGAACCATAGGTCCTGAGAAGACACACGCCCCTGTTGTTGAAGATGTGAAATTGAAATAAGCACCATTATTAGAACCTAAGCCAGTGCTGAAAGAGGGCCCAAGGTGGGCAGTTTGGTTTGTGCAAGATTGAGGCTGCAATAAGGACCAGAGAGCGGGGCTGCCCTTGGGGCCAGAGAGAGGAGGCCAGAGCTCCGCCCCACCGGGAGACCTGGAGGACATGGGTGTCACAGCCCCGGCTCCACCTCAGGCAAAGAAGAAGGTGCTCAGGGAGGCCCCCGCATGGTCCTTACTAATCTCAGCACAGGTCACTGTATAATAACTACAGAAAAGAACGACAGTGCGGAGACAATGAAGGGGCTTCACTGGAATATGTTCCTGACAACAGGCTTAACATTCCAAACCTCTTGTGAAAGAGTCATAGAATTTTAACAGCAAAAAGAACCACAGGAGTGTAGAGTATACCATAGACAGGATCGGTCCATCCTCAGGAGGGTGTTTTCTTGTTTTTTAAATTAATTTTCATTGGCGTCTAGTTGCTTTACAGTGCTGTGTTAGTTTCTGCAGTGCAGCAAAGTGAATCAGCTGTACATGTATATATATACACGTTCCCTCTCTTTTGGATTTCCTTCCCATTTAGGTCATCATAGAGCACTGAGCAGAGTTAGGATTGAAAGTGAAAGTCTTAGTTGCTTCAGTCATGTCTGACTTTTTGCAACCCCATGGACTGTAGCCTGCCAGGCTCCTCTGTCCATGGGATTCTCCGGGCAAGAATACTGGAGTGGGTTGCCATTCTCTTCTCCAGGGGATCTTCCCAACCCAGGGATTGAATCCAAGTCTCCTGTATTGCAGGGCACATTCTTTATCACCTGAGCTACAGGTTACCATTTTCGTACAATTCTCTGACTTCACCCTAAGAACACTGACTCATTATGAATTTTTTCATTTTCTCAACAGACTTGTAGGTAGGAATGTTTAACTCAAATATGGAGATAAGGAAATTGAAGCTCAGGGATACTAAAGGACTTGCCTCAAGGACTATGAAGTCGGTGGGTGTCAGAGGTGGGATGGGGGCACAAAGTCTAACTCCATACACCATGCTCTTTCCAATCAGCCTCAGCTGCCAACCATAAGTGAGGGCAGAGTCTCTGACGCCTTAAAGGGTAGCAGCTGGCCTGGAACCCATGAAGGTCCTGTCTCAGCCTCAGCCATCATGTGTGTTTTCAATGTTCAGGCAGGTCTTGGAAACTGGAGGGCGGGCTCTGTGGACAACTATTTTCATTCTTTTATGACTGAATGAAAAGAGACTTCTGAAAAAATCCCCTTCGGTTTTGAAATAATGCCATTTGTAGCAACATGGATGGACTCAGAGATTGTCATACTGAGTGAAGAGGTCAGACACAGAAAGAACAACACATATTATATGTGGAATCTAGGAAAGATGAACTTATTTACAAAACAGAGATAGAGTCACAGATGTAGAAAACAAACCTACGGGTTACCGGGGGGAAAGCTGGGGCCGGGACGGGGGTGGGGGGGGGAGGGGAGGGATAAACTGAGAAATTGGAATTGACCCACACACACTACTATATATAAAATTTTGTTGTTGTTGTTTGGCCCTAAGTCATCTCCAACTCTTTGAGATCCCATGGACTGCAGCATGCCAGACTTCCCTGTCACTCATCATCTCCCGGAGTTTGCTCAAACTCATGTCCATTGAATCAGTGATGCCATCCAACCATCTCATCTCCTCTGTTTCCCTCTTCTCCTCCTGCCCTTAATCTTTCCCAGCATCCGGGTCTAATCCAGTGAGTCGGCTCTTCACACCAGGTGGCCAAAGTATTGGAGCTTCAGCTTCAGCATCAGTCCTTCCGATGAATATTCAGAGTTGATTTCCTTTAGGATGGACTGGTTTGATCTCCTTGGTGTCTAAGGATCTCCTGTTTAGCACAGAGAACCCTATTCACTACTCTGCAATGACCTATATGGGAAAAGGATCTAAAAAAGAGTGGATATATGTATATGTATAACTGATTCACTTTGCTGTATAGCAGAAACAAACACAGCATTGTAAATCAACTATACTCCAATACAATTTTTTTAAGAAAAGAAAACTGGATCAAGAAAACATTTGGAGGCTGATGAAAATATAAAGACTGAAATGTAGTAATAGATTGTAACTGTACACATTTACTAAAGTCATTTAATTGTGTTCTTAGAATAAATGAATTTTATTATATGTTTTAAAAAAAGTCTATTTTCACGAGAAATGAAGGAGCACCCTGGGGGAAAATTTTCCTTAAGAAGGAACCAAATAAATGCTATCCACTCACAAGGCTGTAGTCACAGGGTGGGAGGAGCAGCTTGGAAGCCATCGTAATGGTTATTGCTTAAGTTCCCCCAGCCTGACTGCAGGTCCTCAGGGAATGAGAAAGTAGGAGATGTAAGTAAACATTGAAAAGCTGTTTCATTAAAACCTTAGAAGAAATTATGTCATGAGCATGCCTGCGGCCTTAGTAATAGCTTATAACACAACGGGGGACGAGAGCTCTCACCAGACACTTCTCCACAGCCCATGCTGACGCCTTGGCATGAGGAAGGCCCCAGTGAACCTGAGGAGGTGCTCAGTGGGAAAGCATCATATCCACAGGGAGACTGTGGTCCCCAAGGGAGGAGGCAGCAGGGTCGGAAAGAGGCCGACGTGCAAGGCAGATGCCACAGAACTCCATTGCCGTGCACATAAAACAAGAGGAAACGGCAGCAGCGCCAAGGGGGAAATCCAGGAAACTTTGGAAAATGGCAGCAAATCTGGTATCAGAACCAGTTGTGAACCTGTGACGTGCCCTCCTGGGGGCTGCCCGAGCCACCCCAGCAGATAACGGCTTTGTGGGGACTGCGGTCTTACAAGAATAGAAGGAAGCAAGAAAAGATGCTCTTTCTTCACTGGAGAATAATTGCTTTACAATGTTGTGTTGATTTCTGCTGTACAGCATCATGAATCAGCTATAATGTAAGCAAATATCCTCTCCCTCTTGGACCTCCCTCCCACCCACCCAGCCCCTAGAGGTCATCAGAAAGCACTGAGCTGAGCTCCCTGGGCTAGAGAGCATGTTCCCACCAGCCATCTATTTTACACCTGGCAGTGTATATATGTCAACGGTACTCTCCCAATTCATTCCACTTTCAAAAACAGATGTGATTTGAACTGTTACTGACATACACACTCAGAGTGCAGAGGCCTGGGGAAGTCAGTGCTACCAGTTGTACTCCTAACTGCATTTTTTGGGAAAGTAGAGTTTATTTACAATGTTGTGTTAATTTCTGCTGCATTTGTAATGTCCACCATTCAAACTAAGCCCAGTGTGGACCTCAGTCTTCTGGATAAAGCGATGACATTCATAAATCTGTAGGCCTCGAGGAAACTTTAGGACACACTGTCTTCCAACCAAAAATGTGTTCAGCACCTTCCCTCCTTTCCAAGCAGAAGGAACTGAGGACCCAGGATGCTGCTGAATGTGGTCGTTTTTCTCTTCCTCCTCTTTGGCTTGTGTTTCCTTATTTGAATCCATTCTTCATCAGTTCCCCAAAGGGTTCCAGTAACCTTGCCCCAGCCCCTCTCCTCACTGACAGCCGCGAGATAGACCAGCCCTCTCTGGCCTTGGCATTCTCCATGGTTTGGCCCCTATTTGAATCGTGTGTTCCAGTGGGGCTCTTTCAACCCTGCCTCAGCATTCGAGCATGTAATAATTTCTGCCTCACCATCATACTTTTTGGCTTTCCTGTGGCTCAGATGGTAAAGAATCTGCCTGCAGTACAGGAGACTAGGGTTCAATCCCTGGGTCAGAAAGATTCTGGAGAAAGGAATGGCAACCCACTCCAGTATTCTTACCTGGAGAATTCCACGGACAGAGGAGCCTGGCAGGCCACAGTCTATGGGGTCACAAAGAGTCAGACATGACTAAGCAACTAACATACATACATTATACTTTTGGGGGGATATAGAAGTGGAGGGGGGCAAATTTTAAATTCTGCTCACACCTATGTCTTCAACTGCTTCACGAAAGTAGAAAAAAGTTAAAGCAAAGGAAAGGTGAGTAGCTTACTTACTTATATGTTCCCGAGTAAAGACCACCTCCATTTTCTATGCCCATGGCCAGTAGATGATTCTGGAGCAGAAGGCCCACTTCAGCGCATCTGGAAAAGTTCCTCTCCACCAAATCAAACACTAAATTAAGATGTGCTATCCCCAGAACAATCATCCCTCGGTTAATTCCTTTACTTTCACACCTCCCTCTTCCAAACCCAAGAGGTCACAGAGAGTCAGTGACAACAGGAACACAGAATGTTTTTACATCAGCACAGCTCCAGCAAGAAATTCCTCTAAGACTGTCTGACAGAGACATCATTTTTCCTCACAAAGTTGTTGAAGACAATTGAGTAATCAGAAGAAATGAGGCTAAAAATAATGCTAGCCATGGGGTGGGAAGACGTAGCTCAGCAAAATGCTGGCAAGCGCTTCTCTCATCGCCAAGCCTCAGAATACACAAATGCCCTTTTCTGTTCAGCCATGACAATCTAATTCAGGTTTTGTCCTCCCAGGAGGTGATCGGTGAGTCCAGATGGACACTGAGCCATCTCGTCTTCCTGGGCACAGAAGCCAGACTGCACTGCAGGTATGCACTCCGAGTCTCTGCTGCCAGCTAGCCTGGCCAGGAGAGGAACTCACTGTGCCCATAGCGAGCCCCCAGGAAGGCTGGGTAAGGCTCCAGAGCCTGAGGGTGGCTTCAGGCGACTCTGATGTTTCAGGACCTAAAGGAGCAGTCAGAACTCAGCTGGGCTCACCCACGAGAATTTGGAATTACTGTAGCACACAATCGTGACATGATCAGAAGCAAAAGAGTAAAGTAATAGGAACAAGTGCCGCTCGGTACAAAGAGGCTGAGTCAGTCTGTACTAAGCAGAGAAAAAAAAAAAAGTCCAGGAACATTTAGTGGACAATAAGCCAAATGAGTTAGTGATGTAACAAGGTAAGAACAAGTTAGATCAGAATATCTAAATTTCAGAATGCAAGGCAGACATAAGAAGGGATCTATTATCCTTAAATATGGTTAGATCTGTCAGAGAGGAAAAGAGTTCCATCTGCCCTTCTAGGTTCTTCTGGCTTGTCTAGGAACTAAACTGACATGAGACAGATTAACAGGAGAAAAACCACATGAAAGGTTAATAACATGTGTGCATGAGAGTGTAGTAGCGTAGCGTTAGTCACTCAGGCATGTTCGACTCTTTGCAACCCCATGGACTATATAGCCCACCAGGCTCCTTTGTCTATGGAATTCTTCAGGCAAGAACACTCGAGTGGATTGCCATTCCCTTCTCCAGGGGATCTTCCCAAACCAGGGATTGAACCCAGATCTCCTGAATTATAGGCTTCCTACCAAACGAGTGGTAAAGAGGCCACCTGCCAATGCAGGAGACAAAAGAGACATGGGTTCGATCCCTGGGTGGAAGATCCCCTGGAGGAGGGCATGGCAACCCACTCCAGTATTCTTGGCTGGAAAATCCCTATGGACAGAGGAGCCTGGCGGGCTACAGTCCACGGGGTCACAAAGAGCTGGGCACAACAGCACACGGCACTCCTGAACTGCAGGCAGATGCTTCACCGTGGGAGCCACCAGGGAAGTCAACTCACCAAAATGGCTAAAACCTTCACCTTAAATACCACCTTCAGCTAAAGCCAAAAGACAATGTCGAGGGAAATGGCTTGAGACTACAAAAGGGAGGAAGACGGTTGACATGGAGATGGAAAGGCAAGTGTTGGCAGGGTCTTAGCGAGACCTTGGGCTCTTAATAGACTTTGGTAGGTTCCTCCCTGCTTCCACCCCAAGTTCATACTATAGTGATCTAAGCTGATATTTCCCTTCCTCGACAAGATCCTATACATTCTGTAAGTAGTTAGGGGGAAGGTCAAGGCATCTTCCTGAGTCATTTCAACTCAAAGTAATCCACATGCCAAAGAAAAACTTTGGAGTGGCAAATGTTGCTCCCCTACAGGTCTCTTCTAGAGAAAGAAGTCAGCTTTGGGCAATGACAAAGAACAAAACAATACTATAAAATACAGGCTTACACCTCAAAGAACTGGATTTGACCTTGCTATGAGTTTTCACTATGCCACCTGGCATAAACTCTCTGAACCTCAGTTTTCTCACCTATAAAATGGACATAATAATAATACATAATTCATTAGATTTTATAAGAATTCAGTGATGTGATGTATATAAAGTGCTTTAAAGTACATGGCAAGGACAAGAGTTCAGTAAATGTTAGCTGTTCATGGAACACCTATTCCTGACATTGCCAAAGAAAGATGAGTGGAAACATACTGAACAATTTTCTTGGGAAGTCTTACACACTTTAAATATTGTAAAAAATGTCTCCTGGAAATATGACCAACCACAGACCTACAAAGCTAAGGACCAGGTGGGACCCTCAGACTTTGTGCCCCTGCCCCATTTTGCAAGGCTCAGCCTAGGGAAACTGCCAGACTCCTTGGCAATCTCTCCGTTTAACCTCACTTTGTGAGTGGAGGAAGAGGGCCAAAGGGGAACATAATTGTGACCACAGGGCACAGACCTGGATCAGCTGTAGCTGGACTTGCAAATGACAAGCCAAGCCCTTCCCCAATTCCAAAAGGCTTTCAGGACCATTTTAAATAGAAGTGTCCATTAACCTTGAAAGCAGGCAATTAGTAATGCAAATATTGTCACCTTATAAAGGAAAAGGAAAAGGATCCACGTATTTTTTAAAAACCTTTGTGAGAGAAACCGGCTTCCTGCTGCAGTCCGCCTCGCCCATCATCATTCCACCACTGGACCTGCCACTTCCCCTGCAGGCTTGGGAGGAGAATAGCAGAGACCCTGAAGTCCACCCAGATCAAACTCTTCATTTTAACAGATGAGGAACCGAGACTAGGAGAAATGAAGGTGTTTTCCAAGAATGCCAATTTAGTGGCAAAACTGGTACAATAGCCTGGTTTTTCTGATTACCCGTCATGCCTGACTTGTTCATTCTCACCTCAAAGATTTCATGATGACAAGGAATATGATGGTTCCACTTCTCTCTGTTTAGACTGCAAGCTCCTTTGCTGTCGTTGCTGTTGTTTAGTCACTCAGTCGTGTCTGCCTGTTTGTGAGCCCATGGCTCATGAGGCTCTTCTGTCCATGGGATTTCCCAGGCAACAGTACTGGAGTGGGCTGCCATTTCCTTCTCCAGAGGATCTTCCTGACCCAGGGATCGACCCTATATCTCCTGCATTGCAGGCAGATTCTTTACCACTGAGCCATCAGGGAAGCCCCAGCAAGGTCCTCAAACATAGGTAAAGTATTCAACTTTGGTATTTCTCACTCACAGCCATAAACAGGTGATTAAATTGGCACATATAAACTACTATGTATAAAACAGAAAACTAATGAGAATCAGTTCAAAGAACTGACACTTTTGAACTGTGGTACTAGAGAACATTCTTGAGAGTCCCTTGGACAGCAAGGAGATCAAATCAGTCAATCCTAAAGGAAATCAACCCTGAATATTCACTGGAAGGACTGATGCTGAAGCTGCAATATTCCGGCCACCGGATGAGAAGAACTGACTTATTGGAAAGACTCTGATGCTGGGAAAAATTGAGGGCAAGGGGAGAAGGGGATGACAGAGGATGAGATGGTTGGATGGCATCACTGACTCAATGGACATGAGTTTGAGCAAGCTCAGGGAGATAGTAATGCCAGGAGAGAGTCTGGCATGTTGTTGTTCATGGGGTTGCAAAGAGTCGGATATAACTGAGCAATTGAAAAACAACAACAAAGGAGAACCTGTACAGCACAAGGGACTCTACTCAAGATGCTGTAATGACCTACATGGGAAAAGAATCTAAGAGTGGAAATACGTGTATGTATAACTGATTCACTTTGCTGTGCAGCAGGAACTGACACAACACTCTAAATCAACTGTACTCCAATAAAAGAAATTTAAATACAAATCTATTGTACCTTTATCGAAATAATGGTGCAGAAGAGAGGAACCAAGACCCATTTGGACAAGGATTGATTTATGCTGCTTCACTCATGTCAGACCTAATTGTGCTAATAATTTTGAAAAATCCCTAAAGTTCACAGAATATGGATAGGACCTATCATTTTCAAATTAGCCCAGCTTCATGCAAGTGGGCGGAAAGCTATACATATTGACTAGAGTAACAACTGATTGTTCTCCATTTTCATACAGGATTAAAATAAATTGCAACAAGAGTTTCATGGTACATAGGGCAGAAATAATATATTTATTCATTGTGCATAAAACTAAAAAAAATGTGGTATGGTTTTTGCTTTTACAAATCTTATAAAATAATGCTGTCAGAAAACCTAAAAAGACATTTCTTCAAAGAAGAAATACGGATGATCGATAGGCACATGAAAAGATGCTCAATCTCACTAATTATTGGAGAACTACAAATCAAAATTATTGAATACAATGAGTCATAATTGCCATCATTTAAAAGTCTACAAATAACAAATGCTACAGAGAGAGTGTGGAGAAAAGGGAACCTTCCTACCTTGTTGGTGGGAATGTAAATTGGTACAGTCACTGTGGAGAACAGTATGGAGTTTCCTCAGAAAACTAAAATCAGAATTATCATACGATCCTATGACCTCCGTCTAGTCAAGGCTATGGTTTTTCCAGTGGTCACGTATGGATGTGAGAGTTGGACTGTGAAGAAAGCTGAGCGCTGAAGAATTGATGCTTTTGAACTGTGGGTGTTGGAGAAGACTCTTGAGAGTCCCTTGGACTGCAAGGAGATCCAACCAGTCCATTCTGAAGGAGATCAGCCTTGAGATTTCTTTGGAAGGAATGATGCTGAAGCTGAAACTCCAGTAATTTGGCCACCTCATGCGAAGAGTTGACTCACCGGAAAAGACTCTGATGCTGGGAGGGATTGGGGGCAGGAGGAGAAGGGGATGACCGAGGATGAGATGGCTGGATGGCATCAGGGACTCGATGGACGTGAGTCTGGGTGAACTCCGGGAGTTGGTGATGGACAGGAAGGCCTGGTGTGCTGCGATTCATGAGGTCGCAGAGAGTCAGACATGACTGAGTGACTGAACTGAACTGAACTGAACTGTGACCTCACTCCTGGACATGTTTGCTGCAAAACTGTAATTCAAAAAGGTACATGCACCTCTGTGGTCACAGCACTATTCACAGTAGCTACGACATGGGAACAGCCGCCTAAATGTCCACTGACAGACGAATGGATAAAGGAGGATGTGGTACTATATACAACGGATGCTACCCAGCCATAAACAAGGATAAAATAATGCCATTCACAGCAAGGGGGATGGACCTAGAGATTATCGCACTAAGGGAAGAAGGTCAGAAAGAGAGACAAATACCATAAGACATCATTTGTATGAGGAACCTAAAATACAACACAAACGAACCTATCTATGAAACAGAAACAGAATCGGGGACGTAGGGAATAGACTAGTGGGGCCACAGGGCAGGGAGAGCGGGAGACAGTCATTCTATCCACCACCCACTCGGGAGTCTGGAATTAGTAGATGCAAAGTGATACAGACAGAACGGATGGACAACAAGGTCCTACTGTATGGCACAGGGAGCTATATTCAATATCCTGTGACAAACCATAACGGAAGAGAATATGAAAAAGAACGTATGTATAAATACATATAACTGAGTCACTTCACTGTACAGCAGGAATTAACACAACATTGCAATTCAACTATAAAAACAAAACGAAATTTAAAAAATTTAATTAATTACTTGATCTTAATTGGAGACTCATTACACTACAATACCGTGATGGTTTTTGCCATACACAGACATCAGTCAGTCTCCCCATCCTGAAGTCCCCTCCCACCTCCCTCCCCAACCCATCCCTCTGGGTTGGCCCAGAGCACCAACTTTGAGTGCCCTGCTTCATGCATCGAACTTGCACTGGTCATCTATTTTACATATGGTAATATACATGTTTCAGTGTTATTCTCTCAAATCATCTCACCCTCACCTTCTCCCCTATAGTCCAAAAGTCTGTTCTTTACATCTACGCCTTTTCTGCTGTCTTGCATATAGGGTTTGTCTTGTATATAGGGTTGTCATTACCGTCGTTCTAAATTCCATATATATGTGTTAATATACTGCATTGGTATTTCTCTTTCTGACTTACTTCACTCTATATAATAGGCTCCAGTTTCATCCACCTCATTAGAACTGACTCAAATGCATTCTTTTTTACAGCTATAATATAATATAGCTATACAGCAGTAATTAACACAACATTGTAATTTAACTATAAAAACAAATTTAAAAGAAAAATTTTTAATTTTTTAAATAAAATAATGCTGTCCAACTTGAATGGTCCAGTCATTATTCCATACAAAGACAGAACTGGAATATGCCCTCCTGTGAGCCTTTTCATCCTCTCTTACTTTCTGCTGTTTTATGACTGTGATGTTCTAGCAATGCTTAATTCCTTACCACCACTGATCTCCTATCTCCAATAACATTCCTAGTTCAGGCTGTGCAGAGCCTCCACACGTACTCCACCACACCCAGCTTGTCTTTTAAGTCATAGCTGTGATTCAGAAGATATGAGGTGCAGCCCAAGAGTCTACACTTGTAACAAGGTCCCTGAAAATATGGATGCTGCAACCAACAACCCAACCAAACCTTGACCTGGGATGTCTTCCCATTTTCCCAGGTGTGTCTGCTCTGACCTGGGTATCTCTCTAAAACTCCCAGCATGTCTACTCTGACCCACGATGTTTCCCTAACTCCCCAAGTATGACTCCTATGACCTTAGATGTCTAATTACCACGGTGTGTCTACTGTCACCTGGGATCATCCTTCAGTTCAGTTTAGTCGCTCAGTCGTGTCCAACTCTTTGCGACCCCATGAATCGCAGCACGCCAGGCCTCCCTGTTCATCACCATCTCCCGGAGTTCACTCAGACTCACATCCATCGAGTCCTTGATACCATCCAGCCATCTCATCCTCGGTCGTCCCCTTCTCCTCATGCCCCCAATCCCTCCCAGCATCAGAGTCTTTTCCGGTGAGTCAACTCTTCGCATGAGGTGGCCAAAGTACTGGAGTTTCAGCTTTAGCATCATTCCTTCCAAAGAAATCCCAGGGTTGATCTCCTTCAGAATGGACTGGTTGGATCTCTTGGCAGTCCAAGGGACTCTCAAGAGTCTTCTCCAACACCACAGTTCAAAAGCGTCAATTCTTCGGCGCTCAGCCTTCTTCACAGTCCAAGTCTCACATCCATACATGACCACTGGAAAAACCATAGCCTTGACTAGATGGACCTTAGTCAGCAAAGTAATGTCTCTGCTTTTGAATATACTATCTAGGTTGGTCATAACTTTTCTTCCAGGGAGTAAGTGTCTTTTAATTTCATGGCTGCAATCACCATCTGCAGTGATTTTGGAGCCCAAAAAAATAAAGTCTGACACTGTTTCCACCGTTTCCCCATCTATTTGCCATGAAGTGATGGGACCGGATGCCATGATCTTCATTTTCTGAATGTTGAGCTTTAAGCCAACTTTTTCACTCTCCTCTTTCACTTTCATCATCATCCGTACTGGCATGTATGTGTATGTGTCAACTGCAGCCTACTATGTCTGCCTAACGACCCATGTTATTCCTGACTCACCCCCTTTCCTCAGCACCTGTTTACTGAAATGTTTAAGATGCTCTGTGTGTTTACTGTAAAGTGAACTTACGATTGCAGTGTTATGAAAATTAACTGATGGAGTCACTTGTTCAGTTAAAAATATTTAAGAATGTGGGATAAGGCACATATCATAGCAGACCCTAAGAAGACAGAGATGAACAACACATAACCTTACTTGGAGACAGATGTCATGGTCCCACAGGCTACTAGCTGATTGACCTTGGGAAAACTACCTGATCTGTTTGTATTAGCTTTTTCTTCTATAAAATAAGGATAACAATGTCTACCTCACAGGGAAGCATAAGCATAAAGCAGAACTATGTATGAGAACTCACAACACGCTCCAAAATGTATTATTAATATAAAAATGTGTAATATGTTCATTCCTATCTGTTTTGGGCTCCCCTTTTATACTGTAAACTGCCTGATGCTAACAAAAATCACTTTTTTCCCTTCTTCCAAAACTAAGAATTTAGCATAGGTTTTTACGCCTTATGAAAGTTAAATTCTTTCGTTGAAAGTCTTACCTCTTTTTTTTTTTTCTGTTGTTGGATAAGCAGTACATCCTAGAACATTTCCACAAGAAAAAAATCAAACCAGATGGATACTAGGACACATCCTCCAAAAATCTCTGCTCTGCATGATTTCTCATTTCAACATTAAGATCTTTGAATTTAACAAGGTACTTCATTTCCCCATGGCCCCTTCCTTCCACTGATCGGAACAGTCTCCACAACTGCTGGCACTCAATAAACTTTCACTGAATGACTGGATTGATATTAGGGCTTGACATTTGTTAGGGCTTCCCTGGTAGCTCAGCTGGTAAAGAATCTGCTTGCAATGTGGAGACCCTGGTTCAGTTCCTGGGTCAGGAAGATCCGCTGGAGAAGGGATAGGCTATCCCCCCCAGTATGCCTGGGCTTCCCTGGTGGTTTAGTTGGTAAAGAATCCGCCTGCAATGCGGGAGACCTGGGTTCGATCCTTGGGTTGGGAAGATCCCCTGGAGAAGGGAAAGGCTGCCCACTCCAGTATTCTGGCCTGGAGAATTCCATGGACTGTACAGTCCATGGGGTTGCAAAGAGTTGAACATGACTGAGCGACTTTTGCTTTCTTTCACTTGACATTTGTTAAATCCAAGAACATGTTGACATGTTTGGGAACTGAAGCCAGGATCCCTAGCCCTCCTTCTCTTCATGAACAATTTCACTGCCCCATGTCAGGGTGGCCACCCCTCACATCCCCTGCAAGCTGACCTTGATGCTGTGCCTTAGGAGTACTTATGATTTATACACTTGTTCTTTAAGAATCATGGCCACTCGTGGAATTGACACCAATTAGCCCTTCCCACTGCAGGCCCCCATGCCAGGCCAAAGGCTAAAGGAAACACAGACACAGTCAGCCACTCAGGGCGGTGGAGGACGGCACACAGTGGAGAGGAATTTCAGGGTTTTCACCGCCGTTCGCTGCATCTCTTTCACTCTGGTATTACACTGTGCTTCCATTTCCAGGGACTGTCAGTCTAGGACCAAATCCACTTAAGCAGAGGCACTGCCACCATGAGGCTGAGTCCAAAGGCTTTCAGATCACAGGACACCTGAGAGATGGCTAAGCCACGATCTCAGGGTAGAACCCCAGGGCATCTCCTGCCCCTTGCCTTCTTCTCCAGGTGCCGTTCCCACTGCCGCCACAGACAAGATTAACAAGAAGGTTATATTTAAACTTCCAAGAGGCGCTGCTGTGCCATTATGGGTCTATTTAAGATCCTCCGGGCAGCTGCAGTACATAATAACAAATCAGCGGGAGGGAGGGAGGGAGGGAGGAGAGGAGGAGTAGGGGAGGAGGAGGGGAGGTGGTCAGGAGCATCCTGGATTGTTTCCCTGAGAAATGAACTGTCAAAAGATGGCAGGGGGGTGCGGGCATGTTAAAGATGCCCCCTGCGGTGAGAGTGCTAGAGAGAGAAGCCTCAGGAGAATGTGCTAAGCAGGGGCTGGGAGGGAACCTATGGGTGTGTGTTAGTTGCTCAGTCGTGTCTGATTCTTTGTGACCCCATGGACTGTAGCCCACCAGGCTCTTCTGTCTATGGAACTCTCCAGACAAGCATACTGGAGTGTGTTGCCATGCCCTCCTCCAGGGGATCTTCCTGACCCAGGGACTGAACCCAGATCTCCTGTGTTGCAGGCAGATTCTTTACCATCTGAGCCATCATGGAGGGAATGAAGGATCCTAATACGAAACTCTGCCAGACCTGAAAACTTGCTGCCTGCCTGGGGTATGTCCCAGCTCCAGGACACTCGACTTCTCCCAGGGGACCCTGCTGAACAGTACAAGCCATCGGTTCAATGTTGATGGAAGATCAGCACCAGAATATGAAGAGTTCTGGTATCAAGAGTACAGAGCGACTCCCTCAGTCCCGACCGAGGCATGCCACTCTGTCCCTTGATTCAGTATCCAGGATTGTACCTGGTAGAGGGCCAAGTGAAGGCCCCCTACAGGAAGTTACCCATTGCAACAGCTTCAGGACCAAAGGACAGCTAGGTTCCCTTTTGACCCCGCTTTTTGCTGCCTTTGCTAGGTTTGGGTATAGTTTTTACCCTCTCTTTGCCCTCTCCTATAGTGGGAGAGTTATACTGTTCACTGAACTGTGGGCATAGCCATGCTCATCTTCCTTTCCCAGCCCCTCCTTCATCCATGGTATATTTGTGAACCTTGGTTTGACTCATGTCATCCAAACTCCTGACCAGTTTTATCATTCTTTACTAAAGTCACTTCAAAGTTAATAACATTTCTCATGATTTTTCTTCACGGGCAAGTTTACTTAAATCTCCTCTATCTGTCCAAACAGTCACTCTGTGCCCATTTCTGGGGCTTTTGTATGATATAAATTTCACCTCTGGTCCCGCAAGCAAATTTACAAGATGAAACCAACATGGCATTCCTGGGAAGCATGTACTTAAAAGGAGAAAAACAGCTTTTACCTCATTGATTTTGCTTCTGTGGACGACCTATTGGATGTCACAGCTCAAAAGAATACTTACCATGAACATAACATAACATTCAGAAGACTTGGATGTCCACAGTGATCCAATAATCCAAAAATTCACTTTCTACTGCATAGACATAGTTTAAATGTCATATCATATTCTGATATAAATATGTAAGTAAATGATGTAAGATGTAAGTTCTCTCTCTATAATTATATATATATTTCAAATAGAATATTCTAGTAGGTTAGCATTTGCTAACAGTTTATACAGATTAAGAATGCATTCCTCAAAGAGCTTTATCTTCTTTTTTCTTTTGTTTCTGGTTGAATGCCTAATAAGCAGGAGATTTATAAAACTATCTGCCCCTACTAAAGCAACAACCAGCAAACAACAGACAACCTGTAATAAGTCCGAAGCTGTCATGTCAACATATACTCATTGACAATAACTACAGATTTAGAATTAAGCTCCATAGTAGGGAGAGTAAATGCTTATTAAGCACATAATGCTGACTGAGCGACTGAACTGAACTAAACTGATGCAGAATATATTGTGCAAATATTACCAATGCACAGAGACTGTACAAAACACTCTGCCACAGCATGTTCAAATGACAATCTGTGACCTCTGTGTCAAAACTCTGTAAAAACCTACCAATGATTTATTATTTAGTGTCAATGTCCTTCCTTCTTTTCATTCCTGTACCCATTCCTGTAAATACCAGAACCTCAAAACAGACAAGACTCCAGAGAGAGAAAGCCAGAAGAATTCCTCCAGGAGCTTCACCACCACCAGCCTCTCCAAAGGTTGAGGGGACAGAGAACCTTATGACAATGTCCCAGCCAGGCTCCACCATCCACTATAAAAGCAAATGAAAATGACCTTCTCAAGAATAAACAGAGAGAAGAATCTTCATTCTCAAAGAGTTCCTTCTAGGTGACATGATTGATCAATTGAGGAAATCAGATATAACAATTCCAAAGTGTCAGATGGGAAAAACCTTGACAAAATAAAAGAAATGCAGTCCTGTGGACACGCAGTGCCTCATTTGAACCTGTACTGATCATTCAGCTCTTTCTCTGAATTGCTGGCCACTTGACTCACTATCTTGTGACGCTCACTCCTTGGAAGGAAAGTTATGACCAACCTAGACAGCATATTAAAAAGCAGAGACATTACTTTGCCAACAAAGGTCCAACTAGTCAAGGCTATGGTTTTTCCAGTAGTCACATATGGATGTGAGAGTTGGACTGTGAAGAAAGCTGAGTGCCGAAGAATTGATGCTTTTGAACTGTGGTGTTGGAGAAGACTCTTTAGAGTCCCTTGGGCTGCAAGGAGATCCAACCAGTCCATTCTAAAGGAGATCAGTCCTGGGTGTGCTTTGGAAGGACTGATGCTAAAGCTGAAACTCCAATACTTTGGCCACTTCATGCGAAGAGTTGACTCATTGGAAAAGACTCTGATGCTGGGAGGGATTGGGGGCATGAGGAGAAGGGAACGACAGAGGATGAGATGGCTGGATGGTATCACCGACTCGATGGACCTGAGTTTGAGTGAACTCCGGGAGTTGGTGATAGACAGGGAGGCCTGGCGTGCTGTGATTCCTGGGGTCGCAAAGAGCTGGACACGACTGAGTGACTAAACTGAACTGAACTGACTCACTCTCTTACATGTCACCCGCCTGTGGTCAAACTAAGCCTTTCAGACTGTCCCTGGGAGCAGCTAAGAGCTCTGCTCACCAGCATGGCATAGAGGAGGCCTACCTACACTGGCTTAGTGCAAGTCTAGGAGAGCAGGCAGGCGGCATTCAATCCAGTTCAGCTTCATGTGTGTGTGCGTGCACATGCTAAGTGGTTTCAGTTGTGTCCAACTCCCTGTGACCCTTATGGACTGTAGCCCTCCAGGCTCCTCTGTCCATGGGATTCTCCAGGGAAGAATACTGGAGTGGGCTGCTATGCCCAATTCCAGGGTATCTTCCCAACCCAGGTGGTGAAACTGCCTGCGTCTCTTATGTCTCCTGCATCGGCAAGCAGGTTCTTTACCACTGGCACCACCTGGGAAGCCCCTCAGCTTCATGCACTGCTTCCGATCTTTCCATTCACTTGAGACTCATCTCTTCGCACACCCACCAGAGGTTTATTGAGCCCTTATGCTGGTGCTCAGGATAGAAACAAATAAGATACGATGCTGGCCTGAAGGAATCTGAAGTGTCACCAAAGTAATAAACATGTAAACAAAGACTAATAATCTATTGAAGTGAAATCATGAAGACAGACCCAGGGGAAGAAAGCTTCCACTTGAAACTCCCTACTGGAATAACAGACAATTCACAAAAGTGAAATAAAACTCAAATGGCTAAAAAGGATATTTTTAAAATTCAAGCTCATTGAAAGATCAACTAAATAGAAATTTAAACATTTTCCCCATTATATTGAGAAATAATTGACCTCCTTCCCTGTGTTAAGTTAAGGCACACAGTATGATGGTTTGATTTATACATATTGTGAAATGATTACCATGTTTAGCTAATATCTATCTCCTCATCTAACTATAATTTTTAAAAAAGAAAGAAAAAATTCTCCTTGTGATGAGAACTCTTAGGATTAACTCTCTTAATAACATCCTATATATCATTCAGCTGTGCTAGCTATAGTCATCATGGTGCTGCTATTGCTGGTCAGTTGCTAACTCATGTCCAGCTATATTGCGAGCCACCCCCCACCCCACCCACCCAATTTACCTTATAACTGGAAGTTTGAGCCTTTGAACCACCTTCCTCCAATTTCTCTTCCTCCTGCCCTTCACCTCTGGTAACCACAAGTCTGATCTTATTTTCTGAGTTTGAAGCAATAACATTATACCTTCTTAAACATGAAAAGGTCTTCTGCCTTCAATGCAAACGTCAGAGTACTGGATATTCTCAAACATATACACTTACACAAACATATATAATAGTTTTAAATTTTTGGATATCAATTTGATAATATACATACCAAAAGTCACAAAATGTTGATATTATTTGACCTTAAGTAAACCCAGTTCTACAAGCTTATACTAAAGAAATAATTAAGGACAGAGAAAATGATTTATATACAAGACTATGCATCATTATGCTATTTTCAAAAGTCTTCATTTTGAAAGCAAAGTAAAATGCTGAACCATAGAGAACTGGTTAAACTGCAGAATTCTTTGCAGTCATTAGAAATGATATAGGATGCTTCTGACAGGAAAGAATAATCACTGTATGTTGATAAAAAGAAAAGGCTGGATACAAAACAATATGCATAGTATGACCTCATTTTTATTTTGCATAACACACTGAGAGATGTTTGCAGTGCTGCTATCTGGTGAGATGATGTCTGCTCTCATTTTTCTCTTCTCTTCCAATTTTTCTCCCATGTGCATGTACTGCTTTTGTAATAAGAAAAAAAATTAAGTTACACTTCATTCTAGAAGAAAATTAAGTGCATATCTTGTGCTGGGCATGGGGGATGTCTGTGCATACCCAATCTCTAATTTTCACAGTCCTGCAGACAATGAGTGAGATTAAGTGACTCACCTAGTCAGACAACTGGTAAACCAGCAGTTGTGCTAAGAAATCAGGTTCCCAAACTCCTATTTCCCTCCCTGTTGGCTAGTCCATACTACTTGTTCCCTAAAATCAGACTTTTTTTCATCGATAGCACTATGATGTTACAAAGAGTTTTTCATATAAGCCAAATGAAAACATTTTTTAAACCAACACAATACCTTAAATAAAATTTAGGAGACTGTGAATAGGCCAAAAAAAGTGCCTTTAAAAGAAATTTCTTTCACTTGAGCTTATCGCTAAGCCCCCTAAAGTCTCTGATGAGACAGGGAGGGGGTAGGAACAATAGGAAGCCAAAAAAAAAAAAAAAAAAAAAAAAAAAAAAAAAAACAGAAGACACTTATGTGGGAACAACAATTCACGCAGAATTATCCACAGCCAAGTCTCAGCTGATGGAGAAAGTCAACCAGATGGGTATTTGCCTTTCTGCCTGTGAACCTGCAGTTATGTTTTTGCCAACCGGTCATTTTATGCCCCTCTGATTCTGTGTAAAGTACAGTCCATGGAATTACATTGTGCTCAGTAGGAACTGTCACTTCACTAAGTGCTTTATTCATTATTTACCCATTTTCATCTTTCTGTGAACCTGGCAAATTATATCTTTGTGCTGTGATATGTATTCCTGCGTGATCAAGTATGAACTTGTCAAACTTCTGCCTCTTCTTTCTGATCTCACTGTGTCTTGTGGTTTTTGCAGAGTCTTTTTGTTAGCAAGATACTGTATTGAGATAAGCAATCTTTTCAATGCTGCTTCAATCCTCTATTGCCTGTTTTGTCCAGCCTACACTGTGCATTACTTAGATTTAATGAATTGATTTTCACTTTCCTCTTCCTGAAGATCAGAGCTTTCTTCATGTTTTAGGTTGTTATTCCTAAAAACCTGTAAATTCATATATTCTTCCTTTAAGGGTATTTAAAAAAAATAGTTATTCTATTTATTTGAATATTAGTTGTGGCATGTGGGATATAGTTCCATGACCAGGGATCGAACCCCAGCCTGCTGCATTGGAGTGCGGAGTCTCAGCCACTGGACCACCAGGAAAGTCCCCATTCATGTATTCTTAAGCCTTTTAGTGTTTTACAGTCATATAGGTTTCTCCACATTCTAATCCAACTTATTTTTCAGTCCTTTTTCTTCAGTCCTTCAACATAAATCCAAAAGCAAGTCAGCCAAACTCCTCATTCATGACAATTATTCCACTTTCATTCACATTTGGTCATGCTGGTTCCTTCACCTAGACTGCCGCCCGCTTTGCCCTTGGAAATCCATGAAATTCAAATACCACCTCCTTTTCTGATCACACTAATTAAAGCTTCCCTCTGCATTCATATATAACACTTAGTTTTACAGCTCCTGCAGAGCTTCTCATAGAGATATATATTATATTCCCTTGGTTATGTCTTATCTCCTCCAATAAATTCTAAACCCCATGAGGTCTAGAAGAGTGTCTTGAGGCAATAATGTCTTGCCCTTAAGAGGTCCTCAAATATTATTTTATGAATGAACAAATAAACCTAACTGTGTTTCTCCAAGATCCTGGCCATGAGGATGAAGGCCAATGTGCACAGTGAACCCAGAGTTCATGGATTTTCCAGGCAAGAAGTGGCCCCTCTCTTACCCCCAGCGCACACACAGCCTTTCTGTTTAACTATTAATTTCAATCTGGCCTTGACTGTTGTCAACTTACTTTATCTTTTAGTGTTTATTTAGTACTTCATGTTTGGGAAGAGCTTTGTAATCATTTATTAGTTATTCTTCTGTGAGACAGATCGGTACTGTCATCCTTCTTTTATGATCAGGAAACTGAAGCCCAGAAAACATCTATGACTCATGGAGGAGCAAAGATAATGTCAACGTTAAACCCTGCAGCACTGAAATTTCTTGCCCGCAGGTTCTCCCACCTCACCATATTTCCCACCAGAAACCAGGGCTCAGGGCTCAGCATAAAAGAACCTCCTAACCCAAATAAGACTGGATTGAGAAAAACCTGAAGGTCACAAATCCAAAAAGTTATCCCAGACTGCAGGATTGGTGATTTTTCTTCCTTGAAAGTAATACTCTTCAGTGCTAACTACAGCACCAGAGAAAGGAAGCTGCTTGCATCTCAGCTGTAAGGTGTTTACTTTTCTAAGAAACAACAAGCAAGCAGGTTATTATCATGTATGTTATTAAAGATCTAAAAATATTTAGTTCAAACCCTAATTTGAGCAATATAGCCTGCCACTCAAATGTCCTGGAAGTGCTTCATAAATGATAATACTTTATATGAATGTGAGATCTATCACTGTGTTACGTTTATTTTCCTGCAAACCCCATGAGATGGCTTCATTTCTTTACTTTCTGTCAACTTTTTGCTTGAACACGGCACAAGTTCCTTAAGGTCTCTGGGGCTGTTTTAGGGAAAGAGGCAGGCACATGAGAAGACTTCTATGATGTTCTCCTGCCCAAACTGTGTGTGTCTACGTGGCTGCCATGCTGATTGGTTGAAATGACGGAAACATTTCAGGTAGGTGGGTGGTCATCAGTTGGACAACTGGGCAAGTGGCTTGACACCGTGTCTAATAAAGGGCCCTAGAAAATGCCAATTGCTTCTCTGCACCTGTTCACATTTCACTCTCTCTCACCTCCCATCTCCTCTCTGACCACAGTCACCTTGCCTCCCTTCTTCTCATCCCAGGAAGTGAGATTTACGAGGCCAGGGGAGAATCTCACCACAGCAAAATCCGCCTCAATTTCAATCAGCCACAGAGAGGGGAAAGTGTCCAAATTAAGCTGCTTGATTACGGAAATTAATCTTGTCATTTAGCGTCCTGTTCTGCAGAACAGGGCCTCTGATTAGCCTCCTTGTTTCAGAATATTACAAGTTGCCGTTTATTAAGCGGGAGGCGTTTTTTTGTACTCAGGCGAGTCAGAGGGAAAGCAAAGGTGCCAGGAGCTGCCGAGAGAAGGGCACCCAGTCGAGGACCCTCGTCAGCTTCCACACCAAGGTTCTCCCAGGGAAAGACGGTCATGGCTTCAGGGCCCCAAGCAGCCTGCCCAGCTGGGGACCGTGCCTTCCATGGGAATTCAAGAAGCAGCAAGATAATGCGTAGTCCTTGATCCTTTTAAGTAATGGAATGAGCCTTGTGCCCTAGAGAGAGTCAGATGACTGGGGTTATTTCATGCAGTACACAACTAAAATCCAATGTATGGACACACACCCAGAGGTTATTACAAGATACTGAATACGATCCCCTCTGCTATACAGTACATCCTTGTTGCTTACCTATTTTACATGTAGTAGTTTGTATCTGTTAAGCCCATGCTCATAATTTGTCCCTCCCTCTTTCCCTCTCTCCTTCGGTAACCATTAATTTGTTTCCTGTGTCTGTGAGTCTGTTTCTGTTTTGTGTATATAGTTTCTGTATTAATTTTTAGAGTCCACACAGAAATAACATCATATAGTCTTTATCTTTCACTGACTTACTTCACTAAGTATAATATTCTCTAGGTCCATCCACATTGCTTCAAATGGCAATGTTTTATTCAATTTTATAAACCATTCTCTTTTGTAAAAACTTATTGTGGTAGGAACATTTAGCATGAGATCTATCTTCTTAATAAATTCCTAAGTGCACAATAAATATAAAATAAAATGCAACATGTGGAGAAGTTGCTGCTTTTATAGGGTCATTGCTATAGCAGCTCTGAATTGTGTTAGTGTCCAGACTGAGAAAACCATAAAGATGGCATGCCCATAAAGATCACATGCGTGCACTGTTGCAGGGAGGAGCACAGAGGGCATGAATCGGCATTTTTAAACTTTGAAGGTGCACGTTACCTGGTAGAAGGCAATTTGCTCACCAGACCATGTTCCCAATTTCAGAGCTGCTGAGGTCACTTTGAATTTGGTTGCGGGAGGGAGTCAGAGTTGACCTGTTCCCAATTTGCATGACTTTCTGGCAGAAGTGCTTTTTCCAGTGACGTGCACCCCTCCAAAGGAAGTCCAGTGTGGAACAATGGGGCAGCTCAGTGAAGGGGCCCCAGGATTCCACTAGAATGGCTCAGGGGCTCCCGAGCCCTAGAAATCAGAGCCCAGGTCACCAGCAACCAATAGATCAAGTGGTGCTAGGAGACAACCACTCATTAACCAAAGCGAAACAAAAAGCTGCTTGACAACAGAGGTCGCTCTTTTTTAGGTGTATCCTAATTTCTCCTTAGAATCAGAGCAAAGAAATACAATCAAGGTGATGAGCAATACAGGGGATAGGTCCTGATCAAAGGGACCAACCAATCAGGAATACAGAAAAATGACTCTGGAACTGGATCTTTGAACCTTGGTTCTATTGACAATTTGGACAAAATAATTCTCTTATGCAGGGCCGCCCTCAGCCCTATAGATGCTTGAGCAGTCTCCCTGGCCTCTACCCATAAGATGACAGGAACACCCTCTATCCTGGCTTGTCACAACCCAAAAGGTCACCAGACACTGTCAATGTCTCTGAGGGTCAAAACCCCTTTCCCTTGAGAACCACGGCTCTAGAATAAGAGCAATCTCAGAAAAACCCATTTCCTAACTTTTCCCAATTAAGCTCATCATGCCCTTCAGCTGAGAGACATTATGGTGTGGCAGGGAGACTGTGAGGTCAAGAGGTCTATGATCAAGTCCCAGTTATCGTGTGTGCTAGTGTGTGATCATGGCTGAGGGACTTTATCTCTCTGAGCTTCAGTAGGATGAGCAGAATTTCACTGCAGTTTTTGTTTTTGCCATTTTATTTATTTATTTTTTATATAAATTTATTTTAATTGGAAGTTAATTACTTTATGAGGATTAGAATATATAATACTATATGCCTGGCATGTGGTTATAGAGGAGATATTAAAAACCGGTGGTGGAACTTCCCTGGTAGTTCAGTGGTTAAGGCTTTGCCTTCTAATGCAGGTGGTGCAGGTTTGATCCCTGATCAGGCAGCTAAGATCCCACATGCCTTGTGTCCAAAAAACCAGAGCATAAAACAGAAGCAATACTGTAACAAATTTAATAAAGACTTAAAAAATGGTCCACGTTAAAAAAAAATCTAAAAAAAAAAAAAGAAAAGAAAACCCAACAGTGGCAATCATTAGCACTCAAAATCTTAGACTCCAAGACAGAGAATCTGAGACAGAGGATCACACGCCAAAGACAAGGAGAGAACTTGTAAAGTGAAACGTTAGCCGCCTTGGCTGGTCACCATGAAATTTTGTTATAAATGGTTTAAGGAAGGAAAGGAAGAGAGAGATAAGCAAGACCCTCCAGAAGCTGGGCTCCTTGAGGCTGGGAACATCGGGGATATAGCTGCACAACAGGACTGCAAGCATAACCATCTAAACCGGCCTCCTGGCCAATTCTATGCCTCCACCTCATCTTCCCCCAGCACTCAGAGCGCTCTTCTGTAAACGTTAACGCCCTCCCATTTCTTCTCTGCACACTTCAAACAGCACCCAGGTTTCTCAACCTGGCCTGGGGGTCTAGCCTATCCCCCTCCCCAACCTGAACTGCTGCTCCTTCCCCTGTTTACTCTGCCGCATCCAGGAAGGCTTCTAGCTCATTCTGCAACTGCCAAATGCCTTCCTGTTTCCAGCCTTCTCCACTGGCTCTTCTCTCAACCTAGAAAGTGCCTCTTCCTTCCCATCCTTCAAGCTTCTGTTCAGGCGCCATCTCTTCTGAGAGACCTATTTCACCCATCTTTTCAAAACGAGCTCCCTCTCCAACACTCGCTGTTCTTTATCCCATTACCTTCTTTCCTTTCTTTGCAGGACTTAACTTCTGCCCCAAACTAGATCTTGTGTTATCTGTTTTCTGTCTCCTTCATAAAAGTGTAAGTTCAAAGCAGGGACTCTGTCTTGTCCACTCAGTAGCCCCAGAGTCCAGCCAGCCACGGGCACTCTGCACCTCTTTGTCAAATGAAAGTAGTTGAGCTGCAGACATGCCCATTCTAAAGGACTTTCTTACTGGTGAGTGGAGCCAGCAGCCCACCTCCCCGAGCACCGGCTCATGAGGAATGAGTAACCCCAGGCACTCTTGAATGAACAGCCACTGCGTCCTTCTTGGTGGTGTTTGCATGCCTCTCTGCCTAATGCCCAGCACTGTGCCTGGCACACAGCAGACCCCCAAACATGTGGATGGCTTCTACTATCAGAGAAAACAGAGGAATGAGGAATAATACACCTTTTTGCTCTGTCAGTACATCCCCAAACTGGGCCAGTTGTTCAAACTGTCTAAGGAGAGGGTCACAGAGGGCCTCTCTCCTTCTTTCCAGCACCCCTAAAACATCTCCACAAATAATTATTGTGGAGGGAAATCTCACTGTGTGGACTGGAATTAACATACCAGTGGGCAACAAAGGACTGGCCTCCTGTTGCATTGAGTAGGGTTCATTTATCATATCCAGCATCCAGAGTCATTTATCTAATCACGAGCCACTGCCACCCATGGTAACTAGAAGGGAACAGTGGCCTCGTTTCAGTCAGTGGACTCTGGGCACGTATAACTGGGGAAGGAGCCAACGAGGAAGATGCCAAATCAAACCAGAGATGACAGTATGGAAACCAAGCCCCCCCGCCCCAGCCCCCGCCCCATGATTCCATTCCCATTCTTTAAGGGACAGACCCTCTTTAACGGTTGTAAAATACAGCCAGATATCCAGAAGGGTCCTCTCTATGCTTGCACAGTGACCTTCTGGACAATATTACTTACAAATGCTTCAGCAGGTTTTTATTTTCCTTCATAAAATAGAGTACCTTGGGCTCGATGAAGCTACGAAGTCTGGCAACTAACACACTAGCCTGCTTGGAGGGCAGAGAGTGGATGATGGAACTAAGACTTTCAGTTTGGAACTGGCCACAGGGGTCACCTTTCAATGGAGATAAGAAAGGAGGAAGAATTTATGAATCTATGAATAGGGGTGAACTATGAATAGAAAGTAGGATGCTAAACCTGGGGTTTCTGAATGGACCTCAAGGAGTTCATGAAGCCCCTGAAACTGCACGTAGAACTGGGTTTGTGGATATTTTCCTGAAAAGGGGGCCTATAGCTTCCTTTAGGGTCTTTAAAGGCTCTGTAAGCCATGTCCACAAGTCTCCAAAGGAAGGATTCCTGGTAACTCGTAAGATATAGTGGTATTCATAGGCAGTATTCAATTTTTGTGTTAATCAATCTATGCAACCATAAAAATCAATTCAACAAATATTTGGGAAGTCTCAGACTTGCAAGATACTGTGTAGCACCATGCCCACGGGAATGTGCCTGACAGAAGAAATTTCGAGAAAATGTTAGTATTCTTTTCTTTTATGTAGGAATAAAGTTCTTAGCAAAATGTTGACTGAAATAACTTCTGGGATCAGGCATTTAGACTGAATATGATTCACCTGTTACATTTGCATTTCCCACTATTGACTCTCCCCAACCTTGATTTTCATCTGTACATAATATTTTTTTTCATTTTTCCTCTTCTCATCTGCCACCAAATCTGTTTCAACTTTGAACATTTTCCGTGAGCAAAATCCTGCCACAGTGCTTTGCATTTCATATAAGAAGAACAGTATAAAATGAAACAAATAAAAACTGCAAATGAAATAAAAAATTCTGTTTTTCTCTATTAAATCTGAGGCAGCTGCAAGAGATTAAATGGCAATGCCTGAAAGAAACGGAAGTGAGGAAAAGAAATAAGAAAATTAATAGTAAGATAGAGATGCTGATCAGGCTGTCTACCATAGACACATGATGTTGAAACCATGAAACTGTATGAATTAGGAGTGAAAAGACACTGGACTCGCCTTTAGAGGATTGCTGTAGAAATCAGTAAAGGCAGTTCATGGTAAACTGGAATCCAGGCTACAGTGAGGTAAGCAATTGAGAAGTTTGGGGAAGTTTTATGTAAAACTGGAACTCAAGAAAAGTAAAGACCAAGCAATAAAGCTATT
Organism: Oryx dammah; assembly: GCF_014754425.2. Lineage (NCBI taxonomy): Eukaryota > Metazoa > Chordata > Mammalia > Artiodactyla > Bovidae > Oryx > Oryx dammah. The sequence continues at coordinate 22,711,609 of NW_024070213.1, forward strand.
TAAAGAGTCATCCATTTGAATACTGAACATCAGAATTATGATAGAAGGCTAGAATAAGAGTGGGCAAAAATGAGAACCAGATGGTGAAGCAAGCATGTGAGAATGCTGTGGATCCCAAACACTACACTTCCGGGACTTGGTTACAGGAAGTTGGAAACAGGGGGAGGATAAAATTGGGGGGGGAGGAGGCGGAGCAATAACAACAGCAGCCACAAAAATAATAATAACTAATGAGCAACCTACTATGTGCCAGTGCTTGACACATACTCTCATTTTATTCGAATGACCACCGTACAAGATTCTGTAACAAATGTGGAAACAGAAGGAAAGACGGAGGCACTTGTCAGAAGTCATTTATGAAGGATTTATACCCAAGCTTGCCTGCCTCCTGTGCTTCCCTGGTGGCTCAGTGGTAAAAAAAATCTGCCTGCAATGCAGGAGGCCTGGGTTCTATCCATGGGTGGGGAAGATCCCCTGAAGAAGGACATGGCAACCCACTCCAATATTCTTGCCTGGAGAATCCTATGGACAGAGGAGCCTGGCGGGCTACAGTCCATAGGGTTGTATAGAGTTGAACACAACTGAGGGACTAATATTTTCACTTTTTTTGGGGGGGGGCGCTGCCTCCTAAGTGTTAATTCACTCAATGAAGCATAAAAGAAGTCAAGAATTTAGAACACATCCCTTTTCTGAAGTGAGCACCTACAGGTCAATAATGGGTAATAAAAATAGGAAATATCACAGAATAAGTAACAAAATTACCCTTCTCAAAATGCTTTCTTTTTCTCAGTCTTGTTTTAATGAGGCTGTACAGTCCCACCTTTGGGGAAACTGGAAAATCTCAAGGCTGACAGTGTTTATGCCTCTGTGTACATGTGTTCTTACACTCCATCAACTGAGTCTTCAGATCAGTGTGGACATAAGAGGCAAAAATCAGGAACGTGTCATCACTTCAGGATTTCCCCAAATGGTTCCTTTTAGACACAATAAGAAAGTTACCACGGATGTTAAAAAGTCACAAGGAAGGAAACAGCAAAGATTCAGAGTAAGGACCAAACATCTGGGTTTCCAGCTAACCTGGAAAGTGTTTGGATTTAGGAACTTAAATCTAAAGTACAAGATGTTCTCAAAAGCGATGAAGGCAGGTTAATGAGAACTTCCCTCCAGTGTATTCCTCAGTGTGCAGTCCCAGCCACAGGGGTCCAAGAGAAGAAGAGCCAGGTCAGACCCCATATGTCACATTTAGGGTTGGCTGAGATGGCCAGCAAAGGAGAGAATCACCACAAGTATTTTCGGAATGTGATGCTTAGTTTATGTATTCTAGGATTTAGGACCAGTCCCACTGGGACCACTGAGTTATGAAACAGTCATAAAGCTTAGTACCCAAGGAGAGAATGAAAGAATTTCAGTGAATAACCTGAGCCTCCGTCAAGTCACCAAACCTGTTCTCTATCATTACAGATATTCTTTAGGAAGTTTAAGTCGCTTTAACCTGTATTTTCTGCCATGACCAATACCCTCTCTGCCTTGCAACACTGTTCATCAGAGCCTCTGGTGACGACAGGAATGTTACCTACCTTTGCGGTCCAGTGTAAGAACCGCTAGCCACATGTGACTACCCAGCACTTGAAATGTGGCTCATACCATTAAGAAACTGAATTTTTAATTTTACTTCGTTTTAAGTAGCTTAAATTGAAATTTAAATAGCCACAGGTGGCGAGTGATTACTGTGTTGGTCATGGCAGAAACTTTAGAACTTTGAGCAGGCTCGGCTCTTATTTCCTAATTCTTCCTGTCTCTGAAAGCTATTTTCAACTCTTCCCTTAACTTTTAGCTCTCGGATTTTTAAAAATCTATCTTTAAATGTCAATCTTGTTTTTCAAGGTCTTTTTATATCGCACCTTTATCTTTGGTTAAAGTCTTAAAATTGCCCTTTTACAGGTCAAAAACAGTGGAATATTGGCAGTTTCCTATGGTTCAACTCTATATAATGTGCCCTGGGGTTCTTTGGTATGACTGATACAAGACACAAAGAAAGCTATGCACACAGAAACCATCTGTGGTTAAATAAATGAATGAAAGGGTGAATGAGTGAAGGAACAAATGAATATTGACCAGATAAATGAATGATGAATTTAAGTGGCCAGCAAGTAACTTAAGCATTACTCAAGGCAACTTTCTTCAAATCAATGGACAAACATAATTGATATTGAGGTTAAGCCATGAGGCAAAACCCTCTCAAATCAAAAAACATGTAACAGGAATAAATTTCAACTGAATCTAGTATCAGGTACCATTCAGAACAGACAATATATATTAAATCCTGACACTATAAGAATAAAATAATCATGGAGAATCCAGGGTTTCACAAATTCCTGGAGCAGAAAATGATTAAAAATCATTAAGGGTGAGTTTGTTGAGGGGGTAAATGGAGTCGTTAGAAAAGGGAGATCTACAGATATGTACCAGAGATATTTGAAGACTCTGGAGAAGAGATGTGTTTACAGTCTCATAATGGGTCTTTGGAGATGTATCTGTGTAATATGAGAACTGGAGAAGTGAAGAAAAAAAGACTGCCAGTTTTTAAAGTCTAACAAAATAAGCTCTCACTGCAAACAATCTGGCTTGGTGTAGTTCATGAAAGTCCATTGAGCCTCTCTTTGAAGTGGAAAGATGAGTTAAAACGCACATATATTTTCTGCCTGTCCTTCTAAAAATGGACTTGTAGACTTTAGGCTTTCTTCTGCTACTTGTATTCATGGGCTTCATTTGACGTCATTCCTTACACAGTAATCTTTCCATTAAAAGAACACAAGTAGGTGATAATTGCAAGTGTAAATCAACACCCTGATTCAAGAGACCCAACAGACACATACATTCACAAACACACAAATAGCTGCAGTTCTCTGTGTATGAAATGCTGCCACAAATCAACAGCCAGCAGTGCATACACAGGAGAGGTGTTTGCAGAGTGAAGAATCATCCACGGTCTGTCTCATGGTCCCCATTTGTGAAAATCAGTTCACACACACATATCATAGGATGGCTAAGACCACCGTCTATGCACAGATAGAAGAGATAACAGGTCCCTAAAGGGTCAGACCCTGTATCCTTATTCCAACGGGTTTTAAAAAACAAACAAACAGGTATGAGTAGCTAACACCTGTAAAACTATGAGGTTTGACAATGCCATAAAATGGAACCCAGAAAAGTGGATGCATACGGGTAAGATAACCAACATATGGTAAAATTTTTCTTTCCATCTTATTAGAAAATTCACAGAAGATTTAAGGTTTACAGTTTCTACCAGTGATTTGGACTAGGTTCCTATTTTTTTTCCCAACTTCCTCCACTTATAAGAGGCCAGAACAATATGTTACAATGAGGTTACAATGAAAAGTCACAGTTTGGGCAAGAGGCTGCACCCTTTTTTGGATTGCATGCTATATGAAGCATGGAAATTCCACTCTGGGAAGGAGTGAGCGGCAGAACCTGGTTTCCATAGCACTGCCATGGAGACAGCTCTCTGCGACTCTGCCTCCTGGCCCTCTCAAACTGAAGCATCTCTCCCTTTTTTTGCTCCCACACCCACCTCCATTATCACATGCCCCCAACCCCTCACAAATGATTAAAGGGTATGTTGAGAAAGCGGAGCCCTAACCAGGCTTCTGCCTGGTGATATTAATATACTTGAAAGAAGAAGAAAAAAAATCAGATGTTTCTTCCTCTTTCATTGGGGGTGGAAGGGAGGTGGTGAATAAAAAGGAGAAAAATATAAATCAAAAGGCCCAAACCCCGAAACTTGAAGTTGCAGAAATATAAAAAATCTTATCAAGTAGTGGATTAAAGATGTGCTTACTAATCTCATGCAGTCAGTTCTCTGATCCTCTTTTGTCTGCCTGGAATGCCGGTGTCCAAATATAAAGGATTTAACTGCTAGAATGTCTATGGGCCTCTACCCTAATCGCTAGTATGGGTGATCAATTGGAGCTTTGGAAGGAATTTTTTTCTCAGTCTCCATCCCTTGGTCAGAATTTTGAAAACAGAATGTAAGTTCAGAAAGGGCCATCTAGAATCAGGTAGAAAATTCCAACAGAAGGAAGCATGGGTGACTGCACAAGTTTTGAGTCCCTTGTGTCTCTCTCTGGCCCTTCTGAAGGCTGAGTGACAGCCGGCCAGCAGCACACAGGACTAGAATCTGGCTCGATGATATGCACTCTGGTCGAGCTGGAGCGATGCCCGTGGACCAGGAGTAGCCGAGAGCTCAGAGGGGCTGGTAACCAGCAGATGCTCAGAAACTAGACAGAGCACAGCAGGACAGTTCCTGGCCCAGCCAGGGGACTCCAGCTTGGACCCTCAGAATCCCCTTCCTGTCTTCAGATCTTTTCCCACCTGATAAAATGTACTCGAGACACTGACCTTTCCACCCGTGGAATGCACAGATGCACAAAAGTGCTACATTTGAGAAGAGCCTGAAGCTACAGTTCCTGGTAAAACTGTTGTGAGGAAAGGCAGCAAAGGAGAGGAAAACTGCTGATGGGGACAGATGGGGCTGTGATTTTTAACCCCTTCAGCATCACCTGATGAGGAGTTCAGAGCAGAGAGGGTACATATACATAAGCAGAGAGGATGAAAGTCAGGCCCTGAGTTTCCAGCAGCCCAGGAATGCATCTTCAGGGCCAACAACTAAAATGTTCTATGTCTTTATTGCTTCACCTGAAAAGTCTCCTCCGCCTGCCTTGCTGAGGACTGTGAAATGGAAAGCAAAGCCAAGATCACTCAGAGTTAGACAAGGGGGAGTAAAATTACACAGGAGTTCTGAATTATTCATTTTTATTTATGTATTGTAGTGGCAATTGCTACAGTTTTTTGTTTCTCCTGGATGTTGAAATTGTAAAAAGAAGACTGAATTATTCAGCATGACTCAAGAAAACCTAAGTGGAGAAGTGGAGTACTGGCTGGGCAATGAATGCCTACGAAATAGGGTCATTTTGTTGTTTTTCTTAACTTTTGTGTGATGCCCCAGTCTATAATTTAATTAGCAACCTATAATGGTGTTAATGAACGTGATAAAATTTGTAGAGCATTTCAATGTTCCAAATGTGAAAGGGACTGAACTGTCTCAATCTCTTCATTTTCACCACAGGGCAGGAAGGAGCACAGAACCCAGTGGGAAAGTCCTGGGATGTGCTGGAACCAAAGGCCACTTCAGGAAGACATTGGCCCCCACACATGCCAGAGGCCCATTTCCGGGCACTAATTCCTGCTCTGGCTTTTGAGCACAGTGCTGAGCTCTGGATGCAGTCTTATTTCATACCACTGCAAGCTTATAGACAAAGCAGGATTTATTTTCAAAGAGGGGTGTTATTTCAGTCTAAGAGTCACAGGTGAGTTGAGGAAACAGAAAGTGTCAATTTCTCATTATTCCTAGAGACTAAGGAGCCCAAACTCCAGCCCAAACCTCATATGCTTCAATCCACTTCTTCATGACATCTGCTTTAGAGAGTCCAGAAATGCTGCCTAAGGGAACCAATCAAAAAGCGCTTGAAGAGGGGAGAGTGGACATTGGATTGATGAAGAGAATATCCATTCCCTGAAGATGACCTCAATTTCCCAGCAAAGGCGGGACCACCCTGACATACCTCATCCCAGGGTCCAGGTCTTTCTTTGGCTCCTCCCTCCATGGTAGGCCTTCAGGGGAGAGGGGCACTCTCTTTTATACCACAGGCTGTTTAGCAGTTCTGTGAGAATAACGTCACAGTCATTGTAACCTCTAATCTGCATTCACACATTTCAAAACATCCCATGGGCTTAGTACAAGATGAACTAACTAAGATGAAGCCCTAATCCACCCTCTACAATTTCACAATATGACTGCATTTGTAGACAGGGCCTCTCAAGAGGTGATTAAGTTAAAATGGGGCCATTAGAGTGAGATCATTATCGCAGCCACTAATGACCAGTACATCACAATGGTGTGATCACTCACCTAGAGCCAGACATCCTGGAATGTGAAGTCAAGTGGGCCTTAGAAAGCATCACTACGAACAAAGCTAGTGGAGGTGATGGAATTCCAGTTGAGCTATTTCAAATCCTGAAAGATGATGCTGTGAAAGTGCTGCACTCAATATGCCAGCAAATTTGGAAAACTCAGCAGTGGCCACAGGACTGGAAAAGGTCAGTTTTCATTCCAATCCCAAAGAAAAGCAATGCCAAAGAATGCTCAAACTACTGCACAATTGCACTCATCTCACATGCTAGTAAAGTAATGCTCAAAATTCTCCAAGCCAGGCTTCAGCAATATGTGAACTGTGAAATTCCAGATGTTCAAGCTGGTTTTAGAAAACACAGAGGAACCAGAGATCAAATTGCCAACATCCGCTGGATCATGGAAAAAGCAAGAGAGTTCCAGAAAAACATCTATTTCTGCTTTATTGACTCTGCCAAAGCCTTTGACTGTGTAGATCACAATAAACTGTGGAAAATTCTGAAAGAGATGGGAATACCAGACCACCTGTCCTGCCTCTTGAGAAATCTGTATGCAGGTCAGGAAGCAACAGTTAGAACTGGACATGGAACAACAGACTGGTTCCAAATAGGAAAAGGAGTACGTCAAGGCTGTATATTGTCACCCTGCTTATTTAACTTCTATGCAGAGTACATCATGAGAAACGCTGGGCTGGAAGAAACACAAGCTGGAGTCAAGATTGCCGGGAGAAATATCAATAACCTCAGATATGCAGATGACACCACCCTTATGGCAGAAAGTGAAGAGGAACTAAAAAGCCTCTTGATGAAAGTGAAAGAGGAGAGTGAAAAGGTTGGCTTAAAGCTCAACATTTAGAAAACGAAGATCATGGCATCCGGTCCCATCACTTCATGGGAAATAGATGGGGAAACAGTGGAAACAGTGTCAGACTTCATTTTGGGGGGCTCCAAAATCACTGCAGATGGTGATTGCAGCCATCAAATTAAAAGACGCTTACTCCTTGGAAGAAAAGTTATGAGAAACCTAGATAGCATATTCAAAAGCAGAAACATTACTTTGCCGACTAAGGTCCATCTAATCAAGGCTATGGTTTTTCCTGTGGTTAGGTATGGATGTGAGAGTTGGACTGTGAAAAAGGCTGAGTGCCGAAGAATTTATGCTTTTGAACTGTGGTGTTTGAGAAGACTCTTGAGAGTCCCCTGGGATTTCTTTGGAAGGAATGATGCTAAAGCTGAAACTCCAGTACTTTGGCCATCTCATGTGAAGAGTTGACTCATTGGAAAAGACTTTGATGCTGGGAGGGATTGGGGGCAGGAGGAGAAGGGGACAAAAGAGGATGAGATGGCTGGATGGCAACACTGACTCGATGGACATGAGTCTGAGTGAACTCCGGGAGTTGGTGATGGACAGGGAGGCCTGGTGTGCCGCAGTTCATGGGGTCGCAAAGAGTTGGACACGACTGAGCGACTGAACTGAACTGAATGACCAGTACCAGTGTTCTTATAAGAAGAGAAGATCTGGACACCAGGGACATGTTCATAAGAGAAAAGGTCACAAGAGGACCTACAGCAAGAAGACAGCCATCTGCAAGGCCGGGAAAGAGGCCACAGGAGAAACCAAACCTGCTGACACCCAGATCTTGAACTTCTAGCCTCCAAAACTTTAATGAAATAAGTTCTGTTGGTTAAGCCACCCAGTCTGTGGCATTTATTATCGCAGCCCTAGTGAACCAACACAGGAGATAATACCACCTCTGGCTGAGAAGCAAAACAAGATCCTGTACATCTTCAAAACCCAGCTCACACTCATTTTGTCCAAAAGGCTTTAAATCCACAATCCTTATATTTAAGACTCCAGGAGCAGCATATGCTTGATCACTTAAAATTTTTTTTAAATTCTAAAAGTAACATGGTGGTACATTTCCCAAATATTACACAACAGCCCCCCCTTGTCTAGGACAAGACCCTATAATCAAACACATAAATGTTTCCCCCCACAAAACATAAAAACTGAACACGTGTAAGATTAAATTAAGACAATAAATTGATTCACATCACTTTAGGTCAGATTTTGTTGCCAAATGAATTTATATTAGATCAGACTTCAACCATAATTGAACTACACAAACAAAATGCTTTGTTTTTCAGAATATATTGGATTTCTCCCCAGCAAATAAGTGATCATGAACTCAATCCACCTCCCTTAATAAATGAAATTCAGAACTTCCAGAGTTGAGAATTAAATGGAGGTTCTTCCGGTGAATAGGAGCAACCAATGAGGAACATAAACTTTCTGCTATGAGATTTCTCCTTCCTCACTGGATTCTCCTACTTCAGTTCCTGGCCCTGGGTGAATACTTCTTAAATCTCTGGCAAAGTTTGGACAAAGGCTTTCCTTTAGTTTCCCTTTTGAGAACTTCCATAAAAAAAACTTTATTAAATACCAAAGGGGAACAAATAGTTACTCTGACTCTACTCTGGGTATCTAGCTCTCAGTGGCTAACAGGGCCCCCTAAATAATACATATCCCAAGAGGAAAGAGGAAACAAGATCCAAAGCCAAGTAACTAGTGCTATCCTAAGCCCACCACCTGGAGACATGATCCTATCCATTTTGACCCTTCTATTTTCAAAACCAAGAGAAAGGTTCCTCTCTAGCCTACAATAAGGTTGTCATTATACATACACCCAAGCGCAAATATCTATTCAATAAATGTTAAATAACTATTAGATTCTTCAACTCAACCAAGTGCTTAGGATACAACTGTGAATAAGCACTAAATTTACCCTCATGGAACTTCTTAGAAACCTTTTCGCTCTGTATACCCACAGCACACATTGCTTACCTCTGCTATAGTGCTTACCACCCTGCATCTTACCTGTTAAATGCCAACCTCCCCTACTAAACTTTGAGTTTGTTACAGAAAAGAAGCCATGTCCTTTCTAGTTCTCAAGTTCATAATGCTTGTCCTATATTAGAGGTCCAGATAAACATTGATTGGATTAATGAACAAATGAACAGGGATGATAGAGAACTTGGTTACTACATGTTTTTAATTATGGTTTTTCCTGTGGTCATATATGGATGTGAGAGTTGGACTGTGAAAAAGGCTGAGCGCTGAAGAATTGATGCATTTGACCTATGGTGTTGGAGAAGACTCTTGAGAGTCCCTTGGACTGCAAGGAGATCCAACCAGTCCATTCTGAAGATCCCAGTCCAGTCCTGGGATTTCCCAGTCCATTCTGAAGGAGATCAACCCTGGGATTTCTTTGGAAGGAATGATGCTAAAGCTGAAACTCCAGTACTTTGGCCACCTCATGAGAAGAGTTGACTCATTGGAAAAGACTCTGATGCTGGGAGAGATTGAAGGAAGGAAGAGAAGTGGATGACCCAGGATGAGATGGCTGGATGGCATCACGGGCTCGATGGACGTGAGTCTGAGTGAACTCCGGGAGTTGATGATGGACAGGGAGGCCTGGCGTGCTGCGATTCATGGGGTTGCAAAGAGTCGGACACGACTGAGTGACTGAACTGAACTGAACTGAACTGAACTGAACTGAACTGAAAGGCAATCCTTCTTTTTTTATTCCTAGAGCTGGGCCTTTACTAACTTTTGGCTAATTACCACAACAGTCTGATAACTGATCTCTGTGCACACAAAAATTCACACTCCATGTTGCTATCAAAGAGAGCTTTCTAAAACAGAAATTGGATCATTTCACTGCCCTTTGACAAAGACCAAATTCCTCTGAATCACGAACATGACCCTGCACAATCCAGCCCAAGCTGGTTTTTGTTTTGTTTGCTTTTTTGTTTTTTCCACTCTCCTTGCACTTCCTACTATGCAACATTTACCTATTACCCAAGACTGCTCCATGTTCCTAAAATACACCTGCTCTTTCATCTCTGTGTCTCTCCCCATGCTGTTCCTTTTTTCTTTCTATAATGCTTAATTACCGCTTCTCTTTCCTACCTCTGTTCCCTATCTCCAAACACCTCCTCATGAGAAAAAACCCACTGTTCATTGTTCAGCACCCAGCTCAAATATCATTTCTTATATGGAGCCTCTCCAGCTCTTCAGGCAAACTCATTCTCTTCCCCTGAAACCAAGCAATATAGTCAAGGAAGGTTCCAGAATGAAGGGATCACTTCCTCCCTTACACATAACATATACTTGGCAGAGGTCATTTCTGGCCCCAAACTCAAAACTGGGAAATGTACTCCTCTGTGTGTAAGGAGATCTTGTTAAAACGCTAATATCTAAAAGATATATCACAAGCAAAGGCTAACCTAATGATCAGTTAATTGTTATCAGGGATTAGTTAATCACCAGCTGAGCAATAGAAAGCAACGAATGTCCAGAAAGAAGAAGAAATCAGAGAGGAAGAAAGGGGCTACATACAAAGAGAGGTAGAAAGAAATATAAAACAAACTTTGACTGAGTGACTTCACTTTCACTTTCAGTTTCAGATCAACACTGAATCATGTAATGGGCTGGCCAAAAGGTTCGTTTGAGTTTTTCCATTTTACAGAAAATCCCAAACGAACCTTTTGGTCAACCCAATAGTAGCAGAGACCCTGATCATTCAGTCATTTAGGAAAAATTTAGTACCAGGCACTGTGAAATGTTCCTTTGGAGCCATATATGATGAAGACACAGTCACTATCCTCAAATAGCTTACAATTGAGTAAGTAATTGAATTCACAAGAATTATAAGCCTGTCCTCCCACCCAGGGCCAGATGTTTTCTACCAACTTGAATGAAAAATGAAGGAAATATATTCCTTGGACTTTTGGACTCCTTGGAAGTTTCTGAGACTTCAAACATTACTAACTTTCTCCATTAAACAGAATAAATATGGGAGGCAATGAAGCAGTAAGAATCTGCCCATAAATATTCTCAATCCTAGTCATGAAATATGTCCTACCTCTTAACACATATAACAAGTCAAATGCAACTAAAGGAATGAGATGCAAAGCAATTTAATTTGCTCTGTCACTCTACTCTCTTTTCTATACTGTATTTCCTAAAGGGCTGGGCCTAAAGTCTCATGAATTACTAACACAGGAGCTTCAGAAGAGAATTTGGATATGCAAAAAGAGAGAGAACTCTCTGAAAAAATTATGGAACCACACTTGCAACATATTTAATGAAAAATAATGGTATCACCCTTCTAATTTATTTGGTCAAAAGGAGCCAAACAATCTAACAGATTCTGACAAACATTCATAAACAGTTTAGCCCTTTCAATCTGTAATGCAGTAGTCAAAAACCTAAAATGTCTCAGGCACAGGGGGATGGATGGTTTAGAGTTTACAAAAAGCACACAGCCTATGGACTTACAAACTATCTGATAAAATAAAGTGTGCCTACGAGGAGAGGTAACTAAAATAAGACAGAATCAGATGAAGGTTGATGATATGAACGGCAAAGAAATGAAAGTGTGGGGTAGTATTAAAACAAACCTTTATTTTTGAGAAGCTCTGGGCTTCCCTGGTGGCTCAGAGGTTAAAGCGTCTGACTCCAATGCAGGAGACCCTGGTTTGATCCCTGGGTCGGGAAGATTCCCTGGAGAAGAAAATGGCAACCCACTCCAGTATTCTTGCCTGGAGAATCTCATGGACAGAGGAGCCTGGTAGGCTACAGTCCACGGGGTCGCAAAGAGTCAGACACGACTGAGCGACTTCACTTTCACCTTCACTTTCTGTGTGTCAAGTAGTTTACAACACTTGAGTCTCATAATAACCATACAAAGTAACTATACTAGAAGCCTTCTTATCTGATAAGATCAGGATAGACAGAAAACTTTGGTTGAAGCAAGTAATATTTATACCTTTTATATCTTATTTTAAGCTAAAATATATAAATGAGCATCCATTTGCTAATCATTGATATAGAGACAAAGGTTTTTCATTGATTGTTGACTTCATGACGAGTTCCTATCTTTCTTACAAAAATGACAAAGTCCATAATCCACAATTACTAGTTTTAATCCCTTTAAGATACCTGCCAAAGGTGGAGAATAATTTCTTTTATGATTTGATTATCCAATTGTTCCATCACTTTTTATTGAAAAGCCTTTTCCTCCTTGAATTATTCTGGCGTCTTTAATGAAAATCAACTGAATATATTAGTATACGGTCCATTTAAGAATCCTATTCTATTCCATTGATCTATATATCCATCCTTATGCCAACACCACACTTTCTTTATTACTGTAATGTATTAGTAAGTTTTGAAATCAAGAAGTCTAAATCTTCCAACCTTGTCCTTTTTCAGAATTTTACTGGCTATTCTAGGTCCTTGGTAATTTCAATTTTCCATAAGCTTTTTTATAATAACTTGTCAATTTATACCAAAAAATTCCCTGGAAATTCAACAGAGATCTAGATGAATCTAAAGATTAGGGTGAAAAAATCTGAATCTTAAAAGAAATAGTAAATCTTTTGATCACAGTCTATCTTTCCATTTACTTAAGTCTTCAACTGCTCTCAGTAATGTTCACAGTTTTCAATGCAGAAGTCTTACCAATGTTTTGTTACCTTTTCTATAACTATTTCATGTTTTTAATGCTATTATAAATAGTATTTTATTGAAATTTCTTAATTTCCAATTCTTCGATAATATATAAAAATACAATTGATTCTTACATATTTTGAATCTTATAACCTTGCTCCATTCACTTGTTCTAGTGATTTTATTCCTATTCCTTAGAATTTTCTAAGATCATGTCATGATACTTTCATCTCTCCCTTTCTCATCTGTATAGTTTTTCTTTTTCTTGACTTCTTCAGTATGTCACAAGACTTAGTACAACGCTAAGTAGAAGCAGTAAGAGCAAACATTCTTGCCTTATTTCCAATCTTAAGATAGAAGGATTCACTCTTCCACCATGAAGCACAATGCTAATTGTAGGTTTTTCACAATTTGTCTATCAGGTTGAGGAAGTTTCCTTCTATACTCAGTTTGTTGAGGGTTTTTATCAGAAAAGAGAGTTGAATTTTTCCAAAATGTTTTTTTTGCATCTATTAAGATGGTCATATGGTTTTTCTCTTCTTTTTCTGTCAATATAGTAAATTACATTAATTTTCACATTTTATATTACCATAGCATTCCTGAGCGGAGAAGGCAATGGCAACCTGCTCCAGTACTCTTGCCTGGAAAATCCCATGGACGGAGGAGCCTGGTCGGCTGCAGTCCATGAGGTCGCTAAGAGTCGACTGAGCGGCTTCACTTTCACTTTTCACTTTTCACTTTCATGCATTGGAGAAGAAAATAGCAACTCACTCCAGTGTTCTTGCCTGGAGAATCCCAGGGACGGGGGAGCCTGGTGGGCTTCCATCTACAGGGTCATACAGAGTCGGACACGACTGAAGCGACTTAGCAGCAGCAGCATTCCTGAGAGAAACACCTCTTGGATATCATGTATTATCCTTTTTATTTCTTGCTATATTTCCACTGTCTATTATTTTGTTGAAAATGTTTGCTTCTGTGTTCATGAGGAATATTAGTGTATATAGTATTCTTGTAATATCTCATTTTAAGTACCAAAGATAATAAGTGAATTCACTCAGTTGTGTCCGACTCTTTGCAACCCCATGGACTGAAGCCTACCAGGCTCCTCCATCCATGGAATTTTCCAGGCAAAAGTGCTGGAGTAAGTTGTCATTTCCTTCTCCAGGGGATCTTCCTGGCCCAGGGATCAAACCTGCATCTCCCGGGTCTATCAAAGGTAATATTGATGTTTAAATGTTCCTTCTGTTTCTATTTCCTAGAAGAGTTTGTGTAGAATTTATATTATTCTTTCCTCAAATAATTCAGTGGAATTCAACAGTGAAGACACCTGGATTCAGCATTATCTTTATGACAGGATTTACCTAGGAATTCTATTTCTTTGATAGATATAGAGTTACTTAGGTTACCTTCTCTTCTAGAGTGAATTTTGGCGGTTTTGTACATTTCAAGGAATTCACTCACTTATCTAAGTCATCAAATTTATTAGCATAAAATTGGTTATGATACTCCTTTAATATTTTTTAATTTCTGCAGGATCTATAGTGGTATCCCTGTTTCATGACTGACATTGACAATTATATCTAATGTCTTTAATTCTCAGTCTTGCTAGAGGCTTATCAATTTTATTGATCTTTTTGAAGATACAGTTTTTGGATTACCTTGATTTTTTTTTGTTTCATTTATCTATTTTCTATTTCATTGACATCTCCTCTTATTATTTCATTTTTTCTGTTTATTATGGATTTATATTGATCTTATTTTCCTAGATTCTTAAGCTGAAATCTTAATTGATTGAAGACCTTGCTTCTTTTTTAATATAAGCATTTAATTCTATAAATTTCCCTTTAACCACTTCATTAGCATATGGCACAAATTTTAATGTGTTGTTTTTCATTTTAATTCAGTTCAAAGTATTTCCTGATTACCCTTGTGATTTCTTTTGGACCCATTTATTTTTAGAAGTTTATTGCTTAATTTTCAAAATTTGAGTATTTTCCAGCTACAATTCTGTTTAATTCTAATGTGGTCACAGAATACATCCTGTAAGACTTCAATCAGTTTAAGTTTATTGATATTTATTTTATGGCCCAGAATATTGTCTATCTTGATGTTAGATATGTACTAGAAAAGAATGTATATTCTCCTGTTGTTGAATAAAGTGTTCTACAAAAGCCATACAGTCAAGATGATGGGCAATGCTCTCAAGTCATCTATATACTTAAATGTTTTGGCATACTTGTTTTGTAATGAATGAAAGAGAAGTGCTGAAACCTCAAACTACTAATGTATTTTTGTTTATTTCTCTTTACCAATAGCATTCCATTAGTGGTCATTTCGTGTATTTTTAAGTGATTAGATGCACACACATTTAAGATTGTTACATCTTCTTGGGAAAAAAGGACACTTTTTCATCATGAAATGTCTCTTTTTATGCCTGGTAATATTCTTAATATTCCTTGCCCTGAATTTTTATCTGACATTAATACAGCCTAATCAGATTTCTTTTGATTAGCATTTGTATAGTATATTTTGTTCCATCTTTCTTTTTAACTCACCTATGTCTTTATATCTAAAGAGAGTTTCTTATACAGCTCTCGGTTTTTATCCAATCTGACAATGTATGTCTTTCAATGAAATATTGAGGCCATTTTCATTTAGCATTATTAATAATGTTTGGGTCTCTATTTACCATTTTGCTCTTTGCTTCCTACTTTTTACATCTATTCTTTGTTCCTTTTTTCTATTTTCTGCCTTTTCTTGGACTGTCATTGTTTTGGATTTCGGGTTTCTCTAGGATTTGCAATATTCATCTTTAAACTATGTTACTCTTTCTTCAAATAATATTATACCACTATTCAGACAATATAAGAATTGTCCATTTTCTTCCTCATCATATTTATATGTTCCTTTATATCCTTGAACATATTTATAACAGCACTTTTAGTATCCTTTATTTATGCTTTGAATATCTTTGTTATTTCTGCCTCTAAAGTTTTGTTGGAATCTTTTTCCTGTTTACAGGTCATATTTTCCTGGTGTGTGTGTGTGTGTGTGTGTGTGTTAAATTTTAGAATTCCTTTTAAAAAGGTGAGATTTTTTTCTGGCAGAGTTACTTACAGGTCAGTTTATTCCTTTTAATGTCATTCTAGAATAACCCTTATTTTAACATGAATTTAACCCCACTTCTAAGACATGGTCCTTCTGAGATCTCTATTGAATTCAGTAGTCTTTCCACTCTGGCTTAAAGGAACTAGAAAGGTCCCTGGCCCTACATAAGTCATGACATTAGTCTTCTTACAACTCCATGATAATTGTTATTTCCTCAAAAATTGTTCTTTTCCAACCGCAGGGAGTTTCTCTTGAAATATGCAGATTGATATTTGGACAAAGACTCAAGAGGAGCCCTATGCATATTTCTGGAGCTCTTTCTCATTTCAGGTGTTCAATCCCACAAAAATCCTTCCCAGCCTCCTGAAAGTATGATCTCTGTTTCCTCACCTCAGTGAGACTGCTGAACTCGACTCAGGTCAACCCTCCCTGTGCTTCAGACATGGAGTTACCTCCAGGTAAACAGCATAGGATAACCTGACTTCACTTTTCCCAGAAAGACGGTCCCTACGCTGCTTATTTTCCAAGGTTTAAAATTAGCCATTTTCTTTTTTTCCTTTCAATTTTCTAGTTCTTTATGGCAGGAAGGGGGAGCTAATTCTAGCTTGTCTTACCCTTTCATGGCTGACAGCTGAAGCCTCATACTTTTCATTTTTGATACTAAACTGCTGTTAAATTATATCATATTGTCTCTGCTAAGAAACCTTCAATGGCTTCATATGACAAGTGGAATTAAATCCAAAGTCTTTACCATGGTCTCTAAGGATGTACATGATCTAGTGCCTTTTTTTTTTTTTTTTCTGACTTCAACGCCTACCCGTCATCCTCTGCTTACTCCACTTCAGCCACATTTGTCTTCCTTATTCTCCGCAATTCCTCATCAGAGCGTTTACCTTGCTGCTAACTCTTACTAGGGTGTGTCTACCATAGATTTCACATAGGTGGCCTCTTGTCATTCAATTCCAGTCCAAACATTACCTCCTTGGGGACTTCTGTGGTGGTCCAGTGGCTAAGACTCCGCACTCCCAATGCAGGAGGCCCAGGTTTGGTTCCTGGCTGGCGAACTAGATCCCACATGTCACAACTGAGAGTTCTCAAGCTGCAACTGAAAGATTCTGTATGCCACAACTAAAACAGATCCTGTGTGCTGCAACTAAGACCCAGAACAGTCAAAGAAATAAATTTTTAAAAATTAAATATTCAAACTTTACCTCCTCAGTATCTTCACTGGATACTCAATCTAAGCTAGCTACTCTCCCAGTCACTTTGCATTAAAACATTCCATTGTATTTCCTTTATAAAACTCACCATTATCTGAAATTATCTTGTTTATTGGTGTATTATCTGAGTACCCCCAAGATTAGGGGGGTACTCCATGAGACCTGAGACAAGTCTCTTCATTCCTGAATATCCATCAGCCACAAGAATAGCTGCTTGTACTGGGTATTCAATAAGTATATGTAGAATAAATAGTATAATTCACTTTTAATTAGAATTTAGAACATGGATAACAGACTGTGGTCTAGAATGAAGAGAAAACACAGTGAGGAACTGAGCCCTCAGAGATGCTGACACCCTTTCTCTCCAATTGCTCTTTCAACACACCCACTCCCACTTCATTATCTGCAGCCCTGGCCTAACGGATCAATTTGAGACCTAAGAATGATGCAGATTTCACTGGATCCTGGTTGAATATTTGAGATTTATCTTTATCCAAATTAAAATTAGGGTCCTCTGGGATGCCAGTCTCTAAGAGGGAGGTGCAGGAGGCAAGAGGATCCCAGCCATGGCGAGTCCACCTGCCGGGTTCCAGCAGCCTTTCTCTTTGTGCCTCAGATGAGGCTATTCCTGAATTCAGGGCAGGAAAGGAGGACTTCCCTTACAGAAGCAGCTGCCCCATGCTTACATGAAGGCATCCTTGCGAGGCCAGGGCTCTGTCTCAAAGAAAAGGGCCACCTCAAAGAAAGTGTCCTCCTCCTCTTTCCAAAATGTGTGAGAAGGTACAGGCATGGAGATGGGGTGCAAAGTGCTGGCAGGAGAGGGGCCGCAGGAGGGAATGAGACAGGAGAGTGTGTGTGGAGGTTCAGATCAAAGAACTCAAAGCATCCAAGACCCACCCACTCCCTGGCAGACACAGATGGCGAGTCTGCTACCCTGTGATCAGAAAATGGTTGAGGTCTGTCACAAGCCCAAGTCCTTTAAGACACCCACACGAAACATACTCAGCAAAAGCAAGGAACCTTACAGAAGACAGTATGTTATAGAAAGTAAGGGACTAAAGCCCAGGAAGAGGCCAAATTAGGGCAGGACCAAGTTAGTCAGCTCATTCTTATGCCTTGGGTTATGACCCAATTCTATTATTTTTGTGACTTGAATTATAACTCATTAATGCAGACTAAGATAAGAAAACTATAAGTCTTGCAAAAACTGAAACAAATCAGGTTAACTTACTCAGGCTTCTACCTGAGGAGTATATGGTTTTGATATAAGACTTCCAGCTTTATGATCCTATACAGACAAACCCAAAGAGAGTATGTCTTTCATTTCTTAATGAAAAAGGAAACTGTAGAGAAATTACAGAGAATATAATTGGAGAAAAAGACAAATACTGTCATCTTCTCTGGAACAAACACTAGCATTAGCTTATCTTTGTAACATACCTTGTTAAAGGAATAAAGAAAAAATTAAAATATATAACACATATTATACACACACCCACACACACATATATATATGCACACACATGTACACACACACCCCCCCCCCAGGCTAAGAAGCTAAGCTATAGGACAATATAAGCCATATAGACAGATCTAAAAACCCTACCAGGGCAGGCAGGTACTGTTCACAAACAAACATGGAATTCAGGAAAATTTAGCAAATTTCCTAGGACCTGTTTCTTTTTCATAATATGTATTCTTATTGCAAGAGTATTATATCTAGTAATGTGGAAAATTGGGGAATTATACGGAACATACAGAAGAACATTGAAACCATGTCCATTATCTTCATTTGGTGATCACAACATTGTTTTTGGTGTCTTTTTCTCATTGCTCATAGCATCACAGTGTATTCATTTTTATAAGCATGTCCTCCTCCTAAGGTCAATTTCCACCTCAGCAAAACACACACCATACTGCCCGTCATCTTCCAAACAGTACACGCCACCACACCACTATCAGGTAAACCATCAGCATGCAGCCCAGTCTGCACTGGATGGAATCTCCTAGAGTGCATTGTCTGTCTCTCTTCTTTACACTCCATCCCCTGCATATCACAGTAAATACTGCATGCTGAACACAATAGGGAATCAATAATTATTTGTTGACTATTACAACTTTCTTTGTTCATGTATTTATTGAATATAACATTTTACCATTTCATTAATTTTTTGTCTTCATTAATGCAGTTTTTAATGGTTGTTTATCCTCCATGCCATAATTTAAGTAGCCATCACTGAACATGTAAAATGTTTCAAATCACTATGATAAATAATGCTTTGAGAACCATCTTTCAGATAAATATTTTTTGCATTGTCATAGGGTCTTTTTCTGTAAGTTCAGCAGCTGTAATGTGTATACATATTTTTGAGGCATGAATTACCGAACTGTCTTCCTGAAAGGTCATTCTGGTTTATATTTTTACCATGAATTTATGAGAGTGTCTATTTCTCTATACTCTCACCAAAAGTAAGTATTTTAATGAAGAAAAAAATTGTCACTCTGATGGCTAAAATATAGTATCTCATTACAGTCTGAATTTGAATTTTTTGATATCAGTGAAATTGAGCTTCCTGTATTCTTCGGCAAAGTTTCAAAATCATGTTACTTGCCAAACAGATGAAGTCAATTCTCCACCTTTTACCATCCTAATCTTCTGTTATTCTCCCCTCATCTAACTGACAGAAAAGCCAAAGTGGATATTCGCTGCCCCTCCCAGGCCAGCTGTGCTCTGTAGCCCTGCTCTTCCTCTATCTCATTTCTATCCTCTGCACCATCTCCACTTATAGGGAGCCCACCCTTGCTTCAAGCCTTCTCCAAAAACAATACAGTAAGTCCCGTACGTACGAATGAGTTCCGAATGAGAATGCATTCGTAATTTGTTGGTAAGTCCAACACAGCCTAGGTACCCAACAAACACAGTCAGTCATATAGTACTGTCCTGTAATAGGTTTGAACTACTTTTCACACAAATAATACATATAAAACAAACACACAAAAATAAAGAAAACATTTTTAATCTTACAGTACAGTACCTTGAAAAGTACAGTGGTACAGTACAATGGCTGGCATGATGGTTATTATTAAAGTTGGAGTTATTACTGGGCTTGCATACCTCTTGAAAACAGTGCCTGGCAGGGCATTTGGCACTTGGAATCCCTGGTGGTTCAGATGGTAAAGAATCTGCCTGGAATGCTGGTAACCCAAATTCGATCCGTGAGTTGGGAAGATACCTGGAGAAGGGAATGGCTACTCACTCCAGTATTCTTGCCTGGAGGATCCCACAGACAGAGGAGCCTGGTGGGCTACAGTCCACAGAGTTGCAAAGAGTCGGACACAACTGAGTGACTAACACACTTTCTTTTACACATAGTATTAAAAACAATTATCTCTTGAATTGAAAGTAGACAGGTGCTGTGGGTCTGTGTTGACCCAGGAACATACCATAAATCTGACCTTGGAATACGGCTGACCACTAAGATATTCTACCATTTTTAACCATTCAGAGTGTTGGAGGCATTCGAATGTAAGAATCGTTAGGCCCACTGTCTGGGCCTGGTCCAGGGGATTAACACTCTAGAGCCTGCCTTAGGACAACCACCATGGGCCTCAGAACATTCTTCCTTTCTGTCTCCTCACAACCTTGGCCTTTTTCTAATTTTACTCTATGATTTGTCCCCGATTCCTAAATCCTGTTCATGAAACTGGTTGAGTAAACTATAAGTTCTGTTATAAAACTGTTACAAATTCGTTTTCTGATTTGGTTTTGCTGAACGAACCCTGAGCCCAAGATGCTCCAAATTCGGAATTCCTCTCATCTGGTGTCTCTCTCATCCTGGTCCAGGAGGGGGCTGTCACTGTGTGGCCACCTGCTAGGTACCTGTGAGCACATGAGAACTGCCAGTGCAAGACCAATGGAAACAACATCCTTAGAACCCAAGAGGCCCTAACGGTCCTACCTCGCTCCCATTCTCACTCTTTTTACAGATTAGGAAGTGAGGTCCCAGGAGATAAGGGATTGGTCCACAGCGTCACAGCTTATGATGACAAAGAGGTGTCAAGTCTTTCCTACAGCCCTATGGTTCCTCCTCCATGACACTCATAGAGGAAAGAAAGGAAGCTGATGGCCATTCTAGTGATGCTTCCTGAATGTGATCAAAATTCTGGCTCGCCACTTTTTGCTTATGTCCACTGAGTACAGACAACAGCAAGAAAAGAGAGCAAGATGAAACACAGTTCTTCTATCTGACAATGTCTCGAATGAGAAGACGCCCTTCCACAGGAAGCTCCATCAGCAGCTTTAGGTCAAGTTCCAGACGCACATCAAAATGCCAAGTCATGTTTCTTTCAGGCTCACCACAAAGAGCATCATCTTTCGACCTGAGTGACCGCCAGAGCACACGATTTCCTCGCCCCCAGCGCCCTCACATTAGGCACCCCTGACTCCACCTGGGTTCCCATCTTGTCATCCCGTCAGTTGGAAGACCTTCACCCTAGGGCAGCTCCCGCCTGTTTATCTGGCTAATTGCATGGTGTTCTCCCTTCACCGCTTTCACAGGTTAAAGAGTGGTCATGTTTCACAAGGACCCTACATCTTCTAAAAGTGATCTGTGGAGAGGGAGGGGGAGGTTTGAACTAAATCTGAGAATTCTGTGCCTCTTTTCCCCAAAGATTTTAGAGATGGCTGCTTCATAGCTAAGGGTACAGAAGCCAGGATCACTTCCTCCCAAACAATCACCAGCTAAGCTTGTAAATCTCAACCTCTGTTACACATTAGAATCACCTGGAGGGATTTCAAAAATGACATTTGGGTGCACCCCAAAACAATGACATCAGAGCCTGAGGGTGGGACGGGCCTGCATAACAATGCAGGCACTTGTATTTCTTTTTTTATTTTTTTAACTTTCCAGGTGATTCCCAAGTACAGTGGAGTTTGGGCACCTTTGTTCCAAGCATGGACCAAAGGAACCTTCTCTAATTGACATTTATGTGCCGAGGACAGAGCACCAGCAATGGAGAGGAGGAAAAGGAGGGTTAAATCTGTGACTTGTTCCTTATTCTCTCTCTTCCCCCATTTTCATCATAGGCTGTAATTCAAGTGACTTAAAGAGATTCTACCATCTACAGACCAGAAATAATCCTGAAGGGAAAAGAATACCTCCCCCTGCCCCCTTTTTAAGGTACTGGCCAACTTCTGTCCTTACTCTCAGATTATTGAGCTTTCTTGATTTGAAGCTCCTATTTTCCCAGGATCCTAAAACAGGTCGTAAGGGAAGAGACAAGATGCACGCATGCTCACTTATCCAGAATCCTGGTTATCTTGTGCACATCCCCTAAAGTGATTATGTGCTTAGTGAGACGTTTCTGAGAATGAATACTTAACATCTCAGCTTCAGCTGTCTCTACCTTACCGTTTCTCATTCACAGCAGCCTTGATGTAAAACAGAAACTTATTTGCTATGAGCTCAGCCCAGAGAGAACAGGAGCCAAGCCCGGAGTGAACCCAGCAGAAAGGACTGTGTGAAGGCCACTGAAATGACCGGAACAGACACAACCCCTCATGCAGTGGGATGAAGGGGTGGGGGGTTGGGGTAGGGATGAACCTCAGGAAAATGCTCCCTTAAGCTGGGGACCTAGCTGGTCCTGGGGACACGCACTTAAATTAGCATTCTGGGGGAAAAAGAGAGGGAAGGATTTAAAGAAGCAAAGGAGTTGTGTGAGAGAGAAAACATATCACGTTAAAAAAAAAAAGGCAGCAGGAATATGTCCTAATTTGGAGAAACAGGCCACATTGCCATGGCAACTCTGAATCTCCAAGAGGCAGCCAGGCATATCTTTAAACAGCGTGTTAAATAGTTCAGCTATGAAGAAGAAGAGAGAGAAGAGTGTAGGGGGTCTAAGAGAGAAGAAAGAGGTCTGGAGTTGCTGTGGGCCAGAGGGCCACGCTACCCAGGGCCCAGCTGTTCTTCAAGGGAGGTTTACTAAGTGAAGCCTCAGGTTCTGAGAAGGATCTTTCCTCTGGGACTTGGGCAGGTTGGGGGCTGTATTCTCCTAGAGCTAACCTGTATCTTGGGCTTCCCAGGTGGCACTAGTGGTAAAGAACCCGTGTGCTACTATAGGACACGTAAGAGACCGGGGTTCAATCCCTGGGTCGGGAAGATCCCCTGGAGGAGGGCATGGTAAGCCCTTCCAGTATTCTTGCCTGAAGAATCTCATGAACAGAGGAGCCTGACGGGCAACAGTCCATTTGGTCACAAAATAGTCAGACACGACTGAAGTGACTTAGGCACACAACCTGTAAGGAAGATTTTCTCGAAGGCATAAAGTTATTAATTCAGTATTTTAATCTTTTTCAATGTGAACTGCTGCCCCAACACTGAAGCTGCCCTCTGGGCTAGGACCCCCAAGGGGACCGTGGTCTTGTGCCAAAAAGGAAGGGGATCCAGCAGCCCTAAGGGCTGGGGAGAATCACATCTATAACCGATTCATGGTACACTGGTCGGGAATTGTGGCCTAAGGGAGGGAAAATTGTTTATTAAAAAAAAAAAAGGTTTAATCCACCTGGAAACCATGTCTAAATGAAATGATGCCATGTGTGTTTCTTTGGGATCAAGCCAGTGATGACAGGAATTCAGGAAACAGTTTACCGAGTGGCTCTGAACCTTTTGAAAATATGAATAAGAATATAAAATTGTTCTCCCATCTGGAACATTAATTGCTTGAATTATGCATGTCATGTTCAGCATTTATTTTACCTTGCAACTAATTCTCAATCATCTTCAGCCGTCTTTATCTTCCACATTACTTTGTATCCTTTCCTCTTAGAATGCCCCTCGCCTGGTCCCTTCTGACCCTGCCCACCTGCCCTTCCGCACTTCTCCTTTGTCAGGGCCTCGGGCTGCCCCTGGACGGAACAGGAGAACACAGCAGCTCCAGTGGATGACCAAGGGGGATGAGGGTGGCAGGGAAAGGTGTCACAGGTCGCCCAATGCGGGGTAACAGCAACAAGAATAATAAAAGCAGAAGTATATTGTTTCCCCAGGCCTGGCCTCCCTCTCTTTTCGCTCATCTGCTTACATCACATCATTTTCCCCATAGATTTCTTCTTGGCAGGTGAAACTCAAATTTCCATTTGCTCTGCTGTGAGCTCTCAGAAAGTGTCCTGTTACGTGAACATCCCACAGCCCAGCTGGGGGCTCCCATCTAGTCCTGTGTAGCCACGCCTCCAGGCAGAGACCTCAGGCCCCCAGGAGGCCTCACGAGATCCCAAGCCAAAGAAAACCAGGTCTTACCCCTCCATCAACACCCTCTCCCCGACCCGCCCCCTCCACTTATACTGTATCTTCCCCTCTTTATTTCCTGTGCACAGACTCAAACCACAACCCCCAAGTCCTGAATGTCTTCACCTGTACAACAATCTCCACCTCCTAGGATTGCTAGGGGAACTGAATAAAGTATCTGTGTAAGAGTGAAGCCCAAGTGTAGACTAAAGTGAGAAGGGGGTCCGTGTGTGTGTGTGTGTGTGCGCGCCAAGAACCATAAGGCACTTCCTTCTCTGTCGACCCCACAAAGTATTATGACTCTAATTTAAAATGAGAGCCTGAGGTTCTAAGAGGTTATATAACTCCCTGTGTTCAAAGAGCTAGGAGTGGGCAGACCCCGATTTTGACTTTCATAGTCACCGCACTTGACTGCCACCCTACTCTCAACGGTGGCTCAGGGTTTCTGCACAGAAGCACTTGGGGCTGGCGGTCTGATCAGAAGGTAGGGCTTCAGGTGTTGGCCAACACTGTAATTCATAGCACAATCAGCACTTATTATTCTGTGGGTTTATTTGGGGTGAGGCGGAAGAGCTGATGGAAGTCTGGGAAGGTATCTCCCCCACCCCACCCCCACCTCCTACCCACTACCCTTCTTGGTGTTGCCCTGAGCACATTGCACTTCTGATAAATGCAAATCAATATCTGTTTAATAGAAAGTGCCATGTCGTGGATTCTTTGATAGCAATTCTGCTTTTACTTTCCCAACTGGAGCTCCATGAATTAGCAAGGGATTTAAAGATTCAGGAAGGAGATACAAGAGGAAACGTGAAACCATTTGTTTTTATAAAATTTAGACGAGCAAAAGGCTGTCTATTAGAGGGGTGAGATTAGGAAAGAATGAGACAAATGGCAAATGGGGAAAAGCAGAGAGGAAAATGTTAAGTGTTTAATAAACTCACCACTTAAAACCCCACTTAGTACAATGCCTGGAATACAGCCAGACGTGACCCAAAATGCTCCATCTCCCCCACCCCCCTTCAAAGCCCCTGCCATTTCCCTGGAAGCCTCACTCTCTAAGGAAAAAACTCCTAGTCTAACTCAGTCCATTTGACCCACAGAAACTCCCATGTCTGTGTACCCCAGCCCCTAGAACTCAAAGACTCTGGCGCTGTTTTTCTTACCAATCTCTTATTCTTTCTATCTGACCTTCCTGTTTCTCTTTTCACTCCTCTGGCAAATTAACCTGCATTTGAAAAACAACTGAATTATCTTTGTACTGTTTCATCACGAGACGTTTCATCTGGCAACAACACTGCCAACCCTCTGGCCTCTACCTGCACCTATTCAAGGACTAATAGAGTCAAACCACTCATTCAACCTGTAGTCACTGATGATCAGGTGTGACACACGAGGATTTCTAACATGGCCTCAGAGCTGTTTAACGGGCAAGACATGTGCAGGGGGAGTGGCTACAAAAACCAGATGTTTTGCTCAAGAGATACATATATTTTAGGGCTGTCATACAGAGGGAACTGGCAGCTTGCTCTTGGCTCCCCGGTGATGCAAGATGGCATAAAACCAGTCTCCCTGCTTACCAGGCAGTCACTACTCACCCTCTTTGATAACCTGACTCACTCACTCACTCACTTGGAAGCACACCTCTGGGGAGCTCACCAAATCTGCAATCATTGAGCAAGGCCCCAGGACCCGAGCTGCTTTTTGATCAACCCTGGCACCCATCCACTTGGCCAACATGTGGCAGAAAAGGTGCCACCAAGGACCCTTATAACGTGCTGATGGCACTTGGTGGTCAAGTCAGCTCTGATACTGTGAAGCCCACATGTGCAAAAAGGTGAATGAGCCTACGAGGAACAGCAAAGAATCCAGTGGTTTCCACAGTGGTCTGGCAGGCTGATTTCCCCTGGTTTATGATTAATTACGTGTATGATGTCACACACACAGCCACAAAAGAGCGGAGTTTGAATAAAGGCTAAGAAGTGACAGAGTGAGGGTGAGAGAGCCCAGGAGGCACTTTACCACGGTTTATTTACACAGAGGAAAGGTTGTGGCGAGAACTTTTCCTGGATGATGGAAATTTAAAAGGGGTGAAATGTAACCACACACACAATCACCGTGGTGAAAATCCCCAAGTTCTTTTCAATTCCTTCTAACCGGAGTAACAATTACATCTAACGCTTGTAGAGTGCTTATAGCTTAATAAAGCACTCTTATGTGTATTATCTCATTTTTAATTGTTACATCATCCAATGTCATTTCATGGACAAAGAAACTTTGGCTCAAAGAGCTTCAATAATCTGCCCAAGGTCACACAGCCAGCAAGAAGCAGAGCCAAGTGGAAGACCCACATGTTGAACAAAGGTCTGGTGACTACACGCCACAAATTTATGCCCCTGTCGCCCCAGTCCTAGGAGAAACAAGGACAGGCACAAGAAAAGCCCAAGATCCAAAAATAATGTGTTCATGAAAAGCCACCCAACAGCATCAATTAGCTATTGAAAATGCAGCTTCTTTAGCGACTAATAACCAGGTCAAAGCTTTGATTTTACTGAATGGACCAGTATAGCTCATTCAATGAACATAAAGCATCTCCATAATAGAAAATCTGCCTATGTGTGTATTTATATAGGAATCATGGAATATTTTTACACTTGAGAATCTTTCTGAATAAAATGTATCATTTTCTCCCCTACCTCACCAGAGAAAGTTTATCCTGTAGTGAAGGACCGAACCACTCATAACTCAAATGGTGAGCTGTGGTCTCATCATCTCTAGGAGGACATTATGGATGCTGCCACGGTGTGTGACGCACTGCTCTATTTCATTCTGTGCCTCTCAGTTCTGCCCCAGTGCACCCCTCCATATCACTGGAGCCAGCTCTGCTCCCCTGGAACTTGTTTACTCGGTAAGAATCCAGGCATTCTAGAAACATACAGCTGGAAAGGACCTCAAGGTCATCTCACTGGAAAGGAAAAACAGCAGAATGAGACAGGCAAAGAGATTCCAATGCTGAGAAAAGCGCCTTGGACACTTACTCGGCATTAGGAAGTGGCAAAGAATGAATGTATCAGTGCAGGGATATCTTGCAATTTGGAGCCAAGATGCCTGGTTTAACTCCTGGCTGTGCCTCTTACCTGATGTGCAGCCTGGACAACCACTTGAAATCCCTTGGCCTCAGTTTTCATTTATATAAAATGGGGGTAATAATATCTACCTCACAGGATTATAGTGAAACCAAGATACCAGTAAGATTATAAATAACATAATGGTGTTGTTTAGTCAGT
Organism: Oryx dammah; assembly: GCF_014754425.2. Lineage (NCBI taxonomy): Eukaryota > Metazoa > Chordata > Mammalia > Artiodactyla > Bovidae > Oryx > Oryx dammah. The sequence goes on from NW_024070213.1 coordinate 22,739,006, forward strand.
AAGTCATGTCTATTTGCAATCCTGTGGACTGGGGCTCCTCTGTCCAGGGGTTGTCTAGGCAAGAATATTGGAGTGGGTTGCCATGTCTTCTCCAGGGGATCTTCCCAACCCAGGGACCAAACCCAAGTCTCCTGCACTGGCAGGTGGATTCTTTACCACGGTGGCAGAAAGGAAGCCCAAATAATACAAGTAAAAAATAAAATCAGATTTGATAAAATATATTTTGAGCCGAACAGGTACTCAACAAAGTACCTTTTCAGTTCAAGTTATATCCCTTTCCTAACTAGGTCCAAAAGCACTGAGTATTTCTTTGTTGATTTAATTTTAAAATAATACTACACGACTGATTTTTATCTCTGATGTGCTACATCTTCTGTTTTTTTTTTTTTCTTCCTTTCCACTCTGAGCCTTGAATTGTTTATCCTGTCATTTTTAACACATTTCTGAAGAGTAAATGTATGAATCTCTTCTTCAGCTTGATTCTCTAGGGGCCAGAAGTAAGAAGTGAAGGCAGCTCATCCTTCACTACAGGGATGACATAATACCCTTATCCATGTGTAATCATAGTTTTCTTCTTTTTATGAATAGGTACTGGAGCAGTATGAGATAACCATACATCAGTGAGCTTATATATTGGTAACTCAAAGCAAAGGAACATACTATTTTTCTTAGCCTAAATAGCCTGAAAGTGAAAGTGTTAGTCGGGTCCAACTTTTTGTGACCCCATGGACTGTAGCCCGCCATGGACAGGCTCCTTTGTCCATGGAATTCTATAGGCAAGAGTACTGAAGTGGGTTGCCAACTCTTCTCCAGAGGATCTTCCTGACCCAGGGATTGAACCTGGGTCTCCTGCATTGCAGGTGGATTCTTTACCATCTGAGCTGCTAGGGAAGCCCTTGTTGCAGGTAAACGTAAAGTTACTGTTGGGTTTTTTGGACACTGAAGACAAGCTGGTGGGCCCCAGGGGATACAATTCTTCTCTTATGGATAAGGAAACTGAGACCAATGAATGAAGTGACCTGTCCAAGGTCACTCAGCTGGCCAGGATAGAGCCAGGACACCTACCCAGGATGTGGGACTCTCAGACGAGCCCCCACCTCCTCAACACCACAATTGTGAGATAACCTTCCCACCAGAAAGTTGTGCCTAGATTTTATTTTCTCAGATTATTGATGACTATGTCACACCGGACAGAAATAAAAGCCTCACTAAAGTTGAGACAGAGTACATTGATCACTCCCCCACAGGGCGCGAGCCCCATCAGTCAGTCACTGAAGGAGATTATGATATACCCCGGAGAATCCCAGTGCAACACTCTTTATTAAGCGATGTGATTTCTGGCAGAGAAACGGGATATGAGTGAAGCCCCTAACCTGTCAAGCTCCAGACCAACAGTTCAGGGGACGCATCTGGATCTGCTGCTCTTAGAAGTAATTTCCTTGGTAACACTGCCTCTAGCAATAATATCTACACCAGTGCTTCCCAAACACTAGTCCATGGATCAATGACAGTCCATGATGAAGTTATCATTGGTGCCCAGAGAAATGAGAAAAAGAAGAACAATGCAGCGTGTGTTGATACTGCTAAATGTATTCAGTTTAAAGGACTCTCCTTTATTCTGAGATCATGTAGTTCCTAGCATTGTTTTTAGTAAATATCCAAGGCCTTTCTTTTTAAAAAATAATTTGGTACAGGGTTTGCAAAATGTATCTTTAATTGGGAAAATGAAGACTCACCATGCTCTATCATGCCACCACTGTCATCATGATTATAAAATAATTAGAATCTGTGGATCAAGAAATCAGGAATCTCACCTCTTAGCAGCAGGCAGCACAGGCTGTGTGTCAGGAAGCACTAAAGTCTCCCCTGAGGTTGGGGCACTCCCAGCAGAAGTGAGGCCTGGGGGAGGGCCTGCCACCACCGTGTTCAAAAGACTTCCCCGGGCATCAAAAACTATTGGCTTTCCAGGTGGCACAGCGTTAAAGAATCCATCTGCTAATGCAGGAGAGGCAAGAGATGCAGGTTCATTCCCTGGGTTGGAAAGAACCCCTGGAGAAGGAAATGGCAACCCACTCCAGGATTCTTGCCTGGAAAATCCCATGGACAGAGGAGGGGCCTGGCGGGCTACATTGGGGTAGACATGACTGAGTGACTGAGCGCACATAAAACCACAGTCCAACATAATACTCACCACTCAGTATCTTCTGAATTTAGTTACATAGGTTTTTCACTGTGTTTCATTTGGGATTTTGGTTTTAATTTCTTTGCTTCCATTTTTCATATCCAACTAACATTGGTAGGTAATGACCTACTCAAGCACCCATATGGCTATCAGCAGCTCTTACAGGCATCACTTTTCTGAGCAAGCCTTCAAAGTATTCATAGTGACCCTGCCTGGTTTTTGTACCTCATGGCTACAAACTTTTCATGCTGACCTCAGGACAGGTCACTCTAGTTTCTCAAATTAGGTCTTCTTCATCTAATTTCCAAGTCATTTTCTCCTTTAGTGAGGTGTTCTGCATGTTACTATAGATTAAAATTCTATTTCTGTCCATCTATTTCTCTAACCTCACTATGGTGCTCCCAGTGACAAGCACCAGATCTAAAACAAAATGAATGCTCAATTATATTTACTGAATGAATAAATAATTAATCCTAGACCACTTTCCAAGAAGCTAATCCTAAAGCCATTCAATGAAATTATCAAAATGTTGACATTTTTTGTGAACGTAGACCTGGAAAGAAAGCTAATGTCTACAGTTCATTATAGAAATAGGTTGAACGTGAGGTTCAGAGAAGTGATGGGTTTTCACCCTCAAAAATAATTAAGACAATTATAATGAGATAACACAGATAAAGTTTTGTACACAGCAAGGATTCCACAAATCTTCCCTTTCCAAGCCTTCTTCTTATTGTAGGAAAGCCAGGGTGATTAATTTTTTTCTTTTTTAGAAAATCTGCTTTGTTGCAGTCACAACACTGCTTTTCAAAAAAACTATAGTATCAACACCGGGCTAAGGAGAAACACCTTGAAAATACTCTTTCACCACTTGCTATGTTCTTCAGAATATACACACACGCACGCGCACACACACACTCTTCCAAAATTTTGGTTGATATCGTATAAGTGATTTTGTTTTGTTTTGTTTTGAATGCACAGCATATGGGATCTTCATTCCTTCATGAAGGATCGAACTTGCTCATCCTGCATTGGAATTATAGAGTCTTTTTTTAAAAAATACAGAACAAAGTTACATGTAGTCCCACTACTATTACAATTATTTTTTTAAGTACATAAATCAAGATCTTTAATTGGAGTTTCAATATCAAACTCTCAAAAATTAATAGAATGAATATATGAAAAAGTCAAAGGATACAGTAGACCTGAAAAGCACTATGAACCAATTCAACATAATTAAGATTTATACAATTTTCACGCAACAGTAGGGCACAAATTCTATTCAAATTCCCATAGATTATAAACTAGGAGACACTGGAACACATCCAGGAACATAAAGCAAGGTGCAAAAATTTCATGGTCTAAAGGTATGAGACTGTTCTCTTATCCTGCAGAGACTGTTCTCTTATCACTATGGAACTGTGTTACAAATCAATATCAAACATATATTTTCAAGTACAATGTGACATTTACCAAGAGAGATCTTTGACTTAGCCATTGAAAAGTCTTAATAAACTTAGAAGACTGAAAAAACACAGCAGGTTGATTGCAGAAAAGAAAGCTTAAATGAGAAATTAATATCAAAGTAGAGAGTCTCAACAACTGGACCACCAGGGAATCCCTTGGTTGACATCACATTGCTAATTATTATAAATATAATATCTTCCAGACATCTGTGTCCACATCAAATACTAAGGGCCATTCACATTTGACCCAGTTTTTAAATTTTTCCAGTTTTGCGTGGATGATCAAATCAAAAGCTTCTTCAAAGTAAAAATTAAATATATCTTTTTTCTTTTAAAATGTCTGCACCTTCAGGCTTTCATGGTATATTAAGGCAGTGTGACAGGACTTTTAGGAGCACTGGGAGAGCTTCTGAAAAGTGAGTGCTATTTAATTCTAAGAGCACCTGTAGCTGATAAATATTAAACAGCCAGAAGTCATTGATGAGGGCTAGAAGCCCCAACGTCCCAAGAATCACACAAGATTATTATGTCTATTTTTGAAAGAGGCAGTTTTTTAAATAATAGGTTAAAGTTGCAGATCTCTCAAGATCCTAGCATTTTCTGGATCCAACACGACTCAGATTTTTATCATGCATTTGCAACAAATGCCCAAATCTCTCTGAGATGGTTCATGTTATATTGGCATACACACTTCTTTCTGCTTGTGCCTATGTATTCTATTGACACTGCCCAGGGTAAAATAGTGCTTAATATCCATGTTAAAGCCAACGTTATCAAAATATATTTCAGCCTACATTCAACAGCTCTGGAGTAGGCCAAAACCTAGTACATTTTCTCCTCATTATCACCTCAGTACGAGTCCCTTGCCAGGATCTGGCTAGGAGGCTTACATCTGATAAAGCTTAATGAAGTGTTAATGAAGGGAAAATGTCCCCGCCATTCTAAGCTTTGTTCAGAACAGGTTTAAGTGTACCCTGGTAAAAAGCTCTACTAGTGGTTCTTTTTTTCCCCCAAGAGAGGACAGATAAAGTGAGAGGTTGTACTGTCGGCTTTGCCACCTTTTGCTTGAATGATGTTGTCTGTCGTTCACGAATGTTGAGGTTTAATCCTTGTCCTTACCTTAAAATTCCTTTGTATGGGCTTTACCTGTGATCTCCCCATCCTAGATATGGCCTGACCTTTCTGATATGTCCATACAGATTTAACATATCAAGGCTTGTTTTTCTCCCCTCTAAATAACTTCTTGATCTTCTCTAACTCCACCTGAGCTCTTCATTCAGCTAAAATCTCATCAGCCATGGTCTACCAAGAATTCCTGGGGCTACCTGCTCTGGATTCCCTGTGACTCCCTATGACACCAACTGACACCACACTCAACACCCTTCAGTGCAGTTTACCTGGTTCTCTCCTCTCCCAGGCAGTAGCTTAGATTCCAGTGCTGGAGCCTATAATTTTCTCGTCTCTGATATATCATTTAACTTCCTGAATTCTTTGTTTCCATATCTGGGAGAAGGGAAATGATGCTTATGGTTACCTGCATTCTTCAGAGAGACAAGGTAAAGCTGTACTTCCCATCTTGTATGACTGTTGTATCAAATTAAGATAAAGTACATAAATTGTCTTTGAAAAGTGCAGAATATCATAAAATGTAAGATTTGGTTATAGTCTAACCACACATACTAACGAGTTTCTTTCTCATCTCTCTCCTACACTCTTTCTTTCTGGAGGCTTCCCTGCCCTTCCAGGAGGAATCCCCCTTTGCAGACAAATGTCCATGTGTATGTGAGTCCTGCTTTCCTAGTCATCTTAGTGAGAAGAATGGTTCAAAATGAAAAGTCAGAGGGGTAATCCCAAAGCACCGTTTTTGGAGAAAAATGTGTATTTTCTTATCTGTAACCTGTAAATTACAGGTTACTACCAGGGCTTCCCTGGGGGCTCAGAGGTTAAAGCATCTGCCTGCAGTGCGGGAGACCCGGGTTCGACCCCTGGGTCAGGAAGATCCCCTGGAGAAGGAAATGGCAACCCACTCCAGTATTCTTGACTGGAGAATCCCACGGACGGAGAAGCCTGGTAGACTACAGTCCACGGGGTCGCAAAGAGTCGGACACGACTGAGCGACTTCATCTTCACCTTCAACCTGTAAGTAGTTTGGAAGATACTTGCTTCTTTGATCATTGACGAGTCTCACCGAGATGGAATTTATTTTATCTAAACCTACTTTCCATCCAAATACCTTGATTATCATAAATTCATACAACCCCCAATATATAGGTCTTCTGTGTGCGTTGCATGCCTGCGTGGATGCTAAGTTATTTCAGTTGTGTCTGACTTGTGACTACATGGACTGTAGCCTACCGGGCTCCTCTGTCCAGGGGATTCTCCAGGCAAAAATACTGGAGTGGGTTACAGGTCTTTTACCATAGTTCAAAAATTCATTCAATATTTACTTTTAACAATATCTGACAGATTTGTTAAAAATACTTGTAATCAATTACCTCAGACCACATTCAGTGCACAAAAATGGTAAAAAAGAAAAGAAGTTTTCCCCTCATCCTAATTTCAATTTGCCCTTGTCCTTCACCTCTAGCTAGGAAAGAGGAGAGACTGCAATTCATTACATCACATTATCTGCTGGAGCGTGAACTAGTAAACAGGATTAGTGATTTGTGGACGTAAAAGTCCTACCGGAGACTGACCTGGTAATCTGGAAAATCAGGCCAACTCCAGGAGACAACTGAGTGTGGCCTCAGGCAGGCCACTTAATCTTCCTTGGCCTCAGTTTCCTCTACCATGAAATAAGGGCAGTGCTCTAGTCTCTGAGACTGCTTCCAGGCCAACTGGTCTCTCACACAGGATGCGAGGTAACATATGCACCCAGACTTCTGCAGAAGGGTGGGGACTAGGATGGGGTAAAGATAAACACAGAGAGCTTCTGTTCAGAAATTCCCTCTCCCTTCTTCACATAGGGAAGGGAGCTGCAACCTTCTCTTTGCAACCCTCTGTATTTCAAGCCTCAAAATCTATCAGAAAGGATGCAGCTGGAAAACTCAGTCTGACCACGTGTCCATATTTACCACTGTCCCTCACTGCCTTTGTCTACTTTTATCTCCTCATCCTGACTCCTTTTCTTTTTTGTGGCTTCCCTGTAATTGCCATCTGCTTCTCTTGGACATCCTATCAGAAACTTCTAGAATGAATCATCTGCCTGGCCTTTGGAGCTCATTGCTGTGAACTTTTCATGAAGGACTCCCAAATCTTGGTTGATCAAATTTGGTTTTCCTCCTCTAATGTCTGTGCCATTTTCTCCTTTAGGGAAGCATTCCACACGTTATGAATTTCCATCCCTCCATCTTGCAGATGAACAAAACTAAAACTAAGAGAGATCAAGGGATATGACCAAACAGCTATAGTTGGTTATGAAGGAAGATTGAGAACCAGGCCTCTTAACTCTGTAGTTCAGTCTAGGCTTTCTGCAGTAATCCCAGCTACCACTAAGTGAGTATTTCTATCCAACTCCATGGAGCAGCTGAAAGAGGATACAATCTTCCCCCCCCCCCAAAAAAATGAGCAGAAGTCTTCCATCAACTCCATGGCTTCTATGATTCAAAGTGGTTTCTAAAACAACTTAGCCCCTCAAATTCAGGTATTGGTGATACGTATCTTTTATAGTGCGAGCTGGGTATAACTGCCTATCTTTTTTTTCAGTTCTTTGACAAACATGATTAAGTCTGCTATAGACTTTTTTGTTTTGTCTGCACTGGGTCTTCACTGCTGTGCAGGCTTTCCTCTGGTGGTGCTGAGCAGGGGCTCCTCTCTGGTGGTGCACCGGCTTTTCATTGCGGAGGCTTCTTTTGTTGCGGAGAACAGGCTCTAGGGTTGGAGAGCTTCAGTCATTGTAGCATGTGGGCTCATAGTTACCACTCCCAGGCTCTAGAGCACAGGCTCAATAGCTGTGGTGCACAGGCTTAGCTGCTCTACAGTGTGTGGGATCTTCTCAGATCAGGAATCAAACCCATGTCTCTTGCACTGGCAGGTGGATTCTTTACCACTGAATCACCTATAGACTCCTTATAGCTGCATCTCCACCTCAGAGCCGCTCAAAACAACTTTTTTTCCTCATAGAAAAGTGCCAGCTGATATGTTCCACTCCACCATCATCCAGCCCAGGATCTACGTGGTAAAGGTAATTAAACAAGTTCTGTAATTATTCTCTCCTGCTTATAAGTAATTAAGGGCTGTACGTTCTCCCAGAAGCCACAAAGGGCCTAGAAGAGTGAATGACAGGGGGAAATGGATCAGAACACGTGCCTTGGAAAGGAAGTGAAAATTCAGAGATGGGCTGATGGAGAGACAGCAAGAAACTAGGATGAGGGACAGGCTAAGAGGAAAATGGAAAGAGAAGCACAAAACAGGGAGAACAGAAAAGAAGAGGAGAGGAGAGGAAAAGCAGACTTTCTAGAGACTTTAGTTAAAAAGAAAAAAAAAAAGACTTAAGGAGGAAAACAGCATAATTGAAGACCTAGTAACAGAAGAGACAGGGGAAGGCGTGCGGGCAGAGGGAGGCTGCCGGAGGCCAAGCGTGCTTTGTTGTCATCACAGCCCTCGCCTCACTGCTAAGGAAACTGAGGCACAGAGAAGCTAGGCAACCAGGCTAAGGTCACAGAGAGCCAGAATCTGAGTCCAGGGCTGTCTGAGCCTGAATTCTGTCCATAACATTGAGCTCAAATCTTTCTCAGACCTTTAACAACATAAAATGCGAATCTACAATAATCTCAAAGTAAAAATATAATTTTTAAAATAGACATATATAATATTATTACTGATGTCCTTTATCAATAAATTAGCATGGATTCCACCAGAACCCTTCAGCCACCGCCTCCCTGTGACCAAGGCTGTGGATATGGAAGGGGCGGCTCGCAGAGTAGGTCCTACAGAGACGAGACATATCTTTGGTTGGCCTCATTAAATACCAGGTTCTGACCAACTGAACCCACTTGCCACAGCCTATAAAAGTACTGTTTGACGGCCACGAGCAGACCACCTGGGAACTTTTAACTATGCCAGGTCCAAAGGTGGGCCACTGAGGGACCCGGACGCTGACAGGATGAAGCATGAAGGTGGCTGCGTGCACCACACAGAGGATAAGTCACATGGAAGACTGGGTCATGGAATACAGGGGGAAGACAAGGGGAGAAAAGGACAGAGAAACACACTCCAGAACCTAGACGAGAGGGGAGCAGGGAGCAGAGAGGAGGGGGAAGGACAGAGAGAAGGAGAAACAGAGAGTCTAAGAGCGACAGCAGCAAAGAAGGACCCAGATCCAGACAGGCAGGGAGCAGAGCCCTAGGGGCGCGCAAGGACAGCTCCGGGTTCTTAGTGCAAAAAGTAGGGTTTGAGCCTTCTCTGTGGCGTGAAAAATTAAAACATCTAGAACTAGAGTCCACTGATGAGTCTGGGCTTCCTCTTCTACAGGATTCTCTTCCACTTTTCAGACTGAGCTGAGATGCCTCCTGGCTTCTTGGCCAAGATGCTCCCCAAGGCAGGCTGTGTGCTGTGCCAGTCGGGGTTACCTGACACCCTTCTCCAGTGGCTTCCCTTTAGGTTCTGTTGGTAACCAGGTCCCCCAGTGGAGCCTAGGCTGACGCTGGCCGAAGCGAGGCTCCCTGCGAATGGCAGGATTTGTGGGAGTCGGGGAAGTACCTTCCCTTTTAAATATGCATTTCCCCTATGGCCCAATATGGTATCTGAAACTCCATGAGTTCAAGTCCTTATTCTGAGTTAAGACATAAATAAATGCCCATGGAAAGGGTCACACATCAGCTGCTTTTGTCTATTTAAAACCAGGCAAGGACTTAACTGATTAGATTGTCTCCCAGATTGAAATGAAACAGGGACCCACAAGAAGGACATCCTTGGGGTGGGGATGGGGGGTGGGGTGGGGCGGCACTCCTTGGAGGACAGAAGATGGAATCATGCGACGCTTCTTGGGGGAAGCCCCATCAGTGAGCGGAGCAGGGAGCTAGAGGCAGGGAGCTAGGCGTCCTCTGGGCAGCCAAGAGGCAGAATAAGGACACAGGATGGTTAAACAAGGTGGCAGCTGTCAAAAGAGGAGAGAGGAGCATGGGAAAAGGGAGTTTAAAAAGAAGATTAAAAATACATTATTTTCCAATTGCGTCATTTTCTCAGGACACACCACGGAGGTCAGGATGACAAAGGTGGCCCTGGTTGCCACTTGAAAGTCCAAAAACACAAAAAAAGAGCCTATTCAAGCCCTGCTGCCCCTCCCAGTGCACAGGAAACCAGTTCCAGATATCTGCGACTCTTAGAAGCAGAAGCCCTTACCGTAATGATGGGAGAGCCTCACTACTGGATCAAAGGGCAGACGAATAGAAAACAGAGAAGGAAGAGGAGGTGCCTCCTCCTGGCCCCTCCTCGGCTGAACAGACGGGTTTCCATCCTAATCACGACACGGGTATCCAGAAAGCACCAAAGTGACCTCAGTAACTCTTCAAGGTGTCATCAGGTGTGCCCTTCCACTGACCAATGAGACTTGTCCTTGGACACACAAACTCCAGGGATGAATGGCAGAAGTTCCAGAACCCCAAAGGCCACATTACTTTCCTTGGGGAAATTAGCCATCAATATTAGTCTCGGCAGCAATGATCAAATACCAAGGCTTCATAAGAAAAGTATCTGAATCTACGGATTCTTCTGGTACAGACGGGTTAGATGTGTCTGGGAAGATCGTGGGGCAGGCAGGATGAGGACTAGACCCTGGCCACCACTGTTTTTCCCCGCCTCGCTGAGCAGTCGTGGGACCCTGCTGCTTTCCCTGTGCCCCTCCCTGGCCCCCAGGAGTGCAACCAGAGCTGCTGTTAGTGACGACTTCAACTGATGCATCCCACTTCTCTCCTGTTTGGTTTTGGGGATTATGCGTTCACAGATCCTGCCCCAATTCCTTTGTCTCTGGGCTCCAACCCCGGCATCCAGACCTCTCCTCCTCTCAGTATCAACACTGCCTTCCAGAACCATCCATCCAGGATAGGAGACCCTCTGTCATCCCCACTCAGAGGGGCTGTAAGGGGAGAGCTGTGGCAGAGAGATTCCAGGCAAGCGACCAGTCTGGGCCAGGGGGAGGAGAATTCGTCACAGGCTCACCGATGTTAGAGATGAAAAGAACTGCAGACACACACCTGTCATCCATCCCACCTTGCGAGGTAGGCCCCGTTCCAGGAACATAAGTCCTGTTCCCGTCCGACTGCAAAGGCTCTTTCCTTACAGTGAAGTATGCACCGAGTGCACCATGAGTGCTCCGTGCTGCCCCAACCACGGGAGGGGGAGACGAATGGACTGTCCTCTTCAGGAAATGGCTGTCACACCTCAAGAACGCCATGCCTCTCCTGGGTGCTGCCTGCATCCACCCTTCTCTCTGTCCCTCCATCCCAACACAGACACCCTTGGCACACCTGAATACCACCCTTGCCCATAAACAGACCAGTCTCTGATCATCAGGGAAACTAACAGGGAAAGTGTGAGTGTTGAAGGCCCAGCAAATAGAAACGGCATGAAGGGGCTCAGGAAGCGGCCTCTGATTACCACTCCTAGGAAGGTGATACCCTCTGAGACTGGTCCAAAGTAACAGCAGTCAGAGGAGCCTGGCGGGCTACAGTCCATGGAGTCGCAAAGAGTCAGACAGGACTGAGTGACTAACACACTCACAACAACAGTCACAGCTGATTTTCTATGACTATTCAGAAAGTAGGAAGAGACCATTTTCTCCACGACCTATAGCCATCCAGGGCAGTAAAGCAAAAATATTCCTCCTTCTTTGTCAAATTCTCATCTGCTGAGATGGAATCTCAGACCAATGTATATCTGATTTCACATTCTCCAGACACACAGCTAGCTAGAAAAACATAATCCTTCCAATCCCCCAAAACATCAGTGAAGAGTCTGATATGATCAAGGACTCAAATTCTGGGGTATCCACTTGGAAGTGGGTGGGCTTGAAGGGGAGCAGGTCCACACTGGAGAGTGGAGACTTCAGTCCCTGGCACCCCCAGGCTGGGAACCAACCCACAGTTTTGTCTACCTTCCCGTACCTCTCTTGAAAAAAAAAAAAAAACCTCTTTTGAACCATTTTTTAAAAAGTCTTTATTGAATCTGTTATAATATTGCTTCTGTTTTATGTTTTGGCTTTTTGGCTGAGAGGCATGTGGGATCTTATCTCCCCAACCAGGGATGAAACCCGTATCCCCTGCACTGGAAGGTGAAGTCTTAACTACTGGATTGCCCGTTCTGCTGCTTGTCTCTCATCTCAATCTCTTCTCTCATTCAGAGCTGTTATCTTGTTTGGAGCAGTTAGGTCCTAATCAAGACCGACTAGAAGAAGAAAGAATCAACTTTAAAGGTCAAGCTCCAACTGGTCGCTCTCTGGGCGGCTGGGATAGTCGCCTCACACAGGCTAAGCTGGATGTTTCAGGAAAACCAAGTCCATGATAGTGACCCCGGGCAAGTGCAGCCCCCCGCTGAAGTCTCAGAACGTCACTCTCATCAGACAAGGGTCCTCGGTGCCACCCTGCCACTGCCAGCGCGTGACCATGGCCGGCCACTTTCCTTTCCGACCCTCAGTTTCTTCATCTGTAAAGAAAGAGAACAATCCTACTGTCTAAATCCCTGGGTTCCTTTGAGAGTTAGACTGGCTAAATGTAAGTAGGTACTATCTCATATAAGGTGTAGCCCTAAATTGTAGGAGGCATTTGTTTTATTCAAAGGGGGAAAGAGAATGAAGCTGACTTCTTCTGGAACTCCAGACCTAGTCCTCCCCAGTCTCTCAATAACCAGGGAAAATCTAGAATCAAAATACATCCCCAAAAGCATGTTAATTACTTCCGGACCAAGACAGAGCCTGCACTGCAGCTGAAAGGCAGGGGCAAGGGCATTGGAGCCTGGTGTCTGATGGCTGATTGTCCCCGCCCCTGATCCACAGCTCCACCTTATAATTTTCACATTCCTCCCTCCCTTCCAACTTTCTTTCCTCTTCTCACTTCCTTTAGCTTCTTATTCTTCTCCAATCCCTCGTCCTGCCTCTTAAATGTTACACAGCAGCCACACGAATACACTGCATTGGAAACCACAAAAATAAACTCAACGGAAAGACCTTAACCCATCACAAAACTTTACAACCTAAAAACACGCCACGTTCTACTCCTCAGTGGTACCCAAACCTGGCTGTGCCTCACATTCCTTGGGTGAAGTTTGTGAAAATTGCCATTAGTGGGCTTTATTCCAAACCTATTAAATCAGAATCCTTGAGTATGGGATCAGAGACGCTCTACTTTTAAATAATAATAACAATAAAATTTTAAAGTTTCTCTGTTGCTTCTAAGTTCAAGTCAGTTTAAGATCATAGACTGTACAACTAAACCGCAAAACTCTATCAAGCTCCTTTCCCCCCTTCTCTTTGATGATTTTTTAGCTCCTTCATTCTCATCACCCTCTCAACTTATGATGCCATGTGGCTTTATTTCCTGAGAATTTACTATATTTGCTTTCATATGAGCAATGAGAACTCAGAAATGGTAAGAAAAAGAAAGGCAAAGGGGTTGGAGGGAACCGGAAGGACTACGCAGATGAGGACCTTTGGAGGCAGAAGGTGTGAGAATGCACACGGAGGGCAGGTGGGAATAAGAGTGAGGGGGAGGGGGCAGGTGTGGGCAGGGGTAGGTGGGAGGGGTGGGTGACAGCATGGTGGAGAAACTACAGTGAAGTCTGGCTATAGTGGTCTGTTGTCATGGCAACACGATGCTGAAAGACTGAAGGCTGCTGCTCTCTACAACCCTGGACCACATGTTCTCAAGGCAACAGAAGGCATCCAGGACACATGGTGGCCAGCCATGAGGTCTCGGGGCTGGGCCAGGAATCCTCAGCCCAAGGCAGGCTACACTGGCTGTGCCATTACACTACCTCACACCCTCAATGCCCACACCCTTCACCCCCAAGTGGTGCCCTGGGTGCTCTGTTCCCTGTGGCACTGTTCTCAGTGCCAGAAGCCCCATTCGGAAAGGGGGGAAATTCTACTGGGCTGCAATGATGTCGATGCAAACCCAGGAACTGGCCTCTGGCCACTGGGAACTCTATGAACTCAAAAGGACGGGAAACTACTTAGGGAGAGGAAAGCCAATCTCAGTGTTTCTAACTTCTTCCATTGTAAAGCTAATGTGTTCCCAAGTTAGTAAACACATTTTGTAAAAACAACAAAACTACATCACTGGTACATATATCAAGAGTAAATGATGTCCAATTCCAGAGGAATCTGTATTCAATCGTATCAGAAATGATAATAGCATTGATTTATTAAAACCAGGAGTGTTCCTAACAGAGTAATGAGTCCTGTAAATGTTATTTTCTTTTCTTTCATAATAGCTCTTTGAAGTTGATGTGTATTAACCCCATCACAGAGGTGAGAAGAAACAGATCACAGAAGTCACACAACAAGGCAGAGGTCACTCAGCTTCTGAAAGATGGAGCCAGGGCTGAAAATGCACCAGGGTATATGTCCCGTCCACCACACTCTACTGCTCCCAACTGAAAAGATGCTAAGCCAAGTTACACTGCTCCCTTCTTACACTTTCTAGAATGAATTAAAAATACCCATCTTTCTGCTAAGACTCAGATTCTCGTGTTCTTCTCATACAAATCTCAAGTGCCACCTCCTCAGAGACCTTCCCTGACAACCCTAAAACTGCCTACAACATCCCTTTCTGCTATTTTCATGAAAACAGTCACCACTGCCTGAAATAACACTGTTCCATTTATGCGTTTGTTTATTGTCACTCAATATACTATGAGGACAAGACCTCTCTTATGGACTATGTCTTTAAGACCTTGAACTGTTCCTGACACCCAGCAGACACTTAATAAATATTTTTGGAATGAATGAATAAATCAAAGAGAAAGGCTGTTGTTTGCTAAAGCAAGTTTCAAAATCCCTTCCTTCTACCACTGGAAACTTAATTGCACTGATTAAATTTCCTTGGTGTTACCTGGCTGATTTGCATGTCGCAGGAATTGCATACGTTTATCTTTCAAAACTTTTTGAAAATGTTTGTTTCTTTCTGCATCTCCCTTTGAAAGAAGCTAATAAAGTCAAGATAATCATCAGCACCCATCTGCTTTGCATGATAAAAGCTTTGCTCTGCCACCCCAGAATGCACCCTGACCTGAGACTGTCCTCTTGCCATGACTGATGGAGATTAAGTGGATGTGAGTGCCAAGATATTGACTGCTGGCATCTGGCAGGTGTGAAGAATGGAAGGATGAGAGACAGCAGCCTGGACAGAGATAAGGAAGGTAACTTGCCAGTAACCAGAGATGAATCCTAGCAT
This sequence comes from Oryx dammah, assembly GCF_014754425.2. Classification (NCBI taxonomy): domain Eukaryota; kingdom Metazoa; phylum Chordata; class Mammalia; order Artiodactyla; family Bovidae; genus Oryx; species Oryx dammah. The sequence goes on from NW_024070213.1 coordinate 22,754,038, forward strand.
CCATTTTCATTTGGGTTTAAAATATTTTTAATTGCTACTGACAGCTGCTGTACTGAAATAATGAATCCAGCCACACATGTAAATAAGTGTATATTAAGGACTTAGCCTGTATCAGGTTACATGTTAGGATCTGCAGATACAGAAAGGAAAATGACATAGTCCCTTGTCCTCATGAAGCCTGTAGTTGAGCAAGACAGGCAGCTAATAAAAAATAATGGTGATTCATTACAGTTGTGATGAAGATGATGCAAAGTATGAAATGAAAGAGCATAAAGGGGAAAGAGGCAAAAATTTTTATTTCAGGGGAGAGAATAAGAAAAATCTGAAAGCAGGACATTGGATGAGGAGGGCAGCCTAGGTGAGATGCTCTGTCCTGAGCACTGAGAAGAGAAAGATACAGGCAACCAACCGCGGCAGGAAACACACACACATGCTCGCATGCACACACATGCGAATGCACACAGAACGGAGAAGCAAAAGCAAACCCAAGCAGAGAGGAGCACAGAAAAGGGTGCTCAAAATGAGCCTCGCTGCCCTGAAGTTCCACCAAAGCAGAGCCGCCTAACTGTATCACCTCACCTCTCAGCACTGCCCCAGGTCCCAGGAATCCAGAATATATGAGCCAGTTACCACGGAGCTCGGTGAGTTCTGATCCTGTCGTAGATGGCTTGCATTTATATTCATATCACTATACTCACTCACTCATGTATTCAATGGAGACTTACTGAAAACCTCTCACAGACCCACTCTTACTGATTCCTGCTATTTACCAGGCCTTTTCTAAGTGCTGTTACCTAATGGCTTTACCTAATAACCTTAAGAAACAGGGTCTATATTTATCACCATTTTATAGACGAGGAATCCAAGATTCAGAGAAGTCAAGTTATTTGCCGAGGATCACACAGTAAATGGTGGAGCCAGGAAACATCCAGGCAACGAGACTCCAGGGAGGCCCTCTTCACTGAGATGTTGCTGTTACCAGATTCCTAGGGCTGCCCTAAGAGATGCATCACACACTTGACAGCTTAAAACAATAGAAAAAATTTTTTTCACGGTTCCAGAGGCCAGAGCCTAAAATCAAGTGTCAACGGGATCATGTTACTTCTTTTCTTAAAAAAAACTCTTTATTTTGTATTGCTGCTGCTGCTGCTAAGTCGCTTCAGTCGTGTCTGACTCTGTGCGACCCCAGAGACGGCAGCCCACCAGGCTCCCCCATCCCTGGGATTCTCCAGGCAAGAACACTGGAGTGGGTTGCCATTTCCTTCTCCAAGGCAGGAAAGTGAAAAGTGAAAGTGAAGCCACTCAGTCGTGTCCGACTCTTTGTGACCCCAAGGACTGCAGCCTACCAGGCTCCTCCACCCATGGAATTTTCCAGGCAAGAGTACTGGAGTGGGTGCCATTGCCTTCTCCGATTTTGTATTGAGGTGTAGCCAATTAACAATGTTGTGATAGTTTCAGATGCACAGCCAAGAGACTCAGCCACACATACACATGGATACATTGTCACCCAGACTCCCCTCCCAGCCAGGCTAAGTAGAATTCCCTGAGCTCTACACCAGGTCTTTGTTGATTATCTATTTTAAATACAGCATTGGCTCCAAGGGAGGATCTTCCCTGGCCTGTTACAGCTTCTGGTGGTTTGCTTGGTTTGTGGCTAAATAACTCCAGACTCCACACCACGCCTTCCCGTCTTCCATCTCCTAGAAGGACAAGTGTCACTGGACTTAGGGCCTGTCTGGCTAATCCAAGATGATCTCATCCTAAGAATCTAATTTACATCCGTAAAGATCCTTTCTTCAAATGAGGTCACATTCACAGGGTCCAGGAGTTAGCACACAGATCTATCTTGGGGGGCCAGCATTCAATCCACTGGAGTGTGTATAGAGAGTATCCATTTTTATAACTGTTAATCATGTAATAACAGTTGCCTGTTGTTATTCAGTCACTAAGTCATATCTGACAGAGAGTCAGCGATGTTATCTAACCATCTCATCCTCTGTCATCCCCTTCTCTTCCTGCCCTAAATCTTTCCCAGCATCAGAACTTTTCCAATAAGTTAGCTCTTTGCATCACGTGGCCAAAGTATTAGAGCTTCAGCTTCAGCATCAGTCCTTCCAATGAATATTCAAAGCTGATTTCCTTTAGGATTGCTGTCCAAGGGACTCTCAAGAGTCTCCTCCAGCACCACAATTTAAAAGCATCAGTTCTTTGGGAACTCAGCCTTCTGCATGGTCCAACTCTCACATCTGTACATGACTACTGGCAAAACCATAGCTTTGATTCTATAGATCTTTGTCGGCAAAGCAGTATCTCTGCTTTTAATACGCTGTCTAGGTTTGTCATAGCTTTTCTTCTAAATTGGCTACTGCTATGCACCAGACACTATGGCATATGCTGGGAACGCAAAAGTTAGTAAAGCCTGGCCTGCACCACAGTGGGCCCATTGTACAGCAAATGAGACAGATAAGGAAACGAGATGGATTATCATAAAAGCCCTAAAATAGGGCACAGGTGAAACACAAAAAATAAAAAGAAGAAATAAGAAATTCTGTGAAGATCAGAGTCAGAAAAGACGTGCCATGGTTTCTCTTGAGTGAGTAGGTTCTTCAGGATGGACAAGGAGAAGAGGAGGCCCCAAGCCAGAGCTGTAAACCCTCAAGGACCAGTGCAAGGAGCGGTGTGACACACTCAGTGTGTCTTCATGACATGGGAGGGCCAGGAGGTGAAGAGGAAATCCTGGAGGAGTGGCCTGGGACCACATCCCAGAAGGTGTCCTAGTCTCGGCCGTGCAAAGCCAGGGGAAAGTTTTAAATGAAAGTGCATCACAGTTGGATTTGAGTTCCTAAAGAACCACACAGGTAATCTGCCGTGTGGTGAGAGGCACAGAGGGCAGGAGTGCTCAGAGGGCAGGGGACCCACAACAAGGCTTTATTTATTTATTTATTTTAACTTTTTATTTTATGTCAGAGGATAGTTGATCAACAATGTTGTGACAGTTTCAGGTGGACAGCAGAGGGACTGGGCCATACATATACACGTATCCATTCTCCTCTCAAATGCTGAGTGTCTTGGCACTAGCAGTAAAGAATCTGCTGGTCAATGCAGGAGAAGCAAGAGACGCGGGTTCAATCCCTGAGTTGTGAATGTCCCCTGGAGGAGGAAATGGCAACCCACTCTAGTATTCTTGCCTGGAAAATTCCACAGATAGAGGAGCCAGGTGGGCTATAGTCCACGGGGCCACAGAGAGTTGGACACAGCTAAGCGCACACACATTCTCCCTCCAAACTCCCCTCCCATCCAGGGTGCCACAGGTTGAACAGAGTTCCCTGTGCTATATGGTAGGACATTATTGGCTATCCATTTTAAAAAGCAGCATATACATGTCGATCCCAAACTCCCTAACTATCCCTTCCCCTCTTCCTTCCCTCCCTAGTAACCGAGAGTAAGGCTTCTTTACTGTTTGCAGGCAGAACTGTCCTAAGGGGAGGGGAGGGCCCGGTCAACTCCCAGATTGGTCAGTTGCTCCCTGCTGCTTTATATAGAAGCCTCTCTTTCCCCTTGTTTATGTTCTTATGTTAAAGAAGTTTTTTTAGCTCTCTCCCATCTCCCCCTCCTCTGGCCGTCCCTTAGATGGGGGTTCACTTCTGGACACACTTCCCTCTTAGTCCCCTTGTTGGTTCTGAGCCTCTCCTCCACCCTCCTACTCCCAATGATCCTCTCCTTGCTAACAAGGCTCATCTCTTAATTTCCAGCCCAAATCACTCTCTTTAACCTCCAGTCCCAAATCCAGCTGCTTCCCAGACATGTCCCCTTCTGTGACCTAACCATGTTTCAATCCTACTCAGCCTCATTCCTGCTGTCACCAAACCTGTGACAAATCTCACGATTCTTGTCATCACATTTGTAACAGCACTAAAAGGGTCAACGGTGTTCAGTGCTACAGAAGGTCACCAACGACCTGAAAAGCCCATTTGGATTGGGCATCTTGGATAAAGGGAAAGATGAGGATGTGAAAACGGCAATTTCAAATGAGCATTTAAGGAATTTAACTATGAAAAGAAACAGCGAGGGAGGAAAACCTGGGGTCAAGGAAAGCTTTCAGGTTTGTTTATTTATTGATTTGAGAGTGATCTGAACAGGTTCAATGAGGGCAAAATTGACATTTTGGGCAAGACTATTCTTGACTGGTGGGTACTATCCTATGTACTGCAGGACACAACATGCCTGGCCTCTGGGTTCTAAGCACTGGTACCAGGAGCACGCACACCACTAAGCTAGAGGGCAGATTCCAGCAAGGAGGAAGAAGTGGATAATTAAAAGGAAAAGGGAGATAACTGACAAGCCAAGGCCCTAGTTCTGGAGGACACAGGCCTAGACCAATGGCACAAAAGTAGTTTGGTATGAAGCAGGAGAAACGACAGATGAGAGATGCTGAGCCTTAGAGTTACACAGATACTGACTGTATTCCCAGGTGACCACTTAACTTCCTTTGAGAGATACTGCTGATGAACCTCAAAGCTGGTCCCAACACTTGCCCCCTTGCCACTCTATCAGTGAGTCTGCAACCCCCACAGGGTGGCCATGTGATAAGATATGGGGTCGTGAGATCCAGGATATGGGGAAGACTTTCCTGATTTAATAGCCACCTCTGCCTGTCCCTGCTTTTGGGTATGAGTGGGATACCTAGAGCTAGAGCAGCCTCCTCATTTCCATGATCAAAATGTCAAGAGAACCCCAGAAATGAGCCCTGACTTCCTCAGTGTGTGGACTGGGAGTTTTAAAGTCAATCAAAAAAGTTAAAACTTCCAGTCCCACAATTTTTCTAGCTATGTGACTTTGGCCACAATACATAAACTCTCTCTGATTTCTTTTCCCTGTCAAATGAAATAATAATACATATTTCATAGGACTGCTTAAGAATTAACATACTCATTAACACCATGCCTGGCACAAAGTTGGCATCTGATGATATCAGCTTCATTTCAGTCTTGTCCCTCCCACCTCTATGTCTTAATTCTGCTCATCCCCCAAGAGTGTTCTAACACCACCATTTGCTCTTGAAGAAAGAGCAAGAAATACCAAATGCCGTCCCAAGAAATACCGTATCACAAACAACTAAGAAGCAAGGTAAAACCTCAAAGTCACTGAAACATAGGGAAGAAGCATAAAGTGGGCTACGAACAGCCTGGCCATCTTGGTTTCAAGATTCTGTTGGAGATGGAAACCTACAAGAGCAGATGGAAGCGGTAAGACTATTTACAGCAGGGGTCTCCAACCTTCTGGGATCTAACGCCTGATGATCTAAGGTGCAGCTGCTGTAACAGTAATAGAAATAAAGTGTACAGTAAAGGAATGCACTTGAATCCTCCTAAAACCACCCCCCCCCCCGCGGATTCCAGGGAAGATTGTCCCTGGTGCCAAAAAGGTTGGGGACCACTGATTTACAGGGTCATACACCACCGCTGGCTCAACTCCCTCCAAACCTATTTCCATTAGGTAGGGTGGGGAGGAAGGAGTATAGAGATAGTGAGTGGAGGGGATGGGGACAAAGGAGAATAAGGGCTATCTTCCTCACCCCAGTTGGATTCCAAAGCGTGGCTCTCTACACAGAAAATTAGAATGCTAGTCAAAGTATGAATTCTCAGCCAAGAAATTTAGAAATAAAGGAATCATAGCAACAGATGCCAGAGTAAGAATATTTTCACCTGTCCTTCAGGGAGGAACCAGGTATGGAGCATGACACACATCTTAGTTACTGTTCTATATCTGATCAATGCATCTATTTTCAGACCCTGATCCTTTACTCAGAGGCACACCTGCTCTCTTCCATTCTTGCAGCATTAGAGCTTGGATCTTCTATTCTTTGGCCTGATCCTACTGCAAGTCTCACTTTCTGGGTTCCTTCCTACAACCCTCCCAAGCTCTTTCATTGGTCCTAATGATAGTGACAAAGTAGCTGTCAATGACTGTCATTCCCTATTGCCACTTTTTAATTCCTTCACCTATAAGTATCTGTTTGCCCAGCACTTTTCCAACTATTTTATTTCATTTTATCTTCAAAATGTTGTAAAGTGCGCAGGGCAGAAAACAAAATTTAAATCTTATAAAACAGAAGTATCATGGAGTATCCATGAGTATCATAAAGCTAAAGCAATTTGTTTGTCTCAATTCCCAAAGCTCGTAAGAGTGGAGACTGAAACAACTCACGACTTACAATTCTTAGTGCGGAGCTTTGTTGGGCAGAATTGTATAAATAGAAAGCACAGGCTTCATAATAGGTACTTCTGGGATCTGAATCCCAGTCCCATTGCTCATCAGCTGTGATATCTTGGACTAGTTACTTAACCTATCTGAGCTAAAATCTGAAAACCCAAGCAAGAGTTCGGCAAATCAGCAGAGAAACCTCCTGGAAAGAAATGAAAGTTTATGTCTAGCTTCAGTTCATTATTTGGATTCAGATGGGCATCCTAAATCCAGCATCTCAGGGAGAATAAAAGCAATTATAACAAAGGCAAAATAAAATCAACACTTTATACTCAGGTGGGGAACTGCCAAAAATCACCTCATACATTTTTAAATGGGTTCTGCTACTATTCTAAACAGTCTCTTGCAACAAGCGCCTAGCAGTTCTTTCCTCGTTAGAGTTTTCCCTTAAATGAACATGCCCCTTTTTGGCTGGCCCTGTAGGGGCTACATCACGGATGAGTCTCGGCCTCCCTGGTCGGGTGAGACTGAAGCTCCCACCATACCTCAGAGCCCATTCCCAGGTTTTCACCTGAGCTGCCTCCTTGGTTGGTCTGCAGTTCTATATAATTGGCTATGATTCTAATCAATTCTCCTCTTGTATCGTGAAGCCATCTCCCTTTCTTCTGCTCCATACACCCTTCAGCTTAGCCTACTGAATGCTTTGCTGGACACTTAGTGAAGCACCTGCTCTGTATGACCTCATTTAATCTTCAACAACCCTGTAATAGAATACATTATAGTCCCCATGATACAGACAAGAAAACCAAGGCTTAGAGTAAGTGGTTGGTAAGTTGGCCAGGTCCTCACACCTAGCAAGTGATTATTAAAACTGCTCTGACTCTGAATTCTGAGCTTAAAAGACCGCTGCTCCACCAGCTCCCATGCTTTTTTCTGCCATGGTACAAGAGCATTTCCTCAAAGGGAAAGTACAGCACTAATTAATATTTGTGATTAATTAGCATACGCAAAAAAGTGAGCTGACCAGATGCTGAACTCACGTCTCCCTACTTGTGCCAAAAAGTCTTTATAACTCCATGTGCTACCTTCCTTCCATCACAGACTCCCTGCATCGGGAATTTCATCCCTGTAAAGCAATCTTCCACAAAGACACGTAATAAGTGAGCTTTATTTCAAACAAACAAAAAACCGAGTCAAAACAGTGGCAATTTCCTATCTCTTAGAATAAGAAAGCAAAAGAGAAGGCTTAGTCACCATCCTTCAGGTGGCAATTGCACCTTCAAGACTACTCCCTACATGCAGTAAAGCTGTATTTCTTAGATTTTTCTGCATTCGTTCCACTTTCAAATGCGTTGTCCTATTGCCCCCATAGTTGATTCAGTACTGTCAAACTCCATGTCCCCATTCTATGTTGGTAAAATATGGTCATGGTACCAAAAATACACTTCTATCCAAAAAAAAAAAAAAAGCTGGCCTCAGAATGTGAAGTTATTTTATTTTTGAAACTTGTCCCCAAAGCTTATTTCTTGGAGATCTGGGGGCCTCTTTCCATTTGCCTTCCACTCAACCTCTTCAGCCTGTGGATGTCCCTCTTTCCCAGCTGCCCACAGTCTCAGTGTTGCTGCCCTTGGGGTCCCGGTGGTCCTTGGGCCCCTCCCTATGCCTGCCGCTGCAGTCGCCCCCTACCCATTGGGGCTTCTCACCCCCGGGACTGAACCTTCAACCCTCCCACTTCTGTGGCACCAGGACTTCCTGCTTGCTTCTTTCTCCTTTTTCTTCTTTCTACCTGCCTTTCAGAAACTTCTTTTCAGGTCCAACGTCGGTTAGATATTACGTAGGCTATTTTGAGGGAAGTGCATAAAAATATGGAGAAGGAAATGGCAACCCACTCCAGTACTCTTGCCTAGAGAATTCCGTGGATAGAGGAGCCTGGTGGGCTGCTGTCCATGGGGTTGCACAGAGTCGGACACGACTGAAGCGACTTAGCATGCATGCATGCATTGAAGAAGGAAATGGCAACCCACTCCAGTGTTCTTGCCTGGAGAATCCCAGGGACAGAGGAGCCTGGTAGGCTGCTGTCTATGGGGTCGCACAGAGTCAGACACTACTAAAGCGACTTAGCAGCAGCAGCAGCAGCCTAAAAATCATCACCTACCTCCTTTTTTTGAGGGAGAGAGAAAAAGATAAGATGGGATTTGGAGGTGTGGCTGTGGTGTGAGGGGAAGGTATAAGGGGGTGAGATCAGAGGGGAATTCTCATTACAATGACCCAGAAGAGGCCTCCTCACTGGCTTCCATCTTGCATTTTTACCCCTGGAGCTGGTAGCCAATGGGCCCACTACAGAATTATGCTACTCAATGGCACCCCACTCCAGTACTGTTGCCTGGAGAATCCCATGGATGGAGGAGCCTGGTGGGCTGCCATCTATGGGGTCGCGAAGAGTCGGACACGACTGAACGACTTCACTTTCATTTTCACTTTCATGCATTGGAAAAGGAAATGGCAACCCACTCCAGTGTTCTTGCCTAGAGAATCCCAGGGACGGGGAGCCTAGTGGGCTGACGTCTATGGGGTCACACAGAGTCGGACACGACTGACGTGACTTAGTAGCAGCAGTAGCAGCAAGCTTCCAGTATTTCATATCTCATTAATCCTCTCCTCTAGTCAGACTCCAATATTGCCACAATGAATCAAGCAGTGGGTCCCCTGTCCTGAGATGACATCTCCCACCACTAGGTAACAGAGGAAGAAGTAAAGAATATCATGGTATGTGAGACCTTAACCAGCCTCTCCATTCTCTTGAAAGGTCATCAAGCACATGGCCTATGGAGCCAGCCCCCAGTGTTAAAGTTCCGGATGTCACTTACTAGCAGCATCATTTGGGAAGTTATTCAACCTTTCTGAGCCCGTTTTCTCATCTGCTAAATGGAAATGAATAATACTACTTTAGCTCACTGGGCTGTTGAGAGTGTTAAATAAGATAATGCAGGCAAAGCAACATGTGCCCAGCACATGGTAGACACTCAAAGCACCTCGGATACATCAATGAACAAAAGAGTCCAGTCTCTCCACACCACTGCATCGTTCCTCAAATTATTACACTGTTATTATTATGCATTTCTAAGAGATGTAACAAATAACTGCAAAAAAGAGATACAATCAACCAGTTTAGCCAACAACCTTTTATACTGGGGAGGGCTGAACCTGAAACAACATAGGCTGCACAAAAGCCCACAGATGCTAAATCAATCAATCATTTCCACCTGTCTTGCTCTCGCAGTAACTTTGCACTTATTTATCACTCAAAAATTTGTCTCATCCATCTTGGCATTCTTTCCATGCATATTGTGCCCTCAAAATACCACTGCTAAAATATAATCTACTAAGGACAAAAAAAAATCTTCCTAAAGTAAAAAACTCAATAAGTTTTGCTGTGTGTGCTTATGTGTGACTTAGTCACTCCAGTTGTATCTAACTCTTTGCAACCCTACGGACCATAGCTCACCAGGCTCCTCTGGCCATGGGATTCTCCAGGCAAGAATACTGGAGTGGATTGCCATGCCCTCACCCAGGGCACCTTCCCAACCCAGGGACTGAACCCACGGCTCTTATGTCTCCTGCTCGGCAGGCAGATTCTTCACCACCAGTGCCATCTGGGAAGCCCTAGTCCTTGCCATAGTATAGTATAGTGTTAGTCACCCAGTTGTGTCCAACTCTCTGAGCCCACCAGGCTCCCCTGTCCATGAGATTCTCCAGGCAAGAGTACCGGTGTAGGTTGCCATTCCCTTCTCCAGGGGATCCTCCCAACCCAGGAATTGAATCCAGGTCTCCTGCATGGATTCTTTACCAGATGAGCTACCAGGGAAGTTTTTGCTATGTTAAAGCCACTCAGTTGTGTTTGCCTCTTTGCAACCCCATGGACTATACAGTCCATGGAATTCTCCAGGCCAGAACGCTGGACTGGGTAGCCCTTCCCTTCTCCAGGGGATCTTCCCAACCCAGACACTGAACGCAGGTCCCCTGCATCGCAGCCGGATTCTTTACCAGTTGAGCCACAAAGGAAGCCCCAGAATACTGGAGTGGGTAGCCTATCCCTTCTCCAGCGGATCTTCCCAACCCAGGAGACCCAACTGGGGTCTCCTGCATTGCAGGCGGATTCTTTACCAACTGAGCTATCAGGGAAGCAACTTTTTGCTATAGTCAGTCTATAATTTCCATTCTGTTCAAGTTTATCCCACTTCCCTTAACATGGGCTCTTTGTGGCAGCATTTTTCTAACATCCTTACCCGTGCCTTTATCCATGCAAATGGGACAATACCTTTCTCATATGGTACTGAAGTTCTTCCACTTAGTACTTTCCACTTGACCTTTCCTAGACTGAATAAAGGAAGCTCCTAAACAGATGTGAGTCGTCTCTGCCTGCTGCCAACAGATGGCGATAGGGATCATGCAAGGTTATTTCACTCTGTTAAGCCCTGCACCCTGATGGTTCTCTGCTTGCCAAGTTGCAGGCTTATAGTGTCCATGCTAGGTTTTGAGGTCTTTGCAAACAACGTTAACTCCACAACATGTCTTTTAAGTACAAAACTGAAGGCAGTTTTGAAAATGACGTTAAGAAGTTTAAGATGACAATGCAAAAGTAGAAACACTTTAAGAAACCCAAAGTGATACAAAACAAATACTGCATCTGTGAAATGAATCATTCTAAGGTGAGATGATATGATGTGAATGACTAAGATATGAATGATACGATATGAATGACTGCAAAGACAATATGCGTGTGAAAATAACTGTACTTAAGCAATAAGCAGTAACCATTGTATAAAGCAAGGGAAAATAACTAAGCGAAAAATGTAAACACAAAACATGACTACAGACAAAACACTTTTCCTGCAGTTAGAGCATAAGTATCAGTGTCACAGGATAATTATTTTGTCGTGATAATTAATCTAATATTAATGCAGCAGAGACTATGATTTATTTGTGGCCTTGCAGCAGTGGTTCTCAGCCTTAACTGCACACTAGGATGATCTGGGGAGCTTTTAAAAATCCTGAAGCCCAGACGGTGCCCCAGAACCTCTAGGGGTAGGACTCAGGCACTGGTTGTGCAGAAAGCTCTTAGGAAATTCCAATGTGTGGTCAAGGTTAAGAACCACCACCTTTCAAAGCTCAGCCTGGGGAAAAACACAGCTGTGACTGGTTTTATGGATTAAAATCCATTCATATGTGCAGATCGATGCGTGTTGAGCCTCGACACCTTAGCAAGAAGTACTTCTCGAGGATATCTATAGCTCCAAGGAGATAATCTACCTGCCTCAAGGGATTTTGCTTTTTAGATTCCAGAAACTGGTATGGGGAGAGAAAGGATATTATCAAGGAAGAACAGAGTTTGGAAGGAGCTATTCATTCATGTATTTGAAAAAAAAATTATCACCGAGCTACCAGCTTCAACATTTCTTAGCCATTTCGGTAAATTCATTTACAAACGAATGGACACACAACCCGTTCAAAACAGAAGGAGCTTCTAGACACAAGCACCTTGCCCTCAGTTTAATCTCCAAACAGTTAGACTAGCTCCTGGACTGTCTCCTCACCCAGTGCATTCTGGTTACCCTCCATCTTCCATAACCAGATTTGGCATGTAAACAAACGGATCATTTAGTTCTCACACACAGCCCTCAGGCTCTTCTCACCACGACCCCTTTTTACCTTGTCCGCCATTATCATCGAGGAGCCCCCGTGGATGCCCAGGATGGGGGTGAGAGTCTGGGCTGAAATGAAGTCAAGGATCTGGGCAATGGCTTCCTGGTCTGTGTCATCAGCAAACACCACCCCCTGGATCTTCCGGTCGGACATGAGATCACAGATGCGGGTTATGATGCTCTTTGGGTCCGTCTCATTCATGGCCACCAGCTCCACGCGGGGCACCACGGAGAGATGGTGGAAATCATCTTTCTCGTGGGCGTCCTTGATGGCCACCTCGTCTGAAGTGCCCACGAGGATGACAGCAATGCCGATGCTGGGCGGGCTCTTCTGAGAACGAGCTCTGCTGCCGGACACGGCCAGGACAGCCAGCACCAACCAGAACTTGGGGGAACAGCACTCCGCTCTGGGCTTCATCTTCAACTCGTCGACTCCCTAGAAACATACACACACACAGAGGTTAAACTACAACCCACACTGTCTGGGGAGAGGCTGGATACTCCAAGTCAAGGAACTTATCTCCTTTTCCTGATCCTCAAACCCAACTTTTATCTTCTAGTTTGGTTTCTTATCTCTTGTGTTTGAGCAGTAGAGTAAGGGGTGGGGGGCGGGGAAGAAACTTTCCCAAAGCATCAGAAATCCTTGAGCAAGACAGTAAGAGATGTTATTGCTTTAGCCATCATCAGCAGACAGACAGGGACAAGCCATGGAAAGAAGATCCAAGTGGTCCAGGCAGTCACGCCAAGTATACCAACACAGGATTCTCCAAAAAGGGGTATGCCTGTTGCTGTGAGATCCCTGGTACCCCAGAGACAATTCACCCTTTAATGGCTCTTGAGGCCAAAGGATGGCAAAGGCCAGGCAAAATGAACAGCAGAATGGGCTCAGCAGAGGCTACCAACAAAACATGACCTGGAGCAGCCAGATATAGGAAGCTACAAACACTGAAGCCCCCATTCTTGCTACCTGTACTTAGTATTCACCTCAAAGAGGAAAGGAGCCTGCAGATTCTTCAGCAACCCATCTGCCTCTTATTACTAAATCAAAAGCAACCCATACATGGGCAGTACTTTTAAAAATATCTCCTTTGATCCTTACAATAACCCAGCAGGGGAAAAATAAGAAAAACATTATTATCACCATTTTATGGATGTTGAAGCAAAGCCTAAGAAGTCCGAGACCGTGAGCCAATTAAATGAAATGAACATGCACCCAGATCTTCCAGCTTTCAGGCCGGTTTACATCACACTGCCTCTTACATCATCAGTTATTATGAGGATAGTTTTATTCCCATTTGATTATGCATCGAAGTATGGTGATTTTGACAAATGCTATTAAATTACTGATAGAGTCTCCTTCCTGAAATGACTGACTTCATGTCTGCATACGATTCACCACTTTCTACCTTTTACAAAGATCTCCTGCCTTTTTACTTTCACATATGCCCCTAAGTATTAAACTCTGCAGCAGACGGAGGGTGCAGCTCTCCACAGAGATGTATAATCATTTGTTATGCGTCTGGGGTGTGCTAGGCACCCTATTAAGCATGTCTTCCTATGCACTCTCTTTGGTCTTCCTAGAAACCCGATAAACTAGTCATTTTATCCCCACTTCTCAAACAGAGAAACTGAAGCTCAAAACGCTTATGCGATGTTGCCAAGGTCAATGATATTACAACAGCATGCCAATACATACACATAGCATGTTTATACTCCAAGGAAATAGTCTACAAACTGCACCCCAAACCAAAACTAGGGTTTTCATTCTTCTCCAAAGAGAGAGTGTAACCAAGGATGAAAATGCTGCTTCATATCTCCTGCTTGTTTGGCGGGGGTGGGTGGGGGGGTGTGGGGTGGGCCGGGCCAGGGTGGGAGGAGAAGTAAGATATTAGGAATCTAAAAGCTTTGAAAGTCTAGCTAACAAAAAGAAAACAATAATGATGAGGGTGTTGAGTGAAGCAAGATAACGCAGTATTCAGGCAGAGCAGACTGACTGCAAAGAGCATTAGTGATTTGAGGCTAAGATGCTGGGGACATTTTGTGGCTGAAGAAGCACAAATCCGATCCAGGTCTTGGCAGAAAACATTCTGGAACCCTTGCTGTTGTGGTCATCCTTCCACACTGCCAAGAAGGAGCCTTGTATCGATGGCGTTGTCTTTCTCGCGCACACAAGGTAGAGGAGTGACTCAGTGGTACACATCTGAGCAAGGTTTGCTCTTGACTGCTTCATTGGCTATGTCTCTGTGGAAACAGGGAATGACGACGAGGCCCTGGCAACCTGTGTGCTGAACTGTCTCCAACAGGGCAGGGCAGCTGAGGGCTGAATTCTCCATCCCTGAGCTCCCAGCCAAGCAGCACTATACAGAGTCCAGCAGCACTGAATTCTCAAAAGAAGACAGATAGGTTCAGCATCTCAAAGCGCTATTGGCATCACATCTATTAAACTTCAAGGACTGACTCTCAAGGAGAACCAAAAGATTTAGAAGTTGGCAAAAGTAGCAACTAACTTCATTAAAGTGGGGCTCTAATCCTACCATCATCAGTCACTACATCAGATTCTTTCACACTGAAAAGCGGTCCACTCTGTCATGACAGTTTATTAACTTTAATGCACTTCCCTCTCCCATCCTGATGTTTTATTTGCTCTCTTTAAGACACCTCTTACATTCCTCTCTTTCTTCTCACACAATATATTACACTTTGTTATGCGATGGCGACTGGTGACACTCAAAGAATAGACTCCGGTTTTACTGAGCATCTCTTTTATACTCAGGATCGAGCAAAGCACTTTACAAAGCAATACATCATGGACGATACCAGCAACAGAGGGACTGCGAGACAAAGAAGTGCCGTGGAAACAAACTCAGTTTCACACGTTAGAAGGGGGTTGGTGCAGAGAAAGCTTGTAGTCCAAGATAAGCAAATTGGTTTTTCTCCCTTCCACCCACAGACCACGGTCAGTCTTCAGGAACCTGCTTTATGAAGCGGCAGCCCCTCCTCTGTACTGCATTACCCCTCCCCCAGGAGAACTGAGCATCCTGTCTCTTGGACTCTTGCCATGGCCTTTTTGTATCTATCTAAATACCTATTACAGTGTATTAGGGTTATGTGATGATGTATCTGCCTATCTTGACTGCTTGGTCATCTCCTGGTGGGCATGAACCTTTTCAGTTCAGTAAACAGTTATTAAGCACCTCCTCCCTAGCAGACATTGTTCTTGTCGTCTGGGAGGCAATGGAGATAGGTTCTAACCTCCAGGACCACAGTCTAGAAGATAGAGACACACGAAAAAACCTCACCTCACCTGTATTTGCAGTTCCTGGGGCCGAACAGGGCCTTGGATACAACAAGAAAGGACTGAACCACTGAGTTCTACCATTAGGAAATTATCAATATTTGGCCATTTTTACCTGTATTATTAACCTATTTTACATATTATATATTTACAGTAACATTTTACCTATAATCTCCCCTATGCCAAACACTGTAATTGCCAGGTAATTTTCATGGATTATTAAATCACATATAAACATTATATAATTTTCCCCTGCATTGGCTCCCCCGGTGGTTCAGTAGGTAAAGAATCCATCTGCAATGCAGGAGATGTGGGTTCGATCCCTGGGTGGGAGAGGTCCCCTGGAGAAGGAAAAGGCAACCAGCTCTAGTATTTTTGCTTGCAAAATTCCATGGACAGAGGAGCCCAGTGGGCTACAGTCATGGGGTCACAAAGAATCGGACACAATTGAGCATATGGCACAGGCACAAATCAGGAAACTGCTCTTCTGAGAAAGGGGTCAAGTACACGAACGGGATCACACAGCTAAGAGGGGATGGCATCAAGTTTCAAACCAAAGTTGGTCCCCAAAACCTTTGCTCGTTCCATCCTGCTGCCGCTCAGTATGTGTGTGAATTAATGAATAAATAAACAAATTCACTAACCAAACCAAGCTGTGTTCTCATACCAGTTCCACATTAATTAAGTACCTGAGGATGGGCAAGTCCTCATCACTGTCTCTATTTCCTCACAGATGAAATTCAGATAATATACCTAACCTAAATACCTGAAAGAGTTTTTTTGTGAGGATCAAATGGTCATATACAGCTGGAAGTGCTTTGAAAAATATAAAATGCTCTATAGATGCAAAGGATGTTACCTTTCCGCTTCGATGTTACCTTTCCGCTTCTGTAGAAGTTGTTCAAGGAACCTGGCTATTTGTGAAAGCACCAGGTCGGCATATGGAAAGTGGGGGGTGCCATGGCTGGCAGAACCTGAGAGGAAAGCTAAGAGGAGCCTCACAGTGGGGGGCAGGAGGGGCGGTAGGAGATATGAGTTCTGTGATGTTCTAACTCCCTGAAGATGATGTCTCTTACCGGCCTGAGGGTAGCAGCAAACTCCCCAGACAGCTTACCATCAAGTGTAGCAGAATTCAAGAGTCATTCGGGCCAGGGACAGTAATGGGGATCAATGAAGCTCGGCACCCCCTCAAAATGATGCTGTCAATTCAGACAAGCGTTCACAAGCAGAAACAAGAAAGCAGCAGGATTAGAGAATTAGCTGTTCACCTCCTGGTCCTCTGCCTCCTTGTGGCTTGAGATGAGTGGCCCTTAGATTTACAGCAAGCAGAAGACCACAGCAGCTTGCGTTGTTCCCTATGAGCAGAGCTGGGTAACTCTAACAGGAGCCAGTCTACACTTTGCCCACAGTGGACTCCAAGGGAAGACATATCTGAGTGAGAAGCTGGACCAATCCTGTCCTCAGAGAAAACTGAGTCCTGGGGCAACCCCAACCAGAAGGATAAAATGTGATTTAATAGATGATTAAGTCAAATTCTCCAAGTACCATCCTTAATGCAGTCAGGACAGTGTTCGGAGTGACCCAATTAAGGCAACTGTGATTAGAATATGACAGACAGTGAATAAATCGAAGATTAAAAGTGCCAGAACCATGCATCAGGTCCAGTTTACCAAGACAGAAAGTTCAGATGCACAGGCCTTAAAATCTGTCACACAGGAGAACGCAGGGGAAAGAAGTCTCACACAGTATAAGTCAAGTGAAATATACATGAACATAACCTTTATGGAGGGCAATGTGAGAATGTCCATCAAAATTTTAGTATCAAGACAAAATAAAATTGAAGATGAAAATATCAAAATTGACAATGAGAGATGTCACATACTAGGTCTAGAAAGATACCATAATCATGAATATATATGAATCTAAAAATAAAGGTATAAGATGTATAAAGCAGCAACTAAAATTACACTAAGGAGTAACAGATACATTCAACAGAAAAATGTAAACAATGACAAATGATCAAAAAGATAAACACCAAACCAAAACAATCCAAAGCATAAGTAATCAGCTTGAACTATTTCAGACATCTAGCAATACATATACAACAAAGAATATATATTTTTAAGCACATGAAAAATAGTAACTCTACAAAAGTGCCTCAGTACATTCCAAAGAATCAATATGAAATGATTGGCAGTTTCTATAACATGATTACATTTACAAATAAATTTTAAAGGTAGCTAAAAGTATCACACATCCAAAAATTTTTTTTTTAATTTATCTATTTGGCTGCCCTGGGTGTTAGTTGTGGCATGTGGGATCTAGTTCCCAGACCAGGGAACAAACCTGGGTCCACTGCATCGGAAGCACGGAGTCTTAGACACTGGACTACCAAGGAAGTCCCACATCCAAAACTTTTTAAAAACAATAACACTAAGGTTATGGAGAAAATCATAACAGAAATGAAAAATCCTTTGACTAGAATGACAATGAAAATATTAAATATCAAAATTTCTAGAGCATAA
The DNA here is from genome assembly GCF_014754425.2 of Oryx dammah. Lineage (NCBI taxonomy): Eukaryota > Metazoa > Chordata > Mammalia > Artiodactyla > Bovidae > Oryx > Oryx dammah. The sequence continues at coordinate 22,771,764 of NW_024070213.1, forward strand.
CTGAAACAATTTAGAGAGAAATCTATACCTTTAAATTCATTTTTAAGAAAATAAAATATAACTAATTGTAATTAAATTTTCCCTTATTAAACAACGAACAGAGTCAAACCCAAGAAGGAACTGAATAAGAAAAGATAAGAAAGGAATCAATAAGATAGAAAGCAAGGAAAAAACAAAACCATAAGCTGATCCTTTGTCTACATTAGACGAAATTCTGACAAGATCAGAGAAATGGAAGAGAAAATGCAAATGAACCTGAAAAAGAATCAATAGCAATATATACAATAAAAATTTTAAGATAAAAGAACATTATGAAAGCTAGCTGCTTTTAAAGTTAATGCATAAAATCTAATTTTAAAAAGCAAAAAGAGGTTCAAAATAATGCAGGAAATTTGTATAAAATAAAAATCATTAAAGAAAATAAAATGGTTATCAAAAGTCCCCAATCCAAATCCACCAAATACACTCACCCTACCTTTGCCAAAACAAAAGGAAATAAAATAGGTACATATGAAAGAAATGAGCCTTGTTTGTACAAGTTGAACAAAACCGAGAAAGAAGAAAAGTTTAAATATAAATCCAGATAATTACAGTACAAGAAAAGGTTTTCATAGGTCTCTTTCACTTATGAACATAAAGGCAAAAAAATCCTAAACAAAATATTAGCTAACAAAACAAATAATATATTTAATAATAGTAATAATAATAATATTCAAGTGTGGTTTATGCAAGAAATGCAGGGGTGGTTTAATATCAGAATATAAATAAAAATAATTACCACATTAATGGACCAAAGGAGACATTTGCATGAATATCTCAAAAAATGAAGACATTTCATTAAGGGCAACACCTATTTATGACATAAATGTTAGAATATTTTCTTAACTTTTTGATGACAGGAAATAAAGGAGATCATCAGTCTACCTGTAAGAGTAGATACCCAACACTTTTTTAAAATTTATTTTTAATTGGAAAAAAAAAAGTGAAAGTTAAAGTTGCTCAGTTGTGTCTGACTCTTTGTGACCCCAAGGACTATACAGTCCATGGAATTTTCCAGGCCCGAATACTGGAGTAGGTAGATTTTCCCTTCTCCTCAGTTGGAGGATAACTGTTTTATGCTGCTGTGTTGGTATCAAAACATGAATCAGCTGTTGCTGCTGCTGCTAAGTCGCTTCAGTCGTGTCCGACTCTGTGCGACCCCATAGACGGCAGCTCACCAGGCTCCTCCGTCCCTGGGATTCTCCAGGCAAGAACAGTGGAGTGGGTTGCCGTTTCCTTCTCCAATGCACGAAAGTGAAAAGTGAAAGTGAAGTCGCTCAGTCGTGTCCGACTCTTGGCAACTCCATGGACTGCAGCCCACCAGGCTCCCCCGTCCCTGGGATTCTCCAGGCAAGAGTACTGGAGTGGGTTGCCATTTCCTTCTCCAATGCATGAAAGTGAAAAGTGAAAGTGAAGCCGCGCAGTCCTGTCCGACTCTTGGCGACCCCATGCACTGCAGCCTAAGTATACATATATCCACTGCCTCTTGAGCCTCTCTCCTACCTCCCCGACCTACTCCTCCAAAATCTCTTTTAAGAAATTTTTTTTTTTGACAATGAGAAAAAGGCAAGTTCAGTGCTATCATATTGAGCATCCTGGTAAATAAGTCAAGAAAACAGAAGTTTTAAGACTAGAAAAGATAGGGAAAAATAGTAGTATAAGATAATATGGTTATCTGGACAGAAAATCCAACAGAATTTTAAAACTATTAATATTAACATGGGGAGAATGAAATTGCTAGATAAATACTACTCGGAGAAAACATCAATAGATCTTTTAACCAACCAGAAAATGTTAACAGTCATAACAGCAAAAACAACTATAAATTATTTAGGAATTAGCAAAAAATGCACAAGACCTCTGCAGAGAAAAGCCGAAACTCTTATTAAAGGATATGAAAGAAGTCCTGAACAATGCAATCATACACCACATTCACAGAGGGGATAACATAATATTTAGAGAGTTCTATTTTCTTTCAAATTAATCCGTAACTTCAAGGCAATTCCTATCAAAATAACAGCAGGATTTTTAAAGGAATTTTATTATCTTATTCTAAGAGATATACACAAGAATAAACGTACATAGAGAACAAATTAACTAAGCAAGACATCCTTATCTGAACCAATAATGAAAGTGTGCCATAAACAGAGAAGTATGATTAACTTAACACTGCGGAACAGATCCAAAATAAAAGAAAAATTTTATTAAGAACATTTTAAAAATGTTTATGTTCCAAGTCAATTTGGGGTTTTAAGTTAAATACTTCCTAAAATTCAAATTTTTAAGACCAGAGCAAATGTTGAACCAAAGAGGTGCCTTTGAGTCAGAATAATAGCTTAGCCAAATGTGTTCACCAATCATCTGAAGCAAAAAGTATAACTGATGTCACACGTCTACTATCCAGTGCCATTCTGAAGTCAAATGCCATCTACAATATTCAAGGCATTTGGAAACCCAATTTCAATCCTCCAGATGCATTCAAGATCCATGTAAATTTCATCTAAATCTGCAGCAATAACATATAAAAGGTGGTGGTGGTAAAGAATCTACCTGCCAAGTTGGAGACGTGAGTTCAATTCTTGGGTCGGGAAGATCTCCTGGAGAAAGAAATGGTAACCCACTCCAGTATTCTTGCCTGGATAATCCCATGGACAGAGGAGCCTAGTGGGCTCTAGTTCACAGAGTTGCAAAGAGTTGGACATGACTGAGCAGGCACACACTTTTAATTTCAGTGTACTTAGAACCTACAATTTCTCTCTATATTGTCATCTTGCTCCTTTTCATACTATTATTATCATCCAAACTCTTGGAGCTTCTGAGTTCCCTTGCCCCTGCTCTTTGTTCAAAAGGAACAAAGTAAGAAATCCTGGTAGTCTGGAGTTTGGGGGCTGAGACTGTGCCTATGAAACGAACGACAAAATAGAAGTCTACCTGTACACCCTATAAACATGCTGAACCCAATTTTAACGTAGTGACCAACATGGTAACAACAGTTTAATGGTCCTGCTGGGGTATTTAGCGAATCTAAAAACACTTCTGTGCAGAGCTAATCCCAAATCCATTTCAACATACCATAGCCACAACCAATGATGTAAATATAAAAATCAAAGAAAAGGGAGCCTTTAGTTAAATCACTTCTGGGAAAGGGCTCGATCAGGGAAGAGCAGGATCGATGGGAGAAAGGAAAATGATACAGGTAACATTTATCTAAACTACTTTAGTAGATAAACTACTAAGCTATGGAGTAGATGGCTCCATCAAGCCCTCCTGCAGAATGCAGGAAAGGATATCCTTCCAAAGACCACCAGTCCCCAAGACCCTATGGAAAGGTGGTCCCCACATCGGAAAGGGCCAGTGTAGCACGAATTCCTCAGCAGGGAAATTTCCTTTCCTAGGACTTCTGTCACCGAAGAGCCTTCTTGTTCTTACTCAATCCAAGCAGACATACCACCTCAGCCTTGTTCTATTAATACAACCTACCTCCTTGTTCTGCAATATTTTAGTAGATAAATCCTGTCTTTTCTATCTCATCTGTTTTTTCCTTCTGTATGCTCAAAGCAGAAGTATCACTTCTACTGTCACCCAAGTTCTTGACATAAGAGTTGAACAGGCAACTAATAAAGGATTATAAGTCAGTTTACATGTGTGCATTTTCATAGGAATTTGTAATACAAGCATAGATGATGATCGATACTCTCATCAGCAACAGTCAGTCATAGATTTTTTCTCTTTAATATTCTGCAAGAGCAGACACCAAAATTGTTCAAAATTTCTCTTGCAACATCCGCACACAGTTCTTAATTATAATTAATTTATATGCCTCCAAGGACAGTGTGGGCAGCCTTGGTGAAATCCAAACCTTTTGAAACCTGATTCTGATTATTACTATTTGGCAGAAGATTAGGGCAATCGTGTGTATTGGTTTAACAGCAAAATAGCATTTTCAAGTGTTAATAAAAATCATTGGCTTGTCACTGACTATTAAGAGGGGTGATGAGCAGTAAAAATGGGTGATGGATGATAAGAATGACAATCATGGGAACAGGGTAGCAGGAAAAACATCTACTGGAAAGGAGGTCAAAGTAAGACATTGGGAAGATAACAGTGAGCCAGGAATGGGGCAAGGACCACAAGAACTTTATGCATTCACCAAGAAAACACTGGTGTTCTGAGCTAAAGAAAAACAGCCTGCACTAAAACAGAATTAAAAATGGGGTGTTGAGAAGGGCCATTTCCAAGTGTCCCTTAGGATCACTCTACTGCTTAAGCATATCCCAAGCTACTGCAACCTTCTACCAAGCTCTTCTGCAACACCAATGATAACTGTGCTGTGTTGTGGCAAAGAGAGCAAAACTCTGGAGTTAAGAACACACTCTTCATTTACTCTCAACTTGCTATGTGATCTGAGATCAGTTTCCTTACCTCTCTGACCCTCAGCTCCCTCATCTGTAAAACTCGAGATAGTAACAGCTTTCACAGGATAACTGTGAATTCACTCATCTGACAAATGTTTATTAAATGCCTTCCATGGGTTTCCCTGGTGGCTCAGTTGGTAAAGAATCCTCCTGCAATGAGGGAGACCTGGGTTCAATCCCTGCGTTAGGAAGATCCCCTAGAGAAGGGAACAGCTACCCACTCCAGTATTCGGGCCTGGAGAATTTCATGGACTGTATAGTCCACGGGGTTGCAAACAGCCAGACACAACTGAGCAACTTTCATTTCACTTTCCATGTGCCAAAGAATGTGCTAGGAGATGGGACCCAACATGGGATAGAATACAATCTACAAAGAGCCTTTAGTCCATTGTCCAAGACAAATAAATAAATAGAAAATCACAGTACAATGTGATGAGTTAGCAAAGAGCATACCTGGTGCTCCATGAGGCCACCTAATCCACCAGGGAGACCAAGAGACTAACAAGCTAATTACTAACAGGTAAGCATGCATAGGACTGCAGCTCCTCTGTCCATGGGATTTCCTACCCAAGAGTACTGAAATGGGTTGCCATTTCCTTTACCAACAGAAAACAGGAAACAGTAATGAAAATAATATAATACAACTACAAAGAATAAAATATTAGTTAGAAGGAAATTATGATACAGAGGAGAAAGCAAGGAACTAGAAGTCAAAAGATGTAGAACTGACACTTGGCTTTGACACTTACTCCCCTTAGGTGCAGAGGAAAACAACTTCAATTACCTGGACCTCATTTTCTTCATTGTATTGGGTTGGCCAAAAAGTTCATTCAGGTTTTTCATACACTATTTCACAAAAACCCAAGCAAATATTTTTTGGCCAACCCAATAAAATGGAGATGCTTAACTTCACCCACAGAGTTGTTGTGAATAACAAAGAATTTATTTGAAAATTAAACCTAGCAAACAGCAGGTATTGTTGTTGTTCAGTCACTAAGTCATGTCCACTCCATGCAACCCCATGGACTGCAGCATGCCAGGCTTCTCTGTCCTTCACTATCTCCCAGAGTTTGCTCAGACTCATGTCCACTGAGTCGGTGATGCCTGGCTCCTGTGTCCATGGGATTCTCCAGGCAAGAAAACTGGAGTGGGTAGCCATTCCCTTCTCCAGGGGATCTTCCTGACCCAGGGATCAAACTTGAGCTTTCTGCATTGCAGGAGGATTCTTTACCATCTGAGCTACCAAGGAAGCCCCAGTAACAGGTGCTGTGCTGTGCTAAGTCGCTTCAGTCATGTTCGACTCTGTGACCCTGCGGATTATAACCTGTCAGGCTCCTCTGTCCATGGAATTCTCCAGGCAAGAGTACTTGAGGGGATTGCCACATCCTCATCCAGGGATCGAACTCATGGTTCCTGTGGCTTCTGCATTGCAGGTAGATTCTTTGCTGTTGAGCCACCAGAGAAGCTCCCAAATAACAGGTACGTGATATTTATTTACTGAATATGAATATATTCGGTTCAGAGACAGATAAGGAACTTCTTTTGCCTTGAATTACTTAGAAGTCAAAGACTGCTTCCCTCACATCCCTCTCTCCAGCTTTAGTACAATTTCTACTAATCTTAGACATAGCTTGTTTTTAAAAGTTAGTCTATAAGTAACCACCTGATATCCAATATAAACAATATTTAAACTAGACTTTAAACTCTAGAACCAACCAGCAGCAGAACCTATTCCCCCCTCTCCCACCAGCCACAAAACAGCCACCAAATTTGGGGCAAAGTAATGCGATAACTTCAACTACATAAAAACAGTCGTTTATTATCTTTGGAACCCGTATCTGCACTTTGTTGTTGTTGTTCAGTTGCCAAGTCATGTCCAGCTCTCTGCAACCCCATGAACTGTAACACACCAGGCTTCCCCTTCCCCATCCTTCACTATCTCCCAGAGTTTGCTCAAATTCATGTCCATTGAGTTGGTGATACCATCCAGCCATCTCATCATATCCTCACTTACTAATCACCAGATCTGCACTTACTAACAGTGATTCTCCCTACATGGAATATAGGAAGGGGGAACCCAATTCTCACTAGTTTGGCTAATAAGATGCTTTTCTAGAAAACCCTACTGAAGTGAAGTCAAGGATTACATGTGTCTTCCTTATCTACCTCCAGTATTTAGCAGAGTGTCTGGCATATAATAGGTACTCAATAAATGGTTGTTGATGACATTACTTAATGAAACAGTGAATAAGTACCTAAGAAAGGCAATAATAAGTTGACTCTCCATCTCTGTTGACACATAAAGGAAGGTTTAGATCCTTCTCTCCCAAGGGTTACTGACATATGAGGGGAATACCATGAACACCAATACCATTCCCAAACTCTTGATATTCTGCAGGGTCATTCATAGGTCAGTGTTGTTAGCTGATAATTGCCTATGTATCTGAGTGTTCATTTGCATATATATTGGTGTGTGTAGGGGTTCCCTTGTAGCTCAGTTGGTAAAGAACCTGCCTACAATTCAGGAGACCTGAGTTCAATTCCTGGGTTGGGAAGATCCCTGGAGAAGGAAATAGCAACCCACTGCAGTATTCTTTCCTGGAGAATTTCATGAACAGAGGAGTCTGGCAGGCTACAGTCCATGGGGTCACAAGAGTCGGGCACAATTTAGTGATTAAACCACCACTATGTGCATAAATCAATGCCTATACTGGTGATGTACAATATGTTAACAAATTAGCCCTCTTTCCCTTGTCTCTGAGTTGTAAGATGCTGCTGCTGCTGCTGAAGCATAGTACCCAAACATGATTCAGCCTTCACTCAAAGGTTTAAAACAAGACCCTAAGGCCATAAAAGATCCCAAAGAGAGCATGGTGGCAGGGCCAGAATCAACAGGAGACAAAAGCCACACCATCTGAGCAGCCTGGTTCGCAGGCCAACTTCAGATGTAGTCATGCGTTTCTTAATACATAATGCCGTCTCTGTTTTTGCCATTGATATTCATATTTGTTAGCCACGCAACCAATCATAACTGAATCTGAGCTCACTTAAATTTCTCTCTAACCTTATATGTGGAACTGAGCACCTACTCAGAGAATTACTCATAAGGAGAAATTCCTCTCTAATTTCACTCACCCTTCCTCCTCTCACTGTCCACTTAACTATACGAGAACACATAGTAGAAGGAACGCAGAACTGAGGATTAGGAGCCCCCAGGCCCTCTTACAACCCTGCCATGAATGAGCCAGGAGACTCAGAAAGAACTACTCTGGCTCTCTATGACTCTGGTTCTTTATCTGTGAAGTAAGAGAAACGGACTGGTTGTTCTCAAAAGTCTCTTCCAGCTTTAAAATTCTGTGAATCGCTCTGTCCTCCATTTCTCCCTCAAGTTCAAATCTCTACTCTTCTCTGAGCCCTGGGAGGCAGTCCTGCTTGGAGCACATCCATGGACATCCTAGCCCTCCGGTGTTCGGTTGGGTTTGACCCAACAGACAGCACAGACGAAAGGAAAGGGAATAAGAAAGCCAAGACTGGGCTGTTTCCCTTCTGTGCCTCCATTCCTGTGGGTTCCCTGTGGGTTGGTTGTATCACCTGACTTAAGGTCATGGAGTTCATGAAACATCCTTCTTCACCTGACTCTCTCCATCAAGTTCCCCCTCCAGATTCCAGAAATCCCTCCCCCACTTCCTCCTTCAGGACTAAAAGTGGTAGTAACTTCACAAAGTCGCTTCTAGTTCAGAACACTATACAGCCTCTTGTGGTTTCTATGCATTGCCGACATCTTGGTAAATTCTCTTCAAATTAAATCAATTGAAGGTTGCTATCTGTTTCCTACTCTGACCATAAATGATACAGCTTCCTCCTGCATGTCATGTATAATGCCTAGAAAACTCTCAGGTTTGAAATGGCAAAGGCAGGACTTGATCTCCACCCCATCCACCACTAAATAAGGTATGGCCTCTCCTGAAGGTATGGCCTCTCTTGCTAGGGACTTCCCTGGTGTCTCAGACGTTAAAGCATCTGCCTACAATGCGGGAGGTCCGGCTTCAATCCCTAGGTCGGGAAGATCTCCTGCAGAAGGAAATGGCAACCCACTCCAGTATTCTTGCCTGGAAAATCTCATGGATGGAGGGACCTGGTAGGCTACAGTCCATGGGGTCGCAAAGAGTCAGACACGACTGAGTGACTTCACTTTCACTTTCTTTCACTTGTACCCAAAGAATGGGGGCTTAAGTAGAGACTGTGACTGACTTTAAACTGTATTTTCTACTGCTAGTGCTTCCTGTGTATGTTCAGGCCCAGGTTTGGTCAGCAGCATGATAAACAGTAACATTCTCTGAGTGACTGGCTCACCTGCAAAGGATGGATAAGTGTCTGTAGAATATGTCAAGAGAATAGCTGGGAGCTAGCATTTGGAGAGTGGGGACTGTAAAAGCACTGTGTATCAGAAAAATACACCAGGCAATTATCAGACTGATTCCAAAGCACAACCCAGAGAAAGGCCAAGTCTTTTCATGAAGGAAGATGTGGTCATTAAATGGGAATTTATGTTACCAAAGAAACAAACTGGGTAAGGAAACATTAACTTTCATTCATTTGGTTTGATTTGGATAGAATCTGTTTCATAAAAAAATGAGTTTTAGAGTCAATTTTCATTGTCAAATTGTAAGGCAATAATTTCTTTGTAAACAAAGAAATATAGCAACACAAGAAACCATAAAGGTGATATTTCAAGGCAACATGACAGTTAACTCTGTATATTTTCTTCTTTTCCATTTTTTCTTAAAGTGGAAAAGATGCTGTAATGCTAATAATATAGTTGCAATCTGGTCACCCTTCACATTTTATACGTTTTGAAAAAAACAATGATACTGAAACTAAAGCTCTAATACTTTGACTACCTGGTGCAAAGAGTCATTGGAAAAGACCCTGATGCTGGGAAAGATTGAAGGCAAAAGGAGTAGGGGGTAACAGAGGATGAGATGGTTAGATAGCATCACCGATTCCAGGGACATGAGTCTGAGCACACTCTGGGAGATGATGGAAGACAGAGGAGCCTGGCCTGCTGCAGTCCGTGGGGTCACAAAGAGTTGGATATGACTTAATGGAGCAACAGCAAAGCTGTTCTCTCTGCCTAAGTCCAGCATTTTTGCACTGTTAGAAAAGCACATATATCAGGCCTGCATCACCATGTCCTCCATCATCATAGAGATGGAGCGACAGGGCCAGTTGGCGAGGCCTGTACCTGCCCTCCCAGGCCTGGTCCAGGGCAAATGAAACTCCTCTCTGATACAACTCAGCCACAGGCCATACTGGAATCCACTTGCCAAGATTTGAGCATCTGATATTGGGAGTGCACTCAGGGTACCTGAGGCCTTCCGTTAAAATCAGAACTCGATATAGGAGACAACAGATGTTAATTAAAATTACATGGTAATCATTTCATTAAGTTAAGTCATTATGCTATATGCCTTAAACTTACTCAGTGCTGTATGTCTATTATATCTCAATAAACCTGGGGAAAAAACAGATTCTAAAGCAAAAACCCTGACCTCACACACCAGTTCCTACCCCTTTCCCCTCAAATGTCCAATGAATCAACACATCCGTACTGAAGACTCACACATTTGCAGATCAGAGAGAAGTGTTCCAGGCAGTCAAGGACTGGGCTTCTGCTCACAAGGACCACCCACCCCAGCAAGGAGACAACACAGACTCCCCAACAATGGACCATCAGGAGGCATGAAGGATGAAAAGGAGGACAGAGATGAACAGAGAGACACTGGCTCTGGGCTTGGGTAAGTGAGGACAGCTTTCTCAAGAAGCAGCTCTGAGGGTATCTGAGGTAAGAAACTGGACTCGGATGCAGGAACAGAAACGAGGCAGGCAGTGCTAAGGCGGTGAAACTGTGAGGCACAAAGTTTATCGGGGATGGTAAACAGTGTGGTCTGGCTGAAGAGGAGTTCATGGAAAGAGCAGTCATGAGATAAAGCTGAAAAAGGACACAGAGGAATCTGGGTACTCAGCTAAGGTGCTTTACTTACTGCTAGAGAGGCCTTTGACTGTGTGGAACACAATACACTGTGGAAAATTCTGGAAGAGATGGGAATACCAGACCACCTGACCTGCCTCTTGAGAAATCTGTATGCAGGTCAGGAAGCAACAGTTAGAACTGGACATGGAACAACAGACTGGTTCCAAATAGGAAAAGGAGTACGTCAAGGCTGTATATTGTCACCCTGCTTATTTAACTTATATGCAGAGTACATCATGAGAAACACTGGGCTGGAAAAAGCACAGCTGGAATCAAGATTGCTGGGAGAAATATCAATAACCTCAGGTATGCAGATGACACCACCCTTATGGCAGAAAGTGAAGAACTAAAGAGCCTCTTGATGAAAGTGAAAGAGAAGAGTGAAAAAGTTGGCTTAAAGCTCAACATTCAGAAAACGAAGATCATGGCATCTGGTCCATGAATTAATGGGAAATAGATGGAGAAACAGTGGAAACAGTGTCAGACTTTATTTTTGGGGGCTCCAAAATCACTGCAGATAGTGACTACAGCCATGAAATTAAAAGACGCTTACTCCTTGGAAGGAAAGTTATGACCAACCTGGATAGCATATTAAGAAGCAGAGACATTACTTTGCCAACAAAGGTCCGTCTAGTCAAGCCTATGGTTTTTCCAGTGGTCATGTATGGATGTGAAAGTTGGACTGTGAAGAAGGCTGAGTGCCGAAGAATTGATGCTTTTGAACTGTGGTGTTGGAGAAGACTCTTGAGAGTCCCTTGGACTGCAAGGAGATCCAATCAGTCCATTCTAAAGGAGATCAGTCCTGGGTGTTCATTGGAAGGACTGATGCTAAAGGTGAAACTCCAATACTTTGGTCACTTCATGCGAAGAGTTGACTCATTGGAAAAGACTCTGATGCTGGGAGGGATTGGGGGCAGGAGGAGAAGGGGACGACAGAGGATGAGATGGCTGGATGGCATCACCAACTTGATGGACATGAGTCTGGGTGAACTCCAGGAGTTGGTGATGGACAGGGAGGCCTGGCGTGCTGCGATTCATGGTGTTCCAGAGTCAGACACGACTGAGCGACTGAACCGAGAGAGGCAACAAGACACTATAGAACGGGAAGGGAAGAATAGATATCCAGTCACAAGATCCAGTTTATTCTCAACTGCCAAGGCAAATAAAATTCCAGTGCTGTTTGGGAAATCAACCAGGCTGGCCTATGATAGCATGCCCATTCCTGCTCTGCTGTGGATAATAGCTGCCACAGTTCTTGCTATTGTTCAGTTGCTAAATTGTGTCTGACTCTGCAACCTCATGGACTGCAGTACACCAGGCTTCCCTGTCCTTCACTATCTCCTGGAGTTTACTCAAATTCATGCCCGTTGAGTCAGTGATGCCATCCAATCATCTCATCCACTGTCGACCCCTTCTCCTCCTGCCCTCAGTCTTTCCTAGCATCAATGTTTCAGCTCTTTGCATCAGGTGGCCAAAGTTGTGGAACTTCAGCATCAGTCCTTCCAACGAATATTCAGTTGATCTCCTTCAGGATTGACTGGTTTGATCTCCTTGCTGTCCAAGGGACTCTCAAGAGTCTTCTCCAGCACATCAATTCTTCAGTGCTCAGCCTTCTCTATGGTCCAACTGTCACATCCATACATGGCTACTGGAAAAGCCACTGTTGAGAAGACCCCAATTTTGTGATGATTAAGAAACTGAGGTGTTAATGAAATGTCATTCACTGAAGTGTTTTTTTTTTATTTATTTTTTATTTTACTTTAGAATTATGTATTGGTTTTTCCATACATTGACATGAATCCACCACGGGTGTACATGCGTTCCCAAACACGAACCCCCCCTCCCACTCCCCTATTTATGGCAACAGCGCTCTTCTCAACAGGAACGTTTCCCTGTTGGTAAGACGAAATTTACCACCATGGCCTTGGACCACTGCCTGAAACTGCCCCTGGGCTCAGATGTCTCTTTCCTTCTCTCATCTCCATCCTAAGGTGAGTCCCTCAGCAACTCCAGCTTAGGACCCTCACTTGCTCATTCAAAGGCTGTCTCACAGCCTCATTGAAACCCTTCATCCTCAGGCAGCTTTTTTTCAGTTTGCAAATTCTCTCTGGCTTCACAGTGGCCAACAAAAATGTATGAGGTTCAGCGTCTGCGTGCACACCTGTGTGTGGATTAGAGAGCAACAGGGAATATCTCATTCTCATTCATTTGGTATCGCCTTCTCCAACGTCTTCATAGCATTCCTTACCTCGCTTTTCAAATCTGCTTTCCCTTTTTCTTAGAATTTTCTAGTCCCAAGTTCTTTTTGAGCGTCATCTCACTTTCATCCCCTCCATTTGACTAAAACTACCTTGACAGGAGTCACTATCAATATGTTCATGAAAATCTCCGGCTGCCTCTTTGTTTCTGCTGTTCTATTTTCCCTGACTGTGCTTGACAGTATTCATCATCTGTTTCTCCCCTGTCTCATCATCTCTCTGGAAGCCTAATCGCCTCGCTTACCTTGACCTGTTTGCACTCAAGTGTCTCTGCTTCTACTCTTACTTTTTCTGACCATTCTTTTTCTTTCCTCATCCCATCTCTCCAGAGAGCTCCATTTTTACCCAGAATTTAATACTTTTCCCTCCCTCAACTGAGCTGGTGACTCAAATCTTACTCAGTCCTAACCTGCTAAAGAAAGGCCTCGTTTTATACTTTTCTCCATCTGTTTGGCTGCCCAGTGTCACTTCAAGGTCGACATATCTGAAATGCTTTCACAGCTCTTTGCATGCCCTTGTCATTTTCCTTCGTCTAATTTATATTCAGATCTAAGTCAGACTTTGCTACTTTATTTTGGCACCAAAGTCTTTTCTCATCACCTGATGTGAGCTCTTACTGTCTTCATACAACCATCTTTCCTCCAACTTCTTCTCTCACTCCACATCAAAATATCCCCATCAGAATCAACTCCTCCTGGTTGCCAAAAAAAAAGTTTTTTTTTTTCCTTTAAAACCTGACATCTCATTTCTTAGTCTCTTCTTCCCCTAAGAGCCTACACAGACATTCAGTGATGTAGCTTGATAAAAACCCAACAGATCAAGTCTGAACTCCACAGAGTTTAGTGATCAGTCTGCCGAGCCTTTACCCCTGCACCTAATTAATCATTCTGCCTGGAAATTCACTTATTCTTCTCCCAGCCACGCACTTGGTCATTCCCACGCCAGTTCTCCAAATTTCCATCTGTCTCCTTGTCCAGAATCAACAGGCTCTTTCTTACACAAATCTCTCCAAGCGACAGATGAAGAAATAACACAGAGATCCACTAGTTATAGCCAACACAAATGACAGTATGTGTCATTTTTGCCAAAAAGAAGAGGGCACAGTAGGTTCCTGAAGTGACTGAGCTCATCAAGAGCATTTTCCCAGGAGGCCTAAAGTCTGGAGGAAACGAAAGGGCTCTGACAGAGCTCCTGTGAAAGGGGGAGAGACTGAGTGAAGCACCAGGAAGCTCCCTGGAGTGCAAGGCACCAAAGCAGGAATTCCAGCTAGAGGGGAAGAGATGAGAAGCAATTGTTAAAGAGGCACTGGGGACTTCCCTGGTGGTCCAGCGACTGAGACTGCAGGCTTCCAGTGCAGGTGGCTCATGTTTAATCCCTGGTTGGGGAACTAGATCGTGCAGGCCACGAGGCATGGCCAAAAAATAAAGTAATAAATAAGGGGGCACTGAGGACTTCCTGGTGCTACAGTGGATAGGAATCCTCCTGCCAATACAGGGGACATGGGTTCGACCCCTAGTCTGGGAAGATCCAACATGCCGGAAAGCACCTAAGCCTGAGTGCCACAGCGACTGAAGCCTACGGGCCTACAGCGCGCACTCCACAAGAGAAGCCCCTGCAATGAGAAGCTGGTGGACCGCAATGAAGAGTGGACCCCACTCACCACAAACAGAGAAACTCCGCATGCAGTAACGAAGACCCAGCAGAACCAAAAATAAACAATTATTAAAACAAACCCCCCCCAAAAAAAAAGAGGCACTGAAAAATTGTGGGAAAGCCCAGAATTTGAAAAAATTTTACCATGTGACATTAAGCACATCACCTAGGCTCTCTAAAGGTCAGAGAGGAGGTCCTCTCTAAATGTGAACAGGGATGTGAAAATAACACAATTTCACAGGGTTAGGAGATGTACATGAGAAAACAGGTATGAATATAGCATACAAATTGAAAAGTACCATGCAAACAGGGAAGTCTGTTATTACTAAATAGAACTGACAACTTATTCACTGGTGCATACATCAGTATGTAAATTTTAACTAATAATTTTTTTTAGGTCTAGTTTACTGGAGTATTATTTGCATATATTAAAATTAACTCTTTTAAGTGTACAGTTATATAAGTTTTACCAACTTATACAGCATGTAAGTAACCATCGCTATAATCAAATTATAGACTATTTCCATCACCCAAAAAGTTCCCTGTATGTACTCCTTTATAATCAATCACTTCACTCCCCAACCCCTGGAAACCACTGATCTGATTTGGTCTCTGTAATTTTGCCTTTTTCAGAATGTCTTATAAACAGAATCATACTGTTTGTAGTTGTATTGTATGTCTGACTTTTTCTCTTTTTTTTGGCCACTTTTTGGATAACTGCTTTACATAATTTTGTGGTTTTCTGTCAAACATCAACAAGAATCAGCCATAGGTACACCCATATCCCCTCCCTCCTGAACCACCCTCCTATCTCCCTCCCCATCCCACCCTTCTAGATTGTCACAGAGCCCTTGTTTAAGTTCCCTAAATGATATGGCAAATTACCACTGGCTATCTATTTTACATACAGTATTGTGAGTTTCCATGTTACTCTCTCCATACAGCTCACCCTCTCCCTCCTCCCCTCCCCCCGTATCCATAGGTCTGTTCTCTATATCTGCTTCTCCATTGCTGCCCTGAAAATAAATTCATCAGCACCATCTTTCTAGATTCCATGTATTCACTTGACATAGTGGCTTTAGAGACTTCTCAGTATTGGGGCTTATGTTGGTACTTGGTTATCTTTACTGACAAGTGATATTCCTTTGTATGAATGTATTTCTCTACCCACTTTTTGTGATTTTTGAAATAAAGCTGCTATACCATTCACATATACTTCTTAGACATATGTTTTCATTTTTCTTAAGTAAGTACCTGGGAATGAAGTTGCTGGGTTAGATGGTAAGAGTAATATTCATTTTATAAGAAATTGCCACACTTTTCTAAAGTGGCTATACCATTTTGTGTTCCCACCAGCGGTTCTTCCATATTCTTAGCAACATTAGATTTTGTGAGTTTTCCTTTTTCCTTCTTCCTTCTACCTCTTTTTTAAATTAAAAAAAAAAAAAAATTCATCCATGCCACTGGACGTTTAACAGTATCTTACTACATTTTTGATTTAAATTTCCTGCCAACTAATGATGATGAGAATCTTTTCAAATGCTTATTTACTATCTGTATCCCTATTTTCATAAAATGTCTTTTGCCCACTTTTTAATTAGGTTGTTTGTCATACTATTGAGTAGTAAGGGTTCTTCATGTTAATACAAGTCCTTCATAGCAGACAAGCATTTTGCACATGTTTTCTTCCACTCTGTGATTTATCTTATCATTTCCTTAACAATGACTTTCAAAGAACAGAAGTTTCTTTTTTTAATGAAATCTTATTTATCAGCTTTTTTTTTTTTAACGGTTCATGCTTCTGTACATCTAGGAAGCCTTTACCTGAACAAAAGACCCAGAGACGTTTCTCCTGTTTTCTTCCAAAAATATTTTAATTTCAGTTATATTTCTATGATACATTTTAAGTTAATTTTTTTACATGACAAAAGATATGAGCAGAGGTTCTTTTTTGTCAAAAATCAACTGCCCACATGTGTGAGTCTACTTTTGAACTCTCTCTGCAGCCTGACTGATCTCTATCTCTATTCTTATACCATTCCTGCACTAACTTGATTACTATTGCTTTATAGTAAGTCTCATAATCAGTGTATGTCCTCCAGTTTTTACTCTTTCATCCCAAAGTTATTTTGGCTTTTTTGCTTTTTCATATAAATATTAGAATCATCTGTCAATTTCTACCAAAAAACAAAGTCTGCTGGGATTTCTATGGGGCTTGTGTTGAATCTTAACAAAACTTTGAGAACTGACTTCCTAACAATACTGAATTAGTGGTGGAAATGATTTCCTGGGTATTCATTTTGCATTTTATAATAATTCACTGAGTTGTATACTTTTGTTTTGTGTTGTCTTGAAAAAAATATATTTTAAATATAAAGATACAAATTAAAAAGAAAATACTTGGCTTCCCTGGTGACTCAGTGGTAAAGAATCCACCTGCCAATGCAGAAGACACAGGTTTGATCCCTGATCCGGGAAGATCCCACATGCTGCAGAGCAGCTAAGCCCATGTGTCACAATTATTGAGCCTGTGCTCTAGAGCCTGGGAGCCACAACTCTGAAGCCCACACGCCTTAGAGGTCCTGCTGCAAAACAAGAGAAGTGACCACAGTGAGAAGCCTGCCCACCACAACCAGAGAGTAGCCCCCGCTTGCCGAAACTAGAGAAAAGCCCTCAGAGCAATGAAGACCCGGCATGGTCAAAAATAAATAATTTTTTAAAAAAAGAATGTTTCTTTAAAAAAAAATACCGAGTCAGAAATTTTATAACATTTATCCTATGAATATAATGTTTCTGATGTCATAAATTTGTTTTTTACATTTCTACCCTCTTAAAAATTTTATTGAAGTACAGTTGATTTACAATGTTGTGTTTCTTTCTTTTGTACAGCAAAGTGACTCAGTTATACTATATATTTAATTATATATATATATAAAACATATATACATATTCTTTTTCATATGTTTTCCATTATGTTTTTCACAGAATCTTGAATATAGCTCCCTGTGCTATACAGTAGGACCTTGGTTATCCATTCTGTATTTAATAGTTTGCACCTGCTAATCCCATTTGCAGCAACACGGATGGACCTGGATATTATCGTACTAAGCAGAGTAAGTCACTTATATGTGTAATCTAAACTACAGTACAAACCAACCTATCTACGAGACAAAGACAGACTCACAGATACAGAGAACAGACTTGTGGTTGCAGGAGGGGGTTGGTTAGGGGATGGATGGAATGGGAGTTTGGGATTAGCAGAGGCAAACTATTAAATATCCGCTTCTAACTGTTCATTAATAGCATTTATAAATACAATTAATTTTGGTATATTGGTCTTGTGACCTTACCGAACTTACTGGTTCATTTTCTTAGTTTTTTGGTCTATTCTTTGCTACTTTCCACATAGATGATCATAAATACACCTTTCTTTTTCCCTTTCCCTTCCTTTTCTATTTTTGTTACATTGGTTAGGACTTCCTCCAATACAATTGCTCAGAGGAGTGGTACAGGAAGCATCCTTGCCTTGTTCCTAATCTTCAGGGTAGAGTATCCAGTCTTTCAGCATTAGGCAGGATATTACCTGTACGGATTTTCATAGATGCCCTTTGTCAGGTTGAGGACATTCCCTTCTAGTTCTAGTCTGATGGATTTTTAAAGTCACGAATATGTATGTTAAGTTAGGAGATTTTTTTTCCTTTACTGGAAAACACAATTTTGTGTGTGTGCCTTTGCTTCAAAATTCTGTCTATGAGCTTGGCTGCTCACAGAGATTTGAAAAGAAAGAGTGGTGCAGATGGAGTGGGTTATTCTGGTTAGAATTTATCATATTGACTGAAGTATAACAGAAAGTGAGAAGCCTCCCCATGGAAGTTATAGCTATTCACATAGAAGATAATCAGGCTATTAAAAAAATAGCTGGAGAAGTGAAAACAGATCTGAAACTCATCAAGGAATAAAACACAGTAAGATGTGGTGTTGGAGAAGACTCTGGAGAGTCCCTTGGATAGCAAGGAGATCAAACCAGTCAATACTAAAGGAAATCAACCTTGAATATTCATTGGAAGGACTGATGCTGAAGCCGAAGCCCCAGTACTTTGGCCACCTGATGCGAAGAGCCGACTCATTGGAAACAACCCTGATGCTGGGAAAGACTGAGGGCAGGATGAGAAGGGGACGACAGAGGATAAGATAGTTGGATGACTCACCATTACCGATTCAATGGACATGAGTTTGAGCCAACTCCTGGAGATGGCGAAGGACAGGGAAGCCTGGTATGCTGCAGTCCATGGGTCAAAAAAAGTCAGACACAACTGAGTGACAAAGATGTGGAAAAGGTGGGAGACTAAAATTGTACTAAAACTGTCCCCTACAGCAATGTTTGAAAGGTGAAGTCCATGATGGAAGACAACTTAGGGAACAAGTTCTGTTTATTCCATTTCAATTTCCAGGTGTCAGCAGTACATAGTGCTGTAGAAAATATTACAGATAATGAAGGATAAATACTATATCACAGGAAAAAAACGCAGTCAGAGCCCAAAAAAAACTAATCTAAGTGACAACTAAATGGAGATGAAACCTCTTTCAAAATTGAAAGCACAAATACACATCCTTAAGAGAAGAGCTTGCTGTCTACCTGGTATGCTTAGAAACTATGCCAAATGAACTTTTCTTCCCTATTAATGTAAGAATTTTCACTCTTCCTTCATGTCCACTTGGCTCTTTATATAAAAGCTCTTCTGCTGTGGTGGGGCCTTCAACACTGTCCCTAACTATGATCCACATCCCATCCCAACCCCTACTTTACTTATAACCGGTGCTGCCAGCAACAGGGTCTGGGAAAAGCTGGTAACAAACCAGAAAGCTTAACTAGGCTTTTACGTGTTGGCTTTAGGAATCTACCAACCTTCCCAAAAGAGGTGTATTCTTAAGTTCTTTTGAATGAAAGTCTCAGAACCAATTTTCTGAATACAACTTGTTCATAAGACAGAGTATTCTTGCACAGAGAGGATGAAAAGGAGGGCAAGGATTACTGTTTATTAAAGGACCCACATCCAATGCCATGTATCTCCAAAGATGAGCGGCAAGCACCTTGCTTCAGAACTATTTGAGCACTTGGCAAAAGCTATAGATACCTAGGCCTAACACCAGAAAAGGCGATGCAGGATTTCTGAGGATAAAATTTGGAGATCTGTGTTTTTCACAAGTGCCCCCACGTGATCCTGTTGTGTACTCTAGGTACGTGTGTGCGTGCTCAGTTGCTTCAGTAGTGTCCGACTCTTTGCAACCCCATGCACCATAACCCACCAGGTTCCTCTGTCCATGGGATTTTCCCGACAAGAATACTGGAGTGGATTGCCATGACCTCTACCAGGGGACTTCCCGACCTAGAAATCGAACCCACGTCTCCTGCCTTGCAGGTGGATTCTTTACCACTGAACCTCTGGGGGAGCCGACACTATATGTAAGGGAGTCCCCATTAGTGGAGTGCAGAAAAGCCAATGGGTCCCCACGTTCATTTACCAGCACACTCACAGCTGATGCCAGCAGAGGAAAAGAAATACAATTTCAAGCTAGAAAACAATCACAAAAATAAACAGAAATGCTTTTAAAAACTCTTCAGTGAGACAGAAGAAACAAAAACACAAAGAAGAAAACAGATTACAAAAATATGTATAACATAAGTGACTTTTTAAAAGTTTTTTTAATGTGGACTACTTTTAAAGTCTTGAATTTGGTACAATATTGCTTTGCAAATTTGCTATACTGTATTGTTTTATATTTTGGTTTTCCAGCCACAAAGCATGAGGGATCTTGGTTCCCTGGCCAGGGATCAAACCCATACCCCTTGCCTTGGAAGGTGAAGTCTTAACCACTGGACCACCAGGGAAGTCCCTAACGTAAGTGACTTTTAAAACACTGTTCATTAATCGATAACATTTACACAGAATACATACATTATAAGTATGCACACAGCTCAATGAATTTTTATCAGATAAACTACCACTGAAGTTTTTTAATGCCTTTGTAATTAAATACAGAGAAATTATCATGGGGATGCTTGATGCTTGCTCTCTCTACCCCTAAATCAAAATTAAAAAAAAAAAAAACCTAATACAGAGAACACCAAGCTGTGCTCCCTGTGTTATGCGGCAGCTTCCCCCTAGTTATGTTTCACACATGACAGTGTAAATGGGTCAGTGTTACTTTCTCAGCTTGTCCTATTCTCCCATCCCCCTGCTGTGTCCACAAGTCCGTTCACATCTAAGCCTCCATTCTTTCCCTCTAGTTTCAACAGAACCATCTTTGTAGATTTCATATATATGTGTTAAAATGTGTGATATTGCTGGGATGGGAGGGTAGAGGGGAGGCTCAAGAGGGAGGGGATATATATACATATATTAATAATTACAACTGATTTGCATTGTTTGTGGCAGAAACCAACACAACATTGTAAAGCAATTATCCTCTAATTTTAAAAAAGTTCTAATAAAAGAAAAATGGAACAAGAAAAAAACCTAATATAGAGGGGCAGAAAGATAAAGCAGAAAATTCAACAGGACTCTTACAAAAAAAAGTAGCAAAAGACAGCATGAATGGAAGGAGAAAAAAGAAAGGAAATCCCAACTCCTAAAAGAATCATTCAATTCTTAGTCAAAGTGACCTGCTTTCAAAACAGTTTGGGGATTTATTTCAGACTTACTTACACTTACCCACTCATCTAGGACACGTAATAATTATACAAAGTGAGTAATGAAGACTGGGGGTTTCTGGATCTCATGGATTTTATTTCTTTGAAACAATCTTGAGAAGGAGAGAAGTCCAATAGCTCTTAGGTATTTACTTCAACAGCCTGCTCTGGGGGTGAGTACTATTAATACCTTTCTACAGCAGCATCACGCTGAAATGTGAAGGAAACCATGCTGTGTCCTCAAATGCAGGGGGACGATCTCGCTGCCTTGGTGGCCATGGACTGATGCAGTCTGCAGTCCACCTTCATCCACTTTCACAAGCCTGTTTGCTCCCTTGTCCCAATTCCAAGTCAGTTGAGCAAACAACAGAACAGCTGAATCGGCATTGGAAAGAGAAGGCAGAGAGATGAGAGGCAACGGGAACTAGCAGAATAAGAATAAAGAAGACAGAGAGACAGTTGCATTTAACCCTGAAATTAACATATATAGCATCTCTAGGCAAGGAAAACAAGGTTGCCATCACCTATTATTAGCACAGAAATGAAGTGTAGTGAAGTTGCTCAGTCGTGTCCAACTCTTTGCGACCCCATGGACTGTAGCCCACCAGGCTCCTCCGTCCCTGGGATTCTCCAGGCAAGAATACTGGAGTGGGTTGCCATTTCCTTCTCCAGGAGATCTTCCCAACTCAGGGATCGAACCCGGGTCTCCAGCATTGCAGGCAGACGCTTTACCATTTGAGCCACCAGGGAAGCTCATTATTAGCACAGGATATGCATTAAAAAACCTTTACTATCTGAGCTGCTGAGGGAGTTTTAGGTAAGCACGATCTAATGACCCAACTTAACATCACTGAGGGCTTCATCTTCCAAATACTTCACAACCTTTACCTAATTAATTTTCACCAAACCTCCACAAGGTCTGAATGTATTAAACACCCACCATAAATGGACAAATCAAGTGCCTGAGTTTACATAACTTACCTAAAAGTGAAGAGAAGCAGGCACGTGAAATCAGAATGGGAACAGCAATAAGGAATTTCTGTTCCCAAGACCATGCCAAACCCATATTTTTCAAACTGCTTGTGTTTTCAACCTCCTAGTGTTTATGGAATGGCACCAGGGATGGAGTTTTGCACTT
Organism: Oryx dammah; assembly: GCF_014754425.2. Taxonomy (NCBI): domain Eukaryota; kingdom Metazoa; phylum Chordata; class Mammalia; order Artiodactyla; family Bovidae; genus Oryx; species Oryx dammah. The sequence continues at coordinate 22,793,992 of NW_024070213.1, forward strand.
AGTAAAGGTACACACAACTGGCTTTCATTCAAATGACAAAAAGAGGTACACTTACCACAAGTAAATATGAGCCTGGGAAAACTAAAACACCCAGTAGTAATACGAACAGAGAAGCACAGTTCAGTTCCGTTCGTTCAGTCGCACAGTCGTGTCTGACTCTTTGCGACCCCATGAATTGCAGCACGCCAGGCCTCCCTGTCCATCACCAACTCCCGGAGTTCACTCAGACTCACGTCCATCGAGTCAGTGATGCCATCTAGCCATCTCATCCTTTGTCATCCCCTTCTCCTCCTGCCCCCAATCCCTCCCAGCATCAAAGTCTTTTCCAATGAGTCAACTCTTCGCATGAGGTGGCCAAAGTACTGGAGTTTCAGCTTTAGCATCAGTCCTTCCAAAGAACACCCAGGACTGATCTCCTTTAGTATGGACTGGTTGGATCTCCTTGTACAAGCAGGGCACAAAAGCTCACCATCAGTCACTGTCATTCTATAGCCTTACCCATCCGCAGATTTCATCTTTTTTTAGGCTTCTGAGCAAAGCCTGGCCAAGGCATCAGTCTGTGTCCCTTCAATTAGTGGGGACTGAAATGGTTCTGTATGACTCTGTACAACCCCAAGGATGGTAGCCCTTCAGGTTCCTCTGTCCATGGGATTCTCCAGGTGAGAATGCTGGAGTGGGTTGCCATGCCCTCCTCCGGGGGATCTTCCCAACCCAGGGATCAAAGCTGCATCTCTTATATCTCCTGCATTGACAGGCGGGTCTTCCTATCTTAATTCTGTTCTCCTGGTGCCTGGGAGGAACTGAGACCCTGCTGCCCAGCTGTGGGGCTCATCCTGCCCCTATGGCAGATCTACCTTGCCTCCTTGATCACCCCACAATCCCCTGTTACAGCAGGAGGCTTGCCCTGAATTCCAGTCACAAAATAAGAGCCCTGACCCTCTGTGTGGCTCTTGATGGTTTCTCCCTTCTAAATGATCAGAAATTTGGACCTATTCAGACTCTATCAATTGGTGCTTCCTCCTCCTGTGTGTGTGTCTGTCTGTCCCTCTCTTTTGTTTTTTTTTTTTTTAATTTATTTATTTATTTTTAATTTTTACTTTACAATTCTGTATTGGTTTTGTCCCTCTCTTTTGAAATAATTTTTTGAAGCTATCTCTACTGCTGAATCAGTTCTACTTTCCCTGACCTCTGCCACCATGTTCATCCTCCCTTTTCCCCAATGACTACTGCAAGGATCCCAAGACATCCTTAAAGTCAAATCTCCGTGAACTATAAACGTGAAACACGAAGGACACTATTTCAATGCAGATGTCCTCTCTCCCAGGTATTTGCCACTCCTCACTACCAGCACATTGTTGTCACCTCCAGCAATTTCCTCTTGCCCCATCGATCTCTTCTCTCAGACCCTTTTGGTTGTTAACCACCTGCCCATCAACATCAGGGACTTCTGGACTCAGAAGAGTCCAGGTTATTCTTAGATTATTCTCTAACTTCTGAAAACCATACGGGGATCTGTAAACCACAGCATCTCAACTGAGTCTTATCATCTGTCTACTGCTGACCAGGGGTAGTGTTAGTCACTGAGTTGTATCTGACTCTTTGCAATTCCCTGGACTGTATCCTGCCAGACTCCTCTGTCCATGGAATCCTCCAGGCAAGAATACTGGAATGAGTTGCATTTCCTCCTCCAGGGGATCTTCCTAACCTAGGGATCGAATCCCGGTCTCCTGCATTACAGGCAAATTCTTTACCATCTGAGCCACCAAGGAAGCTGGGGTATGTGCTCCTCAGTGTGACCATTGGCAGTACTAGAATGCTCATTTAAGACAAGCTTAGAAGCACCAGTCTGGTGAGAAATGAAGCTAAGGGATTTGTCATAAGCCAGCATTTACATAGCAAGCCCTATGTTTACTTGGTGTGTGTTTACTTGTTTACTGAGGCAAAGGAGTGCTGTAAGAAGGCTTGTAGATATTATGGGATAATGTTTCCCCCACCTTACTCCTTGCAGTCACCTGAACTATCTTGAGTGTTTAGGTCTCTATGGCTGGAAGAGTCAGTGAAATCTAGCGGATGATGGTGTCTGGTCCTCAGCCCTGTGAATAGTGCAACTCCCACCCAGCTCACCTAGGATTTCATGGAAAGCAGTGCTATTGGGCACCATGCAGACTTTTCACTTTGGGAGCGAGGCAACACCCTGGGCACCATGGTCTCTGATTCTGGAACGCCCAGAGTGTTCAGGACCCATCCGAGAAGCATCCCCTGCAGGTGAGGACATTCTAGGGCAGTGGCTCTCCCACTTGAGCCAAGCCAGGCGCTCTCTGCTCCCTGTTAGCATAACTGATGTGCAGCTAGCTGCCTTTAGCCGACTGCCATCTTTCGTCTCCTGGAATGTGACTTTTAAATGGGTTATGTACTTCATCTGTGCAGTGCCCTGGAACCTGGATTGGAACACAACTGCAGCAGATTACACTATTTATTTTATGTACTTGAAGATAGAGCCTCTTGAACTTGATATGCAAATGCATGTGAATAATATGCAAATGTGTGTGAGCCAAGACGCTGGCATTTTTCTTTTAATGGGACTGTGATTCTTATTCAAGAAGGAAGAGCATCTTCCTCATGTCCCTCTGCATCAGTGCTCTCCTGCCCTTCTCTTCAAGGTCCTGACCAGCTTGTAACTTCACAGCTTCAAAGCCCTGAGAAAATTACAGGTGCCACTGAATTACATTTAAACCCATAATGGTCATTCCAAGACATTATTTAGTGCCTTTCAATAAGTGTGCTACAAATGCAATGAGGGTCACACTCCTTCACTGCCAATTTGGAATTTTGTTCTTAACCTCACGGAATCTGACAGTCTCCTTAGTAATTCTAAATTTAAGTGTTCTCACCTACTGTACAGATGCAGCCACATAACCTTTCTAAAGAAAAAAAAATGCAGTTTACAAAGTTTTTTAAAGTGATATTTAGAATGGGACTGGTGAAAGGTATCAGACTGGCACCTGCAAAACTGAGCTCTCTATTTAGCCTCAGAATAGCCAACTCCATGGACAGAGGAGGCTAGCAGTCCATGGGGTCACAAGGAGTCTGACATGACCTAGTGACTGAACAACAGTAACAAACTAAATCACATGTATCTTACATACGCGACCAGAGCCACCACCACCACCACCACCACAGCCATCATCAAAGCTACAAGGAGAAAAAGACTTGCTCAGATCCAGGAGATGCAGCTGAAGAAACTAAGCGTGTCAAGCAACTATTTGCCTACTATGTACAAGACACTCTTCTGAGTTGTTAAAAATACAAGCTGAAGATCAGCCTTGCCATTTAGAAGGGTACGATCTAATAAAAATAATGACAGGAACCAATATCCACTTAGCACTTATTTTCGCATCATACTCGACAACTCAAGAGGAATGCTTCATAGGTTCCTTATGACAACAGGATTTGCAGTACAGTTACAGTACAATCTTACAGTTAAAAAATGGTAGAGGCCAGGTTCAACCCCCAAAAAACCATCCTAGTGACTCATATATAAATAATTGTTTGGTGGTCCAGTGGTTAAGACTCCATGCTTCCAATGCAGGGGAATGCAGGTTCGAGACCTGGTCAGGGAATTAGTACCACACCCACCTTGTGGTGTGGTAAAAAAAAAAAAAAAGGTTTAAAAAATAATAATTGTTAAATGAATTGAGTTAAAATTCCATAGGCTAAACACAACTATCCCAAAGAACCAAGATAAGATCCTTAAATTAACTCTCAGGAAAGGCTTTCACTTAGGGCTATAATAACACAGGGGAAGAAAGGAATCAGAAGTTCTACCTCCCAGTGGCCCAGTTCTAATTTGTATTTAATGCTTACATGTCAAATTCAATAAAATAGCCTCATGGTTCTCTAGTCCTAGTGCCTTTATAAGGAATATCATTTTTTAAAAGCTACTTCAAATTCTCATAATGAAATATCATACAGTCTAGCTTTATCCTTCCTATGTTGGGAATGGAATAAATGAGACTCCCCAAGGGCTTGCCAGGTGGCTCAGTGGTAAAGAATCTGCCTGCCAATTCAGGAGACATAGGAAATGCAGGTTCAATGGGTCGGGAAGATCCCCTGGAGTAGGAGATGGTAACCAGCTCTAGTATTCTTGCCTGGATAATTCCATGGACAGGGGAACCTGGCAGGCTACAGTCCACAGGGTCACAAAGAGTCAGGCACTGAGTGAGCACCACACAAGCATCTCAGGGGGTGATGAAATCTCAAGATTTCCAGGTACCATGAGCTGAAACATCACATTGGTGAAAAATGAACCTCTATCTCCCACTGGCTCTATTCCTCAACCATTTGTTTATCCCTCTTGGTTCTGCAGAGGTCAGAGAGGCAAAGCCTGCCACCTCGGATAAAGATGTTTCTCCCTGTGAATGCATAACACTCTCGAGAGCCTAGAATACAGTAAGACACGAGGGCTTCCAATGAGAGTCTCAGGGGCTAAGTACGGTCCACATTAACCATACAGTTCTCCTGAGGACTTCAGGGGAGTGAAGGTTATCCAGTTAGCCCCCCAGGAAGACATCATATGACGAAGATTTCTGAGAATGAATCCTAAAGCTTGCTCCAGAAGAATTCACCTAACATCCTGAAAGCATCTTCTCTTCCACAGAACCAGTAGATCCAAAGCTCAGAGCAACATGCTTGAGGGTGAGGACCTGGAGTCAGAGCTAACAGGTGACCTGACCGTACACCTCCGTCCCTTGAGAACCATTCATTTGGTTTCCGGCTTTGTTCGCTATGCAAATAACTTGATTGACACTGATCAATGACTAGCACTTGGCCCATATCTAAGTGCTTGTATACAAATAAAGATGATTAAATTGCTGCGAACAGCTTTTGAATTACATCTGAGCAGCTATATTTTAAAATAGAGAGCACACTCTATTTCACCACTGTTATCAATAAAATATTCATGGAGCTTGTACACACATTGATTTCTAATCATATGGCCAACTACCGAAGAAATGTGCCTTCGGTTTTCCCTATGCTGGTAAAGACTGATGCAGAAGACAGATGGTGTGAGTTAGGAGTGGGTAACAGAAACCCTTGAAAATGTTATTTCCTGAGGAATTTTTTGGTAGTCATAAAAAAATCCTAAACTTGTAATGTCAGATGAAAAGTGTGAGATAAAAAATTGAGATTCAAATTAATAGAATAATACATAGAGATAAAGGAAGAAACATACCAAAATATTAGACGAAAAACATTCATTTAATTCTTTGTTTAATCATTACTATAATAACTAACATTGAACTGCAAAAACTTAAGGTTCCAGGTACCTGGAAATCTGTGAAAAGATATACACGAGTGGATCTCACTTTATTTAATAGACACGTTTCTGAAACCACATTGTACTTAATTCTATGTGTTTATTACATAGATATTTGAAAGCCATTATGTTCATAAATATAATAAAGAATTTTTGAAATACTGCAGATAAGAGCAGAAATTTTAACAAAATAGAAACTACAGATGATTAACCAACATGAAAAATTGTTCAATGTCACAGGTAATTATAGAAATAAGAATTAACCCAGCAAAGGAGTATAATTTTTACCCAACAGATCATAAAGATATTTTTAATTTAATTTTTAGAGGGGAGTAGCCAAGGATATGGTTAAAAAAAAAGGCACTCTCACATATTGCTATAGGAAGTATAAATGGATAAAAAACCATTTTGGAAAAGCCATTTGGCATTATGGATCAAGAGCCTTAAAAATGTTCATACCTTTGACCCTATAATTTAATTTCTGGGAATCTATCCTAAAAAAATAATGTAAAATAGAGACAGAGAAGCTTCATACACCAAAATGTTTACTGCAACATCATTTATAATAGTGAAAAATTCAAAGTAATTAAATGGCTGACAGTAAGAAGGTGGTTAAGTAAATTATGCGATAGCTGTATGACAGAATGCTAAATACCCTAAAAAATTATGTTTACCAAGAATTTTTAATAACAGAAAAATCCCTTATGGCTGCAATGTTAAATAAAAATCCAGCACAAAAAAATATTGTAAGATTCCATCTATATAAAAATTCATACACAAATGCTGCAAGGAAATATATCAAAATGTTAACAGCAATTACTTTATTGGAATTTAAGTGATTTTTTTTCTTTCTGACAACTTTTTCATTTTTCCCAAATATTTCACAGTGAGTATATATTACTTGCATATTAAAAAACATTAAAATTATATATTACATTTCAACTATTCACACCAACCATTTAATTTCTTTAAAAAAGATAAAAACAGAAATGGATAAAACTGAAATAAGGCAGAGAAACAGATTAATGGAGCCTCTTCCTGTCCCCTTTTAGGCACTGCCTCTAAATTTTTTAAGGCCATGTTGTGTTAGCAACTGCAAGCATATGAAATATTTACCCCATTAGCTGAATAAAATTAACTTGGATGCATAAATCTGTTCAGGGTCACATATTTCCTATTTCTGACCTAAAGGAATCACAGAATGAATCATTTTGGAAAGAATCATTTCTGTTGAATGAGATTCATGATCTAATTCTGAGTTTTCAAGTTTACTTAAAGAGTTGCACCCTCTTTTGGGGGTTGCCTAGATGGCACTAGTGGTAAAGAACCTGCCTGCCAATGCAGGAGACATAAAAGATGCCAGTTCGGTCCCTGGGTCAGGCAGATGCCCTGGAGGAAGGCATGATAACCCACTCCAGTTTTCTTGCCTGGAGAATCCCCATAGCCAGAGGAGCCTGGCGGGCTAGAGTCCATAGGGTCTCAAAGAGTCAGACACAACCGAAGCGACTTAGCATGCATACACATCCCCTTTTTGAGCCTATAAAGGCATGTGTATATTGTGTAAATAATGTGGATGTGCCTGCAACATGTAGACACATCCTAAAGAATATAAGAGCAACTAAGAGTTGTATGGGTTGATTGACTTCAACCCTCTCTCTTGCCAGATGAAGAAACTGAGACCCAAAGAAATCATGAAGCTAAAAAGCCTTGCTCAGGGTCACTTGACAGTCAGTGGCAAAGCCAGTGTGGCTGGACGACCAGTTTGGAGGTTTTCCACTGACCTGGTCACCAAGTTTATACCCCAGGAATGTAACTGTTAAGAAACTAGAGAGTTGAAATAAAGTTACTGTAACACCCTACTCATATCCTACCCAGAAAATGAGCACTGTTACCTTATCCACTCAGTATACTGAAGGGACTTCAAAAGCTTTTGGGAGCATGTGACTGGAAGCTTTGATCTGTGTGTAATGGTCTTGGGTGGTCACTAATTGCTCAATTAGCAGAATGAACTGAAAGTGGAGGCTAAAACAGTGTTTGTTTTATGGGTATTGTAAGATCAAAATGGCTCTTTCCAAAAATCTGAAAGGCCAAGAATTTGAGACGTTTTTGAGGAATGACAGAAAAGTGGGTTAATAATGTAAACTGAACTCTGCAGATAATAAATATTTTACTGCTCCTGTACAACATTAGGCTGGCTAGCCCTGCCTTGTGATTCTTGGTGGCTGTGATTAGCATATGTAAAGTATTTCAAGGTGACTTATTAGGCTTGTTATCTGAGGGCTTCAGAAAAAGTTTTTGAATGTGGATCTTTAGATCTTTTCCTGCTATATCAGTTCTTCCAACTTTGGGGTATAAGGAAGTGTCTTTCAGCTGAAGAATCCTTGTGCATATTAATCAGGGCATCCTTATACGTAGCAGAGGTTGACTAAATCAGGATTTAAACTGTTTTGGCAGAACTTGTCAACTCCATTCATACCCAGTGGGCTTTTACCAAATATATGTGTGCATATTATAGTTGGTGCATATACCTTATGTATTTCATCTATACTATTTTGGCAAATTCCGTTTCCAAATATTTTCTACATTTGTCGTTGCTGTTGTTCAGTCACTAAGTTATGTCCACCTCTTTCATGACCCCTGGACTGTAGCCCACCAGGTTCCTTTGTCTATGGGATTCTCCAGGCAAGAATACTGGAGCAGGTTGCCATTTTCCCCTCCAGGGGATCTTCCCTAACCAGGAATCGAACTCACATCTCCTGCATTGGCAGGCAGATTTGTTACCACTGAGCCACCAGGGAAGCCCATTTTCTACACTGAGAAACTCAATATTGATAATGCAACAGAAAATAATGCATGTAGAGGATTACAGTGGGCTTTTAGAGAAGAGATGGGGTGTAATGGAGGACTCATCCAATGTGGAGGCTCCTTTAACTGGCACTAAATTCAGAGCTGAGGACAGGAGTATGGTGCCAAGGGAAATGAGTAATAGTGAGAGGACTGGACAGGAGTACAGAGCTGACGAAGCTAAGGTGCAGGATGAGCTTGGCTATGACAAGTACATAGTGGATTGCAATTAAAGATCAGGCATATATTTGGAATGGAATTCAGAAGGGGAGAGGGTGTCCAATGAAAAGAGCAAAGTGATGCAGTAAGTCCTTCAAAAGGTCTGTGGCATCACCACTGGCAGAGAGGGTATGCAAAGAATCCAGTTACAAAAACGCAGACGATGTAAGAAGCTTATCATTGAGGCCATAATGGTGGTTGTAAAATTTGTAACACATCTCCAAAATGAACGAAGGCACAACTGCACGGTGGTGATTTCCATAAATCACCCTCGAAAATCCATCTCATTATTTTATCATACTCACATGGTGATCTCATGGCTCTGTGGACAAGGGAAGTCCTTGAGAAAGAAAAGTCCAGAATATAAAATGTCTTTGGGGGTGGCCTTTAGAAATCCATATATATAAAGAGTATTATCACTTTATGGGCAAGTTAAGCCTTATCTACATATTTAACTCTCTAGCAAGGACTATAGACAGAGCTGACCTGGCTTTGACATGAGTGGTCTTGAGTAAACTCTTTAAACCAAGTTTTCTCACCTGTAAAGATATCAGTAACTGAGATAATAATATCCGTCGTAAAGAACTCCTGGGAGAATTAATTGAGATCATTCATGTAACGTATCTAGAAAGAAGCCTGTCACATTGGCCCCCATAACAGACACTACTTATGATAATAATTATGATGAGCTATGATAATAATGCTGCTTACTTAAAATACTGCAAACATTTAAAATTCTCCTTCCCTTGCTCTTTTTTTTAATTGAAAGATAATTACTTTACAGAATTTTGTTGTTTTCTGTCAAACCTCAACATCAATCAGCCATAGATATACATATATCTCCCTTTTGAATCTCCCTCCCGTTTCCCTCCCCATCCTCCCTTGCTCTTTTTGACTGCCCTAAAAAGAAGCATCATTCCACTGTCTCCTGCACTCCCTACAACTCTCTGAGAAAAGCACAAGAAATACGGAAAAGCTGATACCTTAGGAAAGTTTCTCACTGACTGAGCACATTTCCTCAGAGCTTCTCGCGTAATCAGCCAAACTCATGCCTCTCTCATGCAGGGAAACCACAGCCCAGACTAGCCAGAGCCTTGCTGCAGACACTATCCAAATCACTCCACCAACTTCTCTGACAGATAGCATGTTCTCAATGAAAGAACATGATAAAGTTCTGCCTTGCTAAAGCCCCACTGCCTTGCTAAAGCCAAAAGTTACAAATGAGCATGTGCAGAGGAGAGAGACTGCTGTGTAACGAAAGTGCATCAGACAATCGGTAAGAGACTCCCAAATCTTTAATATTTGACAAGAATTCAAATTAAACTATTAACCTCCTTACCTACCATTACCCAAAACAACTTTCTGGAGTGTCTGCGTGCATGCTAACTTTGTTTTCAGTCTGCAGACTGCAGAGGCTCCCCACTGAGTCAGGAGTCCTTAGACCTTCAGAGGTAACTGGCTATGGGATCTCATGCAAGACACTTCTCTCTCTGAGCATGTATTCTCCCTCTAGAAAATAAAAATGCTGTATTAGGTAATCTTAACAGTCCATTTCAGAGATAGATAGACAGACTCCATACAGACAGATTAATACAACTGACTCAAACAATGCAGAAGTTAGCAGCGTTGACTTCTGCAGAGCCCAAGAACTTTACAACTGTCCCTCAACAGGCACGATTCTGCACCTCCACTTAACTGCTGATTGTATGGTACTGTAGCACATATTCATTGAAAAAAATCTGCATACAAGTGAATCTGGCACTCTTCAAATCGATGTTATTCAAGGGTCAACTATATTTAGATAGAAGATCAAAAGATGATAGATACATAATAAGAGTACATTTTTACTGGAAAATACAAATAATTGAGGATGCCTTAATTATTTAGTTCTACTGGCTAGAGAATTATGCCCTGCACCCAGATTATGTTTAGTAATTTGATCCTCATTGACAACAAAATCACAACACACCAAAACTTATGGTTTGAAATAAAAGGGGTACTAAGGGGGAAGTTTATTGTACCAAACACATTAAAAAAGGAAGAAAAATCTTAAATCAACAACCTAACTTCACACCTCAAGGAACTGGAAAAGCAACTAAAGTTAGGAGATAAAGACTAGATCAGAAATAAACAAAATACAGAATAAAAAAAAAATAGAAAAAAATCATGGGAATGCATGTACACCCGTGGTGGATTCATGTCAATGTATGGCAAAACCAATACAGAATTGTAAAGTAAAATTAAAAAAAAAAAATCAATGAAGAGTTGGTTTTTTGAAAACCTCAATGAAATTGACAAATCTTTAGCCAGACAAAGGAAAAATGAGAGGATTCAATTAACAAAAATCTGGAATGAAAGAGGAGACATTATGACTGATATCAAAGAAATAAAAATGATCATTAGAGACTACTATGAATAATTACACACTAATAAATAACACAATCTATAAGCAATGGACAAATTCCTCACAACCTACAACTTACCAAGACTGAATCATGAAGAAATTAAAACTCTGAACAAAGCTATAACTAGTAAGGAGATTGAACCAGTAGTCACAACCTCTGAACAAAGAAAAGCCTGACTGCTTCACTGGAAAATCCTATCAAACATTTAAAGACAAATTAACACCAATTCTTAAACTCTTCTGAAAAATTGAAGAAGGAACACTTCCAAACTCATTTATCAGGCCATTACCCTGATACCAAAAGTCAGATACCCTGATAATGATACCCTCATTACCCTGATACTAAAAGTCAGACAAAGATGCTGCAAGAAAACTATGGACCAATATCCTTGATGAACATTAATGTAAAAGTTCTTAACACAATACTAGCAAACCAAAATGACACTTTAAAAGAATTATACACTTTTAAAAGAATTAGATGACCAACTGAGAATTATTCTTATAATGCAAGGATGGTTCATATATGAAAATCAATGAATGTAATACACCACAATAACAGCACAAAGGACAAAAATTACATGATCATTTCAACTGATGCAGAAAAGTGTTTGACAAAATTTAACACTCTTTCATTGATCAAAACACTCAACAAACTAGAGATAGAGGAAAACTACTTCAACATAATGAAATACATATGAGAAACCTATAGCTAACATCATATCCAAAGGTTGAAAAACTGAAAGCTTTTCCTCTAAGATCATGATCAAGGCAAGAATCCTACTTCTGTCACTTCTACTTGGTATAATACTGGACGTTCTAACCAAAGCCAGACAAGAAAACTAAATAAAAAGCATGAAAATTGAAAAAAAGGAAATGAAAATATCTGTGTTCACACTTAACATAATCTTATTTACAGAAAACTAAAGATTCCACAGAAAAACTGTTATAATTAATAAATGAATTCAGCAAAGTTACAGGATATAAAGTCAACACACAAAAGTCAGTTGTGTTTCTAAACACTGACAATGAATAATCTGAAAAGGAAATTAAAAACAACACATTCATATTATCATTAAAAATAAAATATTTAGAAGTAAACTTAACCAAGAAGGCAAAAGACTTATACACTGAAAATGACAAAATAATTCTCAAAGAAATTAAAGAAAATACAAATAAATGAAAAGATATCCTATATTCATAGATTGGAAGATTTAACATTGTTAAAATATCCATACTATCCAAAGTGATCTACAGAATCATTGCAATCCCCATCAAAATTCCAAAGGCCTTTTTTTTCTTTGGCAGAAATATAAAACCGTCCTAAAATTCATATGCCATCTCAAAGGACTTTGAATAGCCAAAAAATCTTGAGACAGAAAAAACAAGCTCAAGGCCTCACACACTTCCTGACTGCGAAACATATTACAAAGCTATGGAACCAAAACAGTATTTTACTGGCATAAAGATAGACATATAGACCAATGAAACAGAAGAGAGCCCAGAAGTCAATCCTGATATATATGGCGAATGGCTTTTGACAAGAACGCTAAGGCTACACAATGAGGAAAGCGTAGTCTCTTTGATAAATGGTGCTGGAAAAACTGGATAACCACACACAAGGAAGGAAGCTGGACCCTTAACTTACATCACATACAAAAATTAACTTAAAATGGATTAAAGACCTAAATGTTAAGAACCTGAAACTATAAAATTTCTAGAGGAAAACACAGTGGGAAAGCTTCATGACATTAGATTTGGTGATAATTTCTTGGATATGCCACCAAAAGGAAAGGCAATGGAAGCAAATGTGGACACATGAGATTATACAAACTGGAAAACTCTGTGCAGCAAAGCAAACAATCAACAAAGTGAAAGCAATGTATGGAATGGCAGAAAATATTTGCTAATATATATCTGATAAGAGGTAACATCCAGAATACATAAAGAATATAGAACTCACAACAGCAACAAAAATTAATAATCCAATTAAAAATGGACAAAGGACTTGAATAGACATTTCTTCAAAGAATATATGCAGACAACAAGCATATGAAAATATGCTTAATGTCACTAAGCATTAGGGAAATACAAATCAGAACTACAAAAGATATAACCTAACACCCAACAGGATGGCCATTAGGAAAAATAAAAATAACTAGTGTTGCCAAGGATATGGATAAAGTGAAACCCTTGTGCACTGCTGTGCACTGTTAGTGAGAATGTAAAATGGTACAGTTCCTATGGAAAAACATATAGAAGTTCCTCAAAAAAATTAAAAAATGGACCTACAAAACTAAGAATATCCTATCATATGGACAAACTATAAGGACATCATGTAAAGGAAATAAGCCAGATGCGAAATGACAAATATTGAACAATTCCACTTACTTGAGGTATCTCAAGTAGTCAGGTGGTAGGGATGTAGCTGCCAGGGGCTGGAGGAATTGAAGAAAGGAAACTTGTTGTTCAGTGGGTACAGAGTTTTGATTCATGATATGAAAAAATTCTAGATATCAGTGGCACCACTATACACATGAAGTTAACAATATTGTATCAGTTCAGTTCACATCAGTCGCTCAGTCACGTCCGACTCTTTGCAACCTCATGAACCGCAGCATGCCAGGCCTCCCTATCCATCAGCAACTCCTGGAGTTTATCCAGACTCATGTCCATTGAGTCAATGATGCCATCTAACCATCTCATCCTCTGTCGTCCCCTTCTCCTCCTGCCCCCAATCCCTCCCAGCATCAGGGTCTTTTCAAATGACTCAGCTCTTCGCATCAGGTGGCCAAAGTATTGGAGTTTCAGTTTCAACTTCAGTCCTTCCAATGAACAACAGAACTGATCTCCTTTAGGATGGACTGGTTGGATCTCCTTGCAGTCCAAGGGACTCTCAAGAGTCTTCTCCAACACCACAGTTCAAAAGCATCAATTCTTCTGAGCTCAGCTTTCTTTATAGTCCAACTCTCACATTCATACATGACCACTGGAAAAACCATAGCCTTGACTAGATGGACCTTTGTTGACAAAGTAATCTCTCTGCTTTTTAATATGCTGTCTAAGTTGGTCATATTAAAAAGAAGAGACATTACTTTGCCAACAAAGGTCCGTCTAGTCAAGGCCATGGTTTTTCCAGTGGTCATGTATAGATGTGAGAGTTGGATTGTGAAGAAAGCTGAGCGCCAAAAATTGATGCTTTAGAGCTGTGGTGTTGGAGAAGACTCTTGGGAGTCTCTTGGATTGCAAGGAGATCCAACCAGTCCATTCTAAAGGAAATCAGTCCTGGGTGTTCATTGGAAGGAATGATGCTAAAACTGAAACTGAAAATCCAATACTTTGGCCACCTGATGTGAAGAGTTGACTCATTGGAAAAGACTCTGATGCTGGGAGGTATTGGGGACAGGAGCAGAAGGGGACGACAGAGGATGAGATGGCTGGATGGCATCACTGACTCAATGGACATGAGTTTGAGTGAACTCCGGGTGTTGGTGATGGACAGGGAGGCCTGGTGTGCTGCGATTCATGGAGTTGCAGAGTCAGACACGACTGAGCAACTGAACTGAACTTAGGTTGGTCATAACTTTCCTTCCAAGGAGTAAGCATCTTTTAATTTCATGGTTGCAATCATCATCAACAGTGATTTTGGAGACCCCCAAAATAAAGTCTAACACTGTTTCCCCATCTATTTGCCATAAAGTGATGGAACCAGGTGCCATGATCTTAGTTTTCTGAATGTTCAGCTTTAAGCCAACCTTTTCACTCTCCTCTTTCACTTTCATCAAGAGGCTGTTTAGTTCTTCTTCACTTTCTGCCATAAGGGTGGTGTCATCTACATATCTGAGGTTATTGATATTTCTCTCGGCAATCTTGATGCCAGCTTGTGCTTCTTCCAGCCCAGCGTTTCTCATGATGTACTCTGCATAGAAGGTAAATAAGCAGGGTGACAATATACAGCCTTGATGTACTTCTTTTCCTATTTGGAACCAGTCTGTTGTTCCATGTCCAGTTCTAACTGTTGTTTCCTGACCTGCATACAGGTTTCTCAAGAGGCAGATCAGGTGGTCTGGTATGCCCATCTCTTTCAGAATTTTCCACAGTGTATTGTGATCCACACAATCAAAGGCTTTGGCATAGTCAATAAAGCAGAAATAGATGTTTTTCTGGAACTCTCTTGCTTTTTCCATGATCCAGCAGATGTTGGCAATTATCTCTGGTTCCTCTGCCTTTTCTAAATCCTGCTTGAACATCTGGAAGATCACAGTTCACATATTGTCCTGGCTTGGAGAATTTTACTAGCGTGTGAGATGAGTGCAATTACTTTACTAGTGTGTGAGATGAGTGCAATTGTGCGGCAGTTTGAACATTCTTTGACATTGCCTTTCTTTGGGATTGGAATGAAAACTGACCTTTTCCAGTCCTATGGCCACTGCTGAGTTTTCCAAATTTGCTGGCATATTGAGTACAGCACTTTCACAGCAGCATCTTTTAGGATTTGAAATAGCTCAACTGGAATTTCATCACCTCCACTAGCTTTGTTCATAGTGATGCTTCTTAAGGCCCAATTGACTTCACATTCCAGGATGTCTGGCTCTAGGTGAGTGATCACATCATCGTGATTATCTGGGTAGTGAAGTTTTTTTTGTACAGTTCTGTGTATTCTTTCCATCTTTTCTTAATATCTTCTGCTTCTGTTAGGTTCATACCATTTCTATACTTTATTGAGCCCATCTTTGTATGAAATGTTCCCTTGGTACCTCTACTTTTCTTGAAGAGATTTCTAGTCTTCCCCATTCTATTGTTTTCCTCTATTTCTTTGCATTGATCATTGAGAAAGGCTTTCTTATCTCTCCTTGCTATTATTGGAACTCTGAATTCAAATGGGTATGTTTCCTTTTCTCCTTTGCTTTTCACTCCTCTTCTCTTCACAGCTATTTGTAAGGCTTCCTCAGACAGCCATTTTGCTTTTTTGCATTTCTTTTTTGGGGGGGATGGTCCTGATTCCTGTCTCCTGTACAATGTCATGAACCTCTGTCCATAGTTCATCAGGCACTCTGTCTATCAGATCTAGGCCCTTAAATCTATTTCTCACTTCCACTGTATAATTGTAAGGAATTTGATTTAGGTCATACCTGAATGATCTAGTGGTTTTCCCTACTTTCTTCAATTTAAGTCTGAATTTGGCAATAAGGAGTTCATGATCTGAGCCACAGTGAGCTCCCAGTCTTATTTTTGCTGACTGTATAGAGCTTCTCCATCTTTGGCTGCAGAGAATATAATCAGTCTGGTTTTGGTGTTGACCATCTGGTGATGTCCATGTATAGAGTCTTCTTTTGTGTTGCTGGAAGAGGGTGTTTGCTATGATCAGTGCATTCTTTGGAAAAACTGTGAGTCGTTGCCCTGCTTCATTCTGTACTCCAAGGCCAAACTTGCCTGTTACTCCAGGTGTTTCTTAACTTTCTACTTTTGCATTCCAGTCCCCTATAATGAAAAGGATTACTTTTTGGGTGTTAGTTCTAAAAGGTCTTGTATGTCTTCATAGAACTGTTCGGGGCATAGAATTGGATTACAGTAATACTGAATGGTTTGCTTTGGAAATGAACAGAGATCATTCTGTCATTTTGAGATTGCATCCAAGTACTGCATTTCGGACTGTTTTGTTGACTATGATGGGTACTCCATTTCTTCTAAGGGATTCCTGCCCACAGTAGTAGATATGACAGTCATCTGAGTTAAATTCACCCATTCCAGTCCATTTTAGTTCGCTGATTCCTAAAATGTTGACATTCACTCTTGCCATCTCCTGTTTGACCACTGCCAACTTGCCTTGATTCATGTATCTAACATTCCAGGTTCCTATGCAATATTGCTCTTTACAGCATCAGACTTTGCTTCCATCACCAGTCACACCCACAACTGGGTGCTGTTTTTGCTTTGGCTCCGTCTCTTCATTCTTTCTGGAGTTATTTCTCCACTGATCTCCAGTAGCATGTTGGGCGCCTACCGACCTGAGGAATTCATCTTTCAGTGTCCTATCTTTTTGCCTTTTCATACTGTTCATCAAGGCAAGAATATTAAAGTGGTTTGCCATTCCCTTCTCCAGTGGACCACATTTTGTCAGAACTCTCCACCATGACCCGTCTGTCTTGGGCGGCCCTACACGGCATGGCTCATAGTTTCTTTGAGTTAGACAAGGCTGTGGTCCAAGTGATAGACTGATTAGTTTTCTGTGATTGTGGTTTCTGTCTGTCTGCCCTCTGATGCCCTCTCTCAGAGCATACCGACTTACTGGGTTTTCTCTCACCTTGGACGTGGGGTATCTCCTCATGGCCCCGTGCCTGACATTGGACATGGGGTATCTCCTCACAGCCCCAGTTGCTGACCTTGGACGTGGGGTATCCCCTCTCTGCCCGGCCACTTGCCACTCCAGCACCACACAATTGCCACTCACCATTGTGTGGCACACTTTAAAAAGATTATGATGATACCTTTTATGCTATATGCTTTTTACCACAATGAAAATAAATCAATAATTTGGTCCTTATTGTCCATCTCCTACTTCCCACCTCCCACTGCCATCTTCTTCATAATAAAGAAAGAGAGATCTTAAAACACCTCTGGCTCTGCCAACAAGGCTTGCTTTAATGGTGAGACAAAGAGAGATAGAAAGGAAACAATGATAATAAATACCCACAAGAGCTGCTTATGTTCCTCTCCTTCTGAGCTAACCAAGACCACAGGCTGCAAATGATCCATCAGGGTCAGAGTCTGAGATGGAGGGATTTTTTTTTTCCCCAGTCATTATTTCTAGTGCCTTATATTCTTGATTAATATTACTATTTCTAGAGTTGACAATAATAATATTTATTGAATAATTATGTGTTAGCCACTATGCTATGACATTTATGCACAGAATTGCATTTAATACTTAAAGCTTTTTAGAGAGAGGTTATGTTATTAAGCAAAAGTCACACAGCTAATAAAGTCAGGGTAAAGATACAAACCCAGGACTGCAGGATTCCCAGGCTGATGCTTTTAACCACAGGAGAGAACTCTGTTGCCACTGAACGGTTACTTTGTGACCAGAGCATCCTTCTTGCTAGATGTGGAGAGAAATCAAGAGACAGAGCACAAATGCAACTCTTCCTTATCTGCTCAATGCATTTCCTGGCATATTCTCGAGTGCCAATAATAACGACTTCTATTATTACTTTTAATACTACTTAGTACTACCACCATCACTTACCGAAAACTACATTTTGTCAGATACCGCCCTAGGCTTACATGAGAATTATTTCCCTCATTTTATAGATAAGGAAACTTAAAATCTAGAGAAGCCAATAATTTGCCTCAGGTCAAAACAGCTTGTAAAGTGGAGATGAATTTAGAGCCCAACACTGTCCGACTCATCCTGAAATATATTATTAAAGATTTGGATACAGAATTAAGACCACATTAATTAAATTGACATATGACACTAACCTTTTCAGGGTCTTAAACTTTTTCAAAGTAAAAAAATATAATATATATTTCAAATCCTAAGAAATGATGCTATGAAAGTGCTGCAATCAATATGCAAGCAAATTTGGAAAACTCAGCAGTGGCCACAGGACTGGAAAAGGTCAGTTTTCATTCCAATCCCAAAGAAAGGCAAGGTCAAAGAATACTCAAACTACCACACAATTGCACTCATCTCACACGCTAGTAAAGTGATGCTTAAAATTCTCCAAGCTGGGCTTCAGCAATACGTGAACCGTGAACTTCCAGATATTCAAGCAGGATTTAGAAAAGGCAGAGGAACCAGAGATCAAATTGCCAACATCTGCTGGATCATTGAAAAAGCAAAAGAGTTCCAGAAAAACATCTATTTCTGCTTTATTGACTATGCCAAAGCCTTTGATTGTGTGGATCACAATACACTGTGGAAAATTCTGACAGAGATGGGCATACCAGACCACCTGACCTGCCTCTTGAGAAACCTGTATGCAGGTCAGGAAGCAACATTTAGAACTGGACATGGAAGAACAGACTGGTTCCAAATAGGAAAAGAAGTACATCAAGGCTGTATATTGTCACCCTGCTTATTTACCTTCTATGCAGAGTATATCATGAGAAACGCTGGGCTGGAAGAAACACAAGCTGGCATCAAGATTGCCAAGAGAAATATCAATCACCTCAGATATGCAGATGACACCACCCTTATGGCAGAAAGTGAAGAAGAACAAAAGAGCTTCTTGATGAAAGTGAAAAAGGACAATGAAAAAGTTGGCTTAAAGCTCAACATTCAGAAAACTAAGATCATGGCATCCAGTCCCATCACTTCATGGCAAATAGATGGGGAAACAGTGGAAACAGTCACTGACTTTATTCTTCTGGGCTCCAAAATCACTGCAGATGGTGATTGCAGCCATGAAATTAAAAGACGCTTACTCCTTAGAAGGAAAGTTATGACCAACCTACACAGCATATTAAAAAGCAGAGACATTACTTTGCCACCAAAGGTCCATCTAGTCAAGGCTATGGTTCTTCCCGTGGTCATGTATGGGTGTGAGAGTTGGACTATAAAGAAAGCTGAGTGCTGAAGAATTGATGCTTTTGAACTGTGGTGTTGGAGAAGACTCTTGAGAGTCCCTTGGACTGCAAGGAGATCCAACCAGTCCATCCTAAAGGAGATCAGTCCTGGGTGTTCACTGGAAGGACTGATGTTGAAGCTGAAACTCCAATACTTTGGCCACCTGATGCGAAGAGCTGAGTCATTTGAAAAGACCCTGATGCTGGGAGGGATTGGGGGCAGGAGGAGAAGGGGATGACAGAGGATGAGATTGCTGGATGTCATCACCAACTCAATGGACTTGGTTTTGGGTGGACTCTGGGAGTTGGTGATGGACAGGGAGGCCTGGTGTGCTGCGGTTCAGGGGTCACAAAGAGTTGGACATGACTGAGCGACTGAACTGAAATATATACGTGTGTATATATATATATGTGTGTGTGTGTATATATATATATATATATATAGGCTTCCCTAGTGGCTCAGATGGTAAAGAATCTGCCTGTAATGTAGGAGACCTCGGTTTGATCCCTGGGTCGGGAAGATCTGCTGGAGAAGGGAATGGCAACCCATTGCAGTATTCTTGCCTGGAGAATTGCATAGATAGAGAGGCCTGGCAGGCTACAGTCCATGGGGTCACTCAGAGTCAGACATGACTGAGCAACTAACACACCCACCATATATGATATTTTTACACATAAGATATAAGATATATATAGCTATATTTAAATATATATAGCTATATTTAAAGATATGTATATGTAACTATTTTAAAGATATATATATATACACACACACGTATATATATAATTTTAAAATGGAATAACTGACCTTAAAAAGAAAAAGACTGGATAACATTCAGTAGAAATAAGATAAGACAGTGTAACCTAACAACAATAAGTGGGTTAGTGCCAAGTTGAAGATGGTTTAGTCACAAAGCTGTTGGGCAGGTGCCTTACATAAGCCATGTTCAATCCAAATGAAAATGAACTTAGGCAGGAATGTTCGGAGCGGTGTCTACTTTTGCCCCAAGGAGCTCTGCTAGACAACATAGCATGGCAGTTAAAAATGCCAAACACACAGTTGGAAATCTATAAATACTAGATATGATTGCTTTCTACATCAAAATAATAAAGCCAATGATTCATCTATAATTAAATAAATCAAATGGGGAAACTGCCAACTGTCCATTTCCTGTCAGGTGGTATAAACAAAGAATAACATGTTATGATGCTGAAAACTTTTCTTATTCTGCCTGATGCCAATGGGGTTATGGCCGTGGTCTTGTTTTCTTTCAAGAAATCCACAGATATGTTTTGCAGAAGATGATGTATTTATCTATGAAGGGCTTTTTCTTATTGAAGAATAATTTCAGAATTGCAAGTCTAGGAGGAGCTCCCATGATACATCTCTAACCTACATAACAGCCTTATAATTTCCCAACAATTTCCACCTTTCCATAAAGGATGCTGGGACCACTGACAGGACGCAAATAGGCATGTCTTCCCACCTCCATGCTGTTTTCATGATGTTCTGATGCTAGAATGATCTTTCCCCATCTCTATTCATATCAGGCTTAAATATATAACTTCTTTTCAAATATATACTCCAGAATATATAAGTGGCCTGTGTGCGCTCAGTTCAGTTGTGACCGACTCTTTGTCACCCCATGGACTGTAGCCCGCTAGGCTCCTCCGTCATGGAATTTCCCAGGCGAGAATACTGGAACAGATTGCCATTTGCTCCTCTAGGGTATCTTCTCAACCCAGGGATCAAACCCGCATCTCTTGAGTCTCCTGCACTGGCAGGCACATTCCTTACCACTACACCATCTGGGAAGCCCAGCTTAGGGCTTCCTTTCTTATTGTGGAATATACATAGCACAAGTTGAAAAAAACATTTATGTACAGTCTTCCAAGTAATTCTAGAGCAAACATTCCTATAACACTCAGATCAAAGAACAGCATAGGATAATTACCCCCAAAAGACCCCTGTAAGCCCTTTGCTTGTTATGATCGTCTCCTGCACCAGTGGAGGAAACCACCAGCCTACTGAGTATTATCTTAATCATTTTGTTCACAAATTTCACCTTATGGCAAATCCCTAGGTAGTATGGTTTAGTTGTTTTATTTTGTTATATAAATAGAATCATACCAAGTGTGTTATTTCACATTCTGCTTCTTTTCCTATCACACCTGTGAGATTTAGCCATGCAGCTGTGATTCACCTACCTTAATTGCTATACACTGCTGCATTCAATATACCAATACTCTCTACGTTAGAATACAGATAAGACCTTTGGGTTGATTACAGTTTGGAGCTAATCTGCCATGTGAACTCTTATTCAAGAAACCCTGGTATGATAATGTATGAAACTCTCTTAGATTTTTACCTGCATGTGTGATTCAGAGCAGGGATATATACACATGGGTGTGTATGTACACATGCATATATACCTTTTCCGTATGAACTTCAAACTTATCCTCTATATACTTTAGATTTAATAGGTAATACAAAACTATTTTTCAAAATTGGGCTATTACATTTCTACAAGGAGTGTAGACGTTTCCAACACTTGGTGGTGTTCAAAATATTTTAGTCAATCATTTGAGCATACACTGAGCATACAGCAGCAACTTGTAATGTTGTGTTAACTGCTCAGTCGTGTCCGACTTTTGCAACCCTGTGGACTGTAGTTCACTGGGCTCCTCTGTCCGTGGAATTCTCCAGGCAAGAATATCAAAGTGGGTAGCCATTCCCTTCTCCAGTGGATCTTTCCAATCCAGAGATTGAACCTGAGTCTATAGCGTTTTTAATTTGTATTCCTCTGCTTCCTTAAGGGGTTGATACCTTTTCAGATGTTTACTGACCATTTAGGTATCGTTTTCTAGGAAGGACCTATTAAAGCGTTTTTACTACCAAGTTGTCTTCTTCATTATATAAAAATATTCACTTCTTTACAAATTATGGAAACCTTATAAAGATATATGGAACTATCCTTTATATAATCTGGATTTTTATTTCTTTAATATATATTAAAGACACGACTGGGCAACTGAACAACAACAAATTGGTGAGCTCTATTTTCTAATAATTTTTCTATTTTAATTTAATTTTCGTGCTCATCAGCATACAGATTTTATTACCATTTTCTTATCTCTTTTATTTTATGCAGAATTTATAATTTATTCTCTTTTTCATTCCCTAGATTATTTATGCATGTCCTTTATCATTTTTTCATGACTAGCCTTACCAGACATTTGTAAGTATGTGAATACTTCACATATATTATCAATTTCTTTTATTTATACTCTTGATTATTTAGTTCCTTCTATACTGTTTTAGATTATTTTATTTCTGTTTATCTAAGTTCATGAGACAAATACTTAGCTTGTTAATTTTTAGTCTTTCTTTTATAATACAAGCAATAAAGACCATAAACTTCTTCCTAAGGTCTGTTTTATTTGCATCCTCCATGTATAAATATACAGCATTTAAAAAATTCATTTATTTGGCTACACTGGGTCTTAGCTGCAGCAGGCAAACTCTTAGATGTGGCATGTAGGATCTAATTCCCTGACCAGGGATAGAACCCGGGCCCCTGCATTGGGAGCATGTAGTCTCAACCACTGGATCACCAGGTAAGTCCATCATTTTTGTCATTGTCGCCTCAAAATACTTTCTAAACTTCTATTTCGATTTTTCCTTTAACACATGAGCTTTTTATCCCACATATGTGGGATTTTTCTAGCTATCCTTTTGTTCTTGATTCCTAGCTTAATTGTGGTCAGAAAAAGTAAGGTCCTTTTTATCTTGATTTCAGTCCTTTGAAATCTATAGAGATGTGATTTAAGTTCTGGTAAACGGTATCTTAAATGTTCTGTATGTGCTTGAAAAAATGTATTCCACAGATTTGTACTGCAGCGTTTTGCATATATCTGTTCTGTCAAATTTGTTAATCATATTGGTCAAATCTTCTATAACCATATGCCTCTTTTGTTTGCTTTTTCTATCAGTGACTAAGAGAAGTATGTTTTAAAATCTCCTATCATAATTCTGAATGTTTTTACTTCTCCTTCTACAAATGTTAAACTTTATAACACATATTTTGAGGTTGTATTACTAGGTTCTTCTGAGCCACAGTCCATGGGGTCAGACACACCTGAGCCACTTTCACTTTCACTTACTAGGTCCATATAATCTAAGTTTGATATCTTTCTAGTAAACCAAAATTCTAATCATTAAAGTGATCCACCTGCATAAAATCTATTTTGTATGAAACTGACATACCAATATCAGCATCCTTTGGGGTTTTTTTTCAGTGTTTTTAATTATTTTTTAAATTTGTACTGAAATATAGTTGATTTACAAAGTTGAATTAATTTCAGGTATATCAGTGATCCAGTTTTATGCATATTCTTTTTTAGGTTCTTTTCCATTACAGACTATTAAAAGATACTGAGGAGAGTTCCTTGTGCTATACAGTAGGTTCTTACTGGTTATCTATTTTATATATAGTAGTGTCCGGTTCCATCACTTCATGGGAAATAGATGGGGAAACAGTGGAAACAGTGTCAGACTTTATTTTTTTGGGCTCCAAAATCAATGCAGATGGTAACTGCAGCCATGAAATTAAAAGATGCTTACTCCTTGGAAGAAAAGTTATGACCAACCTAGATAGCATATTCAAAAGCAGAGACATTACTTTGCAGACTAAGGTCTGTCTAGTCAAGGCTGTGATTTTTCCTGTGGTCATGTATGGATGTGAGAGTTGGACTGTGAAGAAAGCTGAGTGCTGAAGAATTGATGCTTTTGAACTGTGGTGTTGGAGAAGACTCTTAAGAGTCCCTTGGACTGCAAGGAGATCCAACCAGTCCATTCTGAAGGAGATCAGCCCTGGGATTTCTTTGGAAGGAATGATGCTGAAGCTGAAACTCCAGTACTTTGGCCACCTCATGCAAAGAGTTGACGCATTGGAAAAGACTCTGATGCTGGGAGGGATTGGGGGCAGGAGGAGAAGGGGATGACCAAGGATGAGATAGCTGGATGGCATCACGGACTCGATGGACGTGAGTCTGAGTGAACTCCGGGAGATGGTGATGAACAGGGAGGCCTGGCGTGCTGAGATTCATGGGGTCAGCAAAGAGTCGGACATGACTGAGCGACTGAACTGAACTGAACTGAACTTAGTGTGTATGTTTTAATCTCAAACACCTAATTTATCCCTCTCTCCCCTTTCCCCTATAGCAACCATAAGTTTGCTTTCTAGGCCTGTGAGTTTATTTTTGTTTTGTAAATATGTTCGTTTGTATTAATAGCATTTTTTTAGATTCCACATATAAGCAATATCATACATTTATCTTTCCCTGTCTGACTTACTTCACTCAATACAATAATCTCTCAGTCCAACCATGTTGCTTCAAATAGCATTACTTCTTCGTATTCCATTGTGTATATATACCACACCTTCTTATATATCCATCCATCTGTCAATAGGCACTTACATCACTTCCATGTCTTGGCTATTGTAAGTAGCGCTGCTATGAACATTGGAGTGTGTATATGTTTTTTAATTAGAGTTTTCTGAAGATATATGCTCAGGAGTGGGATTCCTGGATTATATGGGTAGCTTTATTTTTAGTTTTTTTGAGGAACCACCATACTGTTCTTCCTAGTGGCTGCACCAATTTACATTCCCACCAACAGGGCAGGAGGGTTCCATTTTCTCTACACCCTATTTCAGCATTCTTTTGGTCAGTATTATAAAGTATATATCTTTCCAACTTTTTATATTCATTCTTTCATTATCCTTAGGCTTTAGCTATGTCACTTAAAAATGCAGATAATCAGATTTTTAATCTAATCTGATAACTATCTTTAATTAGATCATTTTTAGTTTCTGTAATTGATGAGCTTAAGTTTATCATTTTCTTTTGCATTTTCTATTTGTTCCACCTCACTTATGTTTCTCTTTTTTTATTTCTTCTTTCTCTGGCTTCTTTGGGATGATTAAATATTTTTATCATTCCATTTTCCATCTGCTACTTTAAATTATACACAGTTCTATTGTTTTAGTGGTTATCTTAGAAATTATAACATACCTACATTATTTACTAAAGTTTACAGTTCTTTACCCTTCTCTCAGAAAATATAAGAATCTTAAGACACTTTAACGCCATTACTTTCTTAGCAGATTTTTGTTTTCATTTTCCCCATTTTTATTTTTTCACTATTAGTTATTCTTTTTATTATTGTATACAGTTAATATTCATTTAGGTTCACATGCTCATTACTTGTTGTTCACTTCATCTTGCATCTCAGACCTTTCCTCTTGGGCTCCTGTTCCTACTGCTTAAAGGATAACCTTCAGAATGTTCTTTAGTGACTAAAATTCTACTTTTCATTTTGCTTAATGCCTACAGCTTTTTTCATTCTTAGATGGTATTTTCACTAACATAAAATTCTAACATATCCATTACTTTATTTCAGCATATTAAGTTCCTAGTTATCTTCCGGCTTCTGTTGTTGCTGTTGAGAAATCGGGAGTTAGTCTGCTTGTCATTTCTTCATAATATCCCACCATTTTTCTATGACTTCTTTTTAAAATATTTTTTATATACTTGATTTTCTGCTGCACAAACCATTGTGTGGTTGATTACTGCACAAGTCATTTTGAAATACAAATTAAAAATACACATATTCATATTTTTAGTGTTCATTATACTTCTTAGACTTCCCTGGTGGCTCAGACAGTAAAGCATCTGTCTACAATGCGGGAGACCTGGGCTCAATCCCTGGGTCAGGAAGATCCACTGGAGAAGGAAATGGCAATCCACTCCAGTACTATTGCCTGGAAAATCCCATGGACAGAGGAGCCTGGTAGGCTACAGTCCATGGGGTAACAAAGAGTCAGACATGACTGAGCGACTTCACTTATACTTCTTGAGTCTGTATATTTTGTTCTTTCCTCTTAGAAAACTATTAATTTATAAGTATAAACAGATCAAGATAGATATATAGCTATTATAGGTCACTGTTTTAGGTATATACAAATTTTAAATTGGTATATATTTCTGGTAAAACTTTTATCATTATGATGCAATTGTGAGATCTATGCTTGTGATATATGGCATTATTTCTTCAAATATATCGCTTCTACCCTATTAGGCCTTCCCTGGTGGCTCAGACACTAAAGAGACTGCTTGCAGTGCAGGAGACCTGGGTTTGATCCCTAGGTCAGGAAGATTCCCTGGAGAAGGAAACAGCAACCCACTCCAGTATTCTTGTCTGGAAAGGCCTATGAACAAAGGGGCCTGGCAGGCTATAGTCCATGAGGTCACAAAGAGTGGGACACGACTGCATCACTTCACTTTTCACTTTCTTCAAATATATTGCTTTTACCCAATTATGCCAGCAAATCTGGGAAACTCAGCAGTGGCCACAGGACTGGAAAAGGTCAGTTTTCATCTCAATCCCAAAGAAAGGCAATGGTAAAGAATGTTCAAACTACTGCACAATTGCACTCATCTCACATGCTAGCAAAGTAATGCTCAAAATTCTTGAAGCTAGGCTTCAGCAGTACGTGAACCAAGAACTTCCAGATGTTCAAGCAGGATTTAGAAAAGGCAGAGGAATCAAAGATGAAATTGCCAACTTCCGTTGTTGGATCATTGAAAAATCAAGACAGTTCCAGAAGAACATCTACTTCTGCTTTCTTGACTACACCAAAGCCTTTGACTGTGTGGATCACAACAAATTGTGGAAAATTCTTCAAGAGATGGGAATACCAGATCACCTTACCTGCTTCCTGAAAAATCTGTATGATTATCAGGTCAAGAAACAACAGTTAGAACTGGACATGGAACAACAGACTGGTTCCAAATAGGGAAAGGAGTATGTCAAGGCTGTATATTGTCATGCTGCTTATTTGACTTACATGCAGAGTATATCATGTGAAATGCCAGACTGGATGAAGCACAAGCTGGAATCAAGATTGCCGGGAGAACTAACAATAACCTCAGCTATGCAGATGACACCATCTTTATGGCAAAAAGTGAAGAAGAACTAAAGAGCCTCTTGATCAAAGTAAAAGAGGAGAGTGAAAAAGTTGGCTTAAAACTCAACATTCAGAAAACTAAGATCATGGCAAATAGATGGGGAAACAATGGAAACAGTGAGAGACGTTATTTTGGGGGGCTCCAAAATCACTGCAGATGGTGAGAGCAGCCATGAAATTAAAAGAGGCTTGCTCCTTGAAAGAAAAAATATGACCAACCCAGATAGTATATTAAAAAGCAGAGACCTTAATTTGCCAACAAAGGTCCATCTAGTCAAAGCTATGGTTTTTCCAGTAGTCATGTATGGATGTGAGAGTTGGACTATAAAGAAATCTCAGAGCTGAAGAATTGATGCTTTTGAACTGTGGTGTTGGAGAAGACTCTTGAGAGTCCCTTGGACTGCAAGGAGATCCAACCAGTCCATCCTAAAGGAAATCAATCCTGAATGTTCATTGGAAAGACTGATGTTGAAGCTGAAACTCTAATACTTTGGCCACCTGATGCAAAGAGGTGACTCATTTGAAAAGACCCTGATCCTGGGAAAGATTGAAAGCAGGAGGAGAAGGGGACGACAGAGGATGAGATGGTTGGATGGCATCACCAACTCAACGGACATGAGTTTGAGAAAGCTTTGGGAGTTGGTGATAGACAAGGAAGCCTGGCTTGCTGCAATCCATGGGGTCACAAAGAGTTGGACAAGACTGAGCAACTGAACTAAACTGAACTGATTGCTTCTACCTAACTTCTCTCAGCATTCCTAGAACTCTGATTACAAGCAGAAAAGGTCTTTACTTTCTCATCCTATCCTTCATGTATTTTAACCTCTCTTACACATTTTCTTTTGTTCAAGGGGAACAGTGGGGAGTTGGCATCATCAACTCAATGGACATGAGACCCTCCCCACTGTTCCTCTTGAACAAAAGAAAATGTGTAAGAGAGGTTAAAATACATGAAGGATAGGATGAGAAAGTAAAGACCTTTTCTGCTTGTAATCAGAGTTCTAGGAATGCTGAGAGAAGTTAGGTAGAAGCAATCAGTTCAGTTTAGTTCTGATTATTCTTTTATTCTTCCAGTTCACTGATTCTCTCTTCAGCTATATGTAAACTTACTAAATCAATCATATGAGTTTCACTTTCAGGGTTTTTTTGTTTTTGTTTTGCTTCTAAAAGTTCTGATCTGTTCTTTTTCAGCTGAAAATAGTCTTGTATTTTTAACAAGTGTGTGGTTTAGCTCACAACTCAATCACCAAGTACTTTTCTTCAAGATATCCATGATGCTTCAGAAAAAGATGTGCTTTATGCATACCACCTATTTCATCACACAAACTATTTTTGAACACATATTCAAAGGTATAGCATTAACAAAATTAATAAAATTTTAATATTGCATCAAATAAACTTAATATATCTGGAATTGCTTTATTGTGAATGCACGGTGGTGTTTAAAAACAAAAATTACTAGAATAGCTTGGTACCACTGTCTTGATTTGTATGAAGTCACCAGCAGTTTACCCATCACTGCCATTGAATTATCAGTGCAAATGTCAACATAGTGAAAGAGGAAAATAGTATCTATAAGATATTTTGTTATTATAATAGTATTGACTCCCAAACCCTTGAGATTCTCAGGAAAACTCCAAGAGACTAAAGATTACACTTTGAAAACTGCCATACTTAGGCAATGCTTCAATTTTTTTAAGAGTATACGTTTATATACAACACACTCAAATGCACATATGCAGATATATATAAAGTATGTGTTAGTCTGTATTAAAATGCCAGAACTAACATTTGCCAGCTGTGTGACATGAAGTGAATTATTTCACTTCTGTGAGCCTCACTTTCCTCAACTATAAAGGAAGGATAATAATAACTCTTTCTTCAAAAAGATTTTTAAAAATTAAATGGGATTAATTTATGCATAGCAATTAGCACAAAGCCTAATAAATATTACCAGATCAATAAATGTTAACTATTAACACTACCTATTACTTTTTAGAGTTTTTTTTTTCACTAACTAAATATATGAAGGCATATTTCCAGAAATAAAAGCTACAATAGCATCTCAGCAATTTTCCCAATCAAGAACTCATAACACTTGGCCTAGTTTATAATCTTAAATAGCTTACCATTACGCAGTATCCATTCTTGATTTTGAATCATATTTTGATGGCACAGTTTTCAATACTGCATCTATTTAATTTAAGCATATTACCTGATTTACAAATAGGATGGGTAGTTAGTTCCTGGTTGAGCAACCATAAAGATGGTGACATACTCTGATGCCAATTATGCTTTTATTGGATGACTACCGATAACAGTCCAGAATCTCAATTGGGTATTGCTGATACTGACAAATAGTGCCCAATGTATCCCTGAGCTGACTGCAGAGTTTCCGAAACACTTCCGTTCCAGTTTGAGACAATGGCTGAACAATAACAGAACTACCTGAAGATCTAGAATCAGGATAAAAATTTACAGGCTGCCACTGGATTTTCCAGGAGTCATGTATGGATGTGTGAGCTGGACCATAAAGAAAGCTGAGTGCTGAAGAATCGATGCTTTTGAACTGTGGTGTTGGAGAAGACTCTTGAGAGTCCATTGGACTGCAAGGATATCAAACCAGTCAATCCTAAAGCAAATCAACCCTGAATATTCATTGGAAGAACTGGGCGCCTGGTGTGCTGCATTTCATGGGGTCACAAAGAGTCCGACATGACTGAGCAATTGAACAACAACTGGATTTGGTGCTGGGTTCTCCTAGTGCTGTCCTGTAGTCTTGAAATCAGCAGTAACACATCAATTGAGAGCACTATTCTTTATTCCTTTGAATAGGAGCTGTGTTCAAAATATTTGAAATTGCTGGCTTTGACTTGATATCCCTCTGACCAAGACTGGCTCATTACCATCCTCATATGCTTTTACTTCCTTCTGCCACAGTTCCAACTCTTCTTCACATAAGGAGTTCTGCCATTTTAAAATTATTTGGGGGTGAAAAGAAGGTGTCACCCACCAAGTTGCAGAAATACTTCCTGCCCTCCACTTTTAGTTAAGAGCGTGCAACAAAAAGCGAAAGTGAAAGTGTTAGTCACTCAGTTGTGTCTGACTCTTTGGGACCTCATGGACTGTAGCCTGCCAGGCTCCTCTGTCCATGGAATTCTCCAGGCAAGAATACTGGAGTGAGTTGCCATTTCCAACTGAAAGCTGCTGATTTTCAGCAACCTGCCACCAATTTAAATCTAGTAAATATGGCTGTTTCACAAAGTGTGTCTGATGATCACAAAGTCTGAAGATGCTGCTGGCCTTTCTGCCCAGGTTTCTTCTGGTTGGTGCTGGTTTTGTTGCAGGCTTCCCTGGTGGCTCAGATGGTAAAGAATCTACCTGCAATGCAGAAGACCAGGTTGGGAAGATCCCCTGGAGAAGGAAATGGCAACCCACTCGGGTATTCTTGCCTGGACCCCTAATCCTCCAGTATCAAAGCTTAAAGGGCACTGCGTACTGCACGGCAATTTTCAACCAGACTTCTATCTTCTCCCATCCTCTCACTATACAGTTTTGCTACATTCAGTCAATTCCAAGAATAACATTTTGAGTCTCACAGACAATACAATTGTGGGGGGACAGTGACCCTCTTAATCACATAGCAATGAGTGGTTATATCCCAGTAATAAGTGGTGTTCACAGGGTCTGCTGAAGGTGGTATATGTGTGCTTGTGAGTATGTGTGTGCATGTGTGTTTGTGGTCACGTGCACGCACAGAAGAGAAAGTAAGAACAGGAAAGAGAGAGGGTGAGTGGGTTAAGATTTAGACCAATTGATTCCATTTTTGTTGCACCTAGAGCTTTATGACTGTGAATGGGCCCGATGACAATGATTTCCTTATTTGGACAATCAGAATAAACTGTTCAAAAAATGTCATTGTCTAAACGTGTGTATACAACCTAAGAATCCAGTCCAATAGCAAAGAGGTTTGATTTGTATCAAAGTAATTTGTAATTTTAAATAATTCAAATTCTGTATGTAATTCAGACACTGTGTACATGATTCTCACTGAGAATAAAGCTTGCAATAGACACATCTAGGTGAAGATACAGCATACTACGTCACTCGGTCATGAGTTAACTATGAAAGTTACTTAACGTAATTTAGAATCAGATGCTTCATTTGTTAATCACAGGCCTGGTCGTGAAGTTGTGTAAAACTCTTTATACTCTCACATTTCTTCCAAAGATTAGAGTATGGCTATTTGTATGCACACAACTGATTTACTTCATTGTACAGCAGAAACTAACACAACATTGTAAACCAATTATATTCCAATGAAAAAAAATTTAAATAAATTAAATACAAAAAATGGAACAAACATTCTAGAAATAAGCTTTTGCATATTTTTACATGCAACAATAAGAAAGAATCTCACAGATTTTGTTAAGCAAAAGCCATTAGACACAAGAGTACATATTGCCTTATTTCCTTTACATGCATTTCAAGAATAGACAAAACTTATTTAACACTTGACAAAAGTCTGAATACCGGTTATATCACTACCTGGGATGATACTGATTGGAAAGGGGCATGAGGGAACTTTTTGGCTCAACGATAATATTTTATCTTTGTCTGTGATGGTTCTGTGAGTATATATATACACAAACACTCATCGATCGTGATATTTGATATTTGTTCACTTATACCGCAGGTTTTTAAAGTGTATAAACAAGGACTCAAAAGTTATAGACTTTATTATATCAATGTTTATAAAAAGATGAAAACAATTCATCCTTTTCTTTTTAAAAAAAGATGAGCATGAATGGCATTTTACTTATTACCACCCGTGAATGCCTTAGTTAGAAATGCGTATGATATTTTTAAGTCTTAAAGCTTAATTCTTTTATTTAAAAAAGAAATCCTCACTCAACTTTTGCCAAGTCAGAACGGCATCCTCATCCATTCTCCCCGATGCTCCCATTATTTTGAATTCAAGACACTGTTATTGTCGCTGCTCAGTCACTCAGTCATGTCTGACTCTGCGACCCCGTGGACTGCAGCACGCGAGGCTTCCCTGTCCTTCACTATTTCCCGGAGCTTGCTCAAACTCATGTCCATGGAGTCAGTGATGCCATCCAACCATCTCATCCTTCCCCTTCCCATCCACTCCATGCCCTCCCCTTCTCCTCCTGCCCTCAATCTTTCCCAGCATCAGGGGCTTTTCCAATGAGTCAGCTCTTCACATCAGGTGGCAAAAGTACTGGAGCTTCAGCTTCACCATCAGTCCTTCCAATGAATATTCAGGGTTGATTTCCTAAACATTATGAGAATATCTATGCAATTTAACTTTTCCTGGAAGCTAAGCTTCTCAGTTCTCCATTGTAGGGAGCAAAATTTGCCACTCCAAAATGTCTCTTTAGCATGTAGTTTATTTCAAGATGAAAACAATCAAGGCTCAAAAGACTCGGGAAAAAACTTTGATCTTCCCCTTAATGGCCTAAAAGAACTAAGGACCTGTTCTCCTGAATAGAGCTGTCACCAGAGATATCTGCAAAGAATATGGGCTGGATGTGGTGGCGGAAAGTCCAGGCAGGACCTTCAGTCCACTTTGTGTCTCATAGTCTGTGTGGCCCAGCAAACATTTATTTATGAAATATTTGCATTTCCATCTTCATATAAATTGCCTTCCTCCCCTGTCCCAAACTACTACCCAGAGTAACTAGTTACTCTGTTTTCCTGGGTCTCCCTCATATATACATACTATTAAATATTTGATTTTCTCCTAATAATCTGTCTCAGGTTGATTTCATTCTTACATCAGCAAGAAGAACCTAGAAGGGTAGAAGAAAATTTCTTCCTCCCTGATACCACCAACCTCCTTCATCAAAGGAATAAAAGATTTAAAAACAACACATAAATATTCTAAAGAATTTCAACTGTGAAGAGAAAAAATTATAATGCTCAATTGCAATGGAAATGATGGAAACTATCATTAAACCCATATTCTATCTTGAGACAGTTTGGACTGTTAATAATTGCCAGTATTATCAAGTACTCACTATGAATCATGGTAAGAGCATTTATCTGGTATTATGTTATCAGATAACCACAGAAATTCATGAGATAGATACTAATATTATCCACATTAAATGAAAAAAGAACCTAAAGATTAGAAGTTAAAAAAAAATTACCCATGTGGTTAGTAATTGGCAGCTGGTGGATTTAAACTTAAGAAGCTTGATTCTAAAACAAAAATTCTTCACCATCGAGCTCTAAAATTCTTCCTTATAATGGACTGAACTCTGTCCTCCCTCTACTTTGCACCTAGTTCTGCTCCTGAGGGATACACAGAATAACTTTAATCCCCTTCCATATGACAACATTTCAAATGCTTGAAGAAAACTGTCGAGTCCTGCCCCGATCTCCTCTCCTACAGATTAAACACCGCCACTGCCTTCCACAGTTCCCTCCCACGCCCCACTATTTTTTTAATATGACTTGTTTCAAGTCATGTCTGCTTGCTTAAAACCTCACACAAAACACACCCCAGTGTATTCAGTGATTGCCTGGAAATGGAAGAAAAGATGTTCCAAGTGGTCTGAAACGTATACAACACAAAGCATACTGCTAGTCTGCTCCAGAAGAGAAGAAGCACTTTAACGGAAGCTAGATTGATTTGTACGTCATGGAAGAAGCCCTGGGACTGTGTGAAGGAAAGTTACACGGCTCAAAATAGCCTGGAGTTAAAACTCCCCTCCAGCTCCTCCCCACAATTCTATGCAAAACAAAGAACTCTCTCATCCAAAGGAAAATAAAATGGACATTAAAGTTGATTACACCCAGCTCCCAGCCCGTCCAGCCTCTGGCCCATCTCCAGAATTCTTTGCCCCAGCAGTTTGAGAGATAACTACTCTGAACAACCTTAGAGAAGATCAAGCCCCTTAAGTCAGTGGATTTCCACATATATGCCTATATATACCTACTCTTTCCTTGGGTTAGTGCAGCAGCTCATAATCTGACTGCTGCCCCTTCTCACCTTATGAAAGGTGATCTGTTCCTGTAAAGTGCTGGTCTCATTCTTTTTCCGAACCTCGCCTTCTCTGACTCCCTTACCGTACACTGCACACACACCACACTCAGGATAGACGTCCCTGCAACAAGGGACGGCTCCAGGAAAGCGATGTGAAGACACTTTCTTCTCACCTTCTACTTTCCTAAAGCCTGATCAAAGCCACTGATCCTTGAGCAAACTTTTGGAGCTCACAATTTCATGGCACAGTCAGGCAGGCCATGTTGGATAGCTATTGGATTGGTCAACAAGTTCATTCAGGTTTTTCCATAAGATGTTAAGGAAAAACCCAAACGAACTTGTCACCCAAACCAATACCTCTCGTATGCATAGAGGTCGCTGTGAAAACTCATGGCTGACTGTGAGACAACCCAGGTGGATAAAGATGAGCAGTGCTCACTTGTGCGAGCCTATCTTGGATCAGGACCACCTGGGTTCAACACAGGGTGGTCAGAAGCCTATTAGGATGGTTGGTAATGATATCCCTCCACAGGGCCAGTAGATACAAGCTGTGTGTCCTAGTGATGGAGAGTCTAAACAGGAGGTGGGGGAGGGGAGCAGGATATAAAGAGCTTTGTTCTTAAATCCAGTAAAACTTCCTGACCAGGTTTATCAAAGTCTTTGGGAAGGATATGAACAAGATACATCGTGACGGACAGGAGCACAGGCAAGTCTAGCACCTGAGGCACTGGAAAATACACTGTATCCAGCAGCCTGATGGCTGATATCTGACTGGTCCCTAAACTGGAACAGAGATCAGAAACACTCAGAAGGATGTGAACAAGAGGGCTGTAAGGTTGGAGGTATACCCAGGAGTAACGGAGACAAATGTGACAAGGAATAAATACGAGAGAGAGGAGGAGGCTGCCACTAAGAGACAAAACAAATGGTGTTTTTTCTGATTTATATAAAACATCAGAGAAGAGAAAAGGGACCCAGATTAGAAAACATCAGCCATCTTTGTAAAAACCTCTTCTTTCTCAAGATAGATTGATTGACTGTCAGAGATTAACGCACAACAATGAAATACCATCTCCTGCCTTTTAAGAAACAATCTCCAAAAGGCAACTAAAACTATTTACCTAGGAAAACCAAGAGCAGAAGCTATTTATATTTCAGGAATGGATGTTAATGTAAAGTTCAAATACTTGAGATTCTTCTTATAATTTTTAAACTTAGACAAAGTGCTTTCCAACCTCCTCCTTCCTTCACTGACAAATACAATAAAGCTCCTGGAGCTTAGATCTTATTATTATTAAATACTTATTAAGTCTCCCTGGTGTGCTAAATGCCACACATAATAGATGGATAAATACATCGTGTGCCCTCCTTTGAAGAGCTTAAGAGTCTTATAAAACCGATAGGACACACAAATAAACACCTCCAAATTTCTGCCAGAGAGTATTTACAAGAATCAATGTCATTACCACGCCTTGGTGCTGGGTGCAGGGGAGAAAATGGAATTGGTCTCATTTGATGAAAAGGAAGAAATGCTTAGACAGAATTATTCCAGCAATATGCAGCCTGCTCTCTCCCTTCCCTCCACCCCAGAGAAGGTGCACCCCCCTCCTGTCTGTAGCTAATCTTTCCATCCAAGTCCTCCCTCCATCTCGTCTCCCGCTGCTGCTCAGGCTCAGTCCTTCATCTTTTCCGGCCAGGATC